>NC_138056.1:13600511-14200511 GCF_964194185.1 Rhinolophus hipposideros
CTCCTATTCTGTAGATTGCATTTATTCTCTGTTGATTGTTTCCTTTGCTGTACATAAGTTTGTTAAGTTTGATGCAGTCTCTTTTGTCTATTTTTGCTTTTGTTATGTGTGCTTTTGATGTCATATCTAAGAAATTATTCCCCATTCCAATGTCATAAAGCTTTTCCCCTGTTTTTGTCTAGGAGTTTTGTAGTTTTAGGTCTTACGTTTAGGTCTTTAATCCATTTTGTGTCAATTTTTTTGTTTTAAAATGTGGCATAAGATAAGGTCCCATCTTCATCTTTTGCCTGTGGATAGCCTGTTTTCCCTGTACCATTTGTTGGAGAGGCGACCTTTTCCCCATTGTGTAATCTTGGCGACCTTGTCAAAGATCATTTGACCAGATACACAAGGGTTTATATCTGGGCTCTCTATTCTGTTCCATTAGTCTAGGTATCTATCTTTATGCCACTACCATACTGTTGTGATTACTGCAGCTTTGTAATATGTTTTGAAATCAGGAAGTATTGGGTCTTCCTCTGGCTTTGTTCTCCCCCGCCCCCTCAATATTTTGGCTATCTGGGGTCCTTTGAGATTTCATATGAATTTGAGGACATTTTTTTCTTTTTCTGCAAAAAATGCCCTTGGGATTTTGATAGGGATTACATTGAATCTGCAGATTGCTTTTGGATATTATGGACGTTTTAACAATATAGTCTTCCAATCCATGAACATGGGATGTCTTTCCATTTATTTGTGTCTTCTTTAATTTCTCTCAGTAACATTTTATAGTTTTCAGTGAGTGTACAAGTCTTTCACCTGTTTGGTAAAGTCTGTTCCTAAATATTTTATCCCTTTTGATGCTATTATAAATAGGATTATTTTCTTAATTTCCTTTTCAGCAGGTATAACCCTTTTAAAAGTATGACAAGGAGGAACTCTTTTTTTTTTTTCTTTAAGCTTTTCCAATCTGGCCTCTTCTTAGAAGTTCAGCACTCTTTCTTCTCTGCATGTTTTTCTTATTTCTTTTTATAGTTGTCCCTTACGAGTTCTCAGAAAGAACTGAGGCAGACATTGGGCCAGTCATTTTCTGTTAACCCCTTGAAGGCAAAGGACCATTGCCGTCATATTCATCCTCACAGAGCTGCTGAAGTTTCAGTCCCCCATAGAGCACTGCGTTTGGCAGCTCTGCTAGATGGTACTATTTTGGATACGATAAAGCGTTTATTGTGCGCTCTTTGGCCGGTAGGTGGTTCTCAAAGTGCAGTTCCCAGACCAGGAACATTAGCATCTCCTGGGGGACTTGTTAGAATTCGAGTTTCTGAGCTCATCCCAGACCTACTGAATCAGAAGCTGGGGGTGGGGGTCACGCAGTGTTCATTTTAAACAAGCTGTCCAGGTGATTTTGATACACTTTAGACCATCTAGGAACTCTTTAACACCATCACCTTCCCCCAAAATCTTTGGGTGTATTTGATCCCTTGGCGTTATCCGTCACCTTGTAGTTTTCCTTTTGCTCCTATCCCATGTGATGCAATGTTGCTTTAACTGTCATGGTGTCTTTAGGTTCCCTTTCTTCTATTTTCCTGTAACATATTCTAAAAGAAAGATTGGGAGTTGAGTAACACTGAATTCAAATTCTGGCTCTATTGTGACCTTGGAAAGGTTAAGTAGCCTCTCTGAACAGCAATTTCTTCCATTGTAAAATTGTATATGAGGCTGAAATAAATTAAACCTCAGTTGCTTTTACAAGTTTAGGTGCTCAAGATATGACTGCTTTTTTCTCCCTTTCTCCATTACTCTGCTCCAAAAAAAAAAAAATTCCTATTGCCACGACATATTCCTTTCTTTTCTTTGTGTTAGATCATTTTTGGACTTCAGGCTTCACGGGGTATCTCTGAAATCTCACCATATAAAATTGGAGCAAACCCAGTACATAGAAAAGTGAGGTATGTCCCTTATCAAAGAGGATAACGCATGGCCATTGAGATAGGGCGGGTGCTAGTGACTTCCGTCAGTCACAGTGGACAGTGAGGCTCGATTAGAAAGTTCAATGGTACAGAAAGTAGTTCGTCCATAGCAAGGGAATGGGGTATTATCTTCATTTCTCCTGTACTCTCTTATGGTCATTTGTAAAAAAGAAACTGGTCCTGCCTCTTGATGAGGGAGGGTGCACAAATAGCTTTAATTCCCCAAATTCTAGGGCTGTCTTCTACAGTGAGAGAGCCGTGCAGGGCAGAAGTGTTTCGGAAAGACGGAGAGCCTCATTGGGATCGAGGGGAAAGAGCAGCAAGTCTTTTGAAATTCATATTGACCCTTCTGACCAATATCAAGATCTCATGCTTTGAACACTGTAAGCAGGTGTGCACTGAATTTTACTGTTAGAGGTCTGTTTCCAGATGTCTTGTTTGCTGTTTTGCTTTGGGAGCCAAGGTTCCTTTGTGTATAGATGGGATTACTTTAGGCTTGTAAGCTAACTTCGTGGATTTACTTCTAATGCTGCTCGCTATAGTGACCAGCTCAAAAGCCGGACAAGATCAGGAACTATTGTCATCCACCTACTGATACATAACAAACCGTACAACAAAACTTAGTGCCTTAAAGGGAACAGTTTTATTATCTGTCATTGTTCTTTGGGTGGACTGGGCTGAGTCGGGAAGTTCTGCTGGTCTTGCTTGCGGTCTCTCGAGTCTTCTGGAGGCTCAGGTGGGAAGCTGGGCCCCTGAGCCTCTCCGTGGAGTCTCAGAACTCGTCACGCGGTGTGTCCTCGCCAGCACAGTAGCCAGACTTGTTACTTAGCAGCTTAGGGCTTCCAAAAGTTCCCAGAGGGAAGAAACTGAAGCCAGCAGTTCTCCTTAAGGCTAGGCCCAGAACTGGCACACCTGGCCACATTCTCTTGGGTAAAGCAAGTAACAGACTGGTCTCGACTCAGTTTGGGAGGGTACCACGCAGATAATAGTACCAGGAAGTCTGGTTCTTTGGGGGTTCATCTTTGGAGACGGCTGCAGATACCACATCTATTAATATGTTATATGCAACTAAATATCCCAAAGGAGACACTCAATAAATATTTATAGTTGGAATCAGTGGTTGGATAGATCAGCAGATAGACTGGTATAAAATGACTGACTGCTCTTGTTGTTTTGAGCGAGGCTCATGGGATTCTTAGGGCACAGGTACCCATTTGCAGTATATGCCTTTACAGTCCTCATCCTTCAACACACGTCTTTCTTTCTAAGAACCACCTTTTTAGGCATAGTGACTTGGGTGGCTGGAGTACATCATGTTCCCCGTAGATACTTTGGAAGTTGTAATCCAAGGAGGAACAAAATAATTGCTATTTATGGACTTTGTTCTAGCTACTATACTTTACATATGTTCTTACTTAATCATAACAACCTTGTGAAATAGGGATTTCCCCTTAAATATGCATGCTGAGGATAATGAACTGGCCCAAGGTCACACAACTAGTAAGTGACACAAGTTGATGAGTTTAAGTTGCAATCCATTCTAAAGCTAAAGCCTCACATATTAGTCAGTGCCTCTTGGTTAGTCTCTGACCATTAAGATACAGCAGAGGGTTTCTCAAGACGGTACTTCTAACATTTGGCGCTGGATAATACTTTACTGTGGGAGACTGTCCTAGGCATTGTAGGAGATTTAGCAGCAGCGCTGGCCTTTACCCACTAGATGCCACTGCACTCCCCCTCCCCCCAGTTGCCACCACCAAGAATGTCTCCAGATGTTGCCATATGTCTCCTGGGGGGAACCCTGTCCTGTTGAAAACCACTAAGTTATTTCATGATTTAATGTCCTTTGATTTTGCTGTTTCTTTAATATCACATTTCGCAGGGAACTGGCAGTGGCTTCAAACCGCCTTGTTCTTGTAATAGTTATAATAGTACTGCCTGGTTGATGGGCTTGAGTCATTCTTTTCTCTCATTGCCTCTTCTTTTGCCTTGTCTTTTTTGCTTTTTCTATGATTTCCCTACATCAAATGCAGCTGGATAAAGTGGTGTTTGTAAGGACTTTTTACCCAGGTATCGATTCAGCAGGCATTCAGATCTCTGAGATTGTAATCATCAGCACTAGTGAAAAGAAGGCAGTTTACCTTCTAATTATAGCAGAAGGGGGAAATACCTAAATATTTAGCAGGCTGGAATTAAATGGCTTCCAGGCTCCACAGAGTTAATCTTCAGGGTAGGACTGATTGACATGCTGGAGGACGTTAATGTGAGAGTCTTTTGGGGAACGGGGGAGGAGAGTGGAAATTGCAGTTTCTCTGCTAATTGTACTTTAGGTGACATTTATGACAATTTCATGTTGTCTAGACAGAGGGAAATGGTGGAGAAGTTATTCCAGTGGAGTCAAATGCTGAGTCCGAAAGGAATCAAGAAAGTTGATGAAGTTAGTTAGGATCAGGGTGAAAGGGCAAGTCGTGTAACCCCCCAGAGGCGAATCAGTGAAAGTCAAATGTCACTAAGAGAAGCCGTTCAGAATGAACCCAGGATATAAGAAAGGTGATTGTACTCTGAATTTTCTGTTAGCTCAAAGGCTAAAGGTGGATTGTTGGGGGCCCAGCTGGAGACTCTGTCCTCCTGTTTTCATAGCCTCCAAAAACCTCATTGCTTGAACAAATGTGAGTCAGGAAGGCTGCCTCTTTGCTTCTGGTTAATAAATGCCCCAGCCCACTGTGCATCATTCTTCTCATTCTTAGAAGGCTTCACTTACTAACTCTTTGCCCTCCTGATTGTTGACCCAAGAGTTTTGCTTCATATTATAAAGGTGTAGTGTTTGCAATATACTGGGCTGAGTAGCCTGACTTAAGAGCCAGTGGCCTTGTTCGAGGGTTTTAAAAATATTAGGTTAGAAATATGAATGTGAAAAATCATTTAAGAAGAAATGTACAGGTTTGCTGTTATTGAAGCAATATATTCTTTGTAAAACTAGTGGGTCTAGAGAAAGACTTTTTTAGAATTGTCTATTCTGAATAAATTAGCTGAGAATTCAGTATTACTGAATTCTGTTAATGTCTTTTGGATTTGGGGGAAACCAATGAGGATGCACTACCTCTTAATGAAAGTCTAAACCTGTACATCACCGCTGCTGCTCATGAGGGTATGTGTGCGTGTGAGTACCAGAAGAAGCTGTGGAACTTGTCGTGATAACGTGCTTACTCATCCTTTGGTGAAAAGCCTCTGATCTAAATTCCTAGTTAAAAAAAAAAAAGTCTGTGATCTATGAGCAGACCTCCCAATTCTCCCAGAGAAAATGGATTTGGAGACAGAGTAAACATGTCCATGCAGGTCTCATTGGACCTTTGACTTTGAGTTCAGATGCTGACAAAAGTGAGTTTTTGTTATAGATTGAAGTTTCGTAACTGTAGATAAATGTGTTGATATACAAGAGCTAAGCATTGTACTGAGCAATCATTTTACAGTTGTATGAAAAGTTACCACCCGCCAAGCAGTTAACAGGGGGTCAGCTGTTCCCAGAGAGATCTGGCTAACTTTTCCCTTAAGACTTCTGTATAGCTCGATACAGAGTTGCGTACCATGTATGAATTCTGTTTCCAGGTTCTTCCCTTTTGTTGTCTGTGATTATGTTGTGCTCTGATGTTTACCATTATCTCTCACTATATAAAGGGAGTGAGGGATATGTTAATGTTTTGTAAAGATGTTGTAAAGCTTTTCTGGTGAAAGGCATTCTTTGGAGTCCCATGAATTGTTTATGCTTGATGATAGTAAAATGAGGTTAATCCACATAGTGGGCCGAGTTCTTTCTGCAGTGTGTCTGGTTGTTCTCCTGAGCTTAACCCTTTAGCAGTGCTGCTTTGCCTTGGTCTACCCCACAGCAGGGGCAGGAACTGCCTGCCAGGCTGTGCTGGCAACTGCCTCATGTGCCACAAGTGCACCCCAGAGCTGGAGGGGGGCCCTGCAGTGATCAGCTGAGTGCCTATCGTTGGATAACTTAAAGGATAATTGCCAGTGTGTGAAATGGGGAGGCTTGGATGCCTCCGCTTTAAAGCAGAGGTGTCAATTTGGAAATCATAATAGAGGTGTCGTTTCAGAACACACAATTATTTTTTACAAAGAATAAGGGCTTGTCATCTCCCAGCCCAGGCATGCGCCGAGGCAGAGAGAGATCAGGGCTTGCAGAGCAGGATTCAGAAATTAAGGAGGCAATGGCGCATCCAGGTTTCTTTGGCCTCCTGCCCCTTTGTCGCCCTGAAATCACTGCCCTCTTTGTTCCGTGAGGTCTCTTTTGGCAACAGGCTGTCCGAGAGCGTCAGTGGTAGCTTCTCAGGCAAGTAGCCGGCCTAGGACTTCATGATTTAATAAGCCTCCCAGGGACCAGGCTACGCTGCATTTATCGGTACAACTAGCTCAGGATTTTAACCCGAGCGGCTTCCGTGTAAAAAGCATTTTAACCCGAGGGGGGTGTAAACAGCGTCTGAAAACCTGTTCCTTCAGGAATTTTAGTGTGAGATTTTGGATACCCCACAACCTTTGAAAGTCCTGGGGTCAATACCGGGCAAGCAGATAGGTCTTCTCGCTGCTCCTTCCAAATCTCCTTTGGCTGATTGATTTTCTTAGGTATTTCCCGGTCTCCTTTACGTGTTAGTTAGGAGGTGAGTTTTAGTGGGGAGGAAAAGATGACTGGGACCTAGGGCCTGCTTTCCTGTACACTGTGCAGTCCAGTGGCAGAGACGACGCAAGTAACCGCAGCACAAAGTGACTTGGGAAAGGCCTTTTAAGAGACGTTTCACAGTGTGATGGGGTACAGAGTCAGGTGGTTGAGTTTTGAAGGATTTTTACAGGCAGAGATGGGGAACAACTTTCCAGAAAGAAGAAATGGCCAAGCAGAAAGACATAGGTGAGACAGCGAGCGTGTGTTTAGTTTAGCTGGAGCAGTGATTCTCAAAGTGTGACCTGGGATCCCTGAAGCCAGAACTATGTTTATGATACAGCTAAGATGTTCTTTGTCTTTTTCACTCTCATTCTTTCATGAGTGTTCAGTGGAATTCTCTAGGGGCAATATGATGAGTAATTGAGGTTATCAGTGTGAGTGTTAAAGGAATTCTGAGACCAGAAAGTTTGAAAACCCCTGGCTAGAGCATACAGTACATCCAAAAGGAATGAGCAATTTGGCTGCACAGCTTTGGATGCCAAGCTGCGGAACTTGGATTTTATTTCCTAGGCAGAAGGGTGCTATTAGTTTGGGTTTGGCTCCCCTGCACTGAAATAGTAGATGTCACCTAGACATCAAAGTGAGGCTGGGAAATCACTCTTTATCATGGGGCACCAGTGGCATTTTAGCTTCTAGGAGCAGGTTTTCCATATTAGTTTAAGTCAGTCTGGCGATTGTTTCCAATGATTTGAGAAGGTCTGAACATGTTTGTTGGCTTTAGGATATTGATTTTCTCTGTGATCTGATGATTAGTTAAAAGAATATCTTCATGATATAATTGTTTCATAAGGAAGAATTGTCACTGCTTTGTTTATTCTGTCTAGACTAATACCCAAGCTTTCTGCTCCTAAACGCTGATAACCATTGAATTTGAGACAATGGGTGTTTTTTTTTGCGGTTGTTTTTGGTCGACCCATCTCATCTGCCCTGACCACTGTTGTTTTCCAGAGCTTTCCTCCACTGTTTTTTGTTTTTCTAGTCATTAAAGGATATGGCTGGTGTAGGGAACCTCCTTATAGATATTCAAAGTATTAATCAGGGGAGGAAGAAATAGTTGTATTCTTTTAAAATTTTGCAGCTTGAATTTTGTTCCTATTGACTTTTGCAGGCCTTAATAATCATTTTTTTTTTTTTTTAAAGATTTCATTGGGGAAGGGAAACAGGACTTCCTTGGGGAACAGTGTACACTTCCAGGACCTTCCTCCAAGTCGTTGTCCTTTCAAGTCTTAATTGTGGAGGGCGCAGCTCAGCTCCAGGTCTAGTTGCCTTTGCTAGTTGCAGGGGGTGCAGCCCACCATCCCTTGCGGGAGTCGAACTGGCAACCCTGTGGCTGAGAGGACATGCTCCAGGTAACTGAGCCATGTGGGAGGCAGCTCAGCTCAAGGTGCCGTGTTCAATCTTAGTTGCAGGGGGTGGAGCCCACCATCCCTTGCGGGACTCGAGGAGTTGAACCGGCAACCTTGTGGTTGAGAGCCCACTGGCCCATGTGGGAATCGAACCGGCAGCCCCTGGAGCCAGGAGCATGGAGCTCCAACCGCTTGAGCCACTGGGCCGGGCCCTTAATAATCATTTTTGATAACTCACTTAGTGGGTAGTACTTTGATTTCAAGGTTTTTTTGTTTTATTCCTTAGTAACTCCACCTTATCTTTCAAGGGATTTTATGTAAGCAAATATTTTAGAGCAGGGTTAGGCAAATTTTTTTTCTGTAAAAGGGCCAGGTAGTAAATATTCTACGCCTGTCCCTATCAGCATAACTCAACTCTGCCCTGTTAGCTCCAAAGCAACAATAAATGAATGGATGTGGCTGTCTTTGGAAAAACCTTTATTTATAAAAACAGGCAGCAGGCCCAAACCTGTTAGAGCGTTAGGGCAACTCGCTATTTAAAGACATCCTTTTTAAGAAGTAAGTAATTATTTTGAAAATGAATAATTTTCTCTTTAGTTTCAGTTGTTTACTTTTAGATTTTGATTTTTGGATGTTTATAATATTAGAATAATTTTAGACTTGCAGAAAAGTTGCAAAAACAGTGCAAAGAATTTCCATGTACTCTTTATTCATGTTCTCTAGATACTAACATTTTACCACATTTGCTTTATCATTCTCTCTCTTTTGCTCTCTCGCTATATGAATATGCTTATGCTTTTATGTTTATGGTTTTTATATTTATGTTTTATATATTTGTGGTTATTATATTTTCTTAAATATTGAATTTTCTTAAAGTAGTGTATAGTTTGATACAGCAATGGATTCCAAACTTTAAAAAATACCTCTGTTAATAAAAGGCTTTTAAGCAATCTGTGTGTGTGTGTGTGTGTGTGTGTGTGTGTGTGTTTGTGTGTTTGAGAGAGAGAGAGAGAGAGAGAGGGAGAGAGAAAGAGAGAGAGAAACATTGTGGTTATACATTATAAATCGAAAGTTCTAGTATCTTCTTCCTGCTCTTCAGTGGATCAAAATAACACAACTCCTCTTGTACCTCATTTGGACGCCACTGGTATAGAGAATGAACCAGGCAGATTTGTAAAGAAAAGGTTTGTTTTTTTCCTGTCAGAGCTTCTGTGACTCTTTAAAACATTTCTAAATTGAGATTACAGGTCAAAATGAAACGGTAGCTTCAAACTTGAACAATCTGGTCTGAGCCCTTCCAAAGTCCCACCTGATTTCCCATTATCAAACTGGGTGATAGATCGTTAAGTCAAGTCAAATTTGTGGTGGCCCGAGCAGAAGGTGCTCTGCTGCCATCCCGCCCCATTTTCTTGTGTCATTTTCCATTGATGGCTCTTTGCAAGAAGCTAACTCACTGTAGGAGAGAAAGAGCTTTCCTTGGCTGTCCTAGGAGTGGTGGTGATATTTATTCGTTTAGTAACTCTAGTGCTGCCTTTACTCAACACCAGTTGGAGAAGTCATTTTTTATTCCTTCAGATAGTACCTCTGTTGTAACTGTACGGAACTTAATGTTTTATGAGTGTTGTGTGTGTGTGTGGAGGGAGCTGCTATTCATAGTAATTGACTCCTGATTTTGTGCATTAGCAGTTAAAATGCCACATATACCAGGGGTGCCAAAAAAAAGTACACAAGTGGACACTTTGGTTAATGTTGCTCAAGCAGTACTTCGCAGTAATCAGAAGTGTCTGGACACTGATACCACTTTGAGCACCTCTTGTAATTGCAAAAGTCAAACGTGACTAGTATTCATCTTTTGTAATCCGTATATGTTGATTACAATGTTAATAGTTTCTTCCTTTCTTAAAATGTGTATACATTTTTTTGGCCCCCTCTGTATATGACTTGCCAGTCCACTGTATTGCCTGGGGAGCAAATGGTATCAACAAACACGTAGTAAGTAGGCACAGGGGCTGCATGTGCCAAAGGAACCTCATCAGGGACGCCCCAGAGACAAAGTTTAACATTTTCGTTTTACTCTGATTTAAAGAAGTCTTCTAATTAAGATAGGAAGTTAGGGTGGGAAGTAGACTTTGCAGGATTATGAAATAGAATCCTTAAAATTGAAATGATCTAATGCAACTCTTCTAGTTCAAGAATCTCCTTTACAGGAGTTATCTCTGAGTACTGTCACTGCCTTGCATAGTGAAGGGTCATATTGGACTCCTAACTGAGCAGGATCATTTTCCAGGCAGAAATGCTTATGAAAAGGATATGGTATGTCGGTCACTCTGGAGGGTGCTCCTTGCCAAAGGGCCTCTGCTTACTCAGCAACCAGTCAGAGGCTAACACTGCAGGGCTCAGCGATGTTCAGCACTAACTTCAGAGCCCTTGGCGATGGAACAAGCTTCTGGGGGTTCCAGGGCAGTCAGCTGCTCCCAGGTCTCGCTTTCATTCTTTAACTCCCACCCGTTCCTATAGAACTAATTTATTAGTAATAAGTAAGTGTTACATAAGATGGCATAGTGTCCTGAATACTCTTCTTAAAATTGCACTTCTCTTTCCCCCGGTCTGTGTCCCTCTCACTACCCCTTCCTCTCACAAACATTCTGTATTTCAAGACTCAAAAGATATGCCATGATTTTATGTACTCCTATGTACTCCTAGGAAAGAAAAAAATCCTGCCCGTTAAACCATGTCACACTATTATTATAAAATGCATCCCAATTTCAAACACGTTAAATGTGTGTGTGTGGGGGGGGGCAGTGTGTCTTAGAATTGATGAAACCAGGATTTGTGCTGCTGTAAACAGTGATACCATTGAAGATTCAAGTTTTCAACTAGAGAGATGATGTGTTGTATTGCTGTCTTTTCTTCTTTGCTCTCATTGTATTCTCTTCCTTCAGTGGTAGGAATGGCTGCAGGTGTCTTAAGTGTGGCAATTACAGGCTTTGTCTAGATAGTAAACATCATTTAACAGTTGGTTGTCCTGGGTGGGAAAGGTAGCAAGCCAGGTTGACAGGCCCTCTGCTGTATCTCCTCTCCAGGCCGTTAGGGCAAATGCTTCCCCGAGCCAGTTGCTGGGATAAAGTGACTGCACATGACTACACCTAAAGCCAGCTGGTTTTAATAACAGTGAATTGAATTAACTCAATTGGAAAAGATTGGTAGCTGCTGTCCTTATTCTGCAGCTCTGCTTTAAAGAAGAGTCTGGCAGGGAGCCGGAGACCTGTTCCCGGGAGAGCCAGGCAAGATGCTGCCTGAGAGGAACAATACGCATTTCTTTCTGAGACCATTTCCTTAGAAACGTGTTCCATGGTGGGAGCTTGATTGGCTGCCAAGGCACGTTTGAGTTGGGAAGCAGTGTGGCTCACGTGGAACACCGGGGAACCCCTGGGCCACATTTATCAGATGAGTTTTTAACTGGCCTTTGTTGTACAAAAAGGGAAAACATGTTTTAGCTAAAATTTAACAATCAAGAGATTTCCTGTGGAAGTCCAGGTTTCTGGCTACCCTTAAAAAATAGGGAGATCCAGCAATACTGAGCCTGCATTCTAGCTTGGACTCACTGTGGATACCTGTCGCACCTTTTGCCTGCCTGGGGCCTAGGAGGTCCTACAGGGTAGCGTAGTAGTTCGAAGCATTCGGGAGCTGACAGACCTTCGCTGGAGTCCTGGTGCTATCATTTAAGAGCTTGTGTGCCACACAGCCTCGTGTTCTCATGTGTGTAGAGTAATGCCTACCTTTCCAGGTTGTGGTGAACAGAGGAATATATTTGCTGGCTTCAAAAAAGTGCTCAATCAAATGTATATCATATATGATCAGTTGAATTTATGATTGGGCTAGATTATGTAATTAAAGATTTTTGTCAGTTGTTAAGAGAGTCCCAGGAGAACTCTTTCTTACAAAAAAAGGGTCTGAGTAGAGCAGAATGAGTAGAAGAAGCTATGGGGACGTGGGTTAGGATGACACAGAGGAACCGAACACCGAGATGAATGTTGGCACTACACGATAATCTCTGGGCACGCCTAACTTCCCCCTCTTGTGTTGATCCCAACCTCCTAGTTTTCTACCAGAGGCACTGCAAATAGAAATAAGATCGTGTCTCTGAAGCTCTTGTTCCTTTCTCACTGAAGAGCAGTATTCCACACGATACAGTGGCCATATCCAGTGTGGGAGCTCTGTAGCTCTTCATTTATCTATGTCTCCAAGTACTTAGCTTTTAGGGAGGGTATGATCCCAAATAGCAGGTATTAGCTAGTTGCAGAGGGGGATGTTATTTATCTTTCCCCCATTTTCCCTTATGAATGACCTCTGAGTTGGAAATTGACAGGGATTATTGCCATTTTTTTAATCTCTGCTAGGAGGCTGCTGGAGTCTTCCCTCATTTCATTATCCCGTTATGATGGAGCAGGATCCAGAGAGCACCCAATTTACCCAGACCCAGCGAGGTAAGGCCAAAGTGAGAAATGACACTAGTGGGGGGGAGGGGCTGCCCTTGGGGTTGCCAAGCTGTTGGAAGCCCCTTCTGTGTCTCTCTGGTCCTGGTGCTCTTTTACTCTTCAGTTACAGTTTTGAGACAGGTGGTTCAGGTGGTTGGGAAGTGTTACAGGTAAGTGAACAGAACCTCTGGTGACAGAGGGTTATGACTGAGCTCTTGTCCTTTGGGGCTCATTTCTGTAAATGGGGCACTAGAGGAGGGACCTGAGAAGGCCACTGGCAGAGTTACAGGATATATTCCTTTTGTTTTATCACAGAGGTTGTGGTCATTCAGATGGACAGCCAAAAGGAAAACACAAATTTTTATTAATAGGGAAATTATTTACAGATCCAAACAAAAAAATTCTACTCGTTCTCATTTGAGAGAGAATTTAGAATATCAAAAGGCAGAAATAAAGCTCATTCAGATGTAAAATTATTGGAGATTATCTGAAGGAAGAGACGACTTACAAAATGGTAATTGAATAAAGTAAGTTGGCATTTTATTAGAGTGCTTGTCTTAACTCTGATTAGAAGACATTTGAAAAGTTCTTGAAGCGATTAAAAAAAAATCAGATGACTTCAAGGTCCCTCATTACCTGACTGGTAACTGTGGACCAAGTTTGGGGTGTCAGTTGATTTATAACATTTATAGTGAGAAGCCCTTTGGGGTTGTCACAACCAGATTTACTGATTGTTTAATGATCTCCAAAGGGGAAAACCTGCCCATTACTTAAGCAAGGCCAGAGCACATTGTGAGGCTTTGCCAAAAGAAAAGGGTAATTTATAACGGTGGGGTTGGCAAGTCAGTATAGGTCAGATGAGGCTAAATAAGCTTTGCTCTAGATTAAGCATTTCAAGTCTGGAAGAACCTTTAGACCAAGTCGATTCCAAAGACATTGAATGATTTTGTTGTTGCCACTGTTATGTCATGGTACCGAGCAGCCTTTCTGAGATACTAGTGAAAAGATTCCCCATTATCCTGTTACTTCCCTTTTCATTCCCCAAAATGGCAAATCTGAGGATCTGGGAGCATGGGGTCCGTGACTTTAAAACAGGGAGATAATTTAGATAATGACTGAAGCAAGGACGTTTATTTGAAAGTAGTAAGCCCTAAATAAGAAAAGAAAAATTTTTGCACGAATCAGATACCCTGAAACATTGAGATCAGTAACTACTTGTAGTTTCCTTTAGACAGCAACGAGAATCTCATCCCCAGACTTTTCAACTTAATAAGTTTAACAGTGATTCTTAAAGACCATTATTTGTCCTCCTTTCATGTAATAAATCTGTTACTTATTCCCACTCAGACCTCTTTATCACAGAAAGTATCAGACTTTGGGGTGTTGATATTTGCATTTTCCCTTTGAACACAAAATAGGTTTTTTTGGAGGGGAAAATATTCTTCCTTGACGAAAACTTGAGGATTTATTCAAACATTTAAAATTTTCACTTGGAACACTTAAGAGTTTGGTGGTGATCCAGCTCTTCAGTAGGAGGATGATTGTTACCTCATTACTGGTGCTTTATTTCTTTTTCCTTAGACTTCACCCTACACCAGAGCCTTTGTGAGACCTCTCAGCATTCAGATGCTTAGCTTCCTTTTGGAAACCTAGAAAGAAGAGGCTAGGGGTGTGCCTGTATTTAATAATCGTGCCAAAATTCTTTTTTTTTTTTTTTGAATAATTGATGCATAGTTTTGTAGCTTGGGGAATTCCTGTCCTACAGTGAAATTTAACAATTGCAGTTATCTAATGCTGAAATTGTGCCCCTCCATAAAAGAGCAATCTTTACTTATTATTGTCACCATCAACATTATTTCTGCCTCTATCACCAATAATATTATAATTTTCCCATTAGTTAGGGTAGGTGATGAACTGAGCAATGAGTGTGTACTTAGGGTCATTTTTCAGAATCAGTTCCCAAAAAAGAACCTTCATTCTCCTCTTGAAAACACTTTTACATGCTTTTCTCGTCTCATTGACTTGAGAATTTAACCAACAATGGTTGGTTTCTGCTGGAAGGTTTCTGTATATTGGATGGACATAGGAACAACTCAAGAACATTGACTTCTGTCTATTGAAAATTTAGGAGTCTTGATTCATCCTTGCAAAATGCGTGGGAACAGGAGCCCAAACGGATAATGAAAGTTCCACAAGTTGAGACTTTTAAGAAATCATTCTTACACCTTCATGATGTTGCCCAAGGCATCTGTGCATCCCAGGCTCACCTGCTACGTAAAGACAGCTGTGTAAGGATAATGTGGACTCAGGGTGCCAAAGGCAGCACAGTGTCCCGTACTGCAGGCTTTTGATGACCAGAGATTGTCAGCTGGCCATCTTGGGAATTCCATTTGCTCGTTGGCCAGAAGGACACCACCCCTGATGACAGGTATTTCAGAGGCAGCCGCCTTAGTTCCTCCAGCAGCTGAGTGCGGATACCCTTGGGCCCGTGTCAGGACAGTTACTGGGGATTTGCCCAATGACTCTGTCCAGGGGTAACGAAAGGTCAGGCACAAGATATTTGCAAATACCCCTCCTGTCATTTGGATATAACTATTTTTATTTCTCAATCAGTTTTTCCAAATTTCCGTTTGAGAAAAGACACATGCTTTTTTCCTTTTATATTTAAACATTATAGAAGTTAAGATTCCAAGGAAGCTTGGTTAGGATTGCTGTGTTTTTCTTAGTTTTTTGTTCTAATTACAGAAATACATTTTTCTATGCACGTTAGTGTGTGTGTATATATATACTGTTCTTCAGTTCCCCCCCACATTGTTTTAGAGGGCTTTTCTTGCTCATATATAGGGATAATTTATTCTTTTTAATAGCTACATAGTGTTTCTTTGTATGAATATAGTTTCTTTAATCTGTTGATGGGTATTTGGGGTGTTTCCCAGTTTTTCACTAATTCTATCTGTATATCTCTATGTGTGTGTATGTGTGTGTGTGTGTGTGTGTGTGTGTGTGTGTATATCTATATATAGAGATCTCTCTTTCTCTCTATCTATCTATCTTTGCATTCTTGTGTGTTTTTAGAGGGTAAAATTTCTAGTGGAATTGTTGAGTCAAAATGTGTGCCTCAGGCAGGTTTTAAGTCTGGAAATTTCTTAGTGGTCCATGTAATATTATCCTATAAAACATTCTTTTGTTATTGGTCTTCTCTCATTCTCTCAGTTAACAGCTCCAACTGTATAACAGTGTTATGAAAGATGGAGGAAAAACTTAAGAAGGGAACATGGCAAGTTGTATGGGACACGAGACGTTTTCATGAAGTATGAAGACCTAAACCACAGTTGAAAAAATATAGGTCTAGACTACTGAGAATAGCCATAGTAAGGAAGAGAAAAAAGGAATAACCTTGCCTTCTGTATTGCTCAGTCCTCATGTAGCCTCTGGTGCTCTGTCGTAAGACATAGAAAAATCTTTTTTGTTTTAGAGTCTCTGTTCTCCTGAGTATATTTTGCTCTGTCTCTATCCTGAATATTTTCTCTGTTACAAATATCTATGAATAATTTGTAAAGGAGAGATACGAGGTGAAAGAGGTCATTTGAAGGAGCTAGGACAAATCTGGAGCATGTCCGTTGTTGGAGAGGAAAGGAGTCTTGATGAAGACGTGCCTGTAGACCCCCTTTGTCACCTCAGGTTTACCGTCTCCTGGCCTCTTTTCTCACCTATAAAATGAAAGAAGAGATAACCTATAGATGATTGCTAGTCCCTTGCTTTATATTTTGAGTATGGATGGTTGAGGAAAAGCCGTGGATCTGTAAAGGGTACCCTGAGAAGCTAAAAGGGGTCCCTGAAGAAACTGAAAAGAAAGGCCCAGTGTTATTCTCTTGGGAGGGGCCCGCTGTTGATCAGATGACATAGGATGAAGCAGTCTCTTGCCTGCTCAGAACAGAAGCGGGTGGTGGTCTGACGGGCAATGGTGCGGCACAGAGCTCCTGGTGAGTGGAGTGCCCTTCATCTTCCCCATCTCCGAGTTTGCCTCCGCAGGGAGACGCCGTGGGAGAGCTGGAGTTACTGCCTTTCACAGCTTCCCCACATGGGCGCTAGTTCGTGTTTGTCCATCTCTGTCTCTCAGATTGTCTCCTGCTGCGTACTACGCCCAGCGGATGATCCAGTACCTCTCCCGGAGGGACAGCATTCGCCAGCGCTCCATGCGCTACCAGCAGAACCGCCTTCGTTCTTCCACATCCTCGTCTTCCTCAGACAGCCAGGCTCCGTCAGTGGAGGGCACCGACCTGGAATTTGAGGACTTCGAGTAAGTACATGTTCAGCTTGCTTCCTTCCCGCTGCTGCCAAGCTCTAAGGGCTTCCAGGTTGGCCCTGTCTGAGCGGCAGTGGTGAACATTCTTCAAACCCTGAAGTGATTATTCATGAGGAATAGGATGGGGTGAGGGACATGGGGTCATACTACCCAGGGCACTCCCACCTCTAGCGGTGGCATTGCTGATTTCCCGGAGCCTGTGGGAGGAGACCGCCCACGGGGCCCTGGCCAGACTGGAAGACGATGGCTGCTGCTGCTCAGGCAACAGTTTTATCTCCCTTTTGCATGAACAGTGACTATGGAAAGGCATTTCATGGACTGTCTTTACAACGTCAGGGAGGCAGGAGGGTTGGTGTTTTTTCTCTTAAGCAGAGTGTAGAGATTAAAAATAAAGAAAATACCCGGGTTTCCCTAAAAGGCAGGTTCTCTTAGTACCCTTCATCACATTGATACATGGGGGTGCTGTTCTCTTGCCTAAACTTTCTCACTCTCCGCCACCCCCAATAAGGATCCTTTGAAAGTTCCATGTCAAATTAATGTGGTTAGAGAAATGATTTTTTCCTCTTCTGGTCTTTCTGAGTGCTTGGTTGGAGAACATGGGTGAGCTGAAGGAGCAGGTCAGCCCCAGGCTCCAGAATTCGAGCTCCACAACCTGACTGATGAATTTTGCCACCTCTAACCTGCTGCTCCTCACTGTTCATTGTGTTTTTTTCCATTCTGAAACTGAGTTTTTCTGGTTTGTATCAAATTGGACATTTGGCTCTTGTTTTGATCCTTATATTTTGATATTCTCTCAAACGTAAAAAACAGGAGAGAGAAAAGGGTGTTGTTCCCCCCCCCCCTTTTTTTTTTGCTGGAAGTATTCAAATAGGACAGCCTGTCAGTCATTTTCCTTTTCTTCCCCTCCATCGTGACAGCCTGGTCAGGTCTGGGATCTTAAGAGCTCTTGCTTCCCCTCAACCTTCCTCTTCTTTGAGCTGAATGGGGAGTTCCCCAGGAGCCATCTTGCAACAGAGCCTTTTGGTATATTTGAGAAATCTCTTTGCCAGACAGGACTGAAAAAGTGGGAACAACCTTTGTACCAATAGGCCTTCCTGATGCGATCCTTAAACACACTATCATTCGTGTACTTGGAAGCAGAAGGAAGACTAAATTAAATGGGAGGTTCATTTGTCTGAGGCAGATGTAAAGGTGACGGAGATGCAGGGATGGCCGGAAGCACTGGGGATGATTGATGGAGCAGAGCTGGTGGTCTGCCATCTCTGACTCTCAGCCTGGGGCATTCTCCCTTCCGTCCACTCCAGGGGAAGGTGCCTGCATCTACGGGCAGTGAAGGGAAATGGCCTTCACTCCAGACTCCTGTGGTGAGATGTGTTCCCCTGTAGATAGGATGATTTTTCCAGCACTGCGGTCTATTCAGGGAAGCAGTTTCAATGTCCATGGCGAGGCTAATGGGCTTTCGTGCTGCCGACAAGTCTCAGTGGTCCTGCGGAGCTCAGGGAGGCAGTGCAGATCGCCTAGCCCTCTTTCCGTGCAGGATGGGAAGGCTGTTCTCTCTGCAGTGGTGGGCCGTGGATGCCTTTGAGCTGTCTCTTGCCTCGTGACGTGTCCTTCACAATGGAGTTCTGGGTTAGTTTAAAATGTTCTGTTCTCATCTTACCTTCTTTTTCTTCTGCTACCACCTCCTCCCTTTCCCCTTCCTTCCCCCTCGATTTTCCTATGTCAGACTGCCTCCTCCTCGTGCTCCCCACAGCCCACCTGTGCTGTCACCTCCCCCTGGCTGCAGCACGACCTGAATTTACACTGCCTTCACCTTTCCTGCACTGACTTACCATTGTTTCTTCCTCAGGATCTCGTATTGTTCCCTGGTTAGTAACAACGGCCTGATTTCTCTAATGCCTCTCTGAAGGTCCCTCCCCTGGGGTTTGCCTTTCTTGGGGCTGATGCAGATGGTAATCTAGTTTTTATTAGAAGTGGGTTAGTCACCTTAGTATTCGTCCAGGTCTTCCAGTGAAGGATGTCGCAGGCTGGTTAGTGCTGACTTACAGTCTGTTTGTTCTCTTTCCGCATCCTTCCTCTTTCCTGCCCTCTCCCCCCCACTGTAAACTGAGTGCTGGTTGTGGTTGCTCCTCTTCTCTTAATTTCTAGGTGCTCTGAGGAGGGAGAGAGTGAGAAATTAGGGAATGTGCCAGCCTGTTTTAATTTCCCTGCCCCAACCCTTTCCTTAACTTTAATACCTAAAAGTAAAGAGAGGCGTTACAGTCATAATTTATAGTTTTTTTAGGTAAGTTAGACCTGGCCTTAAATCCTCCTAACACACTTAGGGTACCATTAAAAGAGACTGTTCTATTGGTCTCCTCACTTTCACAGCACGTCCTGCTCCTGCCTCTGCCACCCCACTTGGACTTCTGCAGTCCGCTTCTATTTGCTAAGCCGCACTTCATTTTCCATTCTCTAGCTTGTCCCATCCAGGTGTGTCAAGTCCCCAGAAAATGAAGGGGAGCCATTACCCAGATCCCATCAGTTTGGTTCTCTTCCATCAGCCATTAAATTAAAAGTATCAGCAATAATTTTCTTCTTTTTTTCTTAAAGAATTTTTTTTTTTTAATTGGGGAAGGGGAACAGGACTATTTTTTTTTTTAATTTTTATTGGGGAACAGTGTGTACTTCCAGGACGTTTTTACAAGTCAAGTTGTTGTCCTTTTGATCTTAGTTGTGGAGTGTGCCATTCCACTTCAAGTTGTTGTCCTTTCGGTCTTAGCTGTGGAGGGCGTTGCTAGTTGCAGGGGGCACAGCCCACCATCCCTTGCGGGAGTCGAACCAGCAATCTTGTGGTTGAGAGGACGCGCTCCAACCAACTGAGCCATCTGGGAGCTCAGTGGCAGCTCAACTCAAGGTGCCGTGTTCAA
This sequence comes from Rhinolophus hipposideros, assembly GCF_964194185.1. NCBI lineage: Eukaryota > Metazoa > Chordata > Mammalia > Chiroptera > Rhinolophidae > Rhinolophus > Rhinolophus hipposideros. The sequence continues at coordinate 13,620,220 of NC_138056.1, forward strand.
TCTTAGTCCCACCATCCCTTGCGGGACTCGAGGAATTGAACTGGCAACCTTGTGGTTGAGAGCCCACTGGCCCATGTGGGAATCGAACCGGCAACCTTCGGAGTTAGGAGCATGGAGCTCTAACCGCCTGAGCCACTGGGCCGGCCCCATATAATTTTCATATGTACACTAATTTATAACATACGAAAATGTTTGTAGTGTGTAGAAATATATTAATACACATAATATGTATTTTAAAATCTTTTTTAATCCTTATAGTAGCCCAGTGAGGTAGTTATTTACTCCACTGTGGTATTCTAAATGAGGATACTGAGACTTGACCAAAATTAGACATGTCTAAGATTAGAGAACAGTAGCAAGCATATTTAGTGTCTTGGTTTTTATTGTCCTGCTATTTAAAAACCTTTGGAAATGATGTACAGCCATTTTTGAGCCCTTGCTTCACGAGCTTGCTGCGGAGCAAGATGATCTAAATTTACCTCTGGGGAAGATAGCGTTAGAGGTTGGTCAGCATCAGGTTAAATTTTCTGTTTTTTTGTGGTCTGGATTAATAACCATCTTCCCAGGCAGGCATCTTCTCCTGCCATTCATCTCTGTCTGCGCCAAGGATTGAGGCTGCAGGGTCCCGGTGTTTGTCAGAATGCACCCACAGGACGTCCAGAAACCTGCTGTCAGCAGGTCTGTCCTGAAGCCCTCAGCATGTCTTTGCATAAAGACATTCACGAGCAGGGTAAAGGTGTGGCTGCCTGTGACATGGCTGTCTGCCTGCTAGAAGCAAGCATCAAGAAACTTCCCATCTTTATTTTCACCATCCCTTTGGAGAGAGGGAGGGGGGCTTTTATGAAGGCCAGGTCAAGTGCTGTATTCCCGGAGTTGCTAAGGCCTGCGGAAGGGGTGGTGTATATGTGACTCTATGACTGTTGTTCCAGCTATCGTCACCCCTTTCCACATTTTATCTGTTATTCTAAATGTAATTATGATCCCAGAATCATCCCTAGCTTGTGTTCCTGTCCTTCCCGACTCTTTTTATAACTGCTTTTCCTTCCCAGGCAAAAGTTAGCCTGAACTCACGACAATCAGACCTAGAGACGGTCTGATTGATCATTCATCGATATTTCTACCACACATACCAGCCACTGGGTAATGATTTTCAACTTTTTAAAACTTGTCGCCAGCACAGAAGAGAACGAGTCCTTCCTTCCCAGTTCTGAGACTGGGCTGTACTTTGGAAAAACGTCTCAGTAAGAAGTCTGGTTTTTCAGCCTCAAGATGAAGTCTCTTTAGGTCTATTATATTTATTTTCTTAATTCTTCTAATTTACCCGGTTGTATTTGGTTCCCTTTACCCAGAAATCCATACTGTGATCTAATATGCAAAAACTTTTCATTTGCATATGACAATCATTTCTGGGCACCTGAGATGGGTTCTGGTTCCCTGTTTGCAATGATGCAGTACCCCACACACGTCCAGAGGAGCTTCATGCAGCCAGCGTTTCTCCTTTATGGTCCCCATGCCAGACACCTTTTGGCAAGGGGCTCATTGAAAGGTCTTCTTGGTATTTGATGTAGCCGAGGAGAGTTCTGAAGGCTGTCACTCAGCTCTGCCAGCAGACTGGATGTGCCATGGGGAAGTTGCTTGCCTTGAGTTCAGAATTTAATATTCTCCTTCTGCCCTTTCGGAGTAACTGAAATTCAGTTGAGCCATAGCAAAGAAAATATGTTAGAAACCAGGTAATACTATTCCTGTCATCTATCAACAGAACCTGACAGCTTTGTGAGCTTCAAGTTCTCGTGGCTAGAAATTCCAGTAGCGTGAAGCCATATGTCTTTGGTCGTACTTGCTCCTGCTCGCTCTTCTGCGCCCAGAATTTCCAGGACCCCTGTGGGAGTCAGCGGCTACTAATAGCAAATGCATAACTCGTAGCCAAGAAAGGGAAGGGTACATCTTCAGAGGGAGATGTTGTTTATCTCCTTTGTTTGGAAATGGAGTTGCTTTTGTCTCTTCCTTTGACTAACAAACCATAGATTCTTTAATATTAGAAGTGCTGCAAGAGAAACTCTAAGGAAATACACTGTCAAGTGACTATTCTTCTTACATACTAGCATCTGCTAACGTGATCAAGAATCAGGCAACCAACTGTGTTTGTTTAGTGGTGGTGGTGTACAGAAGTAGTTCCTAAAGTGGGATGAGAAAAGAAACGGTTTCCTTCCTTTTTACCAGAGAGTTTTCAATGATTTAATTTACTTGATTTTCTGTGGTGGTGGATTATTTTTACAGGGTGGGCTTATCATGGAGAAAGGTTGAAGCCTTAAAACAGGACCTTTCTCTAGGTATACTTAGGAGGAAGGCAAATAAGTGCACAGTTATAGAAACATGAAGCAGCGTGGACTATTTCAGGTTGATAGGTATGGCTGGAGTGTAACGTCCGAGATAATGTGGCAGAAGACAAGCCCGAGAGTTAAAGTGGCACCTGATCTAGAGTTTTCTATGCCTTGCAGAGGAGATGGACTTTATTCCATAGGTGCGAGGGAGGCATTGAAGAGTTTTAAGCTGTGGAATAACGTGATCAGATTTCTGCATACGTATCTTCCAAGATAGACTGTAATAAAGTGCCACTGAAGCACTGGATAGCAGTATGAAAAGAGGGTTTGGGGAGATGTGAGAAGGCTTCATGGATCTAAGAGGGGTGTGAAAACTGCAGAAGACTCAGATGAATTGATGTGGAGGATGGGGGTAGAGAAGGAGATTCTAGAAAAGAGTAGCTTATGCAACAGCCCAGAGACAGGAGATTTACAGGGTTTACTTGGGGACCCTGAGTAGATCTGTGGCTAGAGCTACGGAGTCTTTGTTGTTTGTAATATGAGAGAGAACATCAGAAAGGCCTGAATTGTGGAGGGACTAGAAAGCCTGGCTGAGAAATTTTGATTTTATTTTTATCTGAGGGCAGCCATTATTCAATATGTATTTTAGGCTAACTGACAGCACTGTTAGGGTGACCTACAGTGGCAAGTATGTGGATGCAGGGAAAGCAGTTAGAAAGCCGTGGCGAAATACAGGTGAGAACATATGTATGAGGACTGAATGTTAGTATTGTGTGTAAGAGGCCTCGGGCTTCTCTAAGAGCAGGGCCTGTTTCTGAAAGGTCCTGGGGGAATGAGTTATCTAAAAGTTCAGCCGTCTCACTTCCTACTTCTCCAAATAAAATGTCCCAAGTCCTATTTTACTCTTACTGGGGCCATTTTGAATTAAATTTTAGAATAGCAAATGACTCCTAAAACAGCCGGGATTGGAACTGGGATCACTTGTCGATGCTCACTGGCCCCCGTAGCCTGGCAGCTGTTGTCTAGGGAATAGCCCTGGGTTTTAGTTTTGGCTGAGCCTGTGATTGGTCATCTGTTCTTGGGCAAGTCCCTTTTCCAATGTAGGCCTCAGTGTCTGATCTGTGCACTGAGGTTAGATAATCTCTGACGTTTCTTTTAGCTCTAAAGTTCTCAGATCTTTGTTGGAGCTAACTACCTTAAAAGAATTTTCCTCGTATTCAGCAAAGGTGGAATAATGGAAAGTCTCAGAAAAGTGAGGAGACTTCCTGAGGACTAGAAATAGGATATCTGATTCCGGTAAGCCCCAAAATATTCATAAAATATATGCCTACTTGAATTCTAGCTCTTTACTGAAGATTTTGAGCCTATTGCTTAGAACATATAATGTTGCTCAGAAGATTTAGAGTTAGTATTCCTTCTGGGCAAGTAACACACATGAATATTTATTGTGAGGAGTGAAGAAGGGAAAGAAAATGGACTGTGTCTGGATTGCTGAGGCTTAGAATGGGGAAATACAGAAGGAAAGAATTAAACAGCCAGGAGGGGTAAAGGAGGACATAACCACGTGGAGATACACTATATATTTATTAACATAAAGTGCACAATAGGAATATGAAAGTCCATATTCCTATTGTGCATATGCAGATGAAATTAAAGGTAGAGTAAGCAAAGGGAGGAATTTGTAGATGGTAATTATCTGTTATTTCCTCTCCGTTCCTTGGAGGAAAATTAAGCCTGCAGTTCCAAGAGACCTATGCTGTTAGGTAGCCCCTATGAATGTTAGCAGTTGGGCCTGTGCCTTCCTCCCAGAAATCTAAGCCTTTACATGTGTGCACAGGCCTTGGCAGTTGAGACTGGGCCTCAGTTCCCAGTAGCACCCGAGTACGGAAAGGACTTGGCCAAGATCACTGTGCCACCCAGGGACAGATACCCACGAGGACTTCTGTTGTCTGGAGATTGAGTAGAAACACAAGAGCGTAGGAGAACAAGTATTTTTTCAATAGTCTGGTTTTTAGCAAAGTCAACTGTGTATTGTCAAGAGGACAATGGCCTTTTGAGCTGTTTGCTGCAAGAGCTTCATTTATAAATTCCGAGTCAGAGCCGTGTGTCACTGAGGAGTAATGACAACCTGACTGTCTGCTCAGGACTCAGACAGCAGTCTGTAGGCATATTTTTCATTCCTTTAAATTACAGCCTCTCTCTGAGGCAATTAATCCCAGGCATTTAGCAAGAGTTGCTGCTGTGTTTCTCCCTTGTTCCAGAGATGTGTTTTCTGGTATTCAGTCCTTGTCTTAGATGCTTGATTGTTTGAAGGGTGTTTTTTCCCTTATAAAATCTTTTACAAGAAAATCTTACTATTTCCCCCCCTTTCCTTCCCAAATACCCCTCTGAGAGTTAATCAGAGATGCAGAGTTCAACAACAGGGAAAGCCATTAATCACTAGCCTGCCTCTATCCTGCTGGCGTAAAGGCAGCTCTGGCCGATGAAATTGATGAGGATTTCTCTGGTGTTTCCCTGGAAAGTGTTCTGGTGAGAAAGGATCTTCCTGTGATGGACGAGCAGTACCAGCATATTTGCGAGCTCAGGTCTTCACCGTGTTTCATTTTGGTTTTTTTAGGACCCCCCAGCCCCCCAAAATCGGCACGGGCTCTGTGCGGCCCCAGTATTTAGCACCCTCCTAAGATAAATTCTCTGTGGGTCTGCCCCTCTCCCACTGTCCATCTGGCAGACGTCTTCCAGGTCACTCAGATTCAGTGTCTACCCGACACTAATTTTGCTTCCTTCATCTCATGGAGCCTTGTTTCGCGTTGGTCGTATATCAGCCCTGAAGTGAATGGCAGAGTCGGTGTGGTTTTCCAAAAACCACATTATTTTAAGTACTTTTAATTCCTTTTCTCTTTTCTTGGAACTCTTACCAGTCTTCCTCTCCCCTCACTTCTAACCCCTCTTCCCCCACAAATATCCTATGCATTGAAATTTGTTTCCCTGTTTCATTATTTCTGAATCCTCCCTTCTTTCTAGACTATAGAATCTAAAGTCATTAGTTGCTCTTTTCACCTCTAGCTTATTCAAAGCTGTGCTTTCAGTCAGGGATTTTTGTGTGCCAGCACATTAAAACCCAGGACATTGGGGCCGCCGGTTAGCTCAGTTGGTTAGATGGCATGCTCTTAACAACAGGGTTGCCGGTTTGACCCCCACATGGGCCAGTGAGCTGTGCCCTCCACAACTGAGACTGAAAACGACGACTTGAGCTGAGCTGCCGCTGACCTGCTGGAGGGCTGGCCAGATGGCTCAGTTGGTTAGAGCGCAAACTCTTAACAAGGTTACCGGTTTGATTCCCTCATGGGATGGTGGGCTGCGCCCCCTGCAACTACGATTGAAAATGGCGACAGGACTTGGAGCTGAGCTGCGCCCTCCACAACTGGATTGAAGGACAACGACTTGACTTGGAGCTGCTGGGTCCTGGAAAAAACACAGTTACCCAATAAAGAAAATAAAAATAAAAAATAAAACAAAAAACTAACCCAGGACCTTTTGCCCTCTTCTTGCCTAATTTGTCCTTTTGTTGGACATTCTGACCTTTGCCCCCTAACCCATTTCAGTTTTCAAGGTTTTTCCTGGTCAATAACTATTTGAGCTGTTTTGTTATAGGCTATTTTCTCCTAGCTGTCTTTGTTTTTCCCCCAGAGGCAGCATCTCAGTGTGTGTTCCCCACTTTTCACATTTTCCTAATCATCCTGGGTCCCATACTGTCATCTCTTCTTTGCTAGGCTTCTCAACACTCTCAATTTGAAATCTTCTTTACATTTTATTGAGATGCTATTTAGCTGCTACTTCTTCATCATTAAGATGGTAAGCTGAGGACCAGCAAATACATCTCCACTCACTTCATATGAGGTCTGACAATTAAGTTCGCGAACTCTTCCTAGAAAAAGTACTCCATACCTCATTGCTGAATATCACTATGGTCCCCCTCGAAGTACTCCCCTTGAAAAGGTATGCACCGACGCCAGCGCCTAGTCCACCCTTCAAAGCAATTTTGGAACTCTTTCTGGAATGGCCACCAGAGCTGTCATCATTACTTCTGATGTCCTGAATGTCATCAAAATGCCTTCCTTTCAATATTTCCTTTATTTTTGGGTAAAGAAAGAAATCACTGGGGGCCAGATCAGGTGAGTAGGGAGGGTGTTCCAATACAGTTATTTGTTTACTGCCTAAAAACTCCCTCACAGACAGTGCCGTGTGAGCTGGTGCATTGTTGTGATGCGAGAGCCAGGAATTGTTGGCGAAAAGTTCAGGTTGTCTAACATTTTCACGCAGCCTTTTCAGCACTTCCAAATAGTAAACTTAGTTAACGGTTTGTCCATTTGTTACAAATTCATAATGAATAATCCCTCTGATATCAAAAAAGGTTAGCAACATCATTGCAACAAGTTCACGAACTTAATTGTCAGAACTCGTATGCTGCTTCTTTTATGCCTAATGTAACCGTCAGTCTGAGACATGGTTTGTATCTGAGCCAGCTGATCTCATTCTTATTTTCATATATACAGTAATCTCTAAATACTATAAAGTCATTATCTCTGTCCATGCTCTCCCCCCAACCTCCCTTTTAATGGAGGGAGAAGTTGAATCAGAAAGAAGTTGATCGCTTTTAGGTTTTAATAACAATGAAGAAACTTGTGAAACATGTCATAGGAGCCCACATTTTCCGCTAGCTCTGGTGTTGGTCCATTTTTTCCAACTTTTCTTCTAGTGTCCTTGCGGTAAGCTCTGTGTCATGTTGGGGTACTGGCTTCTCTTCCCCTGCTCTTCAACCCTGCTAGCACCAGATAGAGTACTGTTTCTTGTCCAGAAGGCTCTTTGGACCTTGCAGAAGTAATGTCAGCTCCACAGCGTGATTCTGAGAAGGCCCACTCTCTCATAGCAGTAAAATTAAGTAACTGGGTTTGTCCCCTGATGCTTCTATCTGTAACTTAGTTTTCAACCTTTTTAAGCTTTTAGGACCCTTTTTTAAAACTTCAAAATAGTTTCTAACTCTTCTTGTGATAATTAGTTTTACTTTTAGTGCCCACTGGTAGTGAATTATGCTATTATGAAAAGCTATCATGAATGTACTTGTACTTTTAAATGAATTGGTACTTTGATTGCAACTTGAATCTACATATATTTGAAAAATAATCATAGGCTTAATTTGAGAGTTATGTTATTTGTTTGATATTCACCTACTCCTTGTGTACATGTGGCTACCAAGACCTTATAATATAATTTGTGGGCTCCCCAGAGCTGCAGCCTGCTGGTCGGGAACTTCTGATCTCATTGTTCTTTTTAATTCCCTTTTTACTTTCCATATGGCCTTCTCTCTCTTTCTCTCTCTCTCTCCCTCTCCCTCTGTGTCTGCCTCCCTCCCTTCTTGCCTCCCTTCATCTGTAGAGTTTAAAGTCAAAGGAATATGATATGATAGGGAAAACAATAGTATGCTTTCTCTTTTGGGAAAATAAAAACAAAGTGCTGATTTTTAATGGATTAGCTTCCAATATCCCTGGTATTGATTTGTCTCGAAGTGCTCAGCATCCAATTCCACTAAGACATAAAAACCTTCCTAGGATTTCATTTCTGACTTATAAAGCTCCCAGTCGTCCATTTGAAAGCCAAAGTGTTGTCTTAATTTTGGTTCCAGGGCTAGTTTGAAGATTATCACATTAAGTTTAAAATAATCCAAAGAGAGAATTTAGAAACTGTCCCAAATCAAGCTCTCAGAGGCTCATTTATTTTGTGGAGTGGTTAAGCAGCTACTTAACTCTCTGTCCAGCCAGTGCCCTTTGGCTTATTGTTCCTTTGATGCATTGGAAACTAAGCCACGTGGAATCTTTCCTCTTTTCTTGTGGGAAGCAGTGAAGTGTGGTGCAAAGAGCAAAGGCTTCAGAGTCAGATCTTCCTGAATCCTGCCTTAACTACTTACTAGTCATGTGATCTTGGGCACTTGCCTCTCTGGTCCATAGTTTCCTTATCTGTAAAACAGATAATAAAACTTCATAGGATGGTTTTAAGTATTAAATGGCATGACATATTAATAACCTTTGTATTAGAATTTAGTGGATATTTAATAAATGGTGGTTATTACAGACCATTAAAAAAAAAAACCACACCTACAAGTTTTTTTTTCACTCAACTAACCTTACTTAGATTTGCATTGTCTTATATTCTTCATCATTGTCAGTTTGTTCAGTCTCCAAAAGAAGGGACGACTTAGTGTTTTTCTTTCACTTATCAGGGATTGTTTTCACACCAAGAACCTAAACAGATTCATTGAAAGATAACCATTTGCTGGTTGAAATTGATGGGAGAATTTTTCTTCTTTCAAGATCTCCCAAAGCCCAAGTTTCTCTGTGTCTTTCAATCTAGAGAATCTCTCTCTCTCTCTCTCTCTCTCTCTCTCCAAAGATCTAAACCTGGTTTCAATGTCAGAAGAAGCTACAGAGTTCAGAGACCACATTAACTCAAGAAAAATCATCCCCCTTCTTGTTGAACTGTTAGTAAATGCTCATGAATCTTTTAGTTTAGGTGCTCCAGAAATATGGCAAGGAAATTACCATATTAGTAAGGAATCAGATCATTGGTTTCTCTGGGGTCTTCTCCTAAGTGTAGGAATTTAGTTTGAGAGATATTTGTCTTTTGGGATGGTGGCTAATTCTGCTGTAGTGACTCTGATGTGTGGTCTTTTTGTTTTCTGCAGGGACAATGGTGACAGATCCAGGCACCGAGCTCCACGCAATGCCCGGATGTCTGCACCTTCGCTTGGACGCTTTGTCCCCAGGTAAGAACTGGGTGGTCAGCCTTTATGAGAGACTTTGATAAGGGAGCCTTTATGAGAGCTTGGGATTTAGTTTTTAAACCTACTTTCTGGTCTTTGGATTGTCCATATCTGGAATTATTTCCTAATGAGCCTACAGTCCAGTCCTGCCACGTAAAGACTTGACAGGAGATGACTGGCCACAATCAAAAGAGAGATTAGTGGCTTTGGGAGCATCCTGTTCAGTAATGGAAGCCCTGGGAAACTTGAGAAGAAAGATTAGGAAGGAGGTGCAAACCTGTGAAAGGACAAACCCTAGGAATTTTTACTCCACGCTGGGCTTCTGTGGATTTGTGGGCTTAGTGGATCCCCTCGCCTTAATTCTTGAGGGTAGGTTCATAGCATATCTCCCTTGTTTTATGGTCGTCTTAGTAGGCTTTTTACATGTGATTCCTTCTTGTAGGCGTTTCTTGCTGCCTGAATACTTGCCTTATGCTGGGATTTTTCATGAACGTGGACAGCCTGGCTTGGCTACTCACTCTTCTGTTAACAGGGTCCTGGCAGGTAAGGAAACGTTTCTTTGGATTTTGAAAATGTGAAGGGGCAGGGAACCAGGTAAAGCTTTCCCCTCCATTACCTGTGTTGATGTGATGGCATCTTGGCAGCTGGCTGAAAACTCTGTTTTGAAGTCTTGTACTCAGTTCCTTACTTCAAGGCAAGAAACTGCAGGGTTGAAGAAAGCGCTTTCTCTTGCCCATTCCCACTTTCTTCCAACAGCTTAAAAAAAACATTTTTGGGGGATTTTGTTTTGTTTAAAACATCTGTCTCTTAATCCAACAATTAGATTCTGGCTATGCTTTTAGTTGAATGACAAAGGTATCTTATTCATGTTTCAGTTGGTGAGATACTCCTGAGCCAGATCCTGTGATTTAATTAGGAACTTAAGGCACACTTCTCCTTCCCTTTGCTACTGGCAGCACGTGGAGTTTCCAGGCACCGTGGAATCTTCCAAGGAAGGAGGAGAAGAGACCCATAGAGTTGGCTCAGAAATCTCCACAGAACAGAAAATGGGCTACACAAGCCCAGCTGAGGCAGTGTTAGGGTGGCTGGATAGCTTCGTGACCAGTGTTTGGGGGCTAAGACGCATGACGTGACCAGGCTCTGGGACACAGTGTGTGCTGCTGCTGCTGGGCTAGCTCTAAGGAAGGAAGCAAAGCAGTATTCCATTTTTTTCTGACGAAGGTCATTACCCCATCATACTCTTTTCTTTCCTCCCTTCTACCTCCACTGCCAGCTTGTAAATTTATGTATGTGAAGGCATAAAAGGTACAAAAATCAAGTCACATTTAAGTATATCTTTACTTTTTAAGTGTCTCTTTAATGAGCATCTTTCTTAAAAATTTTAAAATGAAATTATGTTTTGGAAAGTCTGGGCTGTGTGATAGTTAAAGGTAGGGAGGGATCTGTCTGAGACAGTGGCGCCGTGAGGTGGGAGAATGCGATTCCTAACCAAGCTGCTGTGCCAGCTGGTAGGTCCTGAGACCTGCCCTTTCTCAGCAGTGGTATCCTTGACCCAGCGTCAAGGCCTGGAGATCCCAGAAACCTCCGTGGGTTCTCTGTCGGACACCAGGACTCCATCGGCCCAGGCTTGGCTGGAGCTGACTACAGCGTGGTCCCCTGACAGCCATATCTGAGGAGCGCTCTCGCCCGAGCCAGGCAGCAGACCCCACGACTCTGTGCTCCTCCTCGCGTGGTGCTTCCTTCCGTGTGGCTTGGCGGGTAGCATGTGGAAGCTCCTCACTGGCAGATAATCACTTGCTGCCAGGCAGTCCTGCGGAGCCCTTCTCCACGCTCTTTGTTCCAGGTCTCTGCCTCCCCCACCCCACACAGCACCTCCTGCTCCTCTACTGCTGGAAAACCTTGGTTTCTTGGCATTGAGCTTTTTTTGGAACAGCTGTATATTGTTTTTTTCCCCCCCCTCCTTTGATTTAATAACTCTACCTCCGTTTCCTGTTCCTTACTTTATGCCCAGAGGTCTGACCCCAAATGGCCCAATTTCACTTATGGAATACATTTGAATACAGGGGTTGTATTCCAGCAGGCAGTTGTTTAGAGCTAGGAAATCTACTGAGAAAAATTCTCTAACAAAGGGTACAATGTGCCAGGAGGGGAAGGAAATCCAGACTCAAGAACCTCACTGTTGAGTTAGATTAGCAGATGGTTCCCATTCACAATTAAACTAGTTTCTCCCATTTTCTCAAGATAGATGCTACAGAGTGCCTATTGGTCTTTTCTTCAAAACCTTCATTGTTCGTAGATATTTGGATCTCCCTCTACATTCTATTGACAGTTGTCTTACTTTTTTCTTCTCTTGAGAAAAGTCCAATAATAATAATAATAATAATAATAATAATAATAATAATAACAGCAATCTAAAAAAGCCTCCCATTTATTGAGCACTTATACCACTTACTGAGCTGTATATGAGGGATTGTTTTAAGTGCTTTTCCCAGTCATATTTCATTTCTTTTTCCCAGTCATCCTATGAGCTGGGTGCTGTTATCTAATTAACAGTGGAGGAAACTGCAGCCCAGAGGCTAACTTGCCCAGAAATAGAAGAGCCAGACCTGAACCAGGCAGTCGGACTCCAAAGCTTCCTAGTCTGCCGCCCACGGTCATTTTAAAGGACCTAGCATCAGAAACAGCCTTCCCTTCCAGGACGTTAATCTGGGAGAGGGAAAGAGCTCCCAGGGAAGTTGGGTGATCTTCAGGGTTTTTCTTAGTTGTTTTAGTTCCTCTACAGGCAGATAGACCTTGGAGATACTGCAGTTCCAGTTCCAGACCATCTCAATAAAGTGAATTGTAATTTTTTTTTGCTGGTGGAGGGTCTGGCCTTTAATTTGTTAAAAAAAAAAAAATGCAACCTCTGTGAAGCACAGTAAAATGAAACACTATAAAACGAAGTATGTGTCTGTATTTTAAATGGCTTCTAGACAAAGCTTTTCATGACCCCAGTGGTGCTTGCTGAGGAAAATCTTATTGGACACAGATGTTTTGCTTTTTATTAAACTTACTTGTGATCGTGTAATAGAGCTGATATAATAATGGCTTTTGAAGTGAAAGACAAATTGGCTTTTTAGCAGTGAGCACTCCCAATTTTCCTGGAAAGGCACTTTCTCTTGTATGATTGGAATAAGGTTTATGATGTTCTCAGAACAATTACATTCAAGAGATATTTGTTCTGCTGCTGTGTGCCAGGTACTGTTGTAGGCTAACAGAATGAATAAGACAGACGTGATCCCTGCTCATCTGTAGCTCAGCGTCTAGGTGGCTTGCTGTGCTTTGCTCTTGCTGTTTGCTTCTTAGCTCCAAACATAAAGCAGAACTTTGTACGGTGAGTGGCTTTTTTGCAGGGGTGAAGCATGGAAATTTGGCAGGCACAGAGGGACAAAGCATATACACACCTGCAATTTTAGGAGGTATGACCAGTACTATGGTGGCAAATGAGTCTCCAGTGGACCCTACTCAAAGCCATTCAGAATCATCAACAAAATGTATTTGCAGAAAATTAAGATCTGTTCTGCCCACTTCTGCCCACAAGAGTCTGAGAATGGTAATAGAAAACAGAAGCTGCACAAGAGAAGTGTTTTATAGTCTGTTAACGTTCATCTCTTCCGCCTTATCTTGGACCCTTCTTCACACTTCTGTAGGTTCCTGGTGGTTTCCAGTCACCCATCAACCCATGTCATGACCCTTCTTCAGCAACACAAATTCTAACCAGTACTTAAAGGGGATAAATGCACCTAAAGCTCCTGCAACTCTACCAGGGATAGTTTGGGGGAAACAGGCAAAAACTGAGGAGCTCCCCCTGCTGATTGTTTAGCAGACAGCTCTAACTCTGATGATAAAAAAGCAGCTGATGCTAAAGAAGGAAATGAAGTTAATGACTGACTGCCTACTAGGAGCCAGGTACTGTCCAAAGTGCTCTCTCCATACATTATCTCCTTTAATCATTGGAAAAACACTGTGAAGTACATGGTGCATTTCCATTCTGCAGGTTTGAAAAGAGAGCTTCAGAGAAGTTACAGCACTTGTCCAGTATAACACAGTGAGAGGCAGGCCTGGAACTTTAAACCAAGTCTGTCTGCCTGGCTCATAATAACTCTTCTGTCTTCTGGGCCGTGTTTTGCTTGACTTCAAATAGGGAGTATCTGCCAGAAGGTTTTTAAGCTTATAATATTTTTCTGCATGTTTGAGGCCTCATAAAAATGAAATGAGAAGCCCTGGCATTTGACATCTTCCTGGTAATTACTGGAAGAACAAAAACTTCTGAGGGTATTAGTAATGTAGGGTATTAGTTATTTGGCCTGCCTAATCTTTTTGACTTTCATCCTAATGAGCATCTGCTCCCAGCAGATGGTGGGCCTGATGTACTTAATTTAGTATTTTGATTAAAACCAATGGGAAGTGTCAGGATTTTCTTGCTCCTAGCCACAGGTCATTGGGGCCTGGTCGAATGTCCTGGGCTAGAGATGGCTTTGTGCCCAGCCATTCTAATTTCTCTTCAGATTTCTTCTTTGACCCATTAGACCACACAAATTCTGAACCTGTACTTAAAGACGTATAAATGCGTTTAAAGCTACTTCAATTCTACCAAGTATATTTAGGAGTGTGTTCTTCAGTTTTCACACATTTGTGAATTTCTCAAATTTCCTTCTGTTGTTGAGTTCTTATTTATTTTCATTGTGGTCTAAGAACATACTTTCTGTGATTTCAATTATTTTACATTTATTGAAACTCGTTTTATGGCTTAGAATATCATCTATCCTGGAGAGTGTTACCTGTGTGCCTGAGAATATTGTGTATTCTGTCATTTTTATATGCAGTGTCCTATAGATGCCAGAAATATCTATTTGATTGATAATGTTGCTTTGTATATCCTTGCTGATTTTCTGTCTAGTTGTTGTACCCATCATTAAGAATGGGGTATTGAATTTTCCAATTACTATTGTTAATTGTGTATCTCTTCCTTCAGTTTTGTCCATTTTTGCCTCATGTATTTTGGGACCTTGTTATTAGGTACATAAATGTTTGTAATTGTTATATATCTTCCTAATGAATTAACACTTTTACCCTTATAAAATGTCCTTCTGTCTGTAGTAATATTGTTTGTCTTTAAGTCTATATTTTCTTTTATTAGTCTAGCTATTCCACTCTTTTATGATGGTTGATTACATCATTTATTTTTCGCCATTCTTTTCTTTTCAACCTATTTTTGTCTTTCTTTTTTTAAAAAAAACTTTTATTTATTTTAAGTGTGTTTTTCCAGGACCCATCAGCTCCAAGTCAAGTAGTTGTTTCAGTCTAGTTGTGGAGGGCGCAGCTCACACTGGCCCATGTGGGGATCAAACTGGCAACCCTGGTGTTATGACCGTCGTGCTCTAACCACCTGAGTTAACCGGCCACCCCCTATTTTTATCTTTAAATCTAAAGTGTGTTTCTTTTAGAAAGCCTATAGTTGGATTTTGTTTTTTATCTAGTGTGACAATCTCTGCCTTTTGATTTGATTGTTTAGTTCATTCATATTTAATGTTATTGATATACTTGGATTTTTGTCTATTTTCTCTTTTTTTGTTTCTGTTTATCCTTTACTGATTTATTTAAGTAGATATCTTCTAATGTACTATTTTAATTCCTTTATTGATTTTAAACTATATCAGGATCTACTTCAGACATACATACTTAATTACATACTTGTAAGATACAGAAACTTTGTTCCACTATAGCTACATTCCCTCTCCCTCCTTTGTGCTATTATTGTCATATATACATGTATGTATATGTATACATGTATCTGTATGTATACATGTATATGTATATACTCATATGCATATGTGTGTATATATACGTATATATGTATGTTTATATAAATGATATGTATGTATATATACATATATGTATGTACATGTGATGTGTGTGTGTGTGTGTGTATATATCTCACAGTACTGTGTCTTTTGCCTCTTTCTCTTCGATGTTACCCCTTCCCTGATACCTTAGGAATTACTTTCAGGAGGCCTATCTAGTCTAGTTTGGCCAACTAGGTGGACATCTGGGACCCTGGGTTTTCTGACTTTTAGGAAATAACCTGATTTCTCAACTTAATATCATACTTCTAATAAAGCAAATTGCTTACTGACTGTATACCAGATCTTCACTTGCATTGGAAAATCTGGGAAAGATGAATAGTAGTGAATATAGTTAAAAGGGTATCATGGTATATTAAATGAGTATGAATAGAAATGAGTAGTAATTCTGGTTAGACCCTTTATCTGCATGTTCTGTATCTCTCTGTTATCCAGTAGCCAAGCAAAGAAAGTGAGTGGCACATTCCAACTCGACCTCAATTAAGATGGCTGTTTATAAACCCAGATAAATGGACAATTAGTAGTGATGGTACTAGCTAGTGCTGCTTTAATAATTAATCCAATTACCTTTCATTCTGCTCCAGTGATGAAAGGGAAGGAGATAAGGAGCTGGCTTGGTTGCCTGGGAAACAGAGAAAAACATGCAGCATTGCTCCCAGAGAAGCCAGCCTTCCCAGATGCTTTACTTGGTCTTTACAGGGCCTTTTACAGGGCCTTTGCCTTACTTGGTGTCTGCCGCTCACCGGAGCGTCCAGGTCCTCTCTACCCCAGCCCTTTACTGTATCTCCATACGCCACATACTGTCCACCACGAGTGAGAGGTGTGCTCATTGAGAACCTGGGTCCCGGTTTCTAAGTTGAATTGCCTGTGTTTCTTCGGGCTTTTCTAGAGGAAAATATTGGGCCTTGTCAATGAACTTTTCTGTGCCTTTTCTGTTATGTGACTAAGTTTTTTTTGCGCCTTTGTCCCCCTATCTCCAGGAAATTTCCTCTTGATCTTTCCCCATGGATGCTTTACATCTGTGCCCTTTCTGTACTGTCACTTTGAACCGTACAGAGCACTTTCCATAGGCTTAGCATTTTCCAGGGCATGTTGGGTCTTATAAAAGAATTAAATGGTTAAACCCATAGGGAGTTTACAGTGTAGTCAGGGAGTAGCCTGATTTTTAATGTTTTGTTTTGGCCCTGCCACTAAAAATGTAATAATTCCCCTGCGACTTTCACTACCAATCCTGATAGATTAGCTGAGGGGAATGCAGTGCAAACCTGGCCTTGGACCAACGATTTGTGTCTTTTGGAACAGTTTGAAGAGACTGACTGTATCCCCATTTATCTTCTTTTTTTTAAATTGGGGAATATCGGGGAACAGTGTTTTTCTAGGACCCATCAGCTCCAAGTCAAGTCATTGTTTTTTTGTTGTTGTTTTTGTTTTTTTCAGTCTAGTTGTGGAGGGCACAGCTCGGCTCCAAGTCAGGTCGTTGTTTTCAATCTAGTTGTGGAGTCGTTTTCAGTCTAGTTGTGGAGGGCGCAGCTCAGCTCCAAGTCAGGTCGTTGTTTTCAATCTAGTTGTGGAGTCGTTTTCAGTCTAGTTGTGGAGGGCGCACCTCAGCTCCAAGTCAGGTCGTTGTTTTCAATCTAGTTGTGGAGTCGTTTTCAGTCTAGTTGTGGAGGGCGCAGCTCAGCTCCAAGTCAGGTCGTTGTTTTCAATCTAGTTGTGGAGTCGTTTTCAATCTAGTTGTGGAGGGCGCAGCTCAGCTCCAAGTCAGGTCGTTGTTTTCAATCTAGTTGTGGAGTCGTTTTCAGTCTAGTTGTGGAGGGCGCAGCTCAGCTCCAAGTCCAGTTGTGTTCTTCATGCTAGTTCCGGAAGGCGCAGATCATTGGCCCGTGTGGGAATCAAACTGGCGACTTGGTGTTATGAGCACTGCGCTCTAACCAGCTGAGCCAACCAGCCAGCCCACCAGCTGAGCTCAGCCAATCAGCTGAGCCACCCCCCCATTCATCTTTTGAGTGGATCTGTGAGCATGAGTGAGTGGAGCTCAAGGAGGACACCTGTTTTTTGCAGTGTATAGTCGGCGTGAGAGGCAGTATAGCAAAGAGTGTGGGCTCCAGAGCGATTATCTTGGTTCAGATCATCATTCTGCTACTTCCTAGCAATGTAATCTCGGTTAATTTATTTTACCTTTTTTGGGACTCACTTTTTTTATCTGTAAAGTGGGCATAATAGTATCTAGCTCATAGGATTGTTTTAACGATTTAATGAGTTAATATATGTGAAACACTTAGAATAATATTTTTTGGCACATAAGTGTTCAGTAGATGTTAGCTAGTGTTGTTATTATTATGATTTTTTATGATGATTATGATTTTTATTACAAATTTTGGGGGCCAGAATGAGTGAGAGTTATGCCATCTCATCACTAATTATAACTTTATTGATCTCTTACTGTTCTGCGTTTCTTCCTAGTGGTTCTCTTCCTGGGTCCCAACCAGGGCTCTCTCCCCTTTGCTATGGTCGGTGAGTTAAAAAAAACTGGGCGTTTGTGCTCTATGGCACCAACAGATGGTAACCTGTAGGTCCCTGTGTTGATAGTTTGACGAGCTAATGTGACTGCTTTTGCCTGCATGTAACCCATGTGGGAAGAGTAGAGGAGTCAGAGTTTGCATTTGAAAAATCTTTTCTGCCCCACCCCCATCAGAACCTGTGCTGATGAAATAAGCATATACTCAGCTGACAGAGTGCAACTATGTAACCATGGCAACATGGGATTCTCAAAGTATGGTTCCTGTACCAGTAGGATCAGCATCACTTGGGAACTTGTTATAAATGCAAATTCTTGGCCCCTACCCCAGACCCAGTGACTCAGCAACTCTGGTCGTGGGACTGAGAAACTTTTGTTTTGAAGAGTCTTCTAGGTGATCTGGTACACTTTAAAATTTGAGAAACACGGGTCTAGATTAACTCAATAAGCTAGGAACAGAGACAGAAGAACCGGAGGAGGTAACACATTAAGGGATGTAGGAATCTAAGATGTGTTCATGATGGTGAGCCCCTGGTTATAACTTCTTGATCTGGAGTTGTTAATAATGGGGGAAAAATGAAGTTGTGATTACGGGACCTATACAGTGTTCAGCTGGTATTATCAGCCCTTTTGACTGATAATCATTTACTTGTTTGCATAGTTCGGTGTTAGGTTTATGATAGTACCCAGATAAATGAGACACGATCTCTGTTCTCCATAAGCTTACCATCTACTGAGCAAGCCTGTCATGTTCATAAACAGCTATAGGACAGTGGGTATTATGCTAAATGGTAAAGTAGAAGTATAACAGAAAGCCGGCCGTGAGAGCACAGAACCCTACAGTAGAAAATACAAGTCCATGAAGCTTTTATGCTAGGTAAATAGATTCTTGTCAGCTGTGCTAGGAGTTTGGTTCCTAGGAGAAATGGACCTGGAACCTTTCTTCTAACTTCTTAATCAATTTCCCACCTGTTCCCCTTCTTCCTTCCGAAAAACAAATGTTAACATCAACATATCTGGATTGAAACCCTTGTGCTTTGTTTTCTGAGCTCTGGGGCTTCCCTAAACCTAGACTGATCTCAGAGTTTATTAAGTCCTATGGTTGTGTACTTCTTAGAAATACTGCTCATTTTGAAGGTGCGAGCCAAAGATGCCCTCTAATCTAAAAGTACCCACTGTCATGCCAGAACGCTTTTCCTTCTCTCTGCTTCAGTTATGATTAGTGTTGCTTTGACGTTTTGCAACCCTCAGAACAATTGATACAACAGTATAGAAATCTACAGAGGAGATGGGAGGGAAAAAAAGCGAAATGTGAGGTCAAAACCCATGTTGTCCAGTGGAGGCTGTAGCTAGTCTCCACTTTACTTAAATTAGAAATCTACAAACTCTGGAAAGACTTGGAACAGTCCTATTTGCTCTCCCATCTACTCCATCAGTTTTTACCTAAGTGATCAATATGAGTGCTAACCCTCCACCTTCTTTTTCTAAAACTCTGAGCTCACGTTAGCTTTTCTTTCTCTTTCCCATTTCATGTCCTCAAGCAGCGTCATTTATTCCAAACTGAATGCCAGGGGAGCTGGGGACAGCACCTCTCACCCTCTTTACCAAAGTAGAGCCAACCGGGGCGTTAATTTCCTTTCTTTAATACCTACTGGTCCACAAGTCCAGCTCTTCTCCAGGGTCCTTGTGCCACTCGGCTGGAAACCGAGAGCAAATACGGATATCTTGGTATAAGCCATGATGTGGAAAGCACCTGCAGGTGGGTGACCAGGGACCTTTTGGAGTATTGAGACTCCATGGGGCTTTTCTTTTGGCCGGGAGTTGAGTGTCGTCCCAGAGCCAGTTATCCTATATCCACAGTCTCTCGTATCATAGGGCTACTCCGATGAGCCCTGGGGTGTTTCATAAGCCCCGCTCGCTGCAGCTGTGTGCCATGTGAAGGCGGCCCAGCTTCACCCCCTACTCACTTGAGCGGTGGGGCTCTATTCTTTGGGGCTGCCTGGCAAACAAACACATAATTTTTACTCTTGTGGCTCATGGCTGGAGAAGCACAGCCAAAAAATATTCCTTTCTAAGCAAAGAATTTAACTGGTCTAGACTACAAAGGATCAGAAGAAAGGCTCGACAGGAGCTGAAAGATGGAAGTTCCCAGTTGGGAACAGGGTGTTATTCAGGGAGGTGAGGTATACTGAAGGCACGTAAGGAAAACATATCATTTATTTTCATAAATAATCTGGCTAGAAAGAAGAATTTTCTCCAGAATCTGCCATATTGCCAATGGCTGCTTTTGGTAACACCTGCTAATTTTCCCAACATCAAGAGTTCACAAATCTCTGTCTCGTCGTTTCCCTTGGATAGTAACACAAAAGAAAAGACTGTCATGGAAGTATCTGCAGTCGCTCCTGCCTATTAGAAGGAAGTTTTACCGAGACAAGTAGCTCAGAGACCGTGACAGTTCTTTAGCAGCATTTACAGTTATCCAGGACGTTGCCCCTCACGTTGCACTGGTAAAAGGGTTGTGGAAACAAGGAACATAGGAACTCAAGCTTGGATTTGTGCATTAGTATTAAATCACATTTGAAGAATGTAGTGGCTGTGCAATATGGTACTTGAATATGGTACTTGAAATGTGCTTAAACAACAAGAGCACTCACTATATATGGCAAGTACTGTTCTAAGTACTTCTCACATATTAATTCACTTAATCTTTACAACATTCCAGTTTACAAATGAGAAAACTGAGGCATAGATGAAGTAATCAGCCCAGAACTGCAACTAGTACTTGACAGAGTAGAAATTGGAACTCAAGCAATCTAGCTTTAGATTGGGACTTTTCAAATAGAATCATCATGGGATGTGGGTGATTCCTTGTTGGTAGAAGAAGAGGCTGAAATTTAAACTCTGGCATTACTTTCAGAAAACAAAAATAGTTTGTTCAGCTCAGAAGACTGCTACTGGGGAAGGGTCTAGGAATTCTCTGACATTCTTGTTGCAGCTTCTTTCCCCTAGAAAGAGAGCCCTGTAAAAGAATTACATTCCCAAACAATGAATCCTGAAGAGGTAATTACACTGCTGCCATCCCATTGGGAAGAAGGCTGGGGCGGTGATTACATTCCAAACAAAGCTGTTCGGGTATAATTGCACTGTGCTGCTCTTATCAGTCTGGGGAAGGCAGGCCTCTGGTCTCCATCCTCATTTGTTTTTGAGATGGAATCCGAATAGCATTCAATTAATAGGCAAGACCCAGGCACAGGGAAGTCAGCCAAAGGAACCAAGAGGACATTAACTTGCCATTGGCATTTTCCTTCTACTGAAGTTTCCCAGACCTTTATCAGCTCACTTGAGGGAGAGCCCATTTGAGAAAAAGCACTTAGCTAATGAAGGGTTAGAGACCCCTGCTTATAGACTGTCCTCCAAAGCTTCCGTTGGTCTTTATGCAGAGAGGAGAGATGGCTGGGTGGGTGGCAGTGAAATTTCTCTTTCCCATCAACAGCTTTTGCTCTATCAAAAGATGGCTCTTCCTTCAGCTCTTTCCCTAAGATTTCTAGCATCTATATTTTTCCATGTCTGTAGCTTCCAGTCTTGGATCAAAAAGTCCCTCTATGGTTCTATACAAATAATGAGGCTCACTTTTGTTAAATTTCAGCAATAATCTTTATATCTGAACTGGAAGAGGAAATAAAACTAATTGAATTATTCTGTTTTATGCTTCAGAGAGCAGAAAACTGCCACAGGCCTCTTAGACATGCTCATTGCTCCAGAGCAGAGAGGGGGAAAAGATCTATGTTACCGGGTTGAGGGTTGCACAGACCCCTCAGAAGTGGTGTAGCCGTGGCCATTGTATCAGTTAGCTTTTGCTGCCTCCCAAAGCACCCCCAGATTTACTGGCTTAAGACAGCATTTATTGTTTCTCACAATTCTGTGGATCCTGTGTGCGTGCAGTTCATCTGGTCTGGGCCAACTTGGCTGCACGCTGGAGTGTAGTTGATGGCTTGGCTGGGTGTGGACGGTCTTGGTTGGAATAGTAGGCAGAATAATGGCCTGCCAATGATCTCCTCATCTCCGGAACCTTTGAATATGTTACTTTATGTGGCAAAAGGAACTTTGCAGATGTGGTTAAGATCACAGATTTTGAGATCAAGAGATCAGCCTGCATTATCTGGGTCGACTCAGTCTATATGAGCCCGTAAAGGTGGAAGAGAAAGGCAGAAGGATCAGTCAGAGATGCAGTGATAGAAGATGGGAACAGGCAGCAAGAAAACAGATTCTCCCCTAGAGCCTTCAGAAAGGAACACAGCTCTGCCACCATCTTGATTTTAGCCCCCTGAGACCCATGTTGGATTTCTGCAGAACCGAAAGCTAGTAAATTTATCTTAAGCCATTAAGCTTGTGGTAATTGGTTATGGTAGCCATAGAAAACGAATACAGAGGGCTTCACGGACATATCTGGCAGTTGGCAGGCTGATTGGCTTCAACTAGGATGACTTGTCTCTTTTCTGTTTACCAGTAAGCTAGCTAACTCACGCTTCTTCACATAGTGTCTTAGAGTTCCAAAGAGAAACAAGAGGGGTCAGGCTCCAATGTACAAGCACTTTTCAAGTCTATGCTTATGTCATAACTAAGGAGATTTTTGAGATCTGGGTTAGCCTGGTAGTTCACTCTAAACAAATTGCTATGTTAAGTGTCCTTACCTGTACATGAAAGGAAAGTGTCAGCATACCAAGGGATCTAGATGTATAGATTTGGAACTTCAGAGAAATCGTTTAGATCATTATTTGGAGTAGTCAGAGAGGCATGCATTTAGAAATTACATCCAAATAGGAAGCTGGATCCTGGTTTTCTAGACATCGTGTTTCAGAGAAACTACCTTCTCTCTTTCTCTAGGTGTTTTCTGAGATTTAGCCCTCTATTTCTGTGTGCTGGAGGGTAAAAAGATGTGCAGAAGAGCTCTGTGGGTGGTTGGGCCCCTTGGGGCCACACGTATTTCTGTGTAGGAGTAAGACTGACAGGCTTAACTGTGCGAGCACTTACTAAATTGGCTGTAAGTGAACCTGTACCCATGGCATCATTTAAAATCCGCAGCTCCTATAACAAAAGCAGCTTGGAAGAAAAGTTCCTGCAGACTCAGTCAGGGAGTCTTGGTGTGTCCAGTCTCTGTGGCACACTATGATTTCTCGTGCCAGTGGTTGGGAGAAGCTAGAATTCAATTTTTCCCAAACATTGGACTTCACTTTTGCTTGGCCTTATTGATGAGGTTAGTTCAAAACTATTTTATGGGCTCCACATGTGACTGCATGGATTGGGCCTCAGGACACATAGAGACAAATTTAATATTCCCCAGTTATTCTTTTAGGACTTCTTTGATGTTCTTTCAGAACATCTCAATGGCTGGTGGGATGCAGGCTCTGCTGGTGGTAAGCCCTGGATTTTGCACTGGGCAGTGGCATTCAAAATATGATAGCCTGTGTACCAGAAAGATGTATACTTACTGGGAATTTAATCTGGCTTTGACGAGCACGTCACCATGCAGCTCAACAGGGCACCCAGTCGGTTAGTGTGCTTAGTATTAAATATCTCTTTGCCCTGCCTTGAAGCGTAGCCAAGATTCATGAAATGACCATGAGGCAAAAAGGGAGCTGCTGCCATAGCTTGAAATGTGTGCGTGTGGCCATGTTTGCCACTCGTAAGTAAAGAGAAGTGACACGCTCAGCTGAGCCTGGGATGGATGAAATGTAGGTTCCCTTCCCAAGAGGAGGTGGGGCAGTGGTGTGCCTGGGGAAGGAAAATGGTGCTGAGAATGGAAATGGAGACTCTGCAATCTGAAGAGGCAGAGAATATCCCTGTATACAACTAGAGCTTATCTCTTTATTGCCTGATAAGAGGTTAGAGTGTGTGGCGATGAGATTCAGCCAGTACCCTTTCTGCCTTTGCTCCTTGGCTCCCGTTCCCCTCCTATTTACCTTTATCTGTCATGGGTCCCAGAATTTAAATTTGATTTTCTTTAAGGCAAAATGAATACAGCTAACACAAGAGCAAATTGAGAGCTTATAAAAGCCACAAAGTGTTTCTTGGCCTAAATACGTTCATTGATTCTGCTGAAGTGAGGTGACTGGGGAAAAGAGGTAAAATGTTATATTGCTTATTAGGTAAACTAATTAAAACTGAAAATGTCGATGCAGAACTGAAATAAGTTGTTTCCAAATGCCCAGTTTCTCCACTCCCATGTTCTAGGTGGACAGAGTACAGGCACAGCTGAGAAACACCTGTTGTGAAGTTTTCAGCTATTCTAATCTGTGTCCTCCGTAGGCAGAATCTGAAGGTCCTGTGTGATAGAAGCAGCCAGCACCAGCCAAGGCTTAGCTTGGGAATCTTTAGATACCTCTCCACCACTATTATCCAACCCAAGCCACCCCTAAAAAGACACCATTTAAGTGAAAACTTAATGAGCTTGCTCTGCTGGCAGCTTCAAGACCTAACCTGTCCCCACATCGACCCATTAAACTGCCGATCCTAAGACTCGTTTATAGAATTTCTCAAGCCACTCCTGGATGGAAGTAACAGAGGAATTGGCCATAGAATTAGGAGATTATAGAAGGAAAGGCTAAATGGCTATGTTCCCCCAAACTTCACGTATATTTTTTATCCCTTTCCACCATTATTTCCAGGGACTCCAAGTTTTGTTTAGGTTAGCATGGACTTACTTTATTAGTCTGTTTTCAGGCACCAAGTGGAGTTGCCTATCTTTTCCTTTGTGTTATTGGTGTCTCACGTGGGAAAGAGACTTTTTTGTGTGAAAGGCTCGTGCAGCTATGGAGAGAGACAGTGCTCTTTTCTTACGCCTAAAGAAAAGGTCTTAGAATTTAAAAAGTCGGAAAAAAATACAGTGGTACCTTGGTTTTCGAACATAATCCACGAGTTCTGAAATGTTCAAAAACCGCCGACAGCTAGGCCTCAGGATCTTGCACTCAGCGGAAGCCGTGTGACATGTTCGACTTCTGAGTCGTGTTCGAAAACCGAAGCACTTACTTCTGGGTTTACGGCATTCATAAACCAAAATGTTCGTCAATGGAGACATTTGAAAACCGAGGTAGCACTGTAATCTTAGTCTTGGTATTTGGGAATATTCTTAATTTAAATATGCCTGTTTTATTTGCCCTCCTTATTTTGAATGCCACAGTTTTCTATTCCACCTTTCTCCAGATCTGAGACCGTAAAGTAAAAGTGAAACATATATGGCAAGAAATTATGAGATTCTTGTATCAACAGCTAAGCATTGTTGACAATTTGACATTATACGATTTTACGTGACTTATAGCTTTCATGTGGAGAGTATAACTGAAACTTTCAAACTGGGAATGGCCTCAGGAGCCCCGTCTCTAACAGAAAATATTGGACTCGTGAGTCCTTAGACCTTCTAATTTTGACAAATTGAATTATCCTCAGAGCTCCTCTTACATCTGCCCTTTTTCCTTTCTTCATTGGATAGTCTGTGATGGCAGGAGATTTTTTTGTGTGCATATACAGACTCAATCAAAGAATATTGCAAACTAATACAGGTGAGATTAAGCCCCAGTCTACTTCGTAAAGAAATGCTTGCCTCTCTGTTCCTTTTCAGCCTAGGACCCAGACATTAAATTGTTGAATATTTTGCTTGTGTTCTCCTTTGGCTTTGATATTCTTAAATGTTGAACATTTGGCAATATCAAGGATTCACCCATAGGTGCTTTCGTGTGAGAAACCGGAGGTTTGAATTCTTCTTTTAATCATGATTAATCCTTTATATTCCAAATTACACCTAGCATTGGGCCCTGAAGGCTTCCTGACAGCTAGGTTGACTAAAGTTTAAAGTTAATTGGTTTACCATTCCACTTTTAGAAGGACCTAAAATATTTTCATTTTTATTAATTTATTTAATATTTTGCTGTTGATAAGACTTTTTTTCCATTTAAAAATGTGTTCAGTTTGCCCCACTTATTTTGTCTTCTCCTCCCCTCATCTCTCCAGGCCCTCAGGTTGATCATACGGGAACACAGTGTAGTCGTCATTCTCGTCCTGTAGGTATCTGTGGACGTCTTCGAGCTGAACCTTACAATTTTCATTTCTCAGTGATACACTGCATTGCTTATCTTCTGACGTTCTTGTTTTTTTTATCTTTCTGACTCTGAAGACCATGTCCAAAAATCTCCTTAGAAGAAGATAGATAGAGATTAGATGAGCTCCATGAACCAGTACTGTATTTCTCTTCTTGAGCCTAATCAGATCTGCTAGCCATAGGGAAAAATCTAGAATGAATATTAGTCCTTTGTAGGTTTTTTCCTCTCTCAGTCCAACAGACAGTATCGCTACATTAGAACAAAGGGCAGAATTTGAGGTAGAAATTATTTGAGAAGTACATGAATATATTCTGTTCGTATCAATCTTACACCTCAGAACAATTTGTTCATTTATTCCCTTATTCAGTGGAAACTGTTTCCTCGGGGGGGAGGGGGTCTCATATTTACTAACTTCCTTATGAAATTGATTAACCAGGAAAAATACCCAAACTGACTGATTTTACAACTATATTCATTGCTATTCAACTGAAATTTAGTCCTATTTTCAAATTTGTGTGCAGTAAATTCAATGGAATATATTTCTTGAGCACTAATGTGTGCTAGGTCCTATGCTAAATGTTGGGAATTTTTAACAGAAAAAAATTTAAGTTAACTTCATTAAGACTCTAGGTTCAATCAATATTTTCCTACCTTTTCAGAAATTTGAATTACTGTTGTTATTCTGTATCCAGAAGTCCTAGATTTTCTCTTGATCATTACATCACTGTCACAATTTCCCTCCAGAACAGAAAAACAACGTTCTATTACAAAGCTTTACCCAAAGATGTCAATAGAATCCTTTTCCTATCAGAGAAATGTGTTACAAAAGTGCAAGTTACCACTTCTCTAGTTTCCTTGCGTATCTTAACCACAAAGTTCCTACCATTCCAACCAGACTTAAATAGCTTTTCTTCCCTCAACAAGCTTTTTTGGGGAGGTGCAATATCTTTCCAGCTCTGGCTGCCTTAGACGAGGTCAGTTGTCTCTTCCTGGCTATCTATCCCAGAGGCTGTCGTTCTGATGTGATGCAGGAGGATGTAGGCCTTAATGAATGTCTTTGGCACTGCTTGTCAATTGCTTATTTCCCGGGTATGTTGCATTCAAGTATTAATTAACCACTAAATTCGAGTTGACCTCTTAGTTGAGGAAGCAGCTTTGCTTTCTTGAAGATAGGCGGACTTTTCTTGCATAGCCTAGCATACTAGTATGCCACCAAGTTTTGATCAATGCGTAAAATGCACTTTTGCTAAAATTGTTATTGCAACAGCAGGTTGAGTTTGGTGCTAAGGAAGTCACACGTTGTGTTCTAGAGTGGGGTACACGTTGGTAGGAGCGAGAGGGGAGAGGCTGGTGCCAAAGAAAGCCTGTGTTTCCTAAGCACGTGAGATGGCCTGGTGAGTAGGTGAGTGTGCAGTCCGGCGGGGCAGACGTTTCTGCTCGTTGACGCGTACTAGAGGCACTGAGACACTGTCTTATTGTAATAGTGCCTGACTTGACCGTTGTTGTGAGTCTTTTCATCTCTTCACATATACTTATATAAAACCTAATACCAAAATGTATGTTACGGATACAAAAAGATTGAGAACTACTGATCTTGTGTGTTGGAAGCTGAACTAGAAGGTGACCGCCAGGCTGCTGTCATTCTGATGCCTTCAATACTTCATTATGTAATTTGAGTGAGTCATTTTGCCTCTTTGTCCACTTGACAGGTGAGGATGTGGTACTTACCTCCGTGTTCCTTCCAGGGATTAAGTAGGAAAAAATAGTAAAGCACTCTGACTTCCTTTGAAAAGGACATTTCCTGAAGTCAGAAGGAATAAAAGTAGATGCCTTAGCACGCACATTACTGGCAGAATTTGAACTACTTAGAACAAGCTGGGACGGCCAACTTTAGATGTTCCCATGTCAGGGAGACCTCGATGCTGAAAGACAGTCTCGGGTGGCTGAAAGGGATCTATCGGAGCTTAATAAAAGGAGTCGCCAAAGAGCATCTGAGTTGTGCTAAGCACCCTTGGGACGTAACAGAAATACTTCTTGATGAACTAACGGGAGGTGGTCACAGCAGCTGTAAGGAGGAAGAAGGAGGGCTTGTCCAGGGTTTGTGCAGTCTCCTCACAGACTGAACGTAGTTCATGAAGTGTCCTTGGACTGTCCCTGGCTAATTATTATTTTGATCTCTTCTCAGGTTTTAAAAAGAATATACTATCAACCAAAGATCTTAGGTCATTCACTACACCTTTGTAAAAGTAAAACATCAAACAATGAAATAGAAAGTTGTACCTAAACCCTTTTGGAAGATTCAAAATGCCAATATAATCTTAAAGACATATCTGATAAAGCAAACCTTTATAACTGAATTTATTACTGACTTGGGGACAGGCCACATGCTTAATAGTAAAGGCAGCTAAATTCAAATTTCATCTCACCTCTTACTAACTGGCAGACTGTTGGAAAGGTGTTTAACTGAGCCTTAGTTTTCTCACCTGTAAAATAGAGATTCAGTAAAAGATTTATGTGACTACCCTGTTTAAAATTACCAACACATCACCTCTTGCATTTTCCATTTCTCTTCCCTGTTTTATATTTCCCCATGATACTTAACATAATTTAACATGCTATTGAAGGTAGGAATTTTTGTCTGTTTTGTTTATTGTCTGGCATGTAGTAGGCACTGAACAACTATTTGTCTAATGGATAAACAAACTTTCTTTAGGGTAACTTGAAGATTGAATGAGAACTTTTATTGAATGAACTTATCGTGGTCCTTTGCACATACTAAGCATTTAGAAAATGGTAGCAATTAGGAAATTTTCCTTGGTTCTAAGGAAAATAATAGAAGTTTTAGTTATATAACTGATTAGTATGTGAAGTATTTTGCTACATACTCATATTTTTAAAAAATGAACAAAAATCACAGTGCATAGTTATATGAGATTGCAAAGTATGGATATTAGATGATTATAACTTAAAAATAAAATACATGTTGCTATATCTTAAATTTTTACTCTCAAGATAACATATTCAAATTGTACCTGAAATGTATAATATGTTTATAATATTTCTCCTTGTAGTCTTATATTTGTACACATATTTTCTCTCTCCTACTAGATTATCAGTTCCCTTAAGTTAGGAACCTTGTGTTTTTTTAAAAATATTTCTAGTGCCCAGTGTTTCTCTAATAGCCTATTTTGCTGTAACATAAGAGTTATATTTCTAAGATATTCAGAGTAATAAAACAACTCTGTTATAAAGACAGTGGTTTCATTTTGGGGAGGGAAGGTTAGGAGCTAGAGAGTTCAACATAGAACAACAAATTTTAGCCAGGACACTTTCAGTCAAAATATATTACTGCTATATGTATGAGAGTACAAAGCCTAAACTAAATTTGACATTTGATTATACCCTCCTTTAAGAGTGATACATTGGCCTTTTTTTTTTTTTAACTACCAGCACACACTGCTTACGGCACATTCTTATCAACTTTATCACCCATTGTTCTTACAATGCACAGAACCACTCAAAGAAGGCATCACTGTTCAGCCAGTATTCCTTTATTCAACAAATGTCTAAGAGCTTCTTATACACTTTTCACCATCCTATGCCCTGGGGATACAGCAATTATGTTTTTCTAAATAAACTGAAAGTTCTAGTTTGGGGGATCAAATTCCTATTCCCTAATTAATTGATCCAATTTAGTTTATAAAAATTTGTGTTTTGGGTAACTTCCTGTACTTATACATTCTTATCACATAGTGCATAGTTATTAAATTAATTAAGAGCTGACAAAATCTTTTCTCCATTCCTCACTAAGTGATTTTAGAGTTGATTCAAATTCTTGGGACAGACAATTGAAGAACATATAATTAGGCTGAGTATTTTAAGCAGTTTTTTTAGATTTCCTCTTTACTTTGGCTGTATTGATCTTTTTCACTTTCAGCTGTAAGAATATGGTTGATTTCTTATCTTTTTTGTTTCTTCACAGTAACTTATCCTAAATTATTTTTACCTAGTCCTCATTCAGTCTCTTTCACTTCTCTCTCCCCTCCACCTTTTCTGCCTCCCCCCACCTCTCTCCTTCCGATTCAAGCCGTTGTTTCTCAGTCTAGTTGTGTAGGACACAGCTCCCTGGCCCATGCTGGTGTTATGAGCCCTGCGCTCCCCCGGCTGAGGCAGTCAGTCGTCGGTCAGCTGCCAGCCACTCACGCTAGCTGCTGGCCACTCCTCTGACAGCACACGTCCGCTCTTGCCGACCTCCGGCTGCTCATGGCAGCCCAGCTCCAGGAAGAGCCGTTGTTCACAATCTTAGCTATGCAGGGCGCAGCTCACTGGCCCATGTGGGAATCGAACTGGTGACCTCCTTGTTAGGAGCATGGTGCTCCAACCACCTGAGCCGCCAGGCCGGCCCCACTTCTGTCTTTTTTATTGAGACATAATTCACATATAAAATTCACCCTGTCAAAGTGTAGAATTTAGTAGTTTTTAGTGTGTTCTCAAAATTGTACAACCATCAACACTGTGTAATTCCAGAACATTTTCATCACCCTAAAAAGAAACCCCATACCCATTAGCAATTACTTCCTATTCCTCGTCTCCCACACAGTACCTGGCAGCTACTTTCTGTCTCTATGGATTTGCCTCTCCTGGACATTTCAGATAAAGAGAATCATACAACATGTGGCATTTTGTGTCTGGCTTCTCTCACTTAACGTAATGTTTTCAGAGTTCATCCATGTAGTAGTAGGCACCAGAATTTCATTTCTTTTTATGGCCAAATAATATTCCATTATAAGTATATATACCACATTTTATTCATCCATTCATCACTTGTTGGACACTGGAGCTATTTGCACTCTTACGAATAAAGCTGCTGTGAACATTCATGTTCAAGTTTTTGTATGGACATATGTTTTCAGTTATCTTAGGTATATACTTTGGAGTGGAATTGTTGGTTGATATGGTAACTCTGTGTTTAACTTTTTGAAGACCTCAACTTCCTTAAACAAGTTAGCTTCTTTTCGATCACTTTCTTTTTGAAAAGCTTTCCTCTCCTGGTTTCCCTTTTCTTCATCTACTAGCTCCATTCCAGCTCTCCTGTTTGCTTTGGTCTTCTTGAGTTTTCTGGGTTGTCACTCTTATGGAATAACTCAATTTTTAGAAATTCTTTCTATTTTGGAAGGTCCACAGTCGTTTTATATGGCATGTATTGAAAACCAAACTTTCTTTTCTATAATGTTCTCCCACTCCCTATTTTTACTAATGCTTCCGGGTGCTAGGCCTATAAATTTTTATGGATTATTACTTTTCCCAAGCTATCCTATATTCTGTTTCCTGTTGTGTCCAGATGATTCATCCCTAAAGGAATCTCTCATTGTTTCTTCCTTTCTCTTCTCACTATTCTAACCCTGATTCTGTCCATTATCATATTGTAGCAGTTCTGACCCGGTGCCTCTCTCTTTATAATCTTTTCACCCCTGAAAGACTTACCAAATTACTCTTCATAAAATGTGACCAGAGACTTCTGTTTATCTCCACCCTCTCCCTCTCCCAAGTCCGCTTAAAAATGACAGTAAAGGAATTAGAAAAAATTATATGCTCATTGTACAGAGAATGGGAAAAGGAGGGTGACAACTAGCAAGTGACTACAAGAACATTTCTCCTCCAGAAGAAACAAAATTGTATGTGAAAGGCAATGCAAATTTGTTATACTGTTTCTATGCTGTGAATGTTTATATCGTCATAACACTAAATAATTAACATTATATAACCTAAAAATGTGACATAATTATTTTGGAAGGAAGGGGAATGTAAGAGGGTAGGAGAAATCATCTCGCATTATAGGAAGCCAATAGATAATAGCCAAAATTGAAAAATTAATAACAGTAGAAACATGACAGTTAATTTTCAGAAGAAAAACAGCTAAAAGATTTGAAAAGTAATTGTTTCTGGAGAGCAGAAATCAAGAGAGAGGATGGGGCATGAGGCGCAGTTCTTTAACTTTATTAGCCTTGTAATAATCTTTAACTTTTAAAATTATGTACATGTATTACTTTGATAAAAATTAAATTTGAAAAGCTGTTCACTTTGTAATTCCCTTACTCAAAAAATTCCAAAGGCTTTCTATTTCCTGCTGCACTGATGACAAATTGCTAGCATTTTTTCAGCCTGATTTTTATATTCTCCATATGAGACTTTGCTTCTAACTGAACTGATATTAGCCCTTGAACCCTGAATCTCCTTGAGCAGAAGCAGCCTTTTCCTACCCTGAACCATTCTTCACCGCTCCTCCTTTTAAGCCTTAGCTCCTGTTTCTTTACTGAGCTGTCCTGACCTCCCCGCCCCAAGCCCCGTGACCCTTCCTAAACAGCTGTGGTTCTAGGTGTCTATATCACTCATTAGGCACTTACGTTGGTTGCCTTTTCTTGTTTTCAATGTTTTTGATGTAAGTCTTATCTCTCCAACTGGATTCAAGGCTCCAACCAAGCAAGAAGGACATCTTATTACCATTTTATATACATCTTCCACAGTGCTATTTGATAGATATCTGTTTAATATTCAGTCCTCACTCAGCCATCGGAAAGCTTTCTGTTTTGAGATCACTACTCTTTATTCTAGGCATGTCTCAAGACTCTGTACTTTGGTCTAAAAATCTGTCTATCTCTGTCAGTCTTAGTGAGGTTGACGGCCAAGGCTTTATCTCTTTGCTAGTGTCCTTGGTTGGCACAGTGTGCCATTTGTTTGTACAAAACATTACACAGACAATCCTTAATCTCCCAAACCTTGTGGATGTGTAAGCATTTCAAAAGTTGTATGTTATTTTGAGAGAAATGCTAATTTATCACTGTCATCACCATTTTGGGGATTTATGAACCTTCTCCCATGAACTCTTAAGAATATGTGTTACAAGCTTGGCTCCTCCCCTCAGAAAAAAATGTATGCATTTTTTTATTAGAGGGTACTGTATTGGAGGGTACCGAGGATTTTGGTTTTATTCAGATACAGTAAGGCCAACAGATGAGACAACTGCCATTGAAAAGATAATTTGTTACTTACTGTTCCCAAGAGAAGGGCAACACACTGCACCTTGCTGGGCTGTGTAGGGAAGTACCAGGGTTGGTCAGGAGGCAGAATGAGACAAGGGGAAAGCGTGATCCAGAGCCCTTGGGCTTTCTAGGGCAAAGAATGGGTGAGGCAGGGTAGGTATGCTGAGCAAGTGTACGATTAGATATTTGATAATTTTGGCAGGTGCTGGGCTATACGGTGGTTCCTAACTGTCTGTACCAGGCCCTGGGGTGATTTAGAGCATAGTAGGCAATACTGGCTTGGTGTATGAGTTCGATAAAGCAGTTGGGAACATGGGCTGGGGATTGGTGGATTTGCTTGCTTGCAGTCAAGTCGTTTGTCATCTCTAAGAATTCGCTAACCCTGCAAGAGGCAGTCCCTCAGTCCACAAGGCCCCCCAAATGTCAAAGCACTATAAAATACAGAAAACAAAAATCACAATTAGTATAGTAACATGTGTACACAGAATTTTATTTGCTATTTCAGTGGTTTCTTGGACCTCCTGAATCACGTCTGTAGACCCAAGGTTTAAAGCCCAACTTGGACCTTGGGAACTTTTTGCCTCTGAATATAGTATATGAATTTAGTTTACCTCTTCACAAGAGAATGTAGCAACTGCTCCATTTTCTATGGTAAAGCTTTTATTTCTTTTTCCTTCGACTTTTATGCTAAGAGCTTGTTTGTGGGTATTTTGTGCCAAGAGGGATAAGCCTGCATTCCCTAATTGCTGCATCAAGTCTGTCCTCACAGGGCGTCCTGATGACATTTTAAATACATGGAAATTTTTGAATGCACGAAAACGTCTGGTGCTGAGTCTCTGCTGCGTATTTGCTCTGGCACCTGCTCCTCTCTTTTTGGAGTTGATCCCATTGCCTAATTCTGTACATTGTCTCCAAACCTCTCATTAAGCATTGTTGGAAATTTTGCTTTTTAACCTCAGCACCCCCACTTATCTTTTGAACAGAAACAGAAGCGGCTCTGACTACTAGGCGTTTCCTCGAACGAAAAGCTCCCCATTTTGCCTTTTCTGACTTTTCAGAGCATGAAATGGCCGTGCTAATCCTGTTGGCCCTCAAGGCAGGAGCCTTGCAGAGGCAGACAAAGCGATGGTCTGCGCCGGCCTGAGCCTCGGAGGCCAGGGCGAAATGTTTTAGCGTTAGACCAACTTGCAGTGGAAAACCTACCCACCCCGCTTTGTTTTGACTGCGCTTTCAAAGGAAGTAAATTCTTGGCATGTTTTTTCTGCATGTAAGCATCAATTTCTTAGTCCCCTGAGTACTGTACTGGGTAGATTTCAGGAGGTTGGGTGCTTTTCTAGAGTTTCAGAAATCAAACAAAAAGGGGTTTAGGTTCTGGAAGTGTCCTTCTGCTGGTTGAGTGGATATATCTCAAAGCCAAAGGTACTTTGGCTCCGAGTCAGCAAATTGAGTTACAACCATGTGCTTTGTGCAAGACTCTTTAGGTCTTTAGGGCAGGGACTGAGAGGCACTTACGTCTCTCAGAGGGGTTTAAGATGGCCCTTCCTCTTAAGCAGCGAACAATCTAATAGGAAGAATCACAAATACTCAAGTAACCCTTTGTTTCTGTGTTTCATATGGAGTTATTGTATACTCTCTGTGGCACAGCATCAAGATACTTCCTTTTAGTAAAGATAAGAAAATGTTGTGTGTCTTTCCTATCAAGAACCTATTTATAATGTACTGTGGGGATTCAGATTCAGGGAAAGTGTTCAATGGGAACAGAGCAAGTATACTTGGCTTGTTTTGAGTTGGACCTCTGGTGGGCTGAATTTTATACCTGTCCTTTAGTGGAGTGAATAAGGTAGGGAGTGCTGCCTCGACAGGATGGCAGGAGATAGAGCAGAAGGAATATGACAGAATAAGAGAAATAAGCAAAATGCTATGGGGTTTCCAAAGAGACGATCATAACAAGTTAGTGAGAGCCGAAAAGACCTCTTAGAAAAAGGGGATGAGAGAGTCCTTGAATGGGGAATAAGGGATGGGGTGATTTTAGTAAGCATTTATTAAAGGAGAGAGGAAGAAATCTAGACAGTAGAAACACTATGAGCAAACGTATAAAAGTGGGGATATATTTAAAACATTTACAAAGTTATATGATTAACAAGCTGTGGGAGATAAGCACAGAAAGCTGCTGGGATTGTTGAGGGCCTTGAATGAGCAAACCAAGGAATCTAGCTCTGTTTAAGCAACGAGGGGCCATTAAAGCTTTTTGAGCAGATGAGTGATACAATCAAAGCTCTGCTTTTAGAAATAATCAGTCTGGCACTGAAAGATGAATCGGAGAGAGGAGAGGAGAAAGGAAGAGAGGTGATTTTGTAAGGAAGAAGGGCCCGTAACTTAACTTGGTGGTAACTGCAAGATTATTTCATGTTATCCCCACTCCAGGGGCCTTACAGGAAAGATTGCAGGCTGTCATCTGTCATACATTCTTTATGATGACCAGCAACCGAGTTAGTCTTTAAAAGGCATGTACAGCACCATGCTCACTGACTTGCAGGCGTCCCTGAAGTGGGATGGCAGGGCCAGTGTAGTCT
The DNA here is from genome assembly GCF_964194185.1 of Rhinolophus hipposideros. NCBI lineage: Eukaryota > Metazoa > Chordata > Mammalia > Chiroptera > Rhinolophidae > Rhinolophus > Rhinolophus hipposideros. The sequence continues at coordinate 13,655,482 of NC_138056.1, forward strand.
GAGAAGAGCACAGAAGCAGCTCTGGCAGAAAGAAACTAAAACTTATTTTAATCTCCTTTTGCTTTCCCTTGTGAAATATCTCCTTTAAACACTAGAATTTTGCCACAGGCCATTCTTAGAAATTTATCTAACCTGACATTAATAATAAGTCTTGCTTGTCTTCAAGGTAAGAAATTGTAAGACATCAAGATGGCATCTAAGAGAAAAGCTTGAGGCTGGACATCTGTTTGTACATTTCATCTGTACGGACAGACTGTTCCTCGTGTGAACCTAGGAAGCCCATAGGTTCCGCTTTGACGGGTACAAAGTTTGCGTGACCATATGCCATTCATAGCTGCCTGCAGTGCAGTAGCCCAGGCTTTACATGGTATAAACTTGACTCAAGACTCAGGACATGTTTCTCTGGGCAAAATCTTTTTTTTGTTTGTTTGTTTTTTCTCCCCCCCCCTTTCTCTGCCTCCGTTTCCAGCCATTGTTTCTCAGTCTAGTTGTGTAGGACATAGCTCCCTGGCCCTTGCTGGTATTATGAGCCTTGCAGCCCGCCCCCCACCCCCGGTTAAGGCAGTGGGTCTGGTCGCTTGTCATTGGTCGCCGCTCACAGCAGCTTACTCCAACCTCCAGGGCTGCTCACAGCCCAGCTCCAGGGAGAGCTGTTGTTCACAATGTTGTTCACAATCTTAGCTGTAGAGGGCGCAGCTCACTGGCCCATGTGGGAATAGAACAAGCTATGGCGTTACGAACACAGTGCTCCAACCACCTGAGCCACCGGGTCAGCCCCACAAAATCTTTTATGTCAGGAATTCCAGGTAAACAGAATGTGGCCGTTGCTGCCCATCTTTTTGGAATTTAGTGGGACTCCATATCCCAAAGATTTCACTTTAGCCAGTTTTTGCCTCACCCAAACCTGATTGGGCAAGGCTTAAGACTAGGGGAAGTCATTTAAAGGTCTTTCCTCTGTGTCCCCAGTTGCTTGCTTGCTGTTCACTTCTTTCCTACCCCTTTTCTCCCTTCCTTCAATATTGAGAAATTTTAAAAATATGAAAAAATATAAAGAGATATACACACATATGTATATATAACAAGCACCACGACTTAGATTTAATCATTGTTGCCTGCTTGCCCTATTTGCCTTAATTTTAAAAAACAAAATTATTGGGTGGCTGATTAGCTCAGTTGGTTGGAGTGCGGTGCTCTTAACAACAAGGTTGCTGGTTCTATCCCCACATGGGCCACTGCGAGCTGCACCCTCTACAACTAAATTGAAACAACTACTTGACTTGGAGCTGATGGGTCCTGGAAAAACACACTTAAAATAAAAAAATTAAAAGTTAAAAAATCAACATTGTTTTTTAGCAAACCACACTGACATATGTTTGTTTATCTATTCTCTTACTGATGGACATTAAACTTTCTAGATTTTTACTGTTACAACATGCCACGGACTTTGTTGACATATCTCCTTGTGTGGCATTTTCTCTAAGATATTTACCCAGAGACGGAATTGTGTTGGCTCCTTTTTAGTCACATAGCACAGATTTATTGGCAACCAAAGACACACCTTCTCAGATGTGTGAACGGCATCTCAGGGTACCATTCTGACTCACACTCAGGGAAAACGGAAAACTTGAGATTTGTGAATTTTATTGCAAACCTGGGACCACGAGTTTTTCTCAAATCTTTCAACTAGTTAGCTTCATAGAACAAATAAATGTATATGTTGACTATAGGGAATATTAAATAGTAAAATGTGTAACTTTTAATAGGTCATTATAAAGTTAGTTTTCACTCTTTCTGCTCTTTTAAAATTTGTAAAATAATGCAAGTTCATTGCAAATAATTGAGATAATATCAAAATATGTGCTATAAACAGTTTCTCTCCTCACCACTCTCATCCCTAGTCCCATTCCCCAAGGGTTTACTGGTTTGGAACATATCTTTCCAATTTTTTTCTATGCATAATCAAACATGTAGATATATTTGCACACCTACAGAGTTTTCTTCATTTGATTTTTTAATAGAGATGGGATCGTAAAGAACAATATATCAAGAACATCTTTCTATGTCAGTACATATAGATGTACTTTATTCTTTTTAATGACTGTATGGTATTCCACAGTGCAATTGACCATGGTTTAACTGTTTTCTTCTTGATGGATGTTTAGGTTTACTTACAACTTTCACACTACAGTTGCTTAGTCCCATTCCTGGATTTATATGCTGGACTGAAAATTCCCTTAACATACAATTTTGTTCTCTATAATTCAGCCTGTCCCTATAATAGACATAGGTAATAAAGACCGTCTAGAACATATCTTCTCACTTATAGAGTTTATATAAACTTCTCAAACTTTATAAGGCTGGCACTGACATTCATTGCAGTTCCCACTAGTGCACCTCACCCTTGTGTATTTCATGTCTCCTCAACGAATGGCAATATTCTAAGTTCTGTGACTGTACAGTATTTAAAACGCAAGTAAAAAGCTGACCCCTTCTCAGGGAGTTCACTACCTGAAAAAAGAAGGAAAGAGACCATGCAGTACCAACTGAAAATTGATGGCTAAGTGTACACAGAGTTATAAACACTTGTACTCAGAGTGAAATGTGTGTACTTGTAGCCAGGTAACCTAAAAGATGACAAATGTTTTGTGTTATCAAAATAGCTAATTGTGTGTGGGCAGGGATTTCTCTTTAATGCAGAAAAGCTTCCAGGAGGAGGTGAGATTTATTTAGGTTTGAAGACTAGAAAGGCTAATCTGGATTGTTGTCTAGCTTCCAGGCACATCCTTTTAGTAGTGTCTCAATAAAGGTCTTGTTAATAATGCTTTTTCATTTTGTGCCTAGTATTAATGTCTGAACAGTGGATTTTAATTAGAAACTATTTCAAATTAGCTATCTCGATGTGACAAGTGTTGTTCTCCTAGGATCCCAAAGCATATGTATGGCTTTGGGGACTACTCAGGTTTCTGAGCAATTTGTGGTTTGAAATAGACCCATTCGCCCTGCTCTGTCCCACTTATCTTTGCTCCATAGTTTCCACTAATTGGTGCCTACACTTTAGAACAAAGATTTGGAACTATTTTCCCCCTACCTCAGGATCTAAGGGAAGACAGACTCGCTGGGCCAGTAGGGCAGAATGTCTTAAAGGATCTAAGATTTTTGTCAGACCCACTTTTAGCAGAATCGGGATGTAGGTTTTACAGAATTCCCAGCCATCTTCTTATAAGCAGCTGCCACCACATGCATCAGGAATTGCTAATCTTTTGACCCTACTCAAAAAACCATAGTCTCTTTACAAAAATCAAGTCAGCTGGATACTTTATCTCAATGTCACAAGTCCCAAAATTTACAGTATTTTCCTTGGACCTACGTGTTGGAAACCCATAGGCTGTTTATCTTATAAATGTTCCCTTCAATCCAAAGTAATGTGAAGTTGGTAGTGAAGACCATCTATTTTGTAGTCTACTTTCTGATCTGATTTCACCTTTGACCTCCGAGCCCAAGGGGGCTTCTTTTGTCAGCCCTCAGAACTCAGCCTTTCTGTCCATGGGTAAACAGGAATGTGGCAGAGATTGCAGTGAAGTGACGCCATACTGTCCAAAGTTTCCTCTAAACTGAGTGAACCAGACTGTGGATTAGAGAGTTTCACAGGCTTGGGGGTTCCGCGCCTTCCCCTGTGGGAGCAGGCCGGGCCTCTTTCTTACATGTTGGCCGGGACTCACTCAGCCCAGTAAATGCTATACCCTGAAAAGTACAGGTGTTATTTGACAGGAGTTTTTCACCCTTTAAAACTGGGCGTCCTAATGAGAATGTAGGCTCATAGAGCAATAATTCACGTGTAGGTGGCCTGTAAGGAAAGTTTTAACAAAGAGTTGGTTAAGAAGCTGATTTATTTTCTTGCTTTAACTCTCTTGTCATGTGCTGAGTGGGGGCGGAAGGGGAGGGGAGGGTGGGGAATGGTGCTGCTGAAAGCATTTATCTTCATTTCTGCCATCTCCCAGTGTTTATTACCCTGTGATCGACAGATGAGGAAAGCTGCCAGTCAAACCCACGTTCAGCACATTTCCATTTCCCTTCTTTGCAGATTTTAGGTTTTTGAAATCTGCATCCTCTTTGCAGCAGTAAAGGTCGTTTCCCTCCTGCTGCTGACAAGCCCAAGACCCTCTGGTCCAATTCTACTCACTTGTGCTTCCACCAAACAGTAAAAGCTGCGGGAGTCTCAGCAATTTAAGACAAGTGATTGGTGAGAGCTGTTCAATGTTTGAGTCAGTCGCTCTCTTTATCTTTTTCTCTCACCTCTTTCTCCCTCAATCCTTTCCCCACCTCTCCCTCTCTCTCTGCCCATCCTTGTGCTGCTGAGGCACCCCCTTAAGCAGCTCCATTGTGCAACAATGAGAGGATAAGAGCTTTTCCCAAGGACGTCTTTCCTGGCTTCACTCAGGGACCTCCTGCCTAAGCCAGTGTCCTCCCAGCAGCGGGTTCTGGGACCTAAGTAGGAAATGCCAGATTATGGGGGATGTGGAAGTATAGGCAGAGAGTTCTTAATACTCTTATCCATCTGCATGTCTTCTGTCAGAGGTAGAGGTGAGGAAATGACTGCCTAGTGGGAATGAATGCTAGGTTTTTTATTTTTGTTTTGGGATGTCGGGTTTTTTCCTCCATACATATCTCCTGAATGCTGTGGGTTTTAGGATGCTGTTCCTAATCATTTTTCAGTAATAGCATGTGTTCTTGTGAACTTATTTGTTTTTGTCTTAAATAATGTTTGTGGGTAAAAGAAAGGTAATGATATTCATTTCTTTGGAAACGCATGTTCTGCTTTCAAAATGACTCCTCCCAATGACATCGTTAGTGTAAGTGTAGACAATTGCTGCATTAGGACGCATATATCGAAGAAAGGCTGGTTTACAGAATGGTTATGAAAATGGGCCTCAGCTTCTTCATCAACCCACACAGGGGCATCTTAGCTTGACTTCAGAGCGCTAGGAGGTACCAGCCATCCTGTCAACAGTCAAGACTAATCCTGGCTTGTAAGATGATGGGAGGAAGGAGTGAGGACCCAGTGAAGAGCAGCTTACGTCCTCTTCCTTTGCTGTACGGTGGTAATACATTGCTGAACTCTGGATGACACTGTTAGCTTCAAGACAGTGGGATTGAATCATTGGCAATCCTTAAATTAAGAAGCACAGTAGTCTTATGGCAGCCCTACCGCCTTTGGACTTTCTGGGCTCACTAGGTCTGATGGCATGCGCCCCATGCTGTTTGACCTCTGAATGGCTTGTGAAGGGAAAATCAGGCCTAGAGGTTACATTCTCTCATCAGACGTCATGACTTTCCTATAGATGTGCATAGGACCGATTTCACACCATGTCTCTGAATGACGTGTGCATGCTATCCTATCTAGTTGTGCATCTCTTTCCAGGCATTTTAAAAACTAATTACCAGTACTGCTACTGCATGCTTCCACTTATATGCGGTATCTAAAATAGTCAAATTTGTAGGAACAGGAAGTAGAATTGTGGTTACCAGGGTCTGGGGGCAGGGTAGTTTAATAAATGCAAAGTTTCAGATTTGCAAGATGAAGAAGTTCTGGGGCTCTGTTTCACAACAATGTGAATATACAGAACACTACTGAACTATACACTTAAAACAGTTAAATGGTAAATTTATGTTATGTGTTTTTTACCACAGTTTTTTTAAAAAAGTTAATCCCAGATTCTTTGTACTGCTTACTCTGGATAGGAAAGCTCTGTCCACTGCTGTGGCCCTAATGAACATCAGATTAATTTCTCTTCTTCCTCTTGGCCTGTTACAAAGCTTACTGTCCTGTGGCTACATGATTCTGGTTTGAAGTATTATTTTGAGGAAAAAAAGTTTTTTTTAATTTTATTTTATTGGCTAACTGTTTTTTTCAGGACCCATCAGCTCCAAGTGAAGTCGTTGCCCTTCAATCTAGTTGTGGAGGGCACTGGCTCAGCTCCAAGTCCAGTCGCTGTTTTGTCCAGTCACCATTTTCAATCTAGTTGCAGGCCAGGGGGAGCAGGGGGGCGCAGCCCACCATCCCATGTGGGAATCGAACCAGCAACCTTGTTGTTAAGAGCTCGCACTCTGACCGACTGAGCCATCTGGCCGCCCTTGAGAAAATTTTGGATGAGGCAGTGATAACGTAGAAATATTGCATAGCGCCTTCTTTTCCCATCCTTGCATACTATCTGTATTCCAGGCCTTACTGAGTTCCTTGTTGGATTCTCAGCCTGTCGTTTGTTGTTTTGTTGGTCTCATCCAATGCCTTGGGCACCAGCAGTATCTTTGTCTGGTCTGCCCCTGAGGAATACAGATAGATCTATGTGAGGGCTAATGCTACTTGGGTTCTAGCAGCAGGAGCTTGGGAGCCTTTATGAGTTCATTGGATAATAAGTTATATTGATTTAGGAACCCGATTCCTGCTAAGAGAATGCCATTGACATCTATATCTAAAAATATTTACCCTTTAATTTATGTTATAGTATTTCAAACATATGTTATATAATGATGTCAGTTTGAATGACCAGTTAGAGCAGTTATTAAACAGCCTGAGTCTTAGAGACCACACACCTCACTCAGATCATCGATGTCAGTATTATACCTGTTTGGGGTTTTATTTTTGTGTTTTTACAGAAAATGATGTCCTCTAGTACTTATTTTTTATGTTAGTCTCAAGAAAAAGTGACTTGATTCCAGCGATACGTAATATACTCAGATTTAATCTTTGAAAACCTACTGTTTTCTTCAAAAAGAAATAATTCTGTTTCCCTCTGACACATTTATGATTGCTGGGTTCCGTGCAGTATATTTTCCATAAATAAAAGCCATTATCTTATTCTCACGTGAACCTATGGTTCAGTTATAAACATACAGTGGAACATTAATCAGCCATAAAAAGGAATGAAGTACTGATACATGCGACTACATAGATGAACGTTGAAAGCATTATGCTAAGTGAAAGAAGCCAAACACAGCCACCTGTTGTATGATGATATTTAGATGAAATGTCTAGGAGAGGCAAAACTAGAGAGAAAATAGATTTGTGGTTGCCTAGGGCTAGGGAGGGGGTGGGGCAGAGTAGAGAGAAGTGACTGCAAGTAGGTGAATTGTGTGGTATGTGAATTATATATAAATACAGCTGTCATTTTTAAACAAACTACAGTTAGTTTGGTCATTTTCCTCAATGTCAAAACCATAAATGGGAATTAAAAGAAACCTACCCTTGGAGGAATCTTGTTATCTGCATCTGCCATCAGGGATTCTTTCCAGATCCCCAGGCAATAGAATAATTGACTATGCTCTTAGATGAGACTTTTTAAATGGCGATAAGATGACAGAGTTTCACAAAGTACTTACTTATACCCCCTTCTCAGAACAAATATAAAGATTGCATTTGAATGAAGCTTTCTGGAAAGAGTGACTTCATAGGATGCCACTTAATGTATATGTAGAAAGGAAGAATGCTTTTTATGTCCAAATAATCCTGTATTGTATTGCTCTAAGAAGAATTATTTTTCATAGACAGAAACCAATTTATTATAAAGAGCTCAAATATTCTATAAGAAAAAGACTTAAAACAACCAAACATTAAAATGCACACAAGATGTGGTTAGGCTGTGCACACTAAAAGAAATGCAGTGTGCCAGTAAACAAAAAGATGCTCTCTAATACTCTAAATTATTAAAGAAATGCAAAGGGATACCAAAAATGGGATTGCCATTTTTCACTTCACAAATTGACCCAAATTTATACTAAATAGTATTTTTTAATAATAGCCTTATCGAGATATAATTCACATATTATATAGTTCACCTATTTAAAGTATATAATTCAATGGTTTTTACATACTAAAAAAGAGTTTTGCAAGCATTACTACTATCTGTATATTTCAGGACATTGTTTATCACCTTCTAAAAAACCCCATATCCATTAGCGTTCACTTTCCCTGCACCCTCCAGCCCTAGGCAACCACCGAGCTACTCTTTGTCTCTATAGCTTTGCCTGTTCTAGACATTTTATGTCAATGGAATCATATGGTGTGTGGTCTTTTGTGACTGGCTTTCTGAGAAGAATTTTGAAAAGTTGTTCAGTTGCACCTGCCCTGGGGTTTCTAGTCTGTGTCACAACCAAGCAGAAAGATAGTAGTTGTGTTTCCAGAGTGTTGGCCTCCCCAGCCCCATTCTTGTTCTATCTTCCCAGCAACAGCATCATCAGAGATGCCCATTCTGAGTGAGGCAGCCTCAAACAATTTTATAGGACTGAAATATAATTTAATCGTTTCTTTCTTTGTAACTTGCCCCTTTTTACCCTCCTGAATTAGCTTTTCTGATAGATTTGCTAATGATTCCCATTGTTCCATATTTTCACTGTACTATTGAATCGTATTCTTCATTTCCTGCTCCTAGCACAGATCTTGGAGAAAGGCTAAAAAAGCTATTTTGGAAACAAGGTTCCTAATTCTCCTTTCCAAGCAACAGAAGAGAGAACTGTGAGGAGAAGCAGAGGCAGAGAGATATACGCAGGCTTGGTACAGTTCACGGACCATGTGACAGTCATGACTGGAAGGTTTATCCCTAGACACATTCCCAAGGCTTCTGGCCTACAAGCTGAAGACCTGACTCAGAGAATGAGACTTGGCAGATTGGATTTTGCCATTGTTCTTTGACAGCTGGCCAGGATCACTGGATGTAAATTTCTTTTCCTCCTTGTTTTGTCCGGTCAACTATCCTTGTTTTGTCCAAAACAACTATCCTTATTTTCTCTTTCACTCTTAGGGTCCAGAACTTTGTGGTTGTATGATAGAAAGTGAGCTGCCATGACTAGCAGTGTCCTTATGGACAGCTGTGTTTCCACTGTCTACTAGAACATGAATGAGAGTCTCGGGTCTCACTCTCTCGCTCTCTCTGTTTCCCTCTCTCTCTCATAGACATTTTCTAAGAGCAGTCTTAGCATTACAGAAAAATTGAGTGGAAAGTACAGAGAGTGCTTATATACCTCTTCCTGCCACACACACACCGTAGCCTCTGCTGCCATCAACGTCCCCACCAGAGGGGTACAATTGTTATAGTCCATGAACCAACAATGACACATCATTATCACCCTAAGTTCATAGATTACATTAGGGTTTACTCGTAGTGTTGTCATTCTGTGGGTTTTGGCAAATGTATGATGACATTTATCCACCACGATAGTATCATACAAAATAGTTTCACTGCCCAAAAATCTCCTTCTGCTCCACCTGTGTATCCCTCTCTCCCCGACAAACCCTTGGCACCCATAGTTTCTTTATTTTTAAACTTTTACTTTAAGTGTGTTTTTCCAGGACCCATCAGCTCCAAGTCAAGTAGTTTCAATTAGTTGCAGAAGGCACAGCTCTGCCATGTGGGGATCGAACTGGCAACCTTGTTGTTAAGAGCACCGCGCTCTAACCAACTGAGCTAACCGGCTGCCCCCCATAGTTTTAACTACTGTGTCCATACTTTGACTTTTCCAGAATGGCATGTCGTTAGAATTATACAGTATGTAGCTTTTTGCTTTTTTCACTTAGTAATATGCATTTAAATTTCCTCCATGTCTTTTCATGGCTCAATGGCTCATTTCTTTTTAGAGGTGAATTATGGTACATTGTATGGATGTGCCACAGTCTATCCATTGTCCTGTTAAAGGAAATCTTGGTCGCGTCTAAGTTATGGCAGTTATGAATAAAGTGGCTATAAAATAATCTGTGTGGCCATAATGCTTTCAACTCATTTGAGTAAATACCAAGGAGCACGATTGCTGGATCACCTGGTAACAGTATGTTTAGTTTTCCAAGAAATTGCCAAACTGTCTTCCAAACTGGCTGTACCATTTTGCGTCCCCACCAGCAATGAATGAGAGTTCCTGTAGTTTCACATCCTCTTTAGAATTTGGTGTTAGCAGTGTGTTGGATTTCAGTTATTCTGATAATTGTGTAGTAGTAGTGTCTCATTGTTGACTTAATTTACAATTATCTAATGAGAATGATGTTAAGTATCTTTTCATATGCTTATTTGCAATCTGTCTATTTTCTTTGGTGAGGTGTCTGTTCAGATCCTTTGCCCATTTTTAAGTCAGGTTGTTTTGTTAATTGTTGAGTTTTTAAGAGTTCTCTGTATGTTTTGGATTGCAGTTCTTTATCAGATAAATGTTTGGCAAAGATTTTCTCTCAGTCTATTGCTTGTCTCTTCATTCTCTTTTTAAAAGAGCGGTCTTAGGTTTACAGGAAAATTGAGCTTTTACAGAGCAAAAGTTTTTAATTTTAATAAAGTCAAATTAATCAACTTTTTCTTTCATGGATTGTGCGTTCGATGTTGTATTTTAAAAGTCTTTGCCCAACCCAAAATTGCCTAGATTTTTCTCCTATATTATCTCCTACGAATGTTATAGTTTTGTGTTTTATGTCTGGTTTTATGGTCCAATTTGAGTTAATTTTTGTGAAAAGTGTAAGGTTTGTGTCTCGATTCATTTTTTTGGCATGTGGATATTCAGTTATTTCAGCACCATCTGTTGAAAAGACAATTTCTTTCTCTGTTGAATTGACTTTGCACCTTTGTCCAAGACAAGTTGACTATATTTGTGTGGGTTTATTTCTGGGCTTTTTATTCTGATCCATTGGTCCATTTGTCTATTCTTTCAGTAGTGCATCACTATCTTTATTACTATAGCTTTATGGTAAGTCTTGAAGTCAAGTAGTGTTAGTCCTCCAACTTTGTTCTTTCCTTGTATATGAGGTTAGCTATTCTGGATCTTTTGCCTTTCCAGATGAACTTTAAAATTAGTTTGTCAATATTCACAAAGTAATGTTTTGGGATTTTGGTTGGGATTGTATTGACTCTATAGATCCAGTTGGAAAGAATTGACACATTAACAGTATTGAGTCTTCCTATCCATGAACATGGAATATCTATCCAATAGTCAGGTCTTTTGTGATTTCTTTCATCAGAGTTTTGTTGTTTTCATTGTATAAATCTTACACATATTTTGTTAGATTTATACCTAAGTAGTTCTTTTTTGGTGCTAATATAAGCGGTATTATATTTTTAATTTCAAATTTCTCCAATTCCAATTATTCATTTATTCATTGCTGGGTGTATAGGAAAGCAGTTGATTTTTTGTATATTAGCTTTGTATGCTACAACCTTGCTATAATTGCTTAATAGTTTCAGGAGGTATTTTTGGGGGGGTGGATTTTCTACAGAGAAAAATCATATCATTTATGAATAAAGACAGTTTTATTTCTTCCTCTCCAATCTGTGTATCTCTTATTTACTTTTCTTGTCTTACTGCATTACCTAGGACTTCCAGTACAGTGTTGAAGAGGAGTGGTAAGAGGAGACATTCCTGCTTGTTCCCAGTCTTAGCAGAAAAGCATATAGTTCCTCATCATTAAGTATGATGTTAGCTATCGGTTTTTTGTAGATGTTTTTATCAAATTGAGGAAGTTTTCATCCCTTTCTAGTTGCTGATAGTTTTTTTTTTTTTGTCATGAATAGGTGTTGAATTTTGTTAAATGCTTTCCCTGCCTTCTATTCATATGATCGTAAGGTTTTTCTTCTTTATCACATTAATGTGATGGATTATACTGGGGGTGCCAAAAAATGTATACAAGTGGACACTTTGGTCAGCGTTGCTCAAGCAATAGTTCACCTGTAATCAGAAGTGTCTGGATGCTGATAGTAACCACTTTGGGCACCTCTTGTAATTGCAGAAGTCAAACATGGCTTGTATTCATCTTTTGTTATCAGTATACATTGAGTATTACAATTTTAATCCAGTTTTCCTTAAAATATGTGTACATTTTTTTGGCACCCTCTGTATTAATTGATTTTCAAATCTCAAACCAACCTTGCGTTCGTGGGATAAATCCCCTTGGTCATAATGTATAATTTTTTTATACATTCTTGGATTTTATTTGCTAATAATTTTATTGAAGACTTTTGCTTCTATGTTTGTAAGAGATACTAGTCTGTAGTTTTTCTTTCTTCAGTGTCTTTGGTTTTGGTATTGGGGTAATGCTGGCCTTATAGAATGAGTTAGGAAGTAGTCCCACTTCTGTTTTCTGGAAGAAATTTGGTAGAATTTCTTCCTTAGATATTTGGTAAAATTTACCAGTAAACCCACCTGGGCCTAGGTGCTGTTTGGGGAGGTTATTAATAATTGAATCAATTTAATAAATAATAGGCCTATTTAACTATCTATTTCTTCTTGTGTTATTTTGGTAGACTGTGTCTTTCAAAGAATTGGTCCATTTCATTTAGGTTATCAAATTTGCATGTGTTGAGTTGTTCATAATAGTCCTATATTATCTTTTTAGTATCTATAGGATCTGTAGTGATGGCCCATTTTTTGTTTCTGATATTAATAATTTGTGTCTTTTCTATTTTTTCTTAGCCTGGCTAGAGGTTTAATGATTTTTTTACTGATCTTTTTGAAAGACCAGCTATTGATTTCATTAATTTTTTTCTTTTGATTTCCTGTTTTCATTTTTATTGATTTCTGCTCTGATTTTTATTTAGTTCTTTTCTTCTGCTTACTTTGGATCTAATATACTCTTCTTTTTGTTTCCTAAGGTGGAGCTTAAATTACTGATTTTAGATATTTCTTTTGTTCTAATGTATACATTCAATGTGGTAAATTTTCCTCTTAGCACTGCTTTTGCTGCATCCTACAAATTTTAATAAATTTTATTTTCATTGTCATTTAGTTCAGAATATTTTTGAATTTCTCTTGAGATGTCTTCTTTGAGCCATGTGTTATTTAAAGTGTATTGTTTAATCTCCAAGTATTTTGGGATTTTTTCACTTATCTTTTTGTTACTGATTTCTAGCTTAATTCCCTTGTTGTCTGGTAGCAGACAATATGTTACAGGATTTCTATTCTTTTAAATTTGTTACAGTGTGTTTTGTGTCCAAGAATGTGGACTGTCTTGGTCTAGGCTGTTTTTCGAAGGTTAAGTTACTAAAGAGTCTAGGGCCTAGACATTTGACCATAATTCTAAAATTAAGTACTTCTCTCTCTTGGCACTGGCACATTATTGGGCCAGTCCTTTATAAAAGGACCTGTATGAGCTGTTGATCACAGAACTGTACCCATAGAGGAAAACGATAGAGAGATTGGAGTACATGATCAAAATAATTTTCATGGTGGTCATTTAGTAGACACTTATTATTTGCTATCACGTTACATTTATTGTTTCAGTAAATTCTCCCAAGAACCCTATAAGTTGTAGACATTATTATTATACAAATAAGGAAATTGAGGTTTCCTTATCTGTAAGGAGAGGCCAGGATGTTGCTAAACATCCTACAATGCACAAGACCCACTGTTTTACAGATAAAGAAACTGAGGTTTCCTTATTTATAAAACAGATTAATTTACACAGAGTCATACTACTGTAGATAGTAGCAGGAAATGTCAAATCAAGTCCATCTGGTTCTGAAGTCTGTATTGTTAGAAACCATGAAATAAACAAGCCATCGATCCCAGTTCAAGCCAGACTCTAATCCATGGCAGAAATGGAAACCTTTGCTAAGGGAATGTTTTATAATACTGTCCTTTGATTAGTTTCTTTCCAAAATTAGTATCATAGATGTTTTGAGTGCTGTTAGCATTGGGCATTCCAGTGGTGGTACTTTCGAAGAGCACCTGTCCAGAGTTAAAAATGTAGGCTGTGTTTATGTAGCTTGGAGTTTTCTAACCAGGGATGATTTTGATCCCCAGGGAACATTTGCCAATGTCTGGAGACATTTTTGGTTGCCGCAATTGGTTGGGGAGGAGGGTGTTGTGCTACTGGCATCTAGTGGGTAGAGACCAGGGATGCCGATAAACATCTTACACTGCCCCAGACCCACCCTACCCCCTAAACAAAGAATAATCTGACCCAAAATATCAATAGTGGAGGTTGAAAAACCTCCACTATTGAGAAACCTCCACAATAGTGGAGGTGGAGAAACCTCCACTAACAAGTTAGGTTGAGCTAACTTGTTCCATTCTGTTACTACTGAGAAAATTTTGAGGCCTCAGAAATCCCTCAACCGCCTCAAGATTTGGTTTCTGAGTCTAAGTACCTCCTATGTAAGTAGCTTAGCCCATTAAGTCCTTCTGGCACATGTGCTATACCTTCCTCTTAGTGGCTAGAGGCCTAGTCGTGGTCGCAGTTTTTTAATAGTGTGATATGTTTTCTTCCCAATATTTCTGAGAGAGAGGCTCCGTTAGCCTGCAGTTCTTGGCAGAAGAGAGCCTGGTGACAATACTCGGATCTGCTTTTGGCATCTTTAGCTCCCTAATCTGTGTTTACACGGCACTGAAAACTGACTCTCCCTCGTGCCAGGCTTCTTTTTTCCTCAGCACTCTGGCTCTACTGGCAGAAAACACCTCCCCAATCTCTTCTACACGATGTGACCGAGCATGTTTATTTTGTTGCACAGCTGTTCTCCAGAAGACATTTCTTGAGGCATGTACAGGACGCTTCTGGAGCTGTGGGTTAAAGTCTTAATCATCTGTGTTCCCAGTTGCGGATTCACAGCATCTTACAGCATCTGGTATTTTCCTTAACTGTTTTCCTGTTCATAGCTCTCATCCTCTGCCCCAGATTTTAAGCTAGAATATGGGTTTTGTTTCTTCGATTTATTTTCTACCTTCTTTTAGCAATTGGCATTTCGTTCGTCATATACTAAGAAAATCAACTTACCTTCTTCCATTTTGGGTTATATGCTTTTCTATTAAACGTTGGAGGAAATGATAAGGAACTAAAGTAATTTGAGAGCCTAGTGGTCAAAGAGAGATATCAGCCATCTAGATAAGCAAGCCAAGGGAACAATTCATAAACTCAGTGGAATTGAGACTGGGTCAGAGTGACACTAAATAATTCTTTTCTTGGAAGGGGTTCACCTTAGAATTAAAAAATGATTTTCATTGTCAAGGAGGCCTAGAAAAATCAAGAAAGTTTCTATTAAGAAAGCACTACAGAAAGCTTACCCTCGTGACCCAGAAGTTTTGTCAAAGGTCCCAGTCAGATTTAATTATTATAGCATTTTCTGTAAAGGTTAAAAACAAGGGCATATACTTCCCTCATCTGAGTGATATGCCACAGAGCCCTCAGTAGGGATTTGAGGTCTGTGGGCTCATTGGCAGCACCCCCAAATGTTGTCTTTCTCAGACCTTAAGCAGTTCATGACCATTTGTGTTTATGTCTTTGAATTTGCAAGATTTTAAAGAATATGTTGTTTGGGGGGTATTGTTTTCTCTAGAATGGTATTTCTCAACCTCTGTTTCATTATTACCCTTCTAAGGAGCCTTTTTGGACATTTTTTTCCAAATCATCTCTTCTCCCATGAAATTTTAATATCACAGATATGCTGTATATCTGTATAATGCGGTACTTTGGAAGGGAGGTAGCAATTATACTAAGATTTATTTTCCCCAGGAGATAGTTCATTTTCACCCCCATGGGGGCAATATTGCCCATGTTGAGAATCCATAATCTGGAAGTATCATCATCTTGGAAATGAGCCATTACAGTTTGTATCTTTTTTTACAAATTGAAATTGGGACAAGGACACTCACTACCAATAAACTAATGTTGACGAGTCTTCTCATGTAGTGGCAACTGGAGAAGTGTAAGAAGAGTCCTTTCCTCATATTTCATGGCTTGTGTGGAGGCCATTTTCTCTTGAATAATCTCTTGACCATTTCAGGAAAGAATAGGGAAACACCAGGAGTAGCAGAGCAATAAATGCAGCTCTCTAAAAGAAAAAAAAAAAAAAACAGATGACAAGACCTTTTTGCAGTGATATGCAGAAGAGGAAGATGACGGTACTGAAGAATTTAGGTATAAGATTATCCATCGTTCCAAGACTAGTAAGCTGTAACAAGTTCAGGTTCTCAAAGTAGAAGTTGATATGCAGCAGAGAATACCACTTAGGTTGTCTAGCATTCAAGAATGTTTTATTCTCCCAAGAGGGTTTGGCTCTGTCTGATCAGAAGGATGGTTGTGTATGAAATGCACCTCAGAAGGAGGAGGAGGAAATGACATGTTCATGTAAATGAAATACAACTGCAAATTAAAGTGTCACCCTGTTAAAAAAAAAATCAATTTTTTATTTAATTGGTTACCAAGGAAGAAAATGTCATACAGAAGTGCATATCTCAGGGAAAGTTAAACCGTGAGATGTTACAAGTGAATCTGGATTCAAAGAAGTGTTCGGGTGGGGTGGGGTGGGGTGGGGTGGGAGGAGGGGTTATAAAATATCGTCTTAATAAAAATATTTTGATGCTGAAAAGCTAGGCTTATAAATTTCTGCTGTGTTGCATACCAGGGGTCCAGAAACAATTAACAAATATTACCTCATTTGATTTTTACTGTCTCTAATCAGTCAGCTATTTGGTGGCTGCCTCTTCCCTGGAGGAAGCCTCCTTTGAAGGTGTTTCATTAGGAAGAAGGTCATATACAAAGGAGGAGATGCTTTCTCCCAAAGAGCACTGCTTACCTACCAAGACATCCAGGGACTCAAATGTTTTTCTGTGTGGCTTTTCTGTGTTAACAGCATCCTCTCATTTTTCACTTTTCTTTTCCCACATTTTTATGAAAATTCATCTGTCTCTTTCGAGCCTGCCAGAGAGAATAGAGACTACCTGCCACATCGTTGGCGCTGAGTAAATGTTAAGTAATAATGGGAGGGGCTGATGAACGGGATTGCATGTCCACATAGAATTGTTCATGAAAAACATAAGCAGTTTCTCTTTGAGATAAGGACTTGACAGATGGGACTCGTCAGCTTTCTTCAGTCCTAGTTGTGGTTCTTCCTCTTCCCCTCTCCTACTAATCCTGGTAGTGATTTGTGTTCACAGGGGAAACAGGTACATCAGTACTATAACATGCTCTCTGTCTTCTCCCCCACCAGGGGCGGTGATTGGTGATGGACAGTCTGCTGTGGCCAGTAACATTGCCAATACTACCTACCGGCTCCAGTGGTGGGACTTCACTAAATTTGACCTCCCAGAAATCAGTAACGGTAAGCCAAGGTAGAAGCTGGGTCCTGGTGGAAGGGGTACTTCTTACTGGGCAGCTGGAACTCAGAACCCATGTAGCACTGGACTTTTCAGCATCTCCGTGAGAAGCTCACTGCCGTGCACCATTTCTGCAACGCTCAAGCAATTCAGCAAACATACGAGTGTGTAGAGCACCCAGCTGGAGAAGCAAACAGTACTAGGAACAATGCTAAGGTGGACACACACCTGAGATGTCTGTGCCCTGAGGAGTTTACTGACTAGTAATTCATTTTCCTAAGCCTGAAAGTTTAGGTGGAACTGAAAGAGAAAGAAGTGTAGGGCCTGAGAGCTGACCTTGTGACCCTTGAGGAAAGACGGTAGTGATGTTAAACTCATTTATTAATCCAGAACTGAATGGAATGGCGTAGAGTGTCATGATTTATATGTTTACAGATATGTCTGCCTGACAGTCTGATTTCCCAGCTTTAGGAAAGTCCATGATCCCATATCCCAGTCGTTCAACTGGAGTCAGATTTTAGACATCTCATTTCACTTTCTGTGTAATGGAGGATTCTCTCTTGCACATTCCGGAGAAGTGGCAGTTCAGCCTCTACTTGAATACTTCTGATGATAGGTCACACAGTCTGATGAGATGGCCTAGTCCATCACTGCTCAATTCCCATTAAAAGCTTTCTTGTACCAAGTTGTCACTTCCTCCCATCAGCCCTAGTTCTACCTCTGAATCGCCATAGAGCAGGGGTGTCCAAACTTATTTCAGCGTTTTTTACCAAGGGCCATAGGCGGTAAAATACACAAACAGCCGGGCCACTCACTCGAGGTGAAGTACATATTGCCTCACTTGGTTTATTTAAGTAAACTAAATATATTTTTGGAATTTGCTGCGGGACAATTAACAATGGATTGTGGGCCACAGTTGGCCCGCGGACCGCAGTTTGGACACCCCTGCCCTAGAATAAATCTAATGATGCCTGTTCTAAGTAACAGTCCTCCAGCTATTTGAGGATAAACTGCCTTCTCCCTTTAAATCTTTCCAGGTCAGACTTTTCCTTTTACTGATTTGGTTTACAAATTTTTAAAGTTCTGCTCATCCTCCCTTTTAATTTGTGGGGCAGGGTGGGGGGGGGCAGAACAGAGTGGAAAACTCCAGATGAGAGCTGTCCAATGCATAGTACAGTGGTGCTTTGGACAATGTTAGTTCACCTAAGATTTCAGCAGCTTCTTCTGAAGCCACTACTGAGTTTGCAGTCACTTTAAATTCCTGGATAATTGATATAAACCAAGGCTCTACTATCTTGCACTTACTAGTGAAGTTTGAATCTTTTAAAAACCAAAGTAGGTTTTCTATTTGTTTCTGTTCAATTATATCTTAATAGAGTCAATTGCAGCTCTGAGTTCCTGCCTCCTAACCTCTTTCTGAACTTTGAATCAGTTTTTTTCTCTCAGTCTTACTTTGTGTAATAAGTTCATGAACATGTTTCCTTTGTCTTCCTTTGGATTGCTAGCAAAAGTGGTGAATCAGCTAGGACATTGCACCAAGCCTTGTGGTGTGTTACTGTGGACTTCCTCTGTGTGGATTTGGATTCCTGAATTACCACCCTGCGCTTGGACATTCCCATCTGAAGCCCATATTTTTCTGTGTTGTCTACAGAAAGAGTTGGTCAGATGCCTTAAAATAATCAAGATATTCTCTGTGGCATTTCCCAGTATGCCACTCTTGGTATTCTTATTAGACAATGAAAATGAGCTTAATTTTTCACATCCTGTTCTTAGTGAAACCTCAGTAGCAATCATTTCTTTCTTTCTAAATACTTATAAGCCACATGTTCAATAATCTGGTTTTTCATTCTGCTGGGAATCAACAGCAATCCACTTCTTCCCTTATTGAATACCAAGTTTGCTTGTTCATCTCTGTATTTTTGGCCCAGATCTTGTTTGCCATGATTTATTTCCAGTTATGTTATTGCTTTATTTTGTTTACTTTGTTTTATTAGAATCTGAAATATTATAATTTGAAATACATTCACCATTCAAAAATTTTAAAAATAGAAAAGGATATACAGTGAATCTTTTCCCAGCCCTGCTCCCACCTACCTACCACTCCTCCTCACAGGCAACCACAGTGAGCAGTTTCTTGTACATCTTTTCAAGAATATTATATGTATACGAGATGTATAAGCAAATGCAAATGTATGTTTTTCCACCTTCTATTAACCCAAGTGGTAGCATATTGTGCATACTTCTTTCTGCATTTTGCTTTCTTTACTTTACAGTATATCTTGGTGATCTTTCCATATCAGTGTATAAAGACTTTACTTGTTCTTTTTAAATAACTGCCTATTATTCCATTGTCCAAAGGTACCGTCATTTTTTAACCAGTCTTCTGATGAGGGACTTTTAAGTTGTTTTCAGTTTCTTGCTATACAAACCATGATGCAGTTTGTCATTTTGCAGTTGTGCAAGTACGTCTACAGGATAAATTCCTAGCAGTGGACTTGTAGGGAGGAAGAGTATATACATTTGTGACTTGGGTAGATACTGCTAAATCACGCTCTGCATGGGGTAATTCCAATTTATATTCCCACCTGCAGTTTGTTGAGTGCCCGTTTCCCTGAACTCTTCCTTGTAGAATGTGTTGTCATATTTTTGGAGATTTGATAATCTGATAGATTAAAAAAATAATGTGTAGGTATTTTAAACTTGTATTTCTCATAATCCAACCAAATTGTGTACTTCTTCATACACTGAGCCATGCGTGTTACCCTTTCTTGACCTTTCCCCATGCTTTCTTGTTTTTCTAGTGTTGCTGGTCTTTTCTTTATCAGTTTTACAGGAGTGCTTTATAAATCAGAAAATTAAGTTATAATAGAAGTTTCCTACCAGTTGTCATTTGTCTTTGGACTTTGCTGAAGGTTATTTTTTCATAGAACTTATTTTAAGTAGTCAGAATTATCCAACTTTCCTTTTGTTCCTAGATTTTGTGTCATTATTAGGAAGATCAGTTAGTACTTTCATGGTTTTTTTTTTTTTTTTTTTGGTTTTTTTACTTTTAAATCTTTGATTCACTAGGAAGTTTAACCTAGTCCCAAAGAAGCAGAGTATGGTCCAACTTTTCCCCATATAGCTACTCATTTGTCCCAACTAATTTATAGAATAATCCATTTACCCCATTGGTTTGAGATGTCCCTTTCATCTTGTTAATGATTTCCTGTGTGTATTTAGATGTATTTCCAGACTATTTTGTCCCAATGATCTGTCTGATTATTCATGTACCACATGGGTTTAAGTTTTGAGGCTTTATGTTTTAGAATCTGGTAAGACTAGTTCTTCTCATTCTTTTTTTAATCCAAATTTTCCTGCCTGTTGAAGCATTTTTGTTTTTCTGCATGGACTTTAAAACTACCTTGCTTCTTCCCTTCACTCCTCCGCCCCTGCAAAAAAGAAAAAAAATTCTGTTAGTGTAATTATTGCAATCTTACTAATTTTATAAATTAACTTAAGGAGATTAAATATCTTTATGATAGCTTCCAGTGAAGAACATGGTATGATTTTCAGTTTCTCCAACTCTCTCTTGTGTTCTTAGGAATGTTTTAAAGTTTTCTTCACATAGAGCCTGTGTATTTCTTAAGTTTACTGTTATAAGCTTGTTTAAAATCCTACTGTCTTACTGAATTTGTTTACTAATCATTGTTACTCAGTTAAACCTCACAGGTTTTCTAGGTATTACCAATAAATAGTGGTAATTTTACCTCCTCCACTCTGAGTTTTACACCTGTGATTTCTTTCTCTTGTCTTAAGTGGTTGGCTGCTACCACCAGGGCAATGTTAAATAATAGCTAGTATCCTCGTATTCTCCTGATTTCAGTGGGAAAATGTGTAGCTTTTTCCCAGTAAGTATATTTATTGCTGACTTTGGGGTTGAACTAGAATCGTTTATCATTTTAAGGAAGTCATCTCTTCCTATTTTACTGACAGTTTTTATCAAAAATAGATATTCAATTTAGTCATGACTTTTCTGCTTCAAGAAAGATGATATATTTTTCTCTCCTTTGATCTAATAATGTGATCGTTATGTTAATAGAGTCTGTACTATTGAACCTATCCTTACATTCCTTGAATAAACCGCACCTGGTTCATGATATTCTCTAATGTTAAATTCCTTCTGTGTAGCTTGCTAATAGAGTTTTTTTAATTGATATTTGTGAGACAGATCTGTCCTTTTCTTGTTTATAAAATCTTTAGGTTTTGGTATCAATGTTATGCTTATGTTATAATTTGGAGGTATTTCTTTTTCTTTGTCTGTAACAGTTGAAATAGTATTGGAATTACTTATTGTGGGGACAAAGCCCCAAAAAGCAGTTTCCAGGCTCTCGGCCTCACATAGAAAGGTGCTGGCTCGGGTAGTAAATGGCCATCAACTGTGATCAGACGGCCATCAGCTGTGGCTAGTTGGCCGTCAGCTGTAACCCTTAAGCCATTGGCCACTAATATAACTGCTGTGGCTACACTAGCAGAGAGAGAAAGGGGGCTAGCAAGAAGATGGTGGCTGGCAAGTGCGGACTGCTGTTAGGCAGATTATGTAGATCCTGTGTCTCCAGCCCAGCCGCCAGCGAGAATATATTGGTTTGACTCCCCTATCTATGGCTCCGTGGGTGTTCCTTTTTGGCCTTACCGTGTCCTGCGTTCTTGGGCGGTGAGTGGGACCAGAGACCCCGCCGGACGCCTCGCACGACACTTATACTTTTTATACAAAGGTCTGGGCCTGGTGCTTTTTTTGTTTTTATCTTTTTTTTTTTTTTTTGCAAGCATAGGGAGAGGTAGTTCTTTGATAACTTTTCCTGTTTATTGTCCTGTAATGGTTAAGCACAGGAACTCTTGTGTTACGCTGTCCAGATTCAGGTCCCTGCTCAGGCCCCTTCTAGCGGCGTGACCTTGGTTACTTAATCTCTCCTCACCTTAGTTTCCTTCCTTGTCTATAAAATGAGGATCATAATAGTACAGACCTCATAGAATTGTTACAGGAATTAAAGTAGCTAATGCAAGCACTTTGAACAGTGTTTGGCATTTGGTAAATGGTCAGTGAGTGTCAACAGTTTTTATCAAGTCTTTTTCTTGGAAGGTGCGCCATGATTCTTTGCGAGTATGGCCATAATTCTAAATAAAGTCAACCTGCCCCTTCTTTTGGTTTTCTGAGAAACCTGTTTTTCATCTCTGGATAATGACGTTCATGTAAACAAAATAGCTGCTCCTTTAACTTGTTACCTCATCTGTAATGGGCTTCTGCTCCTTCTTAAGCATGTTTCTATCCAGTGGGAGATCATTTTCCTTGAGAGAAAAATAAAATATGAAAAGAATAAAGGCATTGGACCTGCTGCTAGCATGGCTCACAAGGCCTTTTTGGATGTCCTTGACTTTTTGTGTACAAGCCTCAACTCGTTCCGACTACAACTTCTATTATTCTCCGTCTGTGTTCCTTCTTACATCTTTTGATCATGGCTCTTGTAAAACCTGAGCTGATGATCAGAGAGTATCATGTGCAACCAGATTGACTCATTTAGTTTGGCTGACCTTTCTCCCTCATTTAAATCATGTGTGGTGTTCGAATTCTGCTTTTATAAGTGCCCTATTTTTTCTAGAGTTTTGACTTTGGGAAAAAACCTCTATTTTAGGACTATAGAGCACACATATGACAGCCAATGTTCCTTTACATGATATTACCCTCTGGGATGATAGTCACTTTTACCTGAGGTTCCTGTCAGGAACTTTTTTTTTTTTAATTGGGGAACAGTGTGTTTCTCCAGGGCCCATCAGCTCCAAATCATCGCCCTTCAATCTAGTTATGGAGGGCATTTTCAATCTTCAGTTGCAGGGGGTGCAGCCCACCATCCCATGTTGGAATTGAACTGGCAACCTTGTTGAGAGCTCACGTTCTAACCAACTGAGCCATCTGGCCGCTCCTCCGGCAGCTCAGCGGCAGCTTGTGTCTTCAATCTAGTTGTGGAGGGCGCGGCTCACTGGCCCATGTGGAAATTGAACCGGCAACCCTGTTCAGAGCTCACGCTCTAACCAACTGAGCCATCCGGCTGCCCCAATTAACTTTTCATTAATTGTGGTCTGAATAAAGTATAGTTACAGTTTTGATCTTTACTCTTGCTGGATTCAGCTGTCAGCAGAGCACAGCTGGGATTCTGCTTTTGCTGTAAGATTCATTCCTGAATGTCACCTATTTCCCAGTGGAGTGTAGCCTTTGGTTTAGACAGCTCATGCCTGGGGTCCACTGGTCCTGAGTTTTACTCATATGTTCAGCAGCCACTATTTTGCTGATGAGCTGACATTTCTGAGTTGCATTTAACAGTTTTGTGGAGGTATGCTAAAAATTCTTGCCACCTGTTTCAGTTGGGATGCAGGGTCAATATGTGTAAAGGGTTTAGAAGTTTGTGGATAAGGTCTCAAATGCATAATTTTGAAACCGCTTTCATGAAAAAAGTAGCTCATTAGATTCACTGTGAATTACACTTTTTAAAAGTGAGCTCTTATTAGGTGAATAGCATTAGTCACTTTGGGGAGTGTGTATAAGTCACCTGGAGCTTGTTCAGGTCTTATTCTGAAATCTCAGTGGCTCGGAGATAGCCAAAAGGAAGTTTTCCTGCTGAGTTAAACCCCTTTGGGTTTTCCAAATCGGTATCTCAGGCAATTTGCAAAAGCACAGCAACTACGAATCACTCCCATGGCCTCATCTGCCCAGCCAGCAACAGGCTACACGTCGATCTTTGTACAAGGTGTTTGTTTATAATTTATGGAGCTGATAGGAAGGCAGAGCCATCTGCTCCTCCAGCCATCAGTATTTCTAAACCCTCCCATTCCCTGCTAGGGCATTTTCCTTGGAAATCATTTCTAATTAGGAGATTACACTGCAGTCTGGAACATGGCTTCCTGCTGTCTTCTGCATGATTTTTTCTCCCCCTGGAGCTGCCCCCTGAAGCTCTTAAGCAGTTTTGATTTGAAAAATCCTTTCTTGCCTAACCTGCATTTCCATTCTGTGCTGCACAGCTAACTGCCCCATCATCATTCCACACATGTGCTTTGCTTTTAAGTGCAGGGCAGCTTGCTGGAGCTACAGCTCAGGGATCAAGGACTGCTAATAAGGCAGCACTTCTCAAGTGTGGCCTTAAACCAGCAGCACCAGAGACACCTGGGAACTTGTTAAACACGCAAATTCTCAGGCCCTGTCCCGACACTGTGTTGTTAATAAGCCGCCCATGTGCTTTTGATGTCCACTAGCACTTGAGAACCACCACGTAAGGCAAGGCAGGGAGCGCGACAGAGAGTTCTAGTGTACGTGGGTTGCCAGTGTCTTACACTGTATTTCACTTCCCCTTTTCCTGCACCTGCTTACATTATTGTTGAGTCCAAAAAGGATGAGTTGTCCTTTTTGTTAATGCATTACTTTCTTAAGGCCCCGGAAAACTAGTAACAGAGAGCCAAAAAATCTCTCCCTGTATAAATTAACTCATCAAAGTTTTAGCCTTCTGAGAAGATGCCCGAGTGAACTGAAGCAGTGACCACTCACCATTATAATTGAACATTTCCATTTCCATGTGGGAAATTAATAGACAACAAGCAGCAAATGCAAGTTGCTAATTGGAGCTTTAAAGATGAAATTGTAAACACACCACCCAGTGCTCGCTGAAATGAAGCTACCAAATCACTGCGCGCCTACTACAGCCTTTCATGAGGGTAGAAGTAAAGCCCTAGATCACTCTCGACACTGTTTCTGAAACGGAGCATGTGGCTGGAGAAGCTCTGTTTTATTTTTCAGCATTCTCTTTTCATTTGTTATTTGCCAGTCTGTCTCTGAGCTCACTGCCGTAACGGGGAGCGGTGGTGAAATTGGATGGACTTGCAGGGAGGGGACAGAATTTGCAAGATGGCCATTGACTTGGAGTCATAATGTAGTGTAAACACAAACATAGTGGTTTGGATTTGAGGCTGACAAAATGCTTTTTGTCTATATGCCCAGTTTTTCAGGGGCTCAGAGCCAAACTTTCCAGAAGAAGGAAACCCTTCCTTGTGCTCTCCTCCCTACCACTGCCCCTCTTAGAAATTAATATGGCAGTGAGCAATTTAATGCTTCTTTTATGTTGGTGGTGCATTTTGAGGGTCATCATAGGCTCTGTATGTTTGACTGAATTGCATGTTAACACACATGAGTTATATAACAGCAAGACAGAAAAACCTTTCGTAAAATACCTACCATGCTTTTTTGAGACATTCAATGGGGATAAAATAGTAACTGCAAAGCTGTTTCAAAGTCCACAGAGTCCTATCTCCTTCTTTGTTTATTTTTGTGTCTTAATATTTATGATTTTTTTACTTTGTTTCTCTCCCTGCCTTTGATGGTTATAGTCTGAATTGTCAGTTTTTTTAATCTTTCTAAGGGTTGTGCCAACTTCATGGTTAGAAAACCAAGATGGACTCACTCCTGAAGCTTCCCCCAGTTCCTTTGGTTCTGTATCCCCAAATGGCATCGTGTGTCAATCCAGGGAAGGAGGAGGAGATTGTCATCTTTTTGGCAACAGACTTGGGACCCTGAATCAGGAGCAGACAGTCTCAGTGCTAACGAGATAAATGTAGCCATGCAGGCTAGAGCAGATGGTGGGTTGGAAGTGGAGCGGTACAGAGCCCTAATGGTGGTAGCCATGAGGATTTGGATGTCATTATTTTATTAGTTAGCAAACAGACTCATCCTTGTGGTCCCTCCTCGATTTTATGTGTAATGGTGCTGATGGTGTCAGCCCCCGAGAGTTGGCACAATAGCCTGATCAGTACGTTCTGGTGTCTGCTTTGATGTACTCTGCCATCTCTGTAGCTTCATTAGCAGCACACGGGATGGGGGGTGAATATTGAGTTTTAGGAATCACTCTCGAGACCCTGATCCCACAAGCTTCAAGACCCCTGAAAAGCAGTTTTTTGTTTTGTTTTCCTTAAGGTTATTTCCTGAGGAAAATTGCCCTTGACCTCCCATGTCATGCCTTGTGGCTTACTGGAGTAGATCGCCTGGAATCTGGGGAGAGCAGCTGAGCTTGGTTGTTGTTGTTTTTCTCCTTTAACCATAATGCATAATTCTGACAGTGAACATCCACGTAATCTCCTTCAAATAAGAGGAGTAAAGTCTCTTCGCATGTACATATAAAGTAGATCTAAATGAGACAAAGCCCAAAGCAGCTTGGTCCCTTTGGATGTGTTGTGCTGTTCTGCTTGTGCCCATGACGTGGGCATTCTGGTTCCAGGCTCACATCAAGGGTAAGCCACTTCCTTCTGGCAGGGAATTGCAGAGTGGGCCTTGGAGTGGGATTCAAATGGAAACCGAAACAAAGCCTGCAGGCACCGTCCCAGTTCCTGTGAACCAGTTCCTGTGAACCAGATCCTGTGCCCTGACAGACAATTCTCCACCCTCCACCCCACTCCCTCCTGCTAAGCCTGCTGCCTGGCTGACCCACCCTTAATTCTCAGGAACTGCCAAGTACAGGCAGGGCTCCCTGTGGCCGTTGGCTTATGTATGGAAAAGGAATAGAGCATAGTGAGAAATGAAAGATTCCAGGCATCCAGGCAGGGCTAGCTAGGCTCTGTTTCTCTTTAGCCTCTCTTGTCGAGTTAGGGATTAGTATTAGCAAGGAACTGTCCAGAAGATTGATGTCTCTAAACGTTCTTTTTCTCTTAAATGAGAAATTAAGACTCAAATTTATGAAGTGATTTCCTTCTTCAAGGTCACAAAGCAGATGCAGAGTAGGAGTCTAGCCCCAAGGAAGCTTAACCTGTGTTACCTTTTTCTTGGAATCAGTAGGTTTCCATTTTCGTTCATCTTAGTTTTGATCTTTTGGACAATAACAGCTGTTGAGTAGCTCTCCAGGAACAAGTTATAACTTTTTTCTTATCTGATATCTCAAGAGATATTTCTTAAGTGTGAACTAAGACTCAGCAGGTGGTCTGTTAAAGCAGTAAAAGAGACACATCTTCCCTGTCTCTTGTGTTGCTTGTTCCGTGGCATTTTAGTTGGACAAAGCAGTCTTTAGCATTTCTAGAAAGGGATCAGGCCCTCAGGAACAACCCCAAACTTCTTGGCCCAAAATTTTTCACGCCATCAACTTTAAACTTTCTTACCTTCTTTTCTTTCTTTGTCTCATGCAGCCTCCGTGAATGTGCTGGTGCAAAACTGCAAAATCTACAATGATGCCAGCTGTGACATTTCTGCAGATGGCCAGCTCCTGGCAGCGTTCATCCCCAGCAGCCAAAGGGGCTTTCCTGATGAAGGCATCCTGGCAGTGTACTCCCTGGCCCCCCACAACTTGGGCGAAATGCTCTACACCAAGCGATTTGGTAAGGGACAGGAAGCCCAACCTGTGACCAAGGGACGCTGGTACCTTGGCATGGTCATTCCTAGGTGAGGCATGGCTTACGTGGGAGTCATGGTCACACACGCACTGCCCCTGCTTCCATGGGGCACAGACCTAAGGAAAATTGCCTTACAGGAGTTCTGGCTGGCAGCATTGCAGAAGAATCTCAGAATAAGAGTCCTCCCCATCACCATAGCATACTGATGTGCTCCTGTTGTGATGGCCAGGAGGAAGGGCAGAGCTTTGATCGTGGCTTGGGGAAGTGGGCACACTGGTCAACTGCAAGGCAGCTGGGCATTGTGTATTAAAAGCCCCCAAAATGTATGTTCTCTTTGATCCAGCAATCTCACTTCTAAGAAAATAATCAAAACACTATACAAAGATTGATATACAACAATGTTCCCGGGACTATTGTTTACCATAGAGAACGGTGTCACATGGGGAAGAATTGCTTAAATAAGTGATGGTGTATTGACAAAACAGAATACCATTTGGCCTTTAAAATGCTCTTAGAGAATATTTAATTTTTTCATAATGTGTGAATTGAAAAAAGTAGATTTCAAAAAGTAGATTTACAGTACGATACCAGTCTTTTAATATGGTTCTATGATGGCAGTGGTTAACATTCATGAAGTACTTTCTTCAGGCACTAAATACTAAGTACTTCAGGCACTAAGTACTTTAGTCAGGCACTAAACTCACTACACCACGTGCCTTCTCATTATATTCCTCACTATAGTCTTAGGAGGTAACCCCAGGATGACCAAATGAAGACGTAGATTGGAGAGAAAGAGAAAAGACTGAGGAAAATGATGTCCTTGTAATAGCAAGAACTCTGGGAAATGTCTCTGTCTTCTCTTGGCTCTCAGGTCCCAATGCCATTTCAGTGAGCCTGTCCCCAATGGGCCGATACGTAATGGTGGGCTTGGCCTCACGAAGGATCCTGCTGCACCCCTCCACAGAGCACATGGTGGCCCAGGTCTTCAGGCTGCAACAGGCCCACGGTGGCGAGACCTCCATGAGGGTGAGTGGCATTGCTGTGCCTCAGCTCTGTGGCAGCCCGCCGGGGCTTGGCAGGGTGATGAAGGCCAATGGGGTGATCTCCCAGCCAGGACCAGAGGTGTCCTGTTCAGAAGGAACAAGGAAAGACTCCAGTCTGGCCCACCCATGACCAGCAAGCTTTACTTTTGGAAATTCTGGACTATTCAGAGGCAGGGGCTTTCTTATCATGTAGATCATGAGCTGGGTTCCCTAGAGGCCCGAAAGGATCTTTGAATAAAGACCAAGTTCTAAGTACTTCCCTACCTCAACGTGAGACCTTTAGTCTGGAGATACGTAAAGAACTCAATGAAATATTTATGCTTGTTTAAAAAAATACATTTTTTTTTTCATTTTAACAGTTTTTAATGAAAGCTGTATACAAGATTACTTTATTCCTGCATCTTCTCAATTGTTTCTTCCTTATATTTGCCCCTTTCCTTTCCTACTCGGCGAGATTTGGCTTTCCGTTCAAGGATCTTTGTGCGGTCTTTGTCCAGCCTTAGTCTAGTGATAAGCACCTTGCTGGGGTGAGTGCCCACGTGAACTGTCGTGCCATTAGCCTTCTCCCGCTGCACTCGTTCAATGTAGGTGACATATTTCTTCCTGTAAACCTGGACTACTTTGCCAATTTGCTGCCCTTTGTAGTGTCCTCGGACATCCTGAACTTCATCATCCTTTCGGATGGGCATGGATCGAACATTGTACTTCTGTCTCAGCTCTTTGGAAAGAGGAGAAGACATAATCTTCCTGTGAATGTGGGAAGGTGCACTGAAATGTCTTTTATGGTTCTTGCTCCGGTCAGAAGTCACAAAAGGGTTGGACTTCATTTTGGCCGCTGGTGCTTCCAAAATACATTTTTTTTTTTTTAATAGACACTTTCTGGGAAGTGTCAACTCTTATTTTTTAAAAGATTTTATTGGGGAAGGGGAACAGGACTTTATAGGGGAACAGTGTGTACTTCCAGGACTTTTTTCCAAGTCAAGTTTCAATCTTAGTTGTGGAGGGCACAGCTCAGCTCCAGGTCCAGTTGCCGTTGCTAGTTGCAGGGGGCACAGCCCACCATCCCTTGCAGGAGTCAATCAGCAACCTTGTGGTTGAGAGGACGTGCTCCAACCAACTGAGCCATCCGGGAGCTCAGCGGCAGCTCAGCTCGAGGTGCCATGTTCAATCTTAGTTGCAGGGGGCGGAGCCCACCATCCCTTGCGGGACTCGAGGAATTGAACTGGCAACCTAGTGGTTAAGAGCCCACTGGCCCATGTGGGAATCAAACCCGCAGCCTTCGGAGTTAGGAGCATGGAGCTCTAACCGCCTGAGCCACAGGGCCGGCCCCAAAATACATTTTTTTAAAGAAAACAAGCTATAAAAAGAGATAGATAGTATACTATGAAACATTCTTTTCTGTGGGTTGTAATCGTGATGAAAGATGCGGACTGTGAGCAGCGGCTGGACTCTTGACTGTCCCGCCATTGCACCAGCAGAGAAAGGTCCTATGAGGAATTTTTTTTTGGTCCGAAGCGGACCTCTCGTATTGCTATGAAAGCCTTCAGGGCATCGTGGGCTTAGTGGCCTTCTGGACTCAGTAGCCTAGTTTCTGACTGAGCTTCCCACATCCCTTGGGGGCTCTTTTGACCAGGGTTTTGTCAGGGGGAGTCAAGCATTTGAACAGTTCTCTAATTAAATGGTATTTAAGCTCTATCTCAGGCTAAGGACCTGTGAACTCACTTAGCACTTTGTGCTGTGCCATTTATAGTTTTATGCACTTATTTATGTATTGTTTTGTGTTTTCTTTAGCTGTGTGGTGTGTATGTTTAATCCACCCAATTAGGCTTAGTGTAAGCTCCTTAGGGGCATATCTCCCAAGGCCCTCATTTAGTGCTATACGTGTGGATGCTTATTGAATGCCTGCAATAGGAAGCATTTGTTTAAAAAAAAAAAAAAACTAGAGATAGGACCCGTTTCACACAGTGACACTAAGCAGGTGGCCTGGTGCGGTGTCTCCATCTTCCTCTTCCTCCCATCTCCTACAGAGACTCTTTATCCAACTCTACTGAACACTCTCCAAGCCCACCTGCCCAGAAGCTCTTCCCCTTTGGTGGTACCTTCCTAAACAGAATTGAGCACTCTTGCGCCACCACTGTACCTAGTAGATGTGCTCATGTTAACCCTCATCACACCATTCTGCAGTTTTTGTTTCCATGTCACTCTCCTCTCTTGGACTGTGAACTCCTGGAAAGCAGAGATCGTGTCTGTTTCATCTTTATGAAGTCATGGTGCCGAACAGGGAGGGAGCCTGTGAAAGAGAATCTCGAGCAAGTGTCCTCCTTATCGTTTCTAGGTGGTAACTAGCAGAACCATTGATGGAAGGCATCATGCCCCACCATGCCTTTGAAAGGGCAGCAACAAGGTATCCTCTGCTCTTGGCACCATAATGACAGGGAAGTTCTGATTCTTGGATTCCATTTGCCTGGAGATATTTGACATTGAATGATCAGGAGAGGACTTCACGGAAGTTCATCAAACCTATTTTCTTTCCTAGATATTTGAGGATGGAAGTTGAATTTCAGTTTAAATATTCTCATTTTGCCTATCTTAAGCAGGTTTGCATGGTAAAAGTACCTGGTATCTGCTTTTTACCACCTAGACTCCTGGTCCCAACAGCTGTTCTTCCAACCCTTCCTGCCTAATTATGGAATAATCGTTCATAATCATTAAGAGACAGAATCTGATTTCATCGACACTAATGGATATCTCCAGCCTCTTCTGGAAGCTAGGGCCCCTGCCCAGCTCCTGGGCACAGTCTGCCCGTCCTCCATCCCAGCAAGGCTCCTCTTTTCCATAAGTAGCCAGAACATCTGCCTAAGGGCAAACAGCTACAGGGTGGGATCTGAGAGATGGTCATGTGTGGAGCTGGCAGCTCAGGGAATGCATTTGGAGAAGTCTAAGGAGGAGATGTGGTAATTCATTGCTGTCCTGCTAAGGGGCTCAAGGCAACTAGCCAGCTGCTGCGTGCCTCGTGACAAGAGCTGTTTTTCAGGCCTCCCAGTGAGGCTTTTTTGATTCTCAATAGGCACCATCTGCTACTCAGTAGAAGGAGCTGAAGTAGGTAGAAAGCTCCCATTTGGGAAGTGTTCCTTTCACCCAGGAGACAGGACCCAGGCTTCCCGACAAGGGTTTGCTCACCGTGTCCACCCAGTCTGACTTGAAACCCCCGCGCTACAGAAAGGTTTCTGGTTTTCTAGGTCTTGGTTGCCCCTTACGTCCAAAGGCACCAAAGCACTCAGCAAATGTCCCTGAATTCAGTCCCTGGTGGAAGGGAAGACACCAGCTTTTTTGGATAGCTCTGCTGTATCACCGTTTAAGGCAAGAAGTGCATTTTTGTCTGAGAACAGGGAGCGAGGGTTTATGGGACAGTAGAGCATCTTCCTCTTTGCACAGGTAAGTATATGTGGGTGTCTCCATCTGTAATGTCTCTGTCCTTGAAGGAATGCTTTTGTGGGTGACAGGCTGTGGGGACAAAGCCCCAAAAAACAGTTTCCAGGCTCTCGGCCTCACATAGAAAGGTGCTGGCTCGGGTAGTAAATGGCCATCAACTGTGATCAGATGGCCAGCAGCTGTGGCTAGTTGGCCGTCAGCTGTAACCCGTAAGCCATTGGCCACTAATATAACTGCCGTGGCTACGCTAGCAGAAAAGAATGGGGGCTAGCAAGAAGGTGGTGGCTGGCAAGCGCGGACTGCTGTTAGGCAGATTATGTAGATCCTGCTTCCTGTGTCTCCAGCCCAGCCGCCAGCGAGAATATATTGGTTTGACTTCCCTATCTATGGCTCCGTGGGTGTTCCTTTTTGGCCTTACCGTGTCCTGCGTTCTTATGTGGGGAGCGGGACCAGAGACCCCACCTGCTGCCCTGCACGACACATGACATAGTCGGCAGGATACGGTGCTGGCCAAAGCTTTCCGAAGGGCAGTGGAGCAGTTTGTGCATATGAAAGCTCAGTCTGAGGAAGACCAGGAGGAGCAGCTGCTGAGAGCTGACCCCCATGGAGGGGTGGGAAGATGTGGACGGTTCCCCAACCAGCAGAGGCCGGAGAAAGCGAAGGTTGTTGCCATCCTGTGGGCTGGGAACTGCTTGCTGACGCAGCCTGGATGTGGGACTTGTCCCAGGAGAAAACGCTTGCTGAGTCCTTGGGAGATGAGGGTGAGGTCAAGGTTATCCCTCACCCCCAGGACAGCCCTGGCGAATGACTATGGACTATGAGGAATTGCCTTCTATCCTTGATTTAATGGACACTTGACTGTTTGGGAACATACCACCATGCAGTGGGACTGGCGGATGTTTGCTTTTGTGTCTTGACTGGCCGCCATTGATAATATGTAACCACCTTGACTGTGAGCCACTGTTGTTCCAGCACGGTACCCCGAGAGGCCCAGAGAGAGAGTGGCAGTGCCCTGAGAGCCCTGGCTGTGTCCAGGAAGTCTGACTGTGTCCAGAGAGAGTGGCAGTGCCCTGAGAGGCCCTGGCTGAGTCCAGAGAGAGTGGCAGTGCCCTGAGAACCCTGGCTGTGTCCAGAGAGAGTGGCAGTGCCCTGAGAGGCCCTGGCTGAGTCCAGGAAGTCTGGCTGTGTCCAGAGAGAGTGGCAGTGCCCTGAGAGGCCCTGGCTGTGTCCAGGAAGTCTGGCTGTGTCCAGAGAGAGTGGCAGTGCCCTGAGAAACTCTGGCTGAGTCCAGGAAGTCTGGCTGTGTCCAGAGAGAATGGCAGTGCCCTGAGAGGCCCTGGCTGTGTCCAGGAAGTCTGGCTGTGTCCAGAGAGAGTGGCAGTGCCCTGAGAAACTCTGGCTGAGTCCAGGAAGTCTGGCTGTGTCCAGAGAGAGTGGCAGTGCCCTGAGAGGCCCTGGCTGTGTCCAGGAAGTCTGGCTGTGTCCAGAGAGAGTGGCAGTGCCCTGAGAAACTCTGGCTGTGCCCGGGGAGACTGGTGGTACCCTAAGAAGCCCAGGAAGTCTGGCTGTGCCCAGAAGTACTGGTGGTGCCCTGAGAAACCCTGGCTGTGCTCAGAGAGCCTGGCTGTGTCCAGGATATTGCATTCACCTCCAGGCTCCTCGCACAGGGACCCTCGCGGAAGACACTTGTCGCGTAGATTGTGAGGCGAGACCCTGTAGGGGTAGAGTGTGGGGACAAAGCCCCAAAAAACAGTTTCTAGGCTCTCGGCCTCATATAGAAAGGTGCTGGCTCGGGTAGTAAATGGCCATCAACTGTGATCAGATGGCCGTCAGCTGTAACCTGTAAGCCATTGGCCACTAATATAACTGCTGTGGCTACGCTAGCAAAAAAGAAATGGGGGCTAGCAAGAAGATGGTGGCTGGCAAGTGCGGACTGCTGTTAGGCAGATTATGTAGATCCTGCTTCCTGTGTCTCCAGCCCAGCTGCCAGCTAGAATATATTGGTTTGACTTCCCTATCTATGGCTCTGTGGGTGTTCCTTTTTGGCCTTACCGTGTCCTGCGTTCTTATGTGGGGAGCGGGACCAGAGACCCCACCTGACACCCCGCACAACACAGGCCTGTCCTAGAGCTTCTCTACCCAGAATTCCCCTTCTCTTTGGTGTTACCTCTTGGAATTCACTGTGGTCATGTTCAGAGAGGTGAGCTTGTTGAGCCAACAGGCATTCCCAAGAGAACATCCTCCAGAGCATTGACTTATTTTAATTCCCACTAAGTGATGTCTCTCCAAGAGGTGATCTCTTACCGTATTCCATGTGAAAACTCTTTGGAAAATGAACTGCTAATTACTCTTAGCCCTGGCACATTTATTCTAAACAGTCCTTCAGACCTCTGGGTCAGTGCTTCTCAAACTGTTACTTGGACAACCTGTGTTGGAATACATGGGGTCCTCCTCGTTAAAAGACAGACTTCACTTCAGATCTAAAATCAGAATAATGGTGTGTGGACAAAACCCCAAAAAAAACAGTTTCCAGGCTCTCGGCCTCACATAGAAAGGTGCTGGCTCGGGTAGTAAATGGCCATCAACTGTGATCAGATGCCAGCAGCTGTGGCTAGTTGGCCGTCAGCTGTAACCCGTAGGCCATTGGCCACTAATATAACTGCTGTGGCTACGCTAGCAGGAGGGAATGGGGCTAGCAAGAAGGTGGTGGCTGGCAAGCACGGACTGCTGTTAGGCAGATTGTGTAGATCCTGCTTCCTGTGTCTCCAGCCCAGCCGCCAGCGAGAATATATTGGTTTGATTCCCCTATCTATGGCTCTGTGGGTGTTCCTTTTTGGCCTTACCGTGTCCTGCGTTCTTGGGCGGGGAGTGGGAGCTGAGACCCTGCACGACAAATGGCGCAGCGAGCAAGGTTCCCCGCGTGACAAATGGGATGGGCGAGACCCAGGTATTTGTAGCAGTAAAACGGGCTTTCCAGGGCTTTCCAGGTTATTCGGATATGCACTTGAGTTTGAGAACTGCTGTTCTTAATGACTGCTTTCTTCATTTTAGGTTTCTGCCTTCAGCGTCTTCAGCAAGGCATAGACGCAACTTCAGGTTTCCTTCTTGTGATTATGTGCATGGTGCTTTGATATCTATCACCTTTGCTGATTCTGTTGCAGGCACTGTGGTATTTACATTCCGTTTCCTACCAAATGCTCAGCTTTTAGGCTATCTGTGCTCCACCTCCCATCTTTTCTCAGCTGTTGTTGCTTTCCAGGGTTCTCCCTTCACTATCCCTGTGCTGTATTCTTTTCTTTTTCATGTTGAATCATTTTAAGTTTTATCCTTGTTTCTAGGATCTAGGGTCTTTTGGGTATTTCCCTTCTCTGCTTACTGAGGTTAGTCTTCCCAATTTTAGTATTTTTGGCAAATCATGAAAAATAAGACGAGGCACATATTTAACTCTCCCTTCCCTGTGTCCATTCAAGACTCCTTCAGACTGGATAGGCTACTCTCTATGACTCAGGGTCTTATTTTCTATCTGACTCACAGTTGAGCCAGGAACAGTGTTCTCTTGATTTGTTTTTAAGTTGGGCATTTAGAGATTGCTGAGCTGAAGTTTTGCTAAATTCTCAAAACACTAAACTGCCTGTGTTTCCTCTATGCCTTCATTTTCTAATTGGAACAAGGCACAATATTATAACAGAAAACTGCAATTAATTTTCTAAAATAGTGGCAACTTGCACATTATAATAACTTTGGTTGTAACCAAGTGAAAGCATAATAACAAAAATTACTGATGAAATCAGAAATAGTCATATACAAACTGTTCTTCCAGTTTCTATCAGAAATAAGTGCTGCTTTACCTAAGAATGGAGGCAAAGTCAGCAGTGAGGGGATATGCTAGGGCAT
The DNA here is from genome assembly GCF_964194185.1 of Rhinolophus hipposideros. Lineage (NCBI taxonomy): Eukaryota > Metazoa > Chordata > Mammalia > Chiroptera > Rhinolophidae > Rhinolophus > Rhinolophus hipposideros. Next base: position 13,691,292 of record NC_138056.1, read on the forward strand.
TTTGAGCTAGAAAACAAGAATGAGGATGATTAGCACTTTCAACCCGGGAAGTAGCAGGTGGTGTGCACTCTTTCTCCCAGATGCCATCGACCATTCCCCCAGCAGGTGGGGGATGTAGGTATATAAGAGGTTTACTAAGAACTGAAAAAGTAGCCTCATTGCAGGATTCCTGCAGCTCCTAGAGATGCTGGTTGCTTGCTTTGCTTTTCTGTCTGGTCATTTTATTGGCAGTGGCGAGCAAGGACACGCGTTTTGACTTGGGTGGGAGAAGCAGCTCTGGGACAGAAAGCAGTCTAGCTCTCCTTTCTCCGAGGAACAGCATTGTGCTCTTTAAGGCAAAGCCTCAGGTACTTAAGGGTCACTGGTGAAAAGCTTTTTCTTTGTCACTGTGTGGTAAAACTGTTTTTAGGTGTCAAGCGACTATTACCGAAGGCCAATCACCCACTTCTCTACCCACCTCTGCCCACCTTTTCCTGTGCACGGCCCCCCTCACCCCCTTCTTGGCCCTGAGACGCCTGCTCTTCAGTGCGGACTGTCCCCATGTACATCTTCTCCCTCTAGAGCTCTGGCTCCAGAGATGGGCATCCCTCTCTCCTCAGCAAGTTTTAGGCAGCAGGGAAGGCAGGCAGGTTTGGTACATTTTCTTACAGACCTACAACCTACTCACGTCTGACTGGGCTCTAGTTCTCAATGTATACTCCCCTGCAACCACGTCGCCTTCCCTGGGGAACTTAATACTAGAAATGCCGATTCCCAGCCCCCGCCACACACACACACCTGCTGAATCGGAAGCTCTGGGAGTGAGGCCCCTCCATCCTGTCTGACCTACCCCTCCCGATGGCCGCTTACTGAGTCAAGACTGAGAGCAAGTCACTGATGCCTGGGCATGCTAGTCACACCTCGCCTGTCATGACAGCTTTGTCCTTTTCTTTTTTGCCTTCACCCTATCTCTGGAACCTCATCTTGGTTTACCTCTATGGCTCCTAGTAACCAGATCTTCCAGATTCTTCCAGGAAATTGAGAGATTTATTAGTGCCTCCCGCCCTGAAGATTTTAAGCATTTAGGATCATGCCAACATCCTAGTGATGCTACTTTAAGGACTAATGCCGTGAGGCATCTTTCCAATTTTGATTAAAATTCTTAACCTGCCTACAGCTGAGATTCCTCGGGCTCTGAACTGCGAGCTCGTACCTGTCTGCCTATGTGTTAGGGCATACAGATGCTTTGGCTTAAAAACTGAGAAGCAATCTCTTTATCTTTCTCTCCAGGCCCTTCCCTATCTGAAGGAGCATTTCTTCCAGATGGAGAGTTCCTTTTTCCAACACTGAACTCACCGTTATCCTTGATGGGGGGCATCACTGTGATACCCATTAATCGGTATCTTAGTGTCACCCTGGTTGTAAAGAGACAGTTGGTTTGCTTTCTTTTATACCATCTCACAGCTATCTTCCCAGAGCCTAGTGATGACTGATTATTATTATTAAAAATTCATTAAAATGTAGCACAGAAAAGGCTTGATATCCAGAATGCTCAAATTAGTCATAACTAAATTGTAGCTTAGCCGCTGGGTCAGGATGGGTGTCCAGTCTGTCAGCAGTGACCAGTGTGTATGTAACTAACATGTGTAGGCTCTTTTCCTGTTCATTCTTTAATAAATAATCTTCACTTTGGCTCCCTCCTTGCCCTGAATTTAGCCGTGATATAATCCAATCATCTATACTTCCCTAGAGTCTAAAAGTTTGATTTGCTAAAGTGACCTAGAACTCGAGTTGAATCCAGAATATTCTCCAGAAATCTAAGAAAGTTGAGCCTCGTAGCCTTGACCTGCCTTGGGAGTGGCAAATACCAAAATGTTATTTTTGTATCCTGGAAGGGCACTATTTCTTCAAGGGGAGATTGGAATAAAAGAGAGACAGCTTTGTTGTCAGAAATGATTTACTCCTTCCTAAGATTTTGTCCTCATTAATTTTCTTAAAGCTGCCTGTCAGTTGATTAAAAGCTGCTTCCGCTGCAATTATCTTAAAGTTGACTTCTGAGATGTGGTACAAAGCATCTATCCTCAAAAAGTTCCTTTCTTCAGCACATTACAGGAAAGGGGGAGGTATGGGAGAAGTCAGGGATGTCTCAGATGCGATTTGTCAGGAAAGGGAGGGGGCAAGATAAAAAAATTAAAAATAACATGAGAGCTGCAGTCAAAGCCATTAGTTTAGGCAGATTTTTCCATGACAGATTCCTCCAACTCTGACGATTTCTTTCCTCCATGGTTTCTTAGTAGAGTACAGTCTATGCTGCCTTTTATTCTTTTCACGCAGCACAAGTTTAGTGAGCTCCTGCCATGGGTCAGTTACATGACTCGGTCTGGGAATACAGTGAACAAAGTGGACCCGATCCTGCTGCTCTTCGGCTGCCTACATGGCAGACGACTGGCTTCTGAACTGACCTTTTCACTGCTGTATTCCCAGCCCTCACTGTGCTTGGCACGCAGTAGGCACTCAGCATTCGTTCCAGGAATGCGTGTCACTTTGAAATCTTACATGCCATGGATTTCCTGCACATACACAAACACACACATCTACTCAACACTATCATTGGTGTGCTTAGCACGTGACTCAGTAAACAGTGATTGAATGAAAGTATTAATGAGACATTTCTTGTGAAAATAGGCAGCGCCTTGCTCATTTCCACAATTCTGCCCAATATCTGCCCTCTCTCAGGGTTCTAGGCCCAGCTCTGAGACATGGTGAGAGATTCCTAGTAGATCGGTTCAAAAGTAAAAGGCAAAGTATTTAGTTTTTTCAATGTATCCCTCGTCCTGTAATTCTTCCAAAAAATTATGAATGAGCCAAAATGTATTGAATGTGTTGAAATACATTAAAAGGCTCTCTTTATCTAAGGTGAATATCTAGAATAGCTACTCACTTGACCATTTCCTTTGAGATTTAGAAAGCCGAAGAAGTTCAGGAACTTGTGCTATGCTCAGAGATGTGGGAACAGGAGGAAGTAATCATTTTAATTTCTGGAAGTTGCAGGAGCATTGGGTGCCTCAGAATTTCATTTAGCACAGTAGACCCCACAGCTGAAGTAATCTCTGTGGTTTGAGATCCTAATAGCCAGACATGGCCATTACAAAGCATCAGGCCGATTGAAAAATAAAATTCTTGTCCTTTGTCCTTGGGATCTCTTTCAGAGGAACAAATGAATAAGACAAAATGTGTAACTCAACAAATCCCAAGAGGTTGGCTAGCAAAGACCTCAGGGCAGCAGTGGGACACCAGTTCCAAAGAGTTAAGGAAAGGAGGTGTTTGCTCTTCTTTTCTGTTGGGGGAGCTTTGATTTGGACAAGGCTAATCCAGGCAGATTTGTTTCTGTTTCAGCTGAATAAAAGGGAAAGTTAGGTGACTTGATATTCTGATTCTTATTTTAAAATAACCACTTTAAAATCAACATTGTGTGAGTTCTGAACTCCAAAGTAGAATATAAAGAAGGCTTGGAGCAGGTAAAAGAAATTAGTTTCTGAAAAACAATCAGATTTTCCTAGAGGATGAGGAAATGCCAGTAATTCATGAATCTAAGCAAATCAACAAGCCGAGGAAGAAGAGGTGACCATAGACGGCCTCCCCTGCCTGCTCTGGGATGTGTGTATTTCTCAGCGTGTGACAAGATGTGTAGCCATCCATTTCCAATGGAAAGGTCAGCTGTCTCCTAGCATCTGCTTTTCATTGATTTTTCCCTCTTCACAGAGAGTTAATTCTCCTCTAGTAACCCGCTCTAAAAGCTTAAAGCCTCGCTTGTTCCCATCATGGCTTTGAAGGCATTTCTCCTCCTCACAGTTCTTTTTTTTCTCACAGTCCCCTTGGCTTACACTCCCATGACCCTTCCAGCCTCAGTTTCCAATTGTCCTCTTCTTCCAACTAGCCTATGTTGTCTTAGTTAAAACAAGGGATATTTGCCAGGTGCACCATGGCAAGGTTCCAGCTTTACAGAGGAGGTTCCCAAATGTAAACAAGATAAACACCGGGTTCTTTCTTTTAGCTACTTATCTGGCCTGATCTGAGCAGTGCAGTTTGCTGCTTAGACTGATGGTCTCAGCTGTATTGACATGTGGTAAAAGAGAAAGCATCTTGGTGAGGACAGCAATACATTTTTCCTCTTAATTTTAAAAGGATGGAAAGGAAGGTTTCCCACGGTGCTCCTCTGGCTGCCTCATTCTTTTCCTGTCTGTCTTTGAACAAGAAACAAGACACCTTTAGTTTTGATCTAGGAGCAGTTTTCTTTTGCTCCTACTTCCTGTTGGAGTTGGAGGGACGGAGGGGCAGCGGTACAAGAGATTGTGTTGCACCCCAGAAGTGGAAGGACCGTTATCTGCTCCCACATCTTAGAACCAAAAAGATCTTGGTGACCTGACTCATTCCCTATCGACATGCTGATGGCATTGATTCTAAAAAGTTTGTCCTTCCAGTGTATTGATTTCAATTCCCTTCCTAGATGTCAGACAGAAATGAGAACAGTCTGCTTGGGGTGGGGGGTTTCTATCACCATTTGTCATGTACCAGGGAACAGTTGCAGCTGAGACAGGTGAAACCGGGACTCTGCAGACATGAATCAGCAGCTGGCTTTTGTATCCAGCTCCACAAAAGGTCCCCAGGTCCTGATAATCCTCCTCCAGTGTAATGAAATGTGGTGTTACAGCTTCATGGGGTATCACTTGGGATTTGTGGCAGGCCACCCAGCTTTGTCCTTAACATCCAATGGGGAACTTCAGGGCACCTAACTAGTGTTAAGGAAACCTTTACTTGAGATATATTTGGTGTGCCTTTAAGGCCAGATCTGTCTTTTACGCTATCTCAGATCTTATTTATTGTCAGTGCTGATGAACTTGGGGTTTACAGAGCCAGAGCCAGACCCCACTGAAATCTGGGAGGAGACGCACAGAGCACCCAGTCACTGGGTTGAAAAGATCGATAGCCGAAACCATAAGTGGTTAGGAAGTAGCTAGCGCTACCTAATCATCTGTCAGCATTGGGGAACTTGTTGCCCAGATACTGCCTTGTCTCTAGGGCTAATTGTGAGAAGCAATTTCCCCCTCTTGAGGTGCTTTGAGAGCTGTTGAACTCCAGTCAGAGAAGAGTGGAAACTACATTTCTGAGTGGTTTTCAAAATGGACCAGATTCTCGTTCCTCTAGAGTCCTCTAGTTTCAGGCATGTGTGAAATAAGGAGTATTGGCCCAGACAACCTGGCAGGACCTATAAATCAGGAGCCCTCCCTATCCTCCACCCTCATTCCCCTTCCCCCCGCCCCATATTTTTTGCCCCCTCCTCCTCACCGCCACATTACAGTGTGATAAGCAAGCAAGTGCTTATCAGGAATCCTGGAGACTGCTGATCTTCATGTGGCATTTTCTGGCATCCTGCCACCAAGCAGGATTTAGCCTAATACCCAAACATTGGAGGAGATGGGTACTTCGAAACTGCCTTTTCAACACTGTTTAAGGACTGGGGGATTGAGGGGTCGCGGCTGCCATCCCCAGAGGACAGATCGATGCCCCATGACTCCTAGAGCCATGGAGGTTGTGCACCTCTGTGCAGTAAGGTCTGGGGGTCTCAACTTTATAATTACTTCTCTCCAATCCCTCTGACCTTGTCTCACCTACGCTGAGTCATTTGTCATACTGGCCTCTTGAGGATTTGTCCCCAAAGCAAGTTCCTATACTTAGAAGCAGATTGATAGTATTTGCTTGTTAATCCCTCTGCAGCAACAAACTATAAAAAGTAAATTTGTGGCATGTGAGAGGCTTGTTTGCTTCTATCCTGGTCTAGGACATTTCTAGAAAAGAGTTCTCTTATTCTTTTCTTTGAGACCCCCATCAAAACCTTAGCACAACCTGAAGCAGCTGATTCACTAACCTTATTATCCCCCTTGCATCTCTGGTCCTTTCTGCCTCCTTTCCTGCAGCTATGAATTGCCATGGTTGTAGGGGAGAGGCTCTTAAGAGGCCCAAGTAGAGCTACCACAGCCCAAGACCAAGGCCCTCCTCACCCACCCCTGCTGAAATTCACACCCATCCCTTCTTAACTCTGGGTGTACCCCACTCACACCACCTAACCTTTGGGAAAAGGAAAAATCAACAGATTAAATGATTCCGGCCACAATCGTCCGATGACACCCGCTTTGTCCTTGTGGTGTGTAGACCGAGTCACGTTTAACCAGTCGCCTACAGGGGGCACAGAAACCATTGGTTACCTTCTGGAAAGGTGAAAACCTCTGTAAGAAAGGTTTATATATACCCCATCCCGATTTGAAGGAAAGGGTTGACTAGGTGCCAAGGGAAAAGACGGGGGGGTGCCATCTCCACAGATGGTCAGCAGTGAGGCTGGTGGAGGGGAGTGGCCATGCATGTGTTCAAGGCTCCTGCCAGAGAGATCTGTGCGAGGAAGAGAGTATCCAAAGGCCAGGCCACCATTTCTGGATGACTAGAAATTCACATATTCCACTGGACTCTTTTTTTAGTAGTCTCTTCAGTTAGACCAAAGATTTAAGAATCCCTGGCCAACTCGTACATTTGAACTTGAGTCAGACAGGAGGGGCCTCGGAGGTTCTTAATGACACAGCTGTGGGACAGTCTCAAGTCTCAAACCAGAGCCAATTCCATGTCTATAAACAACCTATTCACCCTCAGGACCGCAGCAGGGCCGTTCTGGCACTGCACCATTAGCTGCCTAGGCACGTTTTTTCAGCACCACAACACCTGGAAATTTACCCAGAGCAAGGTTCTGTGTGTGTATGTCAGTACATTGGGAACACGTGCTATTCTGGAGTCTGTCCTGGTAACAGCCTTTCAGATAGATACATAAGGCGCATGAATGAGCATTCCCAAATCCAAGGCTTTTTATGGCTTGATGTGTGTCAATTCAGTGGACCCCCTAGCTCAGTTTTTACTTATTTGCCCTTTATGTTTAATCTCTCATCAGGAGAATTAGAAAAATAATTATCGTACCACCCTAAATTCATTTTTGAATATGACTTTGTCAGTCACACTCTTCATTTGGTCTCTTTTTTTCTTCTTTTTCTGTCAGTCCTTATGAAGTTCGTCCCTATTTTATAGATTAAAGCCTGAGAAGGCTTAAAGGAGGAAACGTCATATTGACTAAAACTCCAGTTTACAGGTTCCTGGCTTCCTGTCCCCAGACACACTGGTAATAACAACAGTTATCATTTATGAGCTTGCATCATGCCAGGCAGTTTTTATACATCATTTCTTTTAATCTACCCAATTATTTGAATGTTGGTGCTCTCTCTTTTTAAATGGAGATCTAGAGCAGTTGTTCGGCAGTGATGTCAGGACTCAAGCCCGGTCTTTCAAATTCTAAAGTCCGTGTCCTACATTCTTCCACTACCCTGCCCCTATTTCCAACTAAAGTTGTTTCTGGAACATCGTGTAGGTCAGTGGCCAAAGAGACTAGAGGCTTTCTTTCACCTTCAGCTCAAGCCTTAGACATACGTAGCTAAACTGCCCCTTGAGAAAATAGTAGCTTTGGAAAGATGTACACTGTTGAAAGGAGACTCTCTTTGAGAAATGGAAACGATCTAGTTAATGGTGGTTTGTAGAAAGTAGAAAGAAATCATGTACCTGTGTGTTCAAGATTCCCCTCTGTCCTGCTTCCTACACCTATTGCACCTTTTCGGTTTCCTTAACAATAGCAGTTTCAACATCGCTTTTAATTCGATGAATTAATGTTCTCTGATGTTATCACCCCTGCCACCCACCCCCCTATTACCTTCAGTTTCCTATTGCTGTGAAAGCGCTGTGATTTCCATGGTAACAGGATTACCAGTCAAGCTTGGCTCTCACTGGTTTGTCTGGTCAGCGGACAGTTAGAGGTGGTCTTCTTAGTGAGCTGGGCTCAGAATGGGGTTTTCCAGGGGGTTGGTTACCTTAAAGCGATGATGTGAGAGGTGATAAAAGGCTGTAAGGAAAGCACAACTAAGCTTCATGCAGAAAAGTCTAAGTATGCCCCTAGTATTTCTTGAAAGAGTCCTAGCCTCACCTAAAGCAAGAGGGTCCCCCTGCCCCTCTCCCACCCCAAGTTCTCAGATACGCGCCAGGAATCATCCCATTCCCAGCCTAGCAATCTCCTTTCCTCCTTGTCTTAACTTGCTTCAGGCCGTAGAAGGGACTTGTTTCACAAACCTGGATTTTGTTATTCTTGGTAACACATTCATTGTTTCTCCTCCTGTTCTCTTTTCTTCCCTCTTTCTCCCCCACCCAGAGAGTTTTCAACGTCCTTTACCCCATGCCTGCTGACCAGCGGAGACATGTCAGCATCAACTCTGCCCGTTGGCTGCCTGAGCCTGGGCTCGGCCTGGCCTATGGCACCAACAAAGGAGACCTGGTGATCTGCCGACCAGAGTGAGTGGCTCAGGGGGCGGTGGGGTGGGTGCGGGGCAGCCTTCTACATTTGGCCGACGCGGTGGGGTCGCTTCGGTGGGGCGTCCAAATCCTGCTAGAGCCTGCCTTACTCTCGGGGTCCCTCCTTAACGGGTCCTTTTCACTTAGGGGATGGTAGGGGTAGCTCTTCATTCCAGAAACCTTCAAAAGCCTGCTTTAGTTATTATGCCTTCTTGCATCTAAGGCAGTATTTTTTGTTTGTTTGTTTTCCCTTGTTCTCTGGTTCCCTAGGGATAATAAAAGTTTCTCTACAGGTAGAAGCATAGATATTAAAGATGCTTTTCTAAACCCTTTTTGAAAGATTCAACAGGTGGTCTTGGGTTCGTGTAAATTCCATAGACATTAACTTAAGAAATAAAATTGGAAATAGAGGATTGTTGAAACCCTAATTTGTCAAGCCACTGATCTCTAACTGCCTAGCTCTGTCTCCGTCCTGCCTCTTTTCCTTTCTGCTTAGGGCTCTGGCTCATAATAGTGAAGGCAGATGGAAGAGCTCAATTTAAAATCAAAGTGATTATTATCTGGTCTTGAGGTAGGGGTTCAGAGGGGGACAGGGTACCAAAGCATTTCTGTCTTAAGTCCTGATGATACCCCTTCACCTCTCTGTAGCTTTTTGGAGGATAGAGGTCTATTCAGGCAGCTTTCATTCAAGACCCTGGGAGTCAGCCAGATCTGTCATCAGTTTCCATACCCAGCGGTGGGGAGTGTAAAGCTGTGCGCTTCAGTGCAGATCAAGCTGATTGCTGTGTGGGCCGCTGCAGGGTTCCAGGCGACTAAATGCCACTTCTGCCTCCAGGCTGTCCTGACGCTGTCCTTCACGTGGTGCAGTCTTCTCCAGGGGTGTTCTGTAGGTCAGCAGCGTGGTGTGGCTGCTGCAGGGTCTCTGGTTATTGGGTGTGTCCTTGTTGCCCTTGGTGATTTTTCCTAGAGTGTGTGTTTGGGTCAGTTCTTGTGACCTGATAGATGACCAGTGATTGAGCCCTTAGTTGAACTAGGTCGCTGGCCCAGGAGAAAGAAAACCTGGTTCTAAGGTCAGCTTTTTCAGTCCATCGGTAATTTTCAGAGCCACGCCCAAAGCGACGCTGCTGTCTCAACCTGACCTAGTCAAGCTTGGAGCTGGGAGATTGCTTGGCTCTGCCGGCGCTGCTCTGCTCGGGCTCTGTATTCAGAGCCCCTTTCACTAGTTCCTGTGCCTTTCCAGAACACAGCCCGCCTCATTCACACTGTGCCACTGGTAGCCCAGGCCACTCTGTCTGTCCCTTTCTGCTCTTCTCCCTGGCCCGTCCATAGTCTCAGGATCAATCTGCCCTGAATATTTCCTTTTCCCCAAAGCACATGAGACTAATTGTCTTATGTCTTCCGCTTTTCTTAGGAATTCTTAAGAGGAATTTAATAGGCATGTTTCTCCAAAACTGGCCCAGAATTCTGGACCATAATTTTACTCTTACCAACACTGTAGTTACAGGACTTTCTTTGCCTGTAAGACATCCTTTCTCATCATTGTTGTCTTGTCTGTGGATCCAGCCACTAATCTTTGTCCCAGCCAGACTCCCGGCTTTCACCTTTGCAAAAGTGATCTGCTCTTAGAGACGCAGGATCTCTACCTCCAGTTTGTCATGGCCCCACAAAGGCTTTGATGTCTGAAACCCCAGCCTACGTACTTGGTGTGAGTCACAGACATCTCAGCCAAACATGAAGCTGGCTTTGGCCTCTCTTTTCTCCCCATATGTCATCTTCAGTATCCAGTCTCAACAGGCGGAAGCCATCTTGGACTGCCTGGGGAACCTCCCTTATGCACTCAAGGAATTCAAGCCTCTTTCATGAGCAAGGTGGCGTCAGCATTTGGCAGAGCAAACAGCATGCATCACAAACTAAGTAGTGTTGGTCTGAGAGGGAGCTAATTTAGCCTGCCTCGTTTGGTGTTGCTGTTTCTCCTGATTTCTTGGGTCATGTTGGCAAATGCCCCAAATCTTAGGGCGGGATATTTAAGGGTACCATGTAAATTAAGATGGACAGACTGTCCTAAGTTATTCAAAGTTTCTCCAGCTCTCAGTCACCTTCGTATCTGTATGGTTGTTTTGCTTTAGACAAAGAAGACTGAACAGTATTCAGGTAAGGAAGTGAAGACTCACCCAGTGCCTCCCAACAGATGAATGAGGGAATTTCAATCCAGAGCTCTTTCCTGTAGCTGGTTCTGAACCTTGTTTTCCATTAAAAAGCCCTTTAAAATCTTGATGAAAGCAGTGTACTCTCTTCTACATAAAAACATACCACATGAACGAACACACGTGTAACTTTGTAACTCTGACAAGCTCAGGTAAAAAGTGTAGCTCTAGATGGTGTTGAGACATTTAAGCAGGTCAGGTGATTGATACAGAGAGGTTGGTCCCTGTGTTATCTGTATGGCTGGTCTCTGGCCTAGAATGAGGAGAACAAATCAATGAGGAAGTAGGAGCTCAGAGTTGTTGTCTCTTTAGTAGGCAGCTGCCTATCCCTGTGTGACGCAGCTCCCTGGCACACCCATCCCCGAGGGCACAGGAGCCAGCCAGCCAGCTGGGCCAAGATTACAGCCCTCCGTGCAAAACAGGTGCTTGTCTGCCTTTGTCCCAGGCACAAGCAGCTGCACCTCATTTTGTGCTCTCAATTCTACTCTTGATTTCTCCTCCATTGTCTTAGCCTCAGCACTCCGAGCACAAAGGCAGAGATAACAAGCTCCTTGGGCATCTCTTGGTGGCACTAAAACCCCACTGACAGGAGAAAAAGGCCTAAAGAAACACACCATCTCTCCAGGGGAAGAAATTCTTAGGACAGGTGAGGAGACAAACAACTGGCCCTTGAGCCCCTCTATAAAGCCGTTATGGTGGCTGATAGTCCAGTCTCCCCACCCAGCCTAGCAGTGAGGTACTCTTTTCTCCTTTACTTGACTTCCCCACCCACCACTCCTCTCCTGCTGCTGCTATGCCTCTGGCTGACCGCCAGCCCAGCCAACACCCCCACCCATAACCACAGTGGGTGTGAAGTACCAGATTGATGTGAGGGGGTGCTTGCTCACTTCCGGCTTTGTAACTCAGCCCTACAAATGGGAAGGAGGTGTTGCTGGGAAGACCACTTCTTCTCAGAAGACAGAATTCAAGGACTCGTGTCAGCAAAAAGTAGGTGGAACTGTGGGGCACCTGGCCCCTTGACTCAATGTGAGACTCCTGACAGGGCCCCATCTCTGCCCCTAAGAGGGAGCTACCATTGTAAACATTCCAATCAAGCATCACTGACCAAGGAGGGGACAGGAATCCAAAGCGCTGCCCCACAAGAGCCAGGTGACCACTCTTCCCCACATTGCAGAGGTACCGTGTTTCCCGGAAAATAAAACCTAGCCGGACCATCAACTCTAATGCGTCTTTTGGAGCAAAAATTAATATAAGACCTAGTATTATATTATATTATATTATATATTACATTACATTATATTAATATTATACTATCCTATAAAGACCCGGTCTTACATTAATTTTTGCTCCAAATGACACATTAGAGCTGATGATCCACCTAGGTCTTATTTTTGGGGATACACGGTAGCAGGGATAAACGCCAGTCTCCTTAGAAACAGTTCTTTTTTTCCAAAGAGACAGCCATGTGGTATTAGCCTCTGCAACCATGTAACAGATAGATGAAAGAAGAATGTTCTCAAAGGGAATATTCCCTAGAAGTTGGGAAGTTCAAAGCAGAGTTCTTTGTGAGAGCATTGTTACCACTGAGGAGGCCAGGCTGGTTCAGAGAGCCCAGAAGGTCCCAGCCATGAGGAAGTAATTGAGCCAAGCCCAGAAGCACAGCTTATTGACACTGCTGAAAGAAAGCGGCTGTTAGGTGCAAGTCCATCTGAAGAGGCTGGCCCTGATTAGCCTTCCATTCTTCTTCATCCCTTTGTGTGTTGCCTACCTTCCAGGAAGAACCTAGAGCAGTGACTCATTCATCCTCATTAAGACCCAAGGAGGAAGGAGATGGTTGGGACCATTCTTTAGCTCAGAGGTGTTTATCAGTGATATTGGGTACTGAAAGCTAAGGGTTTCCATAGCCAGAGAGGGTGTCTTCAACTCTTGCTTGGTATATGGAATGCTTGGTACACAAACTTTCAAATCCATGAGTTTTTCATAGTTGAGCTTCTCCTACCAAAGAAAGTAGAGCAAATCAGAGCTAGAATGAGACCTGTTGGTGGGGAGCAGAAAGGATTGGGGTGGTGGGAAAGAGTGGAGCAGTACATTCAATATAGCCTCCATCACCCCTGTTCTGTTTAAACTACAGTTGACCTTGTCACTGAATGGCTGGAATCCACAGCTCTGAGCTGATGACATATGCTGCCAGATGAAAAGTGTATGAGGGAACCCTTTGGCCATCAGCATCATGCTGACAGTCCCAGCTCAGAGAATGGGCCTTCGGTGGCCTCTTTCCTGAGACAGGAGGGAAGGTTGCTGGTCACAACATACGTGGTTTGGTGTGAACAGTTTGTTGTCACTAACCAGCCCTGGCTAGCAAGAATTACAGAGAAAGGATTTGGCAGGGACCTACATAGTATTGCCACCTGTCAATACATCTTGACAAGTTTGTAAATCAGAGGCTCCCTGCCAGTTGGCAGTGATGGCTTTGTTTTTGGAGGCGTCTGCCGTTGACTTGGCCATTTGCCTGCTCCCTAACGCAAGGTCCGTTCCTCTCACCTTCACTCGCCAGTGCTTCTGTTCTTAGACAACCCCCACAAAAACAGCTGAATGTTCGGAAGAGGGAGAAGATACTACTTTTTAAAGGGGTGGTCTGAAGAAGATCTCATCAAATTCACAGTCCCGCGGGCCCTCCGAGAGTTGCTGGGAAGGTTAGTACCGTGTTTCCCTGAAAATAAGACCAGGTCTTATATTAATTCTTGCTCCAAAAGACGCTTTAGGGCTTATGTTCAGGAGATGTCATCCTGAACAATCCGGTTAGGCCTTGCTTTCGGGGAAACACGGTATAGAGCAGGGAGAGGAAGAGTGCTTTTGTTTGGCTGTGGTTCTGTCCCTCCACAGGCACTGGTGTGCGCTCAGGTGAAGCCTAGTTCCCAGAGTCTCAGGAGCCCTCTAAAGACAGACTTGGGGGCTCAGTGCCAATGCCTGTTTCCTTTCACCTGCGGTAGCACAGCCCCCTGACATAAAGCCCTCATCACCCACGCCCTGGCACGTCCCTGCCCTGCCTAGTCCTCCTGTCTGGGAAGCAGGCACCTGACCTCCCCCCCCCACAACTCATGTCTTCCTGGCTAATTCTCAGAGCCCGCTGACTTTGATTTGTTTCCTCTACATTGAAGAAGTTCTGTTGTTAAAGAAAGGTAACCTAGGCCTGTAGGTTTAAACACCGGCTCTCGTTGGAGATTGTCTTCGTCAGCTCAGGCTGCTGTAACAGGATACGGTAGACTGCTTGGCTTAATCTACAGAAGTTCTTTTCTCACAGCTCTGGAGGCTGGAAGTCCGAGATTAGGTTCCAGCATGGCCAGGTTCTGGTGGGGACTCCCTTCCTGGCTTGCAGATGGCCACCTGCTCACTGTGTCTTCACATGGTGATAAGGCCATGTCCTGTTGGATTAGGGTCCCACTCTCATGACCTCGTTTAACCTTAATTACCCCATAAGACCCTGTCTCCAGGTACAGTCACATTGGAGGCTAGGGCTTTGACATATGAATTTGGGGGACACAATTCAGTCCGTAGCAGAGCCTTGCATGTCCTGTCCCATTTAGGAGCAGTGCTGGCTGTTTTGAATATCTTTTAGTTCCAATCAAAAAGCTCAAAGACACCTCTTTACCAACTCCTATCCCCCTGCCACCATCAGCCTCGGCACCCACCCTCAACCACAATGAGTGGTGGTTCCAGGGAGGAATCTCTAAAAGCAAAGCAGTCTTGTGTTTGAAACCCACCACCAGCAATCAGGATTGCTGCCTGAGGCGGCAGATCAGTATAGAAAACTGAGAGGCCACTGCTTCCCTCTGGCAGCTGTGCCCATGTGAGGGTGGAAAAAACTACTTGATAGTCCATTTTGGGGGGAATAAAGAACCAGGGAAAGGCTGGCAGCCCAGAGAAGTCAACAGATAGAAACTCTTCTGTCTTTTCCTTGTAAGAAGTTTCTGAGCATTCCTGCGGTCACCTTCCCCATTTGTTTGTCCAGCCTCCCCTGGCAAAGGAGGCTCTAAGTCCAGAATAGAAAAAGAGGGGGGAGGGGGAAGCTTTCCGGCTCAGGGGGAGCTCCCGGCAAACGGAGAATGTTAAGGCACCCTCGTTTCCCTTTCTCCCTGCACCTTGGCAGTAGGGAGCCTGAGATTTTTCTGTTTCTGAGCACTTTAGCATGCCCTTTAGGCAGGGCTGCCACTGACACCCTGTCTCTCCAGGACACTGCAGCCTCTCACTTGCCATCTTAGTTCTTTTCTCTATGCCTGAAGAATTCTCAGAACTCACCGCCTCTGTCTGGTGTGGCTATTTTTTAGCTATCTCTTAGCCCCAAAGAGGAGCCAGTTAGGCTTTGTGTGGGGGAAGGAAGAGACTAGAACTACCACTAAGGCATTTGTCTGAGCATCCTGATGGCGTGTCTCTGGTCCTAGACTCAGCCCAGCCCCAGGAGAGAGGAAGGAGGGCTAGGAGGCCTCAGTCCACAAAGCCTTGGACTTATAAAGAGTTCTGGCCATTCCCTCGCTAACACCTTGCGCCTTTTCTCCTCCATCCTTCCCAACTGATTTTCAGGGCCTCAAACTCTGGTATTGAGTACTACTGGGACCAGCTGAACGAGACTGTCTTCACGGTCCACTCCAGCAGCAGGAGCAGTGAAAGGCCTGGGTGAGTTTGTGAAGGAGAGAGGGAGGAAGGAAGAGCATGGCTGGCGGGGCTCATCCCTCCTGCTTCTGCCGGGCTCTCCGGCAGTGCTCCCAGACTGGCTCCAGGGCTCTCCGGGTCGCTTCCTCAACCAAAGCAGCTCCTCTTTGATCTGTTTCATGCACTGAGCTTTTGCACACAAATCGATTCCATTCAGGGAAAGTGTCCCACGACTAAGAATAAAACTTCCGCTCTCAGAGCTTTGGCTTAGAGTAAGCTAGGGCACCTCTCGTCCTCTCTCATTCTGGCCTTGGTGTCTGGGCACACTGAGATAATGAGAGAAGACGGGGCACTGGAGAGGGACCCTGTCCCTAGGAAGTGTACTTGTGGCCCATGGACATCTTCCAGGTACCAGGGCCTCAGGGTCCACGCTGCCCAGAGCTGCAGCCCAGGGGCCAGGTAGAGAGTAGGAACCTAGTTCTCATCCTCTTATCGCCTAATTCATTCATGAAGACTGGAATGTTTTGACAAAACAAAGGTAATTACTACTCGAGGAATTGCAGGGCACAGCTGGAAAAAAAGTCCCCAGAAACAGCCAGAAATATGCATGGCTGGTGACCTTTCAAAAGTCCTGGGCTCTCTTTGCTGCCAGCTCTAGTTATCCCCAGGGTTAGTGCCTGGGAAATACCAAGGAAAGAGGGTGCTAGCCTTTGGCCTGGGCCTTCCTCTTAAGGCAGCCTGTGCTGTTCTCCCTCCTCCAAGAGTCTGTTTTCCTTCTGAAGGAAGATCCCAGAACAGCCTCTTAAGAGTCCCAGTTCTTTTCCTCCAAAGTAGAAATTCCAAGAGTTTAAACTGGAATCTTGTCAGCATATAGTTAGAAGAAAAGAAAAGCTGAAGGAAAAGGTCCTTTACTGCTCACTGTTGGTCCCATGGATCTCAGTTAGTGGCTTTCTGAATCTAAAAAAGTCTTTGAAGGTCAGCCATTTCTACCTCCCCAGAAGGCCCTCTGTGTTTATGGGAGTGACTGAACCAGCTGGGTTTGCAGAATTGGGTGGTTTGCAGCCTTCTTTCATTGTCCCAGGCCAGTGATCTGGAGGAGAAGGGACAGGCGGGTTAACTGCCATTGGGAGGTAGTGCAGGAGTACAGGGCTTCTCGGGTCTGCAGGCCCGGTCGAGGCCGTCCCCAGAGGCTGGCATGGAGTCCCCAGAGCTCTGTGAGGGCTGCTGTCCCGAGCCCTGCCTGAATGAATTCAGTCTGTCTTTCTCTCCCTAGGACCAGCAGAGCCACGTGGAGAACAGACAGAGACATGGGTCTGATGAATGCGATTGGGTTGCAGCCCCGGAACCCCACCACATCAGTAACATCTCAGGGCACGCAGACTCTGGCCCTTCAGCTGCAGAATGCCGAGACACAGACGGAGAGGGAGATACAGGAGCCGGGGACAGCAGCGTCAGGTACTGGCGAAGGTAAGCGCCCAGTAATGCTGGAGGAGAACTATGCCTGGGGGTGCACAGTGGGACCCTCCTAGCCCCTCCACATGGACAGATGGTGCTAAGGGAATGCCACTCCCCAGTCAGGGGGCGTACCCCTCACCTGCCTGGGCACATCATTTCCCTGATCGAGGTTACTGAGTCCAGCAAGCCGAGCTGCTCTTCCAGCTTGAACACCAAGTACCCTGACCTCCCTCTCCTCTAAAACTTGGAGGACAGAGGCTGTTCTTCAGAGAGCGCACAGAAAGTAGCCGAGATGACAGAGGCTACGAGACATACACTGCTACAAGCTCTCATTCCAGCGACATGCACCCCAGACCCCAGGCTTCCAAGGCCACCCCACACGGTAGCTTGTCTGTCCCCTGCAAATCTGGCAGGTTTGGGAATGACAGGTGAGCTCCTCTTGTGCTCCTATTACACCCATGGATCATTGCCATCTTGACTGCAGCCTGGCACACCGTCCGCCCCTTCCTCTCACCTATTTCAGGTGTGGCTCAGCCAGCCTCAGCCCTGGCTCTCTGTGCCAGCCTCACCTCTAAGAACCAATTAGCACTGCCCAGCAGTAGAGCTCGAGCCACTTTGGAGTCTGTTAGCAGTGTGTGAAACAGGCTTGTTCTCACTCAGTCACTCTCTTTACCCCCTACCCCAGCCCTCTTGCTGGGCCGAGCTGCAAACAAGCCAGCCTCCAAACAGACATACATTTTCTAGGTCTGTGTGGAGCCATTTGCTCTAAAGAGACCATGCGAGAAGCCGTGGTGTGCATCAGGCAAAAAGTCACCAATTTGCCCGTCACTCCAGGGAACAGATTTCTATACTGCAGACCCCCCACAGGGCACTGTCCCTCTCGCTGCCATGAACTGAAATGTTTTAAAGTTAAGTCCCATGTTGCTCTGTGGCCGACCACCTCCTACATTTGAGGTCAGTGACTCTTGGTTGGGTGGAAACCCCCGTGGCATGGCCATAGCAGGTGCAGTGCGGGCTGGAGCAGCCAGCTGCAGCTTCGGGCCTCAGGGAGGAGGAGAGAGCTGAAGCCTCCTCCCGCCATCCCCAGGCTGAAGGCTTAGTCTTAGGCGGTCTCCTCCGATTTCGTCCCATGGCCGTTGACTGAC
This sequence comes from Rhinolophus hipposideros, assembly GCF_964194185.1. Lineage (NCBI taxonomy): Eukaryota > Metazoa > Chordata > Mammalia > Chiroptera > Rhinolophidae > Rhinolophus > Rhinolophus hipposideros. The sequence goes on from NC_138056.1 coordinate 13,709,152, forward strand.
TGTCTGAACATGTCAGCCGCTTGGGCTACAAAAACAAATATGCCTTGGTCCTTCCCCAAGGAAGTCAAAGTCTAGAGAGGGAGGCAGATAATTGTTTGTGAGCTCCTTGGGAGCTCAGGGGAGAGGCCGTGCTTAGCCTGTGGGGCTCAGGGAAGACTTCCGGAAGAGGTGACCCCGAACTGAGCCTTCAAGGATGAGGAGGAGTTAGTCGGGGGAGAAGGCTTTTCTGGCGGAGGACACAGCACGTGCTAGGACACCAGCTTCAAAAAGACCACACTACACACAGGCCCACTAGCCAGTCTGTCCGTGGCCTGCCGGCAGCTGAGAACTGAGACTGCATGTGCAGGGGGAAGGATTGTAGGGAGCTGGTTTGGGGGTGAGGCCTTCATTCTGGAGATGAAGTGCAACAGGGGTCCTGGAGCTGCCAGCGTGAGAAGGGCAGTCTCTGCTCTTTCACCTCCCAGAGAATCCTCTCCTTTTCTTTCTTTTTTGTTTAATTTTAACTTTTCAATTACAGTTGACATTCAGTATTGTATTAGTTTCAGGTGTATAGCATAGTGAATACACATTTTTACAACTTACAAAGTGATTCCTCTCTTTCTTTCCGGACCAGCATCAGCCCCTCTCTGACCTCCAGTCAGTGATGAGTGCCTGTCTTCCTGTCTCGGGTGGGAGCGGAAGGCTGGCGGAAAGACAGAGGCTCCCTTGCCACCAGTTTCAAAAGGCCAGGACCTCGTTCCCTCCCTGTCTCGTCCCCGTAAAGGAAAGCAGATGGTGATGGGTGAACCCTTCAGAGGCCCGAGACGCTCTTCAGCAGGAATAGCCGTCAGGAGCTGGCACCTTGGTAGAAGAGGCTCTCAGCTCACTGCGTCTCCCTGGGAACTTGGCCTAGCATTTTGGACCACCAGCTCTGCACAGCATTACAGGCCCTTTCAGAAAGCCCCACACCAGAAAGAAGTCAGGGGAGGAGAAGAGGTGCGGGTTGAGGGGAGAGACGTGGCGACTGACGGACGGTGTCACAGGCCAGCCTCGTTTCTCCTGGGGCCCGGAGCCTTGTTGTGAGGTGCTGACCCACTGACGACCACTGACCACTGCTGCTCTGGTGGTGAGGCCGAAGGACCAGGAATGAAGGGTCTCTCCGGGCACACTGTGCTCTGGCCCATCCAGTGGGCAGGCATGGGGCTCTGCACACCACCACCCCACTCCCAACCTCTGCCTCTTTCCACGTTGGCAGACTGGTGGCCGCATCTGTAGAAACGTGTAGAAGAAACCCCTTCTTCTGGGCTCAGCTAGAAGGCAGGGCTGGGGTGGGGGGATACCACTTGCACAGCCCACGCACACACACCAGGGGCCCAGATTTATTATGTGGGGAACAAGCTCTGCTTGTGGTGATTACTGTTCTGTGGCCTCCCCTCCCTCAGCCGGTTCCCATCAGCTAGCACGCGAGCTGCTCCTCATTTTCTTGTTCTATAAAAAATTTGATTAAAATCCATTCAGCTCTTTCTAGAACTTCTAGGAAGAGCCCTCCACAGAGGAAATCTGCACGTGTCGGCTTTTTGCTTGTCCAGCTTTAAAGCTTCCCTACCTGTCACTGAGAAGGACAGGGGAGCATTCCCGTGGCTCCCTGTTGGCTCCCAGCTCTGATCCAGTGCCTGCCTGACATGCAGTAGGCACTCAGGCAGTGTGTGGAAGGAAGGAATTGAGCGGAGGCAAGGCCCTGCCTCTGAGCTTAATTGTGCCGCACTGTTTGGGGAGCCCATGGTTCTGCCTCTGACCACTGGGGCAAGATTGCCTGGGTCTCTTTCTGGTCTGATGAAGACGATAGACCATCTGCTGTTGCGTGGGCCCTAGGCTAGGGAAAAGCACATGTGAAAAAGGGGGCTGGAAGACCAGTGTACCCCTAACGACAGGAGGGGCATTTCCTCCTTTAACTCAGCCTCAGTTCCCTCTTCTGGGCATTGAAACCCCCAGAATTAAAGTGGGGTTACAGGGAATTATGGGAAGTTGCTGATCCCACCCTGGCCTCTGCCTCCAGAATGTACCTTAGAAATTGCCAAGGAAAGGATCTCTCGTCAACACTAAATCAGTTTTCCTTTTTTCAAAGACAAAAAGAAAGGCTCTTGGTACAGAGACGGAGACAGCAGAATTAACCCCTTAGCCACCACTGCTTCTGGAGCTGGTAGCTTGGATCCCTGACCATGGCTGCCATTTCCCTCAAGCTGCATGTGCTTTCCTCCTGAAGAATGTGCTGGCTGCCTTCAGTGGCGCTTAGCCTAGAGTTCCCAAGACAAGCACAGCTCACAGCTGTCTAGGCTGAAGCTGTCTGCACCCAGCCCAGAGGAAACCATTGGTGTGTACATTTTTAATTCTTTCAGCCAGTCTTCCGAGCACTTACTTTATGTCTCGGGACCATGAATCCAAAGGTATTGCAGAGGGAACCAGATTCAGAGATGAAGCCATGTCTCTTCCCTCAAAAAGCAAGTACAGAAAGGAAAGTGCTTCTCCCACAGCAGAGGGGAACCTGTGATCAGTTTTCAGAAGCCACCTTAAGCGTGGAGCACCTGTAAGCAGCTTGAGAGCCCTTTTCATTCACTCATGCCATCAGCTGACCAAGTGCAAGACCAGGCTAGACGCTGCACCCAAAGGTGAATGAAACTTAGTCTGAGGCCTTCAGGAACTTACAGCCCCGAAGGCTGGCGTCACAGCCACAGATGACTCTTACACAGAGAGGCACCGGGAGGGCTCGGAAGGAGCAGCCCTCCCAGCTGGGGACCATGGGAGTCTGGGTGAGAGAGGTGGTGCTTGCATTGGCCCCTGGAAATGAGTGGGCCTTAGACATGAGGCGACAGGCAAGTGCAGAGCAGGGGGAGCACCCGGTGTGCGGTCATGTGTGTGGGCAGGGCGGGCAGGCATATCGCCAAGCTGACTCCGCTCTCCTGAGGTCACTGGGCGCAGAGGGGACGGTCAGGAAAGTGGCTAAGGCCTGACCAGGGGGCCCGTAAATCTCAGGCTAAGGAGTCTTGACTGCTTGGAGCCTCTTGGAGCTGCTGGGTTCTGAAGAGTATGGGTTTAACCAGAACTCAGTGACTCGGAGCTTGATTGGAATGGTAATGGAAGCAGCATGGAGGCTGCGTAGAAAGGGACGATGTGGAAAACAGGAAGACCAGGCCGGAAATACGGCCATAGTCATGGTGAGGTGGCCAGAACCAGAGCCACTGGCGCAGTGGGAGAGGACAGGGGGCTCAGGTCTGAGGGCCAGCAGCAGGGCCTCTGAGCTGCTGGCGTGGCAGCAGCCAGCTCCTCAGGGCCCCAGTGCAGCCCTGTCCGCCCCCCAGCAGCAACAACATGAAAAGAGCTGCTGGTTCACCCGGCTCAGAGCCCAGCAGCGTGAGCTCCATTGCCAGCAGGCAGTGGGCCAGCCCGCTGCACATCCCAGGCTGGGCTGGGGAGGCCCTGAGGGCAGAGTTCTTGGAAAGCAATGGGGTGGCAGCGATGTCCTCATGGGTCTCCCCAGGCAGCCCTTTTGGCTTACAGGATAGAAGCTGTGCTGGTGCCGAGACCCTAGGTTGACCCACTAGCTGCCCCACTGTGGGACAGCTTGTTCCCTGAGAGAAGTACCCTGAGAACCCTGCAGGTTCTCGTTCCTTCTGCCCTGGGAGTTTGCACTGAGTTGTCTGAGAGGAAAACCTATAAGGGCAGCCGTCTTAAGGCATGGGGTGTGTGGATGGGCAGAGCTGACCAGGAGATCTGGAAAAAAGCAAGCTGCACATAAGCCAAAATCCAGGCCAAGTCCCCACTGCTTAGGGCCGAGAACTGCCTCAGTAAGATCCGAGGAAGGACTGAGGGAGGCTGCCAAGTACTAACGAGGAGGGGAAGGTCTAATGGGACCTTAGACGCCGATATGCTGTGCAGCTGGCTGCCTGGCAATCCAGTTCCAGCAACAAGCAGAGAGAAGGGACTCGGCAGGGAGGAGCAAGGAGGGTCTTGTAAAATTAGCTGTTGACAAGTCCCCCAAAAAAGAAAAAACTCACTATCGAACCCCCCAAATCTGCAAAATCCCAAACTGCCAGCAAGTAGCCAGAGGAAACAAATCGATAGGCCTGCTTATCTGTCCGCTGAGCATGGGTTGGAGGGAAGGTGCCTCAGGTTGGAGCTCTGCTCCAGACCCCAGGGTCGCCGCCACCACCACCACCACTGACAGTTGTCTGACATGCACCAGGCACTTGGCGAGCATTCGCATTTCCTCTGCCCAGAGGTTTCATCCCATTTTTATAAGCCAGGAAACTGAGGGATATGGATAGTAAGATCACACAACTATCGTGTTTCCCCGAAAATAAGACCTAGCTGGACCATCAGCTCTAATGCATCTTTTGGAGCAAAAATTAATATAAGACCCGGTCTTAAGACCGGGTCTTTAATATAGTATAATATAATTATAATATAATATATAATTATAATATAATACCAGGTCTTATATGAGACCTGGTCTTATATTAATTTTTGTTCCAAAAGACGCATTAGAGCTGATGGCCCAGCTAGGGCTTATTTTCAGTGAAACAGTAGTGAGTGGCAGAACCAGATTTGAGCCAAAGCCTTGTCCACACGAGGGAATGCCCTGGCCTTTGAGGGAAGGACTAGAATCTTGTCTTCCTGCCTAGAGCTGCAGGCTGAACCCTCACGACAGGGCCACTGTCTGTCTCCAGGGAACAGGGTGAGGTTATCAGGCGCCCAGCCCCAGGAGAACAGTGCTTGGGAAATACGAAAGCTGGTGGGTAAAGGGGGAAGAGAGAGGTGATGGAATGCCTTCTAGGGAACAGTTCAAAGTCCAGTCTTCCTCAGGGACTTTTAGGAAGTAACAGCAAAGCAAACCGTTTGCCTTTGAGCCACACCCGGTGGAGTGCCCTCTCTTTCCAAAGAGCAGGCAGCATACCCCACCCCAGGGCTACCAGTTCCCCCCCACACACACACACACACACACACACAGGGAGCAGGCAAGCAAAGCAAGCTGCCTGGGCCCTCAGCTGCCTTCATTCAGTTAATGACTAGCCTGCCACTGGTGCTGAAAGGGTTTAAGCCGACCGCCTGCCTTCGGGTCCAGCTCTGCCTCTTAACTGGCTGGGTTGCCTTGGCCACCTCATGGTAATCCTAGGCCTCAGTTTCCCCACCAGTAGAACAAAAGTATGAATTGGGATCATTGCGGAGTTTTCCCACTCTCGTCTCTGACTCAGAGTAAGGCAGTGGACCTCTTGTCTCTGCTTTTAGCCTGGAGTCCCCCAGCTCCTGCCAGCAGTTGCCTGCCTGGCTCAGAGGACCAGGCCATCAACGAATTCCTCCTCTCTCCTGCATTGTACCTTCCAGGTGAGGGCTCAGAATACGGCGCCAATGGAGAGGACGCCCTCAGCCGGATCCAGCGGCTGATGGCGGAGGGCGGCATGACAGCGGTGGTGCAGAGGGAGCAGAGCACCACCATGGCCTCCATGGGGGGCTTCGGGAACAACATCATCGTCAGTCACCGCATTCACCGCAGCTCCCAGACAGGCGCGGAGCCCAGCGCCACCCGCACACCCTCGCCCCAGCCCTCCACCTCGCGGGGACTGCTCCCGGAACCCGTGCACCTGGCAGAGCGAGGCCTAAGCCCCCGGACAGCCTCCTGGGACCAGCCTGGGACCCCCGGGCGGGAGCCCCCACAGCCAGCCCTGCCCTCTTCCTCCCCTGTCCCCAGCCCTGTTCCCCTTCTTGGCACTGAGGGACCAACCCTGCACTGCGACCTGACCAGTAACAGCCACCTTCCTGACGGCGGTGGCAGCAGCAGGGGGGAAGCTGCAGGCCCCAGTGAGGAGCCACGGAACAGGTAGAGACAAACGTGTGCACTGGTGCTTCCCCTCGAACCGCTGAGCAGAAATCGGACCTCACAGCTGACTGAGAACTGTACCCGCGGCAGAGCTGCGGCTGCATCGGAGCAGGAGCAAGAGGGTGGGGGGTCGAGAGGAAGTCAGTCGGCGGGCATGAGGCAGGCGAATGGGCAAGGCCTGCCTCAGGGGACTAGAAGCTTCCAGGGGGACTACAGCCCAGGAGAGCCACACTACTGTGCTGAGTGTGAAAGGAGGAGGAAGTGGGTCTCCCTGCCATGAACCCCCCTTTCTCCTAGAAACAGAGCTCAAGGGACTCAGCCCTGGGCAGAGAGCCCCAGAAGGTGAGCAGTCTTCCAGGTCTGGGCCATCCTGGACAGTAGCCAATGGGCAGCTTTGCCCTGTCCACCTGCTGTGTGGGCAGAGCCACTAGGAGCCCAAGAGCAGGAGGAGTGGCCTGTCCCCCAGAAACCATCTCTCTTTCTGAGCCTTCCAGAGCATCAGCCTCTTTTATCATCTTGCCCCACAGAGACCACTGTCAGGGGTCAGGCCAGGCGTCCAGATTCCTGAGCACAGCGACTCCCTCCACTTGCTAATGGGGGACTACCACGGAGTGAAGGGGGCAGCCTGCTTGCCTGATACAGGATGGGGTGAAGGGATGGTGGGCAGGTCCTCAGGAGCGGGGGGTGTAGGCTGGCCAGCCCCCAGGGCTTGTCCACCAAGCCCTCCCTCCCCACCCCCAAGGCCCTCAGAGCAGCACCTGTGGGTGTCAGTATTACCTGAGCCTAGGCCCAAGCCAGCCCAAGGCTGGGGGCGGGGATGAGACTCCAGGTCAGAATGTGAGGTCTTGGTCTGTGATTTAAGGTGTTGCATGTGGAATCTTGAACTGTACGTGTAGTTTCTAGTGGAGAAATCAAGGCTCTGATTATTTTGTTTTTAGTATGAAAATGTGATTTCTTTTCTGTTTGTAACTCATCATAGAAACATTGTGGTGGGAGGAGAGGGGATAGTCTGACTGCTAATGAGGGAAACACCAAAGATCTACATCATTAAAATGATGACATGCCCCTCACCAGGCTCCTCTCTGTTTTTATGGAGGATGAAGGGACGGGTGGTGATTGGGGGGCAAAGCGGGGTGGGGGGCCTTGAACTGACTGAACTGGGTCCAGGTTCTCCCAGGCACTGCCGTCCTAAGGGGCGACCCCCAACTGGTGCCGCAGCAGAGCCACTCAGGTAAGGGCTGCCGCCTCTGTTGCGTACTGTGTCTCTGTGCACCACCACTTCCTGCTTCTGGGGGGCCTGCTAAGGATTGGGGCAACCTAATTAGTGACAGGCGGATAGGTAGGAATGACAGAAGGTCACTCACCTTGATTGCTTCCCCCGCAGGACTGTGGGTGTGGGGTACAGATGTAACCTTCAAAAAGCTGGATCCCTCCAGTCCTGGGAAACCACCATAACGCGTGTCTGGAGCTTGGTCTTGTGTACTCATCCCCCCAAGACTCCAGGCTGGTGCTCAGGTCTCCCCTCACTCTGTGTCCGCAGTACAGTGAAGGGCCTGCTCATGGGCCTTCGCCCACTTCAAGTTACAAGCCAGTTAGAAATTGGAGATGGGTGTTTGCTCCCCATCTTACAGAGGTCTACAGGAAAAGCAGCCACCCAGCGCTTCTGCTACTAATGAGTACCTGAGTTTTCTTTTTGCATGTGCCCAACTGTGTCCCAGACACTATGGGACTTGCAGAATTATAGATTCTACACTAGAATTTTCTAGAAAAGGATATATAACAGTGGACTCTATACTAAAAGACACCTCAGCTAGATGTGTGACCTAGGGCAAGGCAAACCACTTAACTCTCCTCTGCTTCACTTTCCTCCCTTGTAGGACGTAGGGCTTGTACCGTACAACCCCTTTTGTTCCTCCCTCATTCAGTTATTCCCAAGTTCTGCCAACCCTTTACCTCCTGTGCATGTCCACTGCCACCGTCTCACTCCAGCCCCCATCATTCCTACCACGTACATCCTAAAAACGGTGTCCAAATTCGTCTTCCCGAAGCCAGATAGGTTATGTCACTGCCATGCAGAGCCATCGCATCAAATGTCCTAGTCAGACCTCCAGGTCTTCTGAGTGCTATGTACATTCCCGTATTTGTCACCATATTTATCACATACCACCAAGCTAAAGTATTTGGTGTTCTCCAGGCAACAGCATTTCCTGGTTGTTGGGCTATCTGCCTTACTTAGGCCTTTCTCCTAGGAATGCCGAATGATGGACGGATGACACTGGGTCAAGCATTTAAATCCCCTTTGTAAACTTTGAGTCTTCCCAGATTCTGCCTAATCTGGATTGTCCCCAACCAGCTGGTACCTCTTCTTCTCTAGAGTCTCTTACATTTTGTTAAAGATTTCCCTTAACCTGTTTAAACTCGAGGGATTTGTATTTGTATCTTAAATACAGTAGTTTACAATCCAGTCAAGGAAATGTGTCTTTGTGTGTCTCATAAGGCCTCATGTAGATCTTTGTCCCTGGGTAAATGTGTGTAAATGAGGGAGGGAGGGAGGGAGGGAGGACTAGTTTTCTAAACAAATAACTTCTAAAAGAGGCTCCTTTGATTTAAAGATAGGTGTTTTATTATAGAATCCCAAATAGATATTGTTTCCTCTTACTGGTGCCACAAGGAAATTCTTGAGGTTAGACCAGATCACAAACCTGTGAAGGGAAAATCAGAAACTGAGAGAACTAAGAGTTCTGCACCCAATTCCTCTGTGGGGGGTGTGGTTTTCCACGCTTTCTCAGAGTGTTACTCTCCCCATATCTCTCGGTGGTCACCCACCCAGAAGCTCTCTGAACCCTCTCCTCTGTGCAGCCTCTTCAAGTTACTTCCATCTCTGTAATCTCAAGTCATTCGAGCTCAGAGAGCACTGAAATGGTTAGAGCAGCCTTCCTTGAAAAGGTGGAACCTGAGCTATGCATTGAAGGATGGAGGGAGAAGGGCACCCCACTGCAATCGAGGAAGAATTCCTTGGTGGGGACTAGACTGAATTTGTTGAGTGTAAATCCTGTTCCAAGGACTCAGTGTGTATTCTCTCTTAATCCTCATCACAAAAACCCTCAGAGGAGGGTACTGGTATTACCCCCAGACCATCCAACTAGTGGAGCCATAGTTTGAACCCAGATGGAACCCTGACTTGCTCTGTTATTTTGGTAAAAGGGGTATGAGGCCTTGTGGATGAGGTGACCCAAATTTGGCCCTGCCAGGCCTCACCTTTGCCCTCTGTGGCAAGAATGAACCGAGCCCCATCTGTTGGAGGCCCCTGTCAATACCTTCCATTCTCCACACCAACCCCTTCAAAAGCCCATGCCGGATGGATAGAGCGCCCCCAGGAGTAAAAGCGTTGCATGTCATAACAAGGTTGTGGGGTCAGCAGGACAGCTTGGCAGTCCCATTTGGAGATGAGGAAATAGGTCCAGAAAAGTTCTATGGACCCAAGTTGTCTGTGGACCCAGTTGGATCAAAGGCAGAGAACAAAGACTAATCCAGGTCTCTGGTTCCCAACTCAGCTCTCCAGTTCCACTGTGGGTTCTGGGATTGAGGGAGGCCAAAGGCCCCACCCCATAATAGGGATTTCAGAGAACCTGGAGCAGCTTTGCCTGACAGCTTCTGGAAGAACTCAAGACTGGAGACATTTCTGGTTTCTGTGGCCTGTCCTCGGTCTTGCTTGTCTCCCCATCTGTTTTATCTGGCCTCTCCCATCCAGTTGGTGTACACACACATCCTGCAGGACTGGTATCCAACTGTCATATGAACCAACTGAGCCTGATTCCTCATCTGTGAAGTGGGGGCAAGGACAATGGCTTCTCTCTTTAGTCCAGCCAGCCAACTCCCGCCCTTGCCCTCAGAGCGCTGAGGACCCGCCCGACCCTCCACCTCCGTGTTCAGCTTGGAGAAGTCCACACCAAGAGCCCGCAACGCTGACCCTTGCCTGCGTTCCCGCACCTTTTCTGGCTTCCGCAGGAAGAGCTCTTGCCGTTCTCTCCTCCACTGCGTACCCACCTCCATCACCCCCACACCTCACGTGCAGCTTCCCCACCCCACTCCGCCTCTCTGTCCATCCTTTGGGTGAGGGTGAAGGAGGGGCGATGAATTGTTTTTCCAGGAAAGAAACCAGCCGTCTTATGGTTAATCGGATGCTTGTGCTCAGAGAGTTTGGGGAGACAGGCCTCGGGGCTGGGGTGTAGGGGGCGATTCCTACCCTGGCCGGGTCCAGAAACGGCAGTCTCGGAGCGAGGCAGAAGCGCGAGTGCCTGGTAGCGCAGGGCAGAGCCTGCAGGGTCAGGGGAGGGCGGAGCTCTCCGAGGTGCTGAAACCGCCCGGCGCCCGGTCCTTCGGGCGCCCCAGCCAGGGACCCCCGGGCCCTCCCGCTCAGCGCAGGCAAGGCTCCAAGTCCGAGGTTCCGGCCCGTGCGGTTCCCGGAGACCTCGAGAGACCGGCGGCTCGCCTTCTGGGGTCTGGTTCTGGGCTCCACCCCAGGTGACCTTGGACACGACTTTCCCTCACAGGCACCCATGAACTCGCCTTTCAGGCCTCGGCTGCGCATCCCACCTCGGGGCCAGAGAGGGTGCGCACCCCGTCCCCTGCATAGAATGTGGAAGCAGGGAGCTGGGCGGCGGGGGTTGGGGGGCAGGAGGGGGTTGTGTGCTACAGGCGGGCTCCTCTCCCTGGCGGACCGTCGCCGGTCTCTCTCCAGCTCCCTCCCAAGCCTCGACGGCGGCGCCCCTCTTCTCTGGCTACCCGGCGACCAACACGCAGCCCCGAGTTTGGAAACACCGGCCCTCGGCTCTCTGCCCGAACGAAACCGTGGCTGCAGAGCCGACCCCACCCACCCATAACCTCCTATTGGTGTCAAACAGTCGCGCCTCCGCGGTCCAACTGCGCGCGGGGCCATATAGGGAGTGAGGTACCCGCGGGGCGCGAGACAACCTCCTGGTCCCCGCGCCTGGTCAGAGCGGAGGCGGGGAGCGCAGCCTGACCCGGCTGCCAGCTCTCTCCCCAGCCCGCGAGGGGGCGCCGCGTCCCCATGACAACGCGGACACCCCACCCCACCCCACCCCACCCCCCAGCCTCTGGGAGGACAGAGCCCCCAGCTGAGCAACACTTTCGACCGTGGGAGGTGCCCCCACAGTGCCCGAGCGAGGAGCTGCCGGCCGGCTTCAGTCAGGGGGGCGCGTAGCTGGGGTCCCCGGTGCCCCAGGTGGCCCCCCGCGCGTCCTCGTTGGGTGGCCGGCCCGAGGCGGGCGGCGCGGCCCCACCAGGATTGGCTGCTTCCCCGTGACATCACGCGGCTCGGGGAAAAGTGCGAGCGTGAGCGCGAGTCGGAGCCACAGCGCCGGGAGCTGCGGGCGGAGCAGGGGCCGCCCCTCGGCACCCCGTCCCCGCCCCCGGCCCTCGGCCCCGCTGCCTGCCCCGCCCGCTGGCCCGCGGGGCCGCCCTCCTATCCCGCCGTCTGTCAGGTGCGAGGGGAACGGGGCGGAGGTGTCTGGTAAGTGACTCTGCGGCGGCGCGGGGGCGGAGGACTCGTTGGGGGAGGACGCAGGGCTCCCGGACACTCCGGGGCTGCTCAGAGACGGGTCCGACTGGGACAGGGCCCCAGGCTTCTTCGGGGGCGAACGCGGTGCCGGTAGCTGCAGAGGGCGCCGCTAGGAGAAAGGCCCGGTGTCTGTCGGAGGCTCCCCCCAGGTACGCCTCTGGGAAGGAATGGCCATTCAGGAGGTCGGTAGGGCGTGCCCACCCACACCCCCAAGGAGCCAGGGGCAGCCGTCTGGAGCGGGACGCCGCACTCCGGCCCTCCCACTGGCAGCTCTGCAGGGCGCCGGGCACTGGAGCCCCAAAGAGCCTTTTTCCCGCCCGTCTCCCTGCCCCGCGGCACTGCCAGCCTACTCCTGGCCATGGAGTCCTCCATCAGCGACCTTGAACCCCGACGGAAAACACCCCTGCCCTCTCCTGGCGCCCCTCCCCCACTCCAGGACTCCCCCGACCCTTCCCCGAGCTGTTGCCCAGGCTCAGAGCTGTGGAAATCCAGCGCAAAACCCCGAGCCCCGTGGTTCAAGTGTCAGGCGCAATGTTGGTGCCAAATCCCCGGCGCCCCTTCTCCTTAACTCCTGCGTTTCCTCTCCCGCCCCAGGGATACATCCAGTTTCCACAGCCTTCCCGGAGCTGTAGAGTGAAAGCCTAAGAACCTACCCCACCCCCCACGGCGTCCAGAGCACGCGCTCCGTTTTGGTCCCGGAAAGGGGTGGAGGGGGAGCTCGAGGACCCAGCAAAGCACAGTGCCCACGCCCAGCGGCTGCAGGAACTGCGTGCTAAGGGGTTGGGGGAGGACGGGGCACTAGAGAGACAGGGCCCCATCGACAACCACGGTGACGTGGAGGAGCCTCCAGATGGGCCCAGTAATAACGCCCAACCCGGCCTTCGAGCCTCGCCCAAACCCTGGATTTGAGGAACCAGGTGCCCACTCTAGCCGCTTGGTGCCAGACGGCACTTCTCCGGCGGGATCAGGGTTAGAAGTGTGGGAAGAAAAGACTCTTACACTCTCCTAACCCAAGCCTCGGCTGGGCCTCGGGGTTATGCGGGTGCTGCTTGCACCCTCTCGCCGGAGCCGTTTGACGATTACACGTAGCGGGCATGCTGAACCGAGCCTGGTGTCCTGCAAGGCCGCGTGGGGAGACTCTTGCAGCGGCTTCTCCACAGAAGTCAGTCCGAGGTTGGGGAAGTCAGATTATGCACTGAAGCGTTGGGGACAAGATACCACTGAGTATTCGGCTCACACGATGCCCCAAGCTCAGGAGGCCCTCGCAGACCACAGTGTAGTCTGGCCCTACCATCCTTCCCCCGGACCCTTCCCCACCCACAGGGGGGCGTTATCCAGACGCCGGCTCTTGGTCCGACTTTCTCCGCCCTCAGGCAGCCAAGGTCTGGATTGAGTCTCCAGGCGGAGGCGTTTGGATGTGGCGGGTCACTTACTGTCGGCCCTGCATTTACTCGTGACACAAGCGCCTTGAGTCTCCAGGCGGTTATGCACATGCACGTGTCCACATGGCACGGGCATGGTCGCGCGCACTCCGGGCGCACTGGTATCCAGGCGTAGCTGAGCGCGCATACACGCACAGGAAAGCAGCTACTAGCTTCTACTCCGCTCCCCAGTAATCACACATAAACAGAACTCGCACTCGCCTTCCCGCCCACACGTTCCTTGCCGTGTGCCGGGTGGAATCCGGGTGCCCTTAACTTTCCCACTGTTGAACCCCAAGTGGAGCTTCGGGCAGCTCCCGGGCGGGACCTGGCGAGGGGCCCCACCTCCCTTCCCTGGGGGGCCCTGCCTGAGGCCGCCCCTGTTCGCGGTCTTGGAGTTGGGGGCGGTGGCCAACAGAGGCCCCCCGCTCTAGGTCCGGAGCAGTCACCCAGGGACCGACATTGCCATCTAGCGGTGCGCACAGCTCTGGCTGGGCGGGGCTGCACGCCTCCCAAGATCCCAGGCCCGCCTGGATCCCAGAGAAACGCGCGGGAGGGGGTTGAGGTCAGAAAGTCCGCTGAAGACCCGAGGGGTCCAGAAGGACAACAGGGGTGGGAGGCGGAGAGACACTGCCCCTCGCCCTGTCTGCAGCTGGCAGCTTCCCCAAGCCGTCCCAGAGCAGGACTAAACCACTCGTTACCTATGGGGACAAGATGTCCCCATAGAAGACAGAGATCTCTTCTGTTCTGGGAAAGCTAAATGGAGGACCCGGCAGGGAATGGGAGGAGACCCTACCCAGGCCTCCCGTGACCCAACCCTAGATGTGTGGTTTGGAAGGGGGAAAGAACAGGGGCAGGAAAACTACTCTGAAGCAGTAGGACCGTGGAGTTGAGAAGATAGCACCTGGATTCTAATCCTGCCCCCACCCCTACTTACACACTGGGTGACTTTGGGCAAGTTAATTAACATTATCATCATCTATTAGAAGATACATGTGTAAGATGAGGATACTAACAGTACCTACCCTTTCATGCTGCTGTAAGGATTAAATCAGATAATCTATAGAAAAAGCTCAGAGGGACTCCTGACTCATTGTTAACACTCAATAAACAAGAGCTATTATGTTTTTCCCTATTTGGCACCTCCAGCCCTGTTCTGATCTGGCTGGGCCCTGTCCTGGCCTCGGGAGGCTAAAGCGATGGTTTCCTTCCTGCTGGCTGACAGATCACTCCTGCCCACCCTACGCCTGCCTGTAGGTGCCAGCGGAGGGCAGCCTCTCTGCTTATGCCCTCCCAGCTCAGAGGGTGATGCCTGAGGTGCTATTTCAGAGGCTCTCAGAGCTGAAAGGGGCTGTCAGACATCTGGGGAGGCGGTGGTATCTGGTCTTTGCCCTTGACTCATTGGTGACCTTGGGAGGTGGTACCACTCCCTCTAAGCCTCTCCTCCGGTAAACCAAGGATCTGGGCAAGCGAATTTAAACTGTCAGGCCAGGAGGCTCGGTCTGTCTTCGATGGTGGATGAGAAGGGCTGAGGCCAGGCTTGGCAAATGGCTCCAGCCTCCAGTACATTTTCATGCTGGAGATGGAGTTTAGTTGCTGATCTCCTCCCAACCCCCTCAGAGCTGCTCAGTGAGAGGTCCCAGGACGAGTCCTCTCTATTTCACAAATGAGAGAGGTGCAGAAAGGTGAGGTGTATTGTCTAAGGTCACAGCTAGACCCCCGTTGGTCTTGGAGCCAGGGCTGCAGGATGAGTGCTCCTCCCCTTCTGGCTCCCTCCCTCCGGACCTTCTGCCTTTCCCTCTCTGTTTCTCTCAATACAGACACACAGATCTGCGTATATGACAGTGCCCTGCAGGGCTGTGATGGGGCTGTGTGTGAGTGTGTGTGTGTGTGTGTGTGTGTGTGTAATGGTGCTCGTGTTGGCGGGTGTGAAGGAGCTGGGCTCAGCGGCTGCCCTGGCACCACACACTGGGCGTGGGCCTCCCTCACATGTATGGAAGAGGAAGAGAGGGAGGAGAGGTGAAGAGCAGCCCGGGTGGGAGGGAGTGCAGGCTCTGGGGAGGGCCCTGTGCTTGGGGACCTCAGCTGGTATACTGGTGGGCCACCCGACAGCCTCCCCTGCAGCAGTCCCTCTCTTCCTTCTGGGACACTCACCCTTTGGGTTCTCTTGGAGGCCTTGGGGCTGCCCTGGCCCCTGGGAAGCCATATTTCCTCAGCTGATGGGCCCTTTAAGCTTCTGATTGTTGAGGGCCTCAGCCCCTGGCTGCTGACAGACCCCAGCTACCCCGCACTGCACCCCTGTGCCCCAGGGTGGGGATGAGGGCTCTGAAAGGTATGTAACTCCCTAAGCCTCTCTGCATGACACTCCCCCCTCATCCTCAAGGCTCCCAGCTCCATGCCACCTTCTCTGGTCCTCTGGGAGGCCTTCTCCCAGGTGAGAGCACTGACTCTTGTGATTGGGCCTCTCTCTGCCAGAACTCTTAGCTCTGGGACAGCAATG
This sequence comes from Rhinolophus hipposideros, assembly GCF_964194185.1. Lineage (NCBI taxonomy): Eukaryota > Metazoa > Chordata > Mammalia > Chiroptera > Rhinolophidae > Rhinolophus > Rhinolophus hipposideros. The sequence goes on from NC_138056.1 coordinate 13,724,505, forward strand.
TGATGCTGAGCAGCTGTGGAACCTTGGTGATGCTAACACCTTTGTGTCTCAGTTTCCTTATCTGTAAATAGTGAAAAATAATGGTTTCTATCTCATAGGTTTGTTGTAAGGATGAAATGAGTTAATACATGGTAAAAATAAAAAATAGAATGTGCCTGGCACTGAGGACAATAAATGTTAGCTGCTAATACAGAGGGCGCCAAAAAGTGGGTACACATTTTAAGAAAGGAAAAAACTGTATTAAAATTGTAATAGTCAATATGTACCGGTAACAAAAGATGAATACAAGTCATATGTATACATGGCACCCCCGGTACATACTCTTGCCCTTGTCCCCAGTACCTTTTTTTTTGCCCCCGCTCCCTGTTTTGTTTTTGTTTGTTGTTTTTTTTAAAGATTTTATGGGGGAAGGGGAACAGGACTTTATTGGGGAACAGTGTGTACTTCCCAGACTTTTCCAAGTCAAGTTGTTGTCCTTTCAGTCTTAGTTGTGGAGGGCGCAGCTCAGCTCCAGGTCCAGTTGCTGCCATTAGTTGCAGGGAGTGCAGCCCACCATCCTTGTGGGAGTCGAACCGGCAACCTTGTGGTTGAGAGCCCTTGCTCCAACCAACTGAGCCATCTGGCACTGGCCCATGTAGAAATCAAACTGGCAGCTCGGAGCTCCAACCGCCTGAGCCACCGGGCTGGCCACTTGTTTTTTGTTATTTTTTTTTTAAGCCATTGTTTCTCAGTCTAGTTGTGGGGCACAGCCTCCTGGCCCATGCTGATATTATGAACCTTGCGCCCCTCCTTCCCCCAGACAGTTGGTCGGCAGCTTGCTGGCTGCCGGCCGTTCATGCCAGCTGCCAGCCACTCACGGTAGCACAGGTCAGCACACACCAAGCTCCGGCTGCTCACGGCAGCCCAGCTCCAGGGAGAGGCGTTGTTCACAATCTTAGCTGTAGAGGGCGCAGCTCACTGGCGCATGTGGGAATCGAACCGGCAGCCTTCGGAGTTAGGAGCTCGGAGCTCTAATCGCCTGAGCCACCTGGCCGCCCCTCTCCAGTACTTTCTGTAGGGATTGGAGAGCAGCAGGTCCCCAGGTAATGCTTGCTTAAGAAATGACCAAAGGGGTGAATAAATGAACACTTCCGACCAGGGTCACATGCTGACATCTGAGACCACTCATTCCCTCCTTGTTTGCTTCCTGGGGCCTCACCCACACTGGCCCACTGGCCTTGTCTCAGACGTGCCTCAGGGACTTCGCTCTTGCCATTGCCCTTGACTAAGCCCCTTTCTACAGCTCGTCATTTGGCTGCCTCCTTATCATCCAGGTCACCTCCTTGGAGAGCTCTTCACTGGTCACCCAGCAGGGGACATCCCTGTCTGTCCTCTGATTCATTTACTGCACCATTGTCGCGCCTTGTTTTTTGTTGCTCACATGTTTGTATGTTTCCCTTTATTGGATTGTAAACTCCGTGACAGTGGGGGCCGAGTGTTTCATCCACTGCTGGGACCGCAGCACCTGGTGCTGGCATTCAGTGGGCACTCAGTATTGAGGAAGTGATGCGACAGTTCTCTAAGGTTCTGTAGGATGATGTTCCTCTGTCACCTTGACTCTACCTTACTCCGCATTACCCCACAGTTCACTCCTTTTCTCTCTCCTTCCTCCTCCAGACACTGCTCACCCACCACTGCTCTCCAAAATGGCGAACTTCACACCAGTCAATGGCAGCTCGGGCAACCAGTCTGTGCGCCTGCTCACATCAACCCATAACCGCTATGAGACAGTGGAGATGGTTTTTATCGCCACAGTGACAGGCTCGCTGAGCCTGGTGACTGTCGTGGGCAACATCCTGGTGATGCTCTCCATCAAGGTCAACAGGCAGCTGCAGACAGTCAACAACTACTTCCTCTTCAGCCTGGCATGTGCGGATCTCATCATAGGCGCTTTCTCCATGAACCTTTACACCGTGTACATCATCAAGGGCTACTGGCCCCTGGGCGCCGTGGTCTGTGACCTGTGGCTGGCCCTGGACTATGTAGTGAGCAATGCCTCTGTCATGAACCTTCTCATTATCAGCTTTGACCGGTACTTCTGCGTCACCAAGCCCCTCACCTACCCAGCCCGGCGCACCACCAAGATGGCGGGCCTCATGATTGCTGCCGCCTGGGTCCTGTCTTTTGTGCTCTGGGCGCCTGCCATCTTGTTCTGGCAGTTTGTGGTGGGCAAGCGGACGGTGCCGGACAATCAGTGCTTCATCCAGTTCCTGTCCAACCCGGCAGTGACCTTCGGCACAGCCATCGCGGCCTTCTACTTGCCCGTGGTCATCATGACGGTGCTCTACATTCACATATCCCTGGCCAGCCGCAGCCGAGTTCACAAGCACCGGCCTGAGGGAGCTAAGGACAAGAAGGCCAAGACTCTGGCCTTCCTCAGGAGCCCCCTGATGAAGCAGAGTGCCAAGAAGCCCCCACCAGGAGAAGCTGCTCGAGAGGAGCTGCGCAACGGGAAGCTAGAAGAGGCGCCTCCACCGGTCCTGCCTCCCCCACCACGCCTGATGGCTGACAAGGACACTTCCAATGAGTCCAGCTCCGGGAGTGCCACCCAGAACACCAAGGAACGACCACCCACAGAGCTCTCAACCACAGAGGCCACCATACCTGCCACGCCTGCCCGTCCCCTACAGCCTCGGGCCCTCAACCCAGCCTCCAAATGGTCCAAGATCCAGATTGTGACGAAGCAGACAGGCAACGAGTGTGTGACAGCCATCGAGATTGTGCCTGCCACACCAGCTGGCATGCGTCCGGCAGCCAATGTGGCCCGCAAATTTGCCAGCATTGCCCGCAACCAGGTGCGAAAGAAGCGGCAGATGGCAGCCCGGGAACGCAAGGTGACACGGACCATCTTTGCCATTCTGTTGGCCTTCATCATCACCTGGACGCCCTACAACGTCATGGTCCTGGTGAACACCTTCTGCGACAGCTGCATCCCCGAGACAGTGTGGTCCATTGGCTACTGGCTCTGCTACGTCAACAGCACCATCAACCCTGCCTGCTATGCCCTCTGCAATGCCACTTTTAAAAAGACATTTAGGCACCTGCTGCTATGCCAGTATCGGAACATTGGCACTGCCAGGTAGGCAGGCAGGGGTGGCACAGGAGGTGCTGCTGGTCGCATGTGTGTGCGGGGGGACCACATGGCTCAGCTTCTGTGGGGCAAGATTTCAAGGCACCTCTCCGTGTTCATGTGCTGAAGAGAACCGAGGTTCCCAAGACCCTGAGAGGCTCAGAAAGAGGCTCTGGATTTAGAGAGACCAGCTCTCTGCTCGGGCTGAGGGTCAGCCCCAGGAAGTGTCAGAATCGGAACTGCCAGGCCCATCTCTGTTGCCCTGCCTCAGGGAGCAGGGGTCACTGGCCTATGTGGGCACCTGCCCCACTGACCGACCAGCATAGCTGAAAGAATGGATGTCTGGAGGGGAGCAGAAGCCCAGGACCCTCTTGGGAGGAGCAGAGGCCAATGCTTGGGAAAGGTGGCTGGGTAAGGGAATGGAAGAGTAGGGTCCCCCATTCTGTTGTGATCGGTGCTTTCTGCCCCCCTGCACCCCGCATGTAGGCTCAGCCCCCTCCTCCCAAATCCCACTCTAGGGGTAGAAATCTCCCCCTGCTGCAGCTGCTCAGCCAGGTTGGGATGGATGGGTGGGCTGGCTGGAGGTCAGGTAAAGTGGGCTCTGAGGCACCCCCCAGACCCCCCCCCACATCACAGCCCTGGTCAAGTCCAGGATTGGCCAGCTGGGAGGTCAGGGTCTCACTCAGCATCCTGTGGCCCCAGCTTGAGCAGGGAGTGGTCCACCGGATTCCGACTTCTCCCACCTCCCCAAGGAGGGCTTATCCCAGGTCACCAACATGAAGGTGGGGCTGTGGTAGGCAGTGTTCCCGCTGGCCTCTGCAGAGTTCAAGGGAGGCCTGGGTCACCAGAGAGAGAATAGGGATGGACTTTACCCACACAAGCTCCAGTGCCAATGGAGGCGTGGATTGTAAGGCTTGCAAGCAACCCCCATCTCTACTCTCCTCATGGATAGAACCTTCCTGATTGGTAGAACCAAAAGACCTTTGCCTGGGTGAGGCTGAGATGGGAGTGTCAGCTCTCCGTGAGTCCTCCAGGTTGGTTCCCTCCCCCAGCCCTGGTGTGCCCAGGGAGAAACCAAGACTGAAAGGCTCAGAGGACTTGACGGGGGCACCCTTTCGTGGGAGCCGAGGGCCCTGGGATAAATTTTCAGAACCATTTTGCTTTTTCTGTGTGCTCTTTCCATGAGCTCTGGGGAACACCAGGCCCCCAAGAAAGCTGCTGTCCTCTCCAGCCTTCTCTTCCCTCCACACTCTCCCATCCCCAACAAATTACCACAGCAAACTCCCCAGGAAGGGGCTTTTATATATTAAAAAAAGAAAAAGGTTTTATTGGGAAAAAAATGAGTTTGTTTCTTAGTAATGGCATCATTGTGGGGAAGAACAAAAGGGGAACGGGAATCAAATCCCTTGGGGGGAGGCTCAAGCTGCCCAGAATCCCTTGTCCCTACCCACTGTGGGCACTTGGGAGTGGGGGCGGGGAGGGAAAGGGAAGAGGCAGGGCAGGATTGATAAAGCTGATGAGTAACAAGGCACTGGTGAGTTACATCTTGGGCCTGTGGGAAGAAGGGCATGGGCCAGGAGCTCTCTGGCATTCAGACCTGGCTGCTAGTCTTTTCCCTTCCCTTTCTTGGCTGTAAAACAAGAAATAAATATCGTGTTAGGAGAGTTCAGGTGACCCAGTCAAGATGCCCCTACACATAAGGAGAAGAAAATTCTGCCCCCTAGTGGTTCTTAATCATGGGACCTGAAAGCCAGTGGGATAGGGCAGCCATTATGCTGCTGGGCCTTCCCCACACCCCCAACTTAAACTTTCTCTGGGGATCAGATCACCTTCAAATTTCTGGTCCCAGGAGCCCTGGACAAGAGCCTGGGCCTCTTTATCTGAGAGGGGGCATTTCACCTCTGCCCCGTTGGCCTCCCTGGGCTGCTGGGAACCAGGAATGAGCTAAGGGAAGAAGCAGCATGGACAGTGAAGTCCTTCCCATACTAGAGGGGGCAGAGTTGAGCAAATGCACCCTATGGTGGGAGAGGTGACAAAGCCACGCCCTTCCAGGACTCTTTCCAGGGTCCTAAGCCAGATGCACCAACAGAGCAGTGTGACTGTTCTTACTGGGGCCAGAAGCACGGCTGTGGGCCAAGCTCTGCAGGCGCCCACTTGACGTAACTCTACAGAAAGGGAAATGGAGTGTAGACATGTCAAGCCATTCACCAGGGCCCAAACCCTCAGGCTGAACTATTCCTCTGGGGAAGGGGGGCTTTCCGACCCCTGCCACGACCCCCCACCCCCCACGGGTTGACCTTTGGCCTTGGCTTTGGTCTTGGGGGTGCAGGGCTTGGTCACACGGATGGTCTCCTGGCACTGGGCATTGTACCGCGCCTTCTTCAGGGTGCCTTGGCGGGCTTTGGTGCCTGAGCCCCCATCACAGGACCCCCAGTTCTCAAACTTGTACTTGCAGTCGGCTGGCGGGAGAGTGAGCGCCCCGGGTCAGAGCTGGGCGGCCTGTGGCCTCCCTCCACAGCCTACTCAGGTTTCATGGTGGCTGTGTCCTCCCCCTTTCGTGCCCTCCGCCGGCGCCCCACCTCACCTCCAAACTCCTTCTTCCAGTTGCATGGCACCCTGCACCGTATGCGCTGAGTCTGGGCCCCGCAGGTACCTTCGCGGAAACCGGCGCCACAGTCCTTGCTGCTGGGGGTGCAGGGCCCCCAGGTCCACTCCGAGCACTCGCTCCCCGGGCTGCCCTTCTTCACTTTGTCTAAAACGCACGGGGCACACAGCTCAGGACCCGGGGCCCGGAGAGACTCACTCGGGGACCCCTTCCCGGGGAGCGGACTTGGGAACCCAGGCGACCCACCAGTCCTGAGGTTGCCGGCCTCACCTGCCGGCCTCCAGCCCTCCTTCAATCCCCCAAGCCCCGTATCACCTTTCTTTTTGGCCACCGCGGAGGTGAGCGCCAGCAGGGTGAGGAGGGCGAGGAGGAGGACGCCTCGCTGCTGCATCCTGGGGGGAGAGCACGGGTCAGGGTCCCCGCCTGTCCCTGTCCCCACCGGAGGGCCGCGGCGTGGACCTCCCACCCACTTTCCCGTTTCCCAGGCCCAGAGGGTCCGGCTGCTTGGGCGGCGGCGGCGGCGGGAGGACTCGAGGGAGCGGTCCCGCGCCGCTGGCCGGGCGAGCAGCCGGGACGCGTCTCCCGGGGGGAGTGCCTGGAGCCCAGCACGCGGCTCAGACCCCCACCCGCCTCCAGCCCCCGGGGGGGCAGTGGCCCCACCGGGCCCCGCGCACTCACTCGCTCGCTGCCTGCGCTGCTTCGCTCCCTCCCGTGCCCGGCCCGTCCCGCTCCGGCCGCCGCGGCCCCTTTTGTCTCCAGAACCGGTCTGAGCCGGTCACATGGGCCCCCGCCCCCTCCCCGAGGAGGGACCCGCCCCGCCCCCTCCCCTGAAACCCGCGCCGCCCCCAGACCCCGGCGTCCCCGCCTCCGCCCCCGCCCCGCGCCCCCGGCGCCTCTACCCGGGCTTCCCACCGCCAGTTCCCGAATCCTCGCTTCGCCCCGCTGCTGTCTTCCGCCCTCACACGCCGGGCTCTCCTGGCCCCCCATCTTGCGAGCGCAGGGTCTCCTGGCCCCAGGCCCAGCTTTCCGCCCCCTCCCGGGGGCTGTCCGTGTTCCCCGGAGGACGCCAGCCTCCCTGCCCGCGGCGGAACCCTCGATGGACTCTCGGAAGGAGCGCGGATCCCGGAGCGTCACTGGGCCCGGCGCGGGGCCCGCGTCCCAGCCTGTGTGCGTGCGGCGCAGTCCCCGAGCCCCGGCTGCCCTGTAACCCCCTCGAGGCCCCACTCCGCCTCCCAGAGCCTGTTCGGCCCCCAGCGCCCCCCGAGCTGCTGTAACCGCGTACCAGCCCCGGCTCGGGCCGATTCGCCAAGTGCTCAGGGAGGTGCTCTGCTCAGTCTTGGGGAGCCTGGGGCGGGAACCCCAGGGAAAGCGAACGGGTCGGAGGGCGCTGCGCCTTTCCGGGGGCAGAGGCTTGCGGGGCAGAGGTGGGAGAATTGGAGGAGGAGGGACCCGCAGGCCCGAATTTGGTAAGACTGGAGCTGACAAGAGCAGTCTAAGCAGTTCCAGACCCGCCTCGGCGGGGGCTGCGGTTCCCCACCCCTTCTGACCCCGGGAGCTCCGGGATCACCTCACCCGATTCCCTAAAAAGCGAGCGCAGCTGAAGCCTGGGGGAGGGGGCTTTCCCTAGGCCACAGGGCAAACGGGCCAAAGAATCCGGGGCTCGCCCCCGCCCCACCTCTCTCACTTCCATTGTTACCATCCCTGCGGGAAGCGGGAAGCTGGAAGCTGGAGGAACTTAGCTCCTCCCTCCGCCCCGAAGAGCTAGGCAACCTGGCCGAGGTCAGGTCCCGGGCAGGCCCTGGGACCCGACCCCCTAACGAAGAAATAGGACCCCCATAAGAGGGTCTGCGTTCACGGTGTCCAGTTCCCCTCCCCCACATAACCCAGCAGATCCGGCTGCTTCTGGAAGACCTCTCCCACAAAAAAAGGAAAGCAGAAAGGAAAAAAATCCACTTTACTGAGTCACACCCAGCTGTAAACATGTCACCGTGAAGCCCCACCCCAACCCCAGGCCACACAGTCTGCAATGAAATGACTGGGGATGGTCCGTGGGGTAGGCGCCAAGCAGGGCAGCGGGCAGGCAAATGCAGCAGGCTCCGGATTTCTGGGAGGAAGCACTGGGGAAGGTAGGATCAGGTCAGGGGAGGGGGCTGAGCTCTCAGGGGCCTCAGAGCAGGGGCCCTAAAGGACCAGGTGGCTTAGGGAAGGCTCCCTGATAGGGCTTCAGGCCTCTCTGCCCTCCTCTGGCCCCTAAACTCTAGGGAGGGCACCCACTGCACCCGTCTGCACAGCATAGCCTCAGCCCGCCAGCCCACTGCAGGGGTGTAGCCTCAGCCCGCCAGCCCACTCTGCAGGGGTGTAGCCTCAGCCCGCCAGCCCACTGCAGGGGTGTAGCCTCAGCCCGCCAGCCCACTGCAGGGGTGTAGCCTCAGCCCGCCAAAGTCTCGCCCAGTCCAGTCCAGTTTCCTGCTCCTGTGAGCCTCCAGGTCAGGCCGAGGCTCGGGGGGCAGGTGAGTGCCCAGCTCCTCAGAGTCCAGCCCTAGGTCTGGGTAGCTCCTCAGGGGGCAGCACGGGGCTCCTTCCCTGGGGCATGGGTCCCCCCGTGGCTGTCCCACTGGAATGTGGCAGTGAGGTGGGCGAGGAGGGGTTCTGGCCCCTCTTCCGCAGCGATGGCCTCTGCTACACGGCTGTTTCCTGGTCCTCCCGCTGGATCATCTGGTAGTGCTGCCGGTTCTCCAGGTAGGCGGCCAGCTCCGTGTCCTGAGCCTTCTCTGCCCGCTGCCGGGGGGTGTCACCCTGGAGGAGGGAGGGGCTGCCATCAGGCTTAGGAGAGGGCAGGGGCTCCCCTTGGCTTCCGAGGGGGGGAGGGAAGGGAGGGCCTCCTGGACCAGGCCAGCCCCACCCCTGCTGGCTCAGGTTTCTCAAGGTTGAGGAACAGCTTCAAATCCCCAGAGGTGGACCTTCCCAGTCGCCCTTCTCACTAGGGCAACAAGTTTGCTAGAACTTGCCTCCCGCCCCCCTCGCTGATCTGCTCACCTGCTGGTCTGTCTTCATGAGCGAGGCCCCGGCCTCCACGATGTAGTGGCAGATGGTGCGCTGGCCCAGGGCTGCTGCCTGGTGCAGACAGGTCTCCCCACTGTGGGCACAGGAGCTGGCTGTGAACCCCATCCAGTCCTCTGGGCCCTCCCATCTGTCTCCCAAGGGCCGTCAGAAAGGGCAGGAAGTTCAGGGCTCTGGGGCAAGTGAGGTGACCCAGAGGATGAGATGTGGCCTGGAAGGGTTCATGGGCTCCCACCGGACCAAATGGGAGGGGCTGGATGGAGACAGGGTGGTTTCCAGGGAGACCGGAGTCCTGCACTGCCCAGACACTCACTTTTCCTCTACAGCATCAAGGATCTCTGGGGGGGCTGGCGGAGAGGGGAGAGAGAGGTCAGAGAGGCCTGGCAGCCTCTCCTCCTCCCCGCTGGGCTGGGCCCAGGGGCCCCAGCAGCACAGCTTACCGTGGTCCAGCAGGTAGCGGACCACTTCCTTGCTGCCAGTGCTGACAGCGTGGTGCAGGAGCGTGCGACTCCGATCGTCCCGGTGCATGAGGTCACCCCCGGCTCGGTGCAGCTCCTGGAGCTGAGGGTAGGAGGCAGAGCAGGGCTGGGGTTCCTCTGGGCTGCCCTCGTTCCAGCAGGTATGGAACACAGAAATGCCCCCAAACTCACAGGCCACAGGCCTCACACACATCACTCCCTACGAGCCACTGCGGGGCTTTCTGGAGGGTCAGGGGAGACAACTGGCTTCTCTCACCCCAGCTGCCTATGGACTCCCCAGAAGCACTGACAACCAGGCCCTGGGACCTGCAGTTCCTGAGACTTGCTCCTTTCTGATCGCAGGGACGGGGAGACTGAGCTAGGAAGCTCCTATGGATGGAGCAGGGCAGGGAGAGGAGCAAGGCAGAATGGGGCAATCACCGTGGAGACCGTGCTGAGGGCAAGACGATGACGGGTAATGCCTGAAGGTCAGCTCCTGGCTTACCCAGAGGCCCCACTCCCCAGTGCCCAAGGAGGCTGCCAAGGGGAAGAAGCTGGAGCCCAGGCACCAGTACCTTACAGAAGTCGTTCCTCTTGGCAGCCTCAACCAGCTCTTCACCTGCAGGAACACCTGCCTGTTACACTCTGGGGCTGGAGGCCTGGGCTCGTGTTGGTGCGTGAACATACACGTGATGTGCAGAGAAGGGGGCCTGTGGAGCATATGTGCTGAGCACTGGACTGGTGGTGAATGAGATCACGTGGCCCTCAACAGTTATGTCTGTGTGAGGCCATGTATGGGCCCACCTGCCCCACCCGCCTCACTCCTAAGACCAGGGAGAAAGGAGGGGCCCTGCAGGGAGCGGCCTCACCTTTAGGGGGTACAGCATCCCCTGGCAGTGACCTACAAACAGAGCAGGATGAGATGTCACATGGCTGCAGCAGCAGCCCAGCTTGTCGCCCTCCCCTGCCCCAAACAGGGGCGCCCTTCATTCTTTGAACAGTTTATTGAGTGCCTGCTACGTCGCAAGTGCTGCTGTTTCAGGCACTGGCAATACAGCAGTGAACATGGCGGATGGACTGGCTCTCAAGGAGCTTACATTCTAGCCAGGCAGGCAGATACACAAATAAATAAAGGATTTTCAGAGCAGGAAATGCTATGAAGAATACGAGAGGGGGTAGTGTAATTGAACCGCGACTTCACACGGGGTTCCTGATAAGACTTCTCCGCGAGGAAACCCCCATGTGCGCATGGAGGGCCGGCTCTGTGAAGGAAGGGGGGTGTCGGGCAGCAAGGACAAGTCCGGAGGTGGGCAAACCCGAGGCCTCAGAGAACTGAGAGCTGAGTGGGGCTGGACTGCGGTAGTGACGGAGGGGAGAGGGCAGGCTGAGGCCGCACAGGAGGAAGTGACCTGAAATGACCAGGCACACAGGGAGGGTACATGACCGCAGGCAGCTGGGAGAGGAGGTTCCAGGCTGGAGAGAGAGCTGGAAGCCCGGGGCCCGGTGGCTTAGATGGGTGGTGTGATCAGATGCTGGGAGAGCTGACAGGACTTGCTGAGGGGTCAGACCTGGGGTGGGAGGGCAGAGGCCAGGGAGAGTTTGCTGCCAATGAGGCGGCCAGGGGAGCCAGTAGGGGCCGCAGGCAGCGAGCTGGACGTGTGGCTGGCACGCAGGGCAGTGGCTAGGACTGAAGGCAGGACTTCAGGAGCTACCAGCTTATAGGTGGGACTCAGAGCCAGGGGACTGGAGCAGCCTTGGGACTCACCGGGGTGTGGGTGAGCAGGGGGAGGTAGGGAGAGGGGAAGTGGGGGTTGGGAGGTCAGGCCGGGCCGATGCCCCCAGCAGCTCTGGGTCCAGGATATAAATCTCGTCCTGTGCGATCTCTGTCACATAGTTGAGGTGTTCCTGTGGGGGGGGGGAGGCCAGGCCATGGTCAGGGCTGAGGTTCACACCCTTCCAAGGGGCTGATGATGGGGTGGAGGGGCCGCACGGCCAGATGACCTGGAGAAGCCTCACTATGGACGTAAACTGATGGGGCAGCCAGGCGAGGGGCCCTGCCAGTCCCCATTCCCCTCACCCCCTAATCACCCCTCCTTTCCCAACACTTAAAGCCCAGCCCGACCTCTGTGTACTGGGCCCGCCGGCTTGCCAGTCCCTTCCCACTGCTAAGCCTTTCCCCAGGCAACCTGGCCCCTAGTCCAAAGTACCTTTTCTCCTGTGTCTCTCTGGATGTCACCTGCACTTCAAGCCCCCTCCTCCCCCCTCCCCCAGCAAGCCTTTTCTGGGTACACTGGCTCCCTTTTCCTGTTGGTACCATCCCTGTGCACTCCAGCCCGGAGGGCAGGGCCCTGCCCTATACAGAATGGACAATGTGAGAGCTCTATGGAACATGAGGACAGGGTGGGCCCCCTGTGGAGGGTCAGGCTAACGAGAGGTGATGCCAAGTGCCTGGAACCAGCTGTAGATGGAGCAGGACAGCAAGTGCTCACCTGGGCCCGGTCGATCCTGTAGAAACGGCTGGCAGTGGTGGCTGTGGGGCAGAAGTGAGTTGGCTGAGAATGCAGGAGGCCCTCGTCTGGGCCCAGGTCTTCTGCTGCCCCAACCCCAGACCACCCAGGGAAGGGGGCAGGACACAGCGTGGGAATGCCAGGGTTGGGCCTTTCAGAGCCACTCACCGTCCAGAAAGCACCACTTGGGGGACAGTTTCTGGCATGTCAGAGACTTGGCTCCAGCACCTTCAGGCTCCTGTTGAGAGAAGCAAAGGCCGGGGCTGGGTGGAAACAGAACCTGGAGCAGGAGAGAACAGCACCGGGCAGGCCCATCCCCTCCCCTCACCTGCTGGAGCCTCTCAATGTGGGCGCGGCACAGCTCCAGGTCACTGTCTCCTGGGACCACCACAGTGCCCAGTGGTACGGCTAGAGGACAGAGCAGGTCATCAGCAGCTGGCTGCACCCCACCGCCCTGCCCTCAGAGGCCTCAGCGGCTCCTCAGTGCTCCCCAGCCCTGCTGTCACTTACAGGCCTCCTTGAGCTGCTCCTTGTCGTAATGCAGGGCCTCATAGTCATACATGCTGACCCTGCTCACCTGGATCCGCAGCTGCTCAGGCACTGGCTGCTGGCTGAGGGCAGGGGCAGCGAGAGGGGGCTCGGCAAGGGCCCAGCTCGGGCACCAAACCAAGTGTCCCCTCCCAGCTGCCCTGGGGCACAGGGACTGTTAGCCCCCTTTTCAGCTGGGGAAACCAAGGCTCAACGAGGGGCAGAGTCTGGCCTGGGGCCCAGGGCACGTGGAGACTGCAGGGGCACGTACTCGCTGTGCAGGGGGGTGGCACTGCGCCGCTTGACCTTCTGCACCATGGTGGCCTGGTTGCGCAGGACGATATGAATGCGCGAGGCAGCCAGTTTGCAGGGCTCGCCATCCACCTGCACTGGGATGGCCTTGGACGTGGTGAGCACCACCTCACGGCACTGCGTCAGCCGCTCGCCATGCCCGCCCACCTGCAGCGCTGCCTGTGAGCACAGAAGGCTCGGGTCAGGGGCCAGGGAGGGATGCTGGGACCTCAAGCCCTGCTCCTGCCAGGGACACAGTGGCCAGAGAACAGAGAGTGACCCCGATGGAAAGCGGAGGGAGGAGGAGGCCCCAACAGAAGGGGAGGTGTGGGCAAGACCCAGACACACGCAATGAGGGTGACGCCCCAGTCAGAGGGGCTGGATGAAAGTAGCCTCCCAGACGTAGAAACTGAAAGACACTCTGAAGTCAGAGAGAGGAGGAGACCGGGAGCCTTCAGTCAGAGAAGGGACGTTTGGTGACCCCCACTTCCACCTTGGAACGTGCTTGTGAGCACTGTAGGCTCAGGCCAGGTACAAAGTGGAGCCGGGGCCTCAGGCAGGCCCCACGCTGGCCCACTCACCAGGGACGTCATGGTGAAGCCAATGACCTCGAGGTAGCCGTCGTCGTGCCGCTGGGGCTCGAAGTCGTGGTGCTCCCCAGGGTGGCCCCAGGGCATGGTGCCTGCGCAGTACCTGAAGGGAGGCAACGGCGGGCTTCAGAGGACAGTCTCACAGTATGGGGACAGCTGGACCCACACACAGCCCTCCCATCCTCACCTGGGGATGTTCAGGAAAACAATGCACTGGGGTTTCAGGTCCTGAATCTTGGGGGTCAGGTCAGTTCCGTCACACTGGAGGCAGGGACAGGGGAGGGGGTTGGGGTACACGCGTGGTGCCAAGGCAGCTTCCCTCCCGGCTGGGCCTGCCACTCTGCCTGCCGGCTTGGCCCACTCACCACTACGCGGATGTGCTTGGCCAAGTCCTTGGAACTGCCCATCAGAAAGTCGGAGAAGGCTGTCTGTGGGAGACAGAGGCGTCAGCATCTGGTGACAGGGACCTTCCCTCACCCCTGCCTGACAGGGCTCCTGGGGTCTGGCAGACACAGGTGGGCTAGGAGCGTGGCTGGTGGAATAGGTGGGCGTGGGAAGGGGGTGTTGCTGGGCTGGCAGACTCCAAACTCACCCCGGCATAGAACATCTTATTCCGAAAGCGGCTATTGAATTTCTCTGGGTTGGCCTCTGAGTGGCAACAAGAAACGGGAGATAGTCAGTCACTTGGGGGCTGCTGGGGCTTCCCAGGCTGGGATGGGGAGGGAGGGCTGGGAGCGAACGCCTTTTACTGGTCATGGTAAGGTCTGATCCTCCTGCGTCCCTCCCTCCCCAGCCTCCCAAAGCCTCAGCCAGAGCTTGCCAACCTCGAGACTCATGAAACTCCAGGGTGACGTGGGCATCAAAGCCCAGGCTGAAGTAATTGTTGAAGACGTCCAACGGTAGCTGGAAAAACATCAAGGGACCAGCATGAAGGTTGGGCCGCACGGACACCTCCCCGTTCCAGGCCCAGGGGCACGGTGCTTGCTCAGCCCACGGGTTTTCAGAGGCCTTTCCCACACAGTTAACGCGATCCCCCAGAAAGCTCTTCCCCAGCCTCCCTGCCCACCTAGGATCTGCCCTCTCGGCTCCTCTAAGTGTCCTGTACACAAGAGCACCCCCACTCTGCTGGCACTCATTTCCTCGGCTTTCCTTCCCCCACAACGCTTCCCCGAGGTGCCATATTCTGTAGGAGTCCACAAGTGGGGGCTTTGTCACGTTCACTGCTGGCAGGAGCCTGGCAGGTAGCAGGTACTCAGCAAGGATTTGCCGAGCGACTGAATAACTATTATCTTGTGAGGCTCTAAGGACCACTATTCCCACCGTACAGATGAAGAAGCCTAAGTTTGAAGAGATGAAGAGACTCCCCATGATCCCAGAATCAGCAAGTGTGCAAGTGGGGCCCAGCCCCGGTCTCCTGGGAATGCCAGACACTGAGGTGTGGCGCGGCACCCGGTACATGGCCCCCGCCGACCTACCCGGTCCGTGGCGCCCTCGTCACGCTCCTCAGGCCCTGCTTCCGGGTTGGGCTCCACGTGGAGGTCCCAGCGGTCCAGCTGCACCACGTTCCCCTCCTCCACGTGGGACAGGATCTTAGACACGGGCTCATCAGTGTAGCCCTGGTGGAAGGAAGCAGGAAGTGAGCCCCTCCCCCACCACACAGCCCAGCCCTGCGGCCCCACCTCCGGTGGGCTCTTACCCCACCCCAGTTGAGGGTGCGGGCCAAGTCATTGCCAGTGCCCAGGGGCAGGATGGCAACAGGCGGCGGCGGTTTTAAGCGCAGCTGGTCCAGGGTAGAGAGGATCCAGCCGACCTGGAGGGGGCATGGCAAAAGAGGCCAGGTCAGGCCAGCCAGGCCCAGGCGCGGGTCCAGGCCGGCTGCGGAGAGGAGGGGGAGCTCACCGTGCCATCGCCCCCGCACGCCAGGATCCGCAGGTTGTGCACTTTGCGGTACATCTCCAGCCTGGGGTGGGCAGACAGGGAGGGGGTCAGGGTATATGGAACGGGCCCTGAGCAACAAGCAGACCCTCGCCACTGTCCCCACAGACACGTGGCAGGTACTTACGCCTCCTTGGGGCCTCCCTGGCTCAGGTCAAAGACTTGTCGGGGATTGAGATACCAGAGGAATGACTGTATGATTTTAGCGCCCTGTGAGGGTAGGGGAAGAGGCAGTCAGGGGTGGTGGGCTGAGGTGGGGAGCAGGCAGGGAGAAGGCTGTGGCTGTGGGAACCAGGCCTAATAGGGGTGAGGGGCAGAGACAGGATTAGATTTTTCTCAGGATCCCTGGGAAAGAGGGATGGGGCAGAAGCCTGAAGTGGAACCTGGAACAGCTGTGGGGTGGGGGTGGGGGTGGGGTGGGAGAGCCTGACCCCATGCCTCCCCTCAGGCTCTCTGTGGAGCGGGGAGGCTGTGCACACCTGGTTGCCCCCACTCTTGGGGTTCACAAACACCAGCAGGGGCTTCATGAGGGGGGATGGGGTGGGCCTGATGATGAAGGGTCTCCAGCGGCCCTCCTAGGAGACAGAAATCCCGTAAGGCTCCTTCCTGTCCTGGAGGACCCTACCCCATGCTCAGCGGTGCCCCTGGGGGCCCCTCAATACCACCTCTGGATCAGACCTTAGGGTGGGCCTGGCCATAGTGAAGCAAGTTGGGTCTGACCTCCCACCCTCCTCAGGGCTCTAGAGCCCAAAGTGACCCAACAAAGGCAGAACCAGCCTGTTTCTTCCTGTCCCCTCCAGCTGTCCACCCGGCCCCAGGTCGAACCTCGGGCCCTTTCTTGCTGGATTTCCTCTTGAAGGATGCTCTCTTTTTCTTCTTGCTGGCCTTGAGGGTGTTCTGCACGGGAAACCGGGGGGTTAGTGACAAGGTGGGTGGCATGGGGTGGCTGGCAGGCCCCAAGTGCGTAGGAGGTGTCAAGGGTACAGGCAGGACTCACCTGGGGCCTGCGGGCACGGAGGATCCAGGTGGGCGGGATGACCACAGCAGCGTGGACCCCCAGGGAGCAGGGTTCCTCGATCTGCTGCAGCATGAAGCAGGATACCTTGCTGTGGTACTGAGGGGAGGGGGTTGTGGCTGAGTTGGGCCGAGCTGTGGCCTGGGACCCCAGCCCAGCCCAGCCCAGCACGCGGGATGGCCTTAGGGAGCAGGGCGAGCATGACTCACTGCTTGCTTGCACCAGGAGCAGCTGATGGCCACAATCTCCTTGCTGTGGAAGGTGAACTTCTGCTGGAAGCCCTAGGGTAGAGAGGGGGGTTGGGGTACCAGGGGCCAGGTCCGGAGCGGTACTCTTAGTCCCTCTTGTGTTGCTGTTGCCAACCTCTGTCCGCCCAGGGAAATTGGGGACATTTTTAAAAATTAAAAAGTCTATCAGAAAGCCCCTAGAGCAGGGAGGCTCAGCCAGGGGCCTGTGACTCTGAAGTTAATTGCAGTTTTGGGTGTGCACACGTGACCTGCTGGAGAGTGGCCACAGCTAATTCCGGCTTGACTCAGATCCCCTCCTTCCTGACCCCAAATCCGGCCAGGCCCCCTAGGCTGTTCTGTCCCAAAGTCCTTTGTGCTTCTTTATAGTACCTGTCACTGTCCTTCCCTTGTGCATTCCACAGACATTTATCGAGGGCCCACCCCCTACGTGCCAGATGCTGTGCCAAGCACTGAGTCAGTGGAGGAAAGGGGGACAGGGGTCCCTAGTTCTCTCAGAGCCTACACTTACTGAGGGAGACAGACAAGAAGCAGACAACCAATGAGTGAACAAAACCACCACGGCCCGTGCTCAGGAAGACCGCTGTGGTCTGTCTTCGAGCCATACCCTCCTCCAGGAGGGCAGGAACCCAAAGCCCAGCTCAGCGCTCGGCACCCACCAGGCGCTCAACAAACACCTGCTGAGTTAACAACTGAGTAAGGCTACACGATTCTCAGAGGGTGTGCTCACAACGTCAAAGCTGCCAGGACACACTGCACTAGAAGAAACCCTTCCTCTGTGCTGTCCTGCTCAGCCCGGAGACCGAGGTGTTATGGAACTGACTGGGCACTGCAGCCGGGCTTAGAGTGAGCCCTGGGACTCTGCATTCTGGGGACACCTGCAGTGATGGTCAGGCCACACTGGACACACAGTATAGGACTTGGGGGCCACAGGGCCCAGGTCCAGTGGGCAGCAGGCTGGTTGACATCCTTGGACAGGGCCTCTCACCTTCCCACAGTGCCGACACTTGCCATCTTGGCGTCGCCTGTGTACCCAGTGATGCCGCACGAAGGTTGGCTGGTGGAAGAGGAGAGAAGCATCATTGGAGTTAGTGAGAGGTGGAGGGAACAAAATCCCCGAGCATGGCCTGCACCCCTCGATACATCAGTGGTGAAGGTGGGGGCTGCAGGAAGGTCTCTGAGGTCTTGTGTGTGAGGGGAAGGGGCTGAAGACTTCTTTTTGTGGCCTGGAGCACAGCTACGTCTCCAAGGAGGGACAGTGCTAGGAGGCATGTGGTGCCTCACCCCGTCTGCAGTCAGGGCCGGCCAGGCTTTCCCCTCTGAGACCTCAGAGCCTCACTCCTTGCACCTCCCTGCGCCCCCAAGCAGCCTAGAACGTGCAGAGTCCCCAGGTGGCAGTTGGGGGACACTGAAGAGAGGTCCACTTGGGGTCTCCTTGCCCCTAAACTACCTTGGGCACGTACCTCACGGACATTCCTGGAGCCTGACTCACGGAAGGACGGCTTACAGCGGAAATTTATCTGTGAAAGATCGCAACGACCACAAAACGTCAGAATCTCCC
The DNA here is from genome assembly GCF_964194185.1 of Rhinolophus hipposideros. Lineage (NCBI taxonomy): Eukaryota > Metazoa > Chordata > Mammalia > Chiroptera > Rhinolophidae > Rhinolophus > Rhinolophus hipposideros. The sequence continues at coordinate 13,742,409 of NC_138056.1, forward strand.
CTTGGGGTCAGGCATATGGCCGACCCCTGCAGGAAAGGGTTACTCAGAGATCCTCACAGGCAGGGAGGGATAGCCCTAATTCATCCTGGGGGCCCTCGGAACATGAGATGCAGCCTCTCAGAAGCCCTCCTGAGAGCCAGAAGGAAGCTTTCCTTTCTCTGCCCAGTATTTTGGGATTGCGGAGAGACTGGGACTTTACTGTCCATCTCCCCCACCAGGACGGCACCATGGTTTCCTTCTCCTATATTTTTCCTCAACCTCCAACACTCCCAACCTAGGCACCTGCAGGCACCCCGGTCCTGGCCGCAGACTTGTGCTGACTGGTCTCTGGAGAGAGACCTCTAGCTAATTTGTGGAACCCTGGTTTGATTTTCACTTTAGAGGATGGTAATGGGTCTATAACGCCTGGGGCTGCATTTGTTTCTCTTTTCCTAACTGTCCCCTTTAGACTTAACAAAGTCATAGAGAAGCCTTATCCTACGAATCAGGCGCTGGGAAGCCTGGTCTGTGCCATTCCTAGTCCAGGTGCTTTCCTGTATGCTACGCTGCTACCTGGGGGCGCTGACTGGCTATGGCAGCCCTCCCACCCTCTGCCTGGATCCTCCCACCAGCATTCCTGCTACTTCCCTCTAGAAGCACGGGGCCCAGGCATGCCCCCAGCTGCAGACACATCATGGACAACGGACTTTGGGGAAAGGTCTCCACAGCAGGAGTGTGTAGGGGACAGAGCCTGGCTTTGGGGTTACACAAAACTGAGCCAGCCACAGCTGAGTTATGAAGCTTCAGCAAGGCAACGAATGCCCCTTCTAAGTGTTAGATTAGATACTGATAAAATGGTGTCATGGGATCATTCACTAATTCATCCTGTCGACTAGCAGTCAATGCACCCCCCTCTGCCAGGCGTGTTCTGGGCAGTGGGGATACAGCAGCTACTATACAGGGAAGGCAGGATTCAAATGCAGGCGTTTCAGCTCCAGGGTCCTAGGCTCTTCACCACCACAGACACTGGGCTATCGCTGGCAGGCAATGCTTGTGTAACACGACTATGCACGTGCAGACACACACGTGTGTGCTCTGAGGGCTTCAGCACCTGCAGGGCAGGGGCAGGAAAGGTTGAGCAAATACACTCACCTTCTCCAGCTGTTCAATGCAGGGGGTGTGCACCACGATCTTGCAGGCTGCACACTTTCTCCGGGACACTGATTTCTGCTGTAGGAAAGAGAGAACCCCTGAGGCACCAGGTAACTCCACCCCGGATGCTGCCCCAGGGCAGACACAGCGATCCTTGCATGTGCCCCAGCACAACTGCCCTCTGTGTGCACCGGGAACCCCCACTGTTGGCTCCTGGCATCAGGACACAGCTCCCATTCCCCTCACCATCCTTGCGCAGCCCACAGCAGGGGCGCTCAGGTTCCCACCTTCCCCTGGAAGGGCTACAGCCCTCCAGCCAGCAGGGGTCGGCCTGCAGGCGCCTAGCGCCGGATCCACCACCAGGGGGCAGCACGCCGCACGCAGCGCACTCACCAGCATCTTAGCTACACAGTACTGCTCTCCGACATAGCAGAAGTCCCCCGACACGTTGGTCTCGAACCAGATGTGCTCCCCATACGTCGCGGACTCCTAGACCGTGGGACGAACATGCTTAGTGCACACCTGCCACCCACCTCACCAGTCAGGCCCCGCCCTGACCTACCAACCCTCTCCCCCAAGATAAACTTGCGCCAGCCACCAAGATCTACTTTGCTCCACCCTGTTTTCCCCATTGTCCCTACTATTGAAGGCTTGGTGCAAACATGGCCACCCCAGGAGGTCTGCCCTGACCCCACAGGCTCCTCTCGCATCTGCCCACAGTACCCCCACCCCCGACTGCTGCCGTGGCTCACAGCCCAGCAGGGGCTGGTACCCATGTGCCCTTCAGCACCCAGCCACTCACACTCCAGTCCACAGTGCTCCGGATATGCCGCTCTGGCTCGCTGCACGGGGCCCCTGGAGCCGGAGGAGGCGGTGCCAGGTGCTGGAGGCCCGACTTGGTGATGGCTTTCCTACAGAAAAGGAGACAGCTGAGGCCAGCTGAGCACTTGGAAACTGCTCCTTACCCCATCACTCGGGACCTCTGCCCTCACTGTGACCCCATCCCAAGGCCAAGATAGGGATAGCAATAGGGAGCGAGGGGAGAGGGCCCCTTCCAGCAGCCCAAGACTCAGAGGATTCCGGCGGGAGGCTCAGCCCTCCTCACAGCCCTTCCCGGGCGTGCTGCTCTGGGGCAGGGCACCCTCGGGCAGGGCACCCTCAGGCCAACGAGCCCCAAGGCCCTTCCTCTCGGCCAGCCCCCTTGGAGGCCACACCACTCGCCCTGCCGGCCGCAGCTATACCTACGCAAGCAGGGCGCTCCAGGCCTGGGGTCCGGCCGACTTGCGCCGTAGGGCTACCTGGCGCCTGCGGGACAGCGGGCGCACACGGGCGGGCATCGTGGGGCCAGCTGAGGCGCCTGAGGCTCTTCCGCCCCCGGGGCCAGGATGCTGGCCTGTGGGCCGCTGCTGGCTGAGGCGCCGATAGTAACCCTGCAGGCCCCAGAGGGCGCAGTCATACACCCTGTCAGCAGGGAGCAGGTGGGAGGAGGCTCGACGCAGGTAACGGGGCACGGGCAGCAGGGGCCGTGTGCCCACGTGTGGCGTTGGCCCTGGTCTATTGGTGCTTCGCTGGATGGCACTCAGTGCTGCAACTGTCACATCCTCCTCTTGGACCCCCTCCTCCTTCTCCTCCTCTTCCTCACTCATGCCCACAAGTCTGGTCAACAGCAGGGGTGCGCCCAGAAGCTGGGCCCCAACAGTGGCAGGCTGTGGGGTGGGCACCTCATCCACGGTGAAGCGGGGGTTGCAGGCAGGGGGCGCGGTGCTGGAGCGGCGGCGGCGGGTGCCCCGGGCCCGCATCCCACAGCCCAGGAGGCAGCCCTGGAGCTGTGCGCTGGAGCGGCGCCTCTGTGTTAGCGAGGAAGAAGCCTGCCCGGCAGGGGAGCGGCGCCGCGCCTTGCCCGTGGGCAGCCCCACACTGCTGGGTCGCCGCTGCCCCTCTCCAGGGCCTGGGGACTTCCGCTGGAAGTGTCTCCTAAAAAAAGTCTCCATGCAGGGGCGGGCCGGTGGCTGTTGGCACAGAGTCCAGGGAGCCCACATTTACCACTGCTGGAAGCACTGGCGCTCTCCCCAGTTATACCTCTAGGCTGCCCCAGGAGTAGTGCAGGAGAGGGATTCCAGCTACCCATCCCCAGTCCCCTGTCCAGGCACCATAATCCACCAAGTCCTGGCCTAAAGGACTTCGACTCTTGCCTGAAGCTGATGGAAAAGAAAAAGGAAACTGGAAGTTGCATTCTGGGTTCCAGTTCAGAGTTGACCTAGACAGACTGAGGAGCCGAAGTCAAGAGTTTTCCTCCTCAGGCCCTTTTTTTTTATTTCCACCAACATGAGGCAGGTTAGATTTAATGTCCGTTCCTGGAACATGGCACAAACCACGCCATGGTAATAAAACAAGGTTCTCTGAAAAGAAACTCAGTCTTGGTAAGACCCCTGACTCTCTCAGCCCCATTCTTGGGACCAGGCTGAGTGGCACCTAGTAACAGAGAGGGTCTGACATATGCCTTAGGGATCAAAGGACCCTGGGGACACAAGGCCCTCAGAGAACTGGAGAGGCAGCTGCACAAGGACAGAAACCACCCTAGAGGAACTTTGCACAGGCAGCGACAAGAGGCCTGAGCCAAGAGAAAAGCCTTCTGGATTCTGGTGTGCGCGTGGGTCTGTGTCTCTGCGGGGCCGAAGGTAAGAACTTTGCTGGAACTGGACTGCTCTCTCTCACCCTTCTGAAGAGGTGCAGTATGGACACCATCCCACGTGTGAAAGTATTGGGTGACGTCTGAAAACCTTTCCAGCTCTGCCACCGAGGGTGCCTGTGCACTGCGCTTTGTCCTAGGGACCAGTGCTACCGGTAGAAGCCCCAACTCTCACAATTCCAAACACTGAGCTGCCCTGAGCCGCCTCCAGGGAGGCAGGACCCTTGGAGACCAGCCTTGCTCAAATCATTCTCCCATGACCTGTTCTAAACACATGTTCCCATTCCTTCACCAGCTCACCTGCTTCTGCCACCTCTTCTGCACAGGCCACTGGGATCACCTACACCCTTTTCTCTCCCCAACAGTAGGAAAAGGGCAGAAAGCCTGGCATGCTGGTCAGTTTAGAGTCGGTTCTACCTGAAGGCAAAGCCTACACTCCAGAGATGAGGTGGGGTGTTGGGTCTTTCCTCTTGGACTAGGAGGCTGGGACTAAGGTGGGATGGGTAGGGAAGGTGACCATCATAAGAACCATAATGGTTCTATTTACTGAACACCTACTATGCGACAGGCCCTGGGCTAAGCACTTTCATTTACCATCTTACCTGATTCCTGCTATAACCCTGTGAGACAAAAAGAATGAATGCTCTATTACAGAGATGACAAAACTGGGGCTTCAAGAGGCGCAGTAATATGCCCAAGGTCACACAGCCAGTCAGTGGCAGAACCGGGACCTGAACCCTGGTCGGCCTGACATGGGGTCTGCTCTGCACCCAGGAAGAGGAGCTTGAAGGCCCAGCTACCCACTGCTGCCAAGGTATTGGCTTGCCAGCACTCCCCCAGGGTGTCAGCTTTCTCTGCCCGTCTGGTCAGGCCGCCCTGTGACAGCTGCCCAGCCTGGAGAAGATTAGTCACCCGGACACACCGCCTGATGCTAGTGTCACCCAGAAAACAAAAGGCCACAGTCAGTGGTGGGGGGAGGTGCTGCAGGCACTTCATGGGTGTTGCTTAGGGCTGGGCCCTGCCTGCTGCCCCAGACCCACACTGACAGGAGAGGCCAGGAGGAAGCGGGCACCTGCACAGCCCGCTTCACGACAGGGGGCAGCTTCCAGCACTCCCACAGTGCTCTGGCCCACATATTGCCAGCAGCCCCAGCCCACATCTGCCCAGAGTATCCTCCGCTGCCTGACGGTGCCGTCATTGCAAATGGGGAACAAAGCAGGCCAGGCCAGTGTGTGACCATGTGCTACACTGTCCTTTCACAGGCCTCAGTTTCCTTATTTGTCCAAGGAGGCTGATTTGACATTTTATTATAAGCTCTCTGGCCAGGAACCCAAGCCTCTGTGTTTCCAACGTCCCCTCCCCCCAGTCGCTGTGCTTCCTGTTCCTCTGGTCTCCATAGAAACCTCTGTCCTCTGGTCAGCAATTGCCTGACTCCTGACTTCCTATCTCTGCTGAGGCTTCTCCTGGGTCTGGTCAGAGCCCAGCCTGGCCTCAGGCCTGTCCCAGCCTTCTCTCTGCTTGGACCTGGGGCCTTTTCCCACAGCACAGCTCTGAGCAGCAGCTTCTTTTCACCTCACACTGTGTTACCTTCTACATACTACCACAAAGTACAAAGCATGTGTAAAGGTCACTAGAGGAGGCCCCACAGGGTTCTCACACCAACCACAGAGCAGACGGGCTGCCCCTCAGCCTCCTGGTGGGGGGCCTGGGGAAGCCTGTCACACCCAGAGGGAACAGGATGGGGAAAAACTCATGGGCCCCATCAACCTCTGGCTGGCTGCTGGGGGCCCAGGGAGGACAAAGGATACATGCATGCTAGTGCTGGCCACGTACCCCTGATGAGCAGCAGCGAGTGTGGCGGTGGGCAGCTGCCAGTGTGGGTGAGCAGCCTGAGTGCCCCAGCTAGGACGGACAGGACGCCTGACCCCGCAGTCCAGACTCTCTCACACTCTATTAGTTTCAAGTAGAAAAGCCCAAAGGCTTTGAAATCCTGCATCTACCATTGCTTTCCTGGGCTGATCCACTAACATTGAGTCTCAATGCTCTCATCTGCAAAATGGGGATGATACCACCTCGTTCAAGGTTGGCATAAGGGACACTCTAATGAGATGATAGTATAAAGTACCTGACACTATGATACCTGGCAGAAAGTAAGGGCATGGCGGGCCCTACACCCACAGCAGACACCAGGCGTGTGGATCATGCCACCTCCTGAGGTTTGACTCTGCCCATGGCGGGAGTGGGAACCCAGAAAGGGAAGCAGAAATACCTAGAGTGGCCACCACCCACCTCATGAGGAACAGAGCCTGGCAGCCAGAGCCACCTGGGTGTCTGCTCATGCCGTGAGGAATGTCCTCTGCCTCTCGTACCAGGCCTGGCCCACAGGGACACCTCTGCCTCCAGAGGTGCTCGCCCAGGATTCCCTGTGGGATTCGGCCAGAGTTGCCAATCTATAGGGTGGTCAGGGCCCCACTTCCAGCAGCTCCAGAGCGAGGGCCTGGAGCTGCCTCCCCTGGAGGCTGTTGCTTAGAAGCCATGTCTGGCTGCTCTGTTCCCAGGCGGGGACATTGGAAGGGAGGCCTGCCTGAGGGCTGGTGAGGCAGGGTCCCATCTTCCCTATGGTCTTTAGTCACTAAGGTGGATCCTACCCCAACAAAACAAACAAACAAAAATGCACAGTGGGGAGCAGATGGGCCTGCATGGTAAAGGAAGTGACCAGGCCAGTAATGTTTACCTCCACTGGGTCTGCCCTGGCTGGGGGCAGGTGGTCCACCTACCCTTTTCTTTTCCGTTTCCCTTTCCTTTTCTATCAGTTTCAGGAGCCTCTTCTAGGGATGGTGGTGCCTGGGCCCTCCCCATCCCCCCCTCCCCAAACCCACCCAGACAGATACAGGAGGGAGGAAGCAGAAGGCAAGGAAGGGTCGGGGAGCCCCCTTTGACCTGATCTGGAAGGCAGGACTGCAGGCAGGAGGTGGGTGAGCGGATGGGGGCTGGGGTCCCTGTGGGCAGGCGAGCCCCAGGCTCTGGCTCCAGCTCCAGGCTGCCGGCCTCTGGCTGAGCAACTCCTAGTTTGGAGAGTGAGCTGCTGTGGCTGCTCCTCTGCCCCCTCCCCCTCACCACCCTCCTCCCCCCAGCCTGAGACAGCCGTTATGAAAATAACCTGATTGGTAACCGACTGCACTTCCTCTCCCAGCGGCCGCTCCTGGCCCTGCAGCAAGCAGGCGGGTAAGCGCACACACGTACACACCACAGCACGAGCCTTGCCTCCTCTTCCCAAAGTCCCTGAGCCAAGCTGAGCGATAGCCCACTAGCCTTCCCTCCACCTGGCACCTGTTACAGGGCAGCCCCTGCCTTAGCGCTGGGACGGTGTGTGGGGGGAAGGTCTGGGGAGGGAGAAGTGAAGGTCAGGCTCGCTCCACTTCTGGCCATCTAATGCCTTCTCACACCCACTGAACAGGTTTCCTGGGGTCTGGGGAAAGCGTCTGAGATAGCTAACCACTGGCTCCAGACAAAACAACCACAAAAATAAACATCTATCGAAGGTTTCACAACTTACAACGCACTTTTTACAAGCATTATCAGACAGGAGGCTTAGAATTCCCCTGGTCCTGGCTACACCAACAGGGCGTCAGCAGCTCGTGGAGACTGTGGACCAGTGATAGCTCACAGCTCAGAAGTGGCTGAGTCCGGACTCCCGATCCTGCGTCTCCCAGCCCTGCCGAGGGGGCCTGTCACAGCTGCCCTGGCTTGTGTCCAGGACAGACCAGTTCATGTCACACCCATCTTGCCCAGAATGCCACCGCAACGCCCCCACCCCTCATGACACACCTGGCTCCCTAGAGTCTAGATAGCAGCTCCCAAACTTCCTGGTCCCAGGACCCCCTTATATACTCTTAAAATTATTGAAGAGCTCAAGAAGGTTTTATTTATGCAGATTATAGCTAGTAATGTACCATATTAGAAATTAAAACCGAGAAATGTTTAAAATATTTATTCATTTAAAAACAATAAGGCTATTACATGTTAATATAACATACTTTTGTGAAAAATAAACTATATTTTCTAAAACAAAAAAATAGTGAGAAGGGTGCCTTGCTTTAATTTTTGCCAATCTCTTTAATGTCTGCCTCAACAGAAAACGGCTAGATTATCCTATCTGCCTCTGCCGTCGGTCTGTTGACATGTTATTTTGGTTGACGTATATGAAGAAAATTCTGCCTCACACTGACATGTAGTTAGAAAAGGAAGGAGTATTTTCATAGCCTTTCCAGGCAATTATGGATAGTCTTCTTTGCTACTACACCAAAATATGACAAGTAGTAGTTTCTTAAAGGTTAGTGGCTATGTAGAATCTGAAACCACACCAGTAAGTGACCTTTTCACTGGTCTATCTTGAATTTTGCATTTTGTAACATGAGGCATAGGTCATTGGAAAATCAAATTGGTTTACTGAGTTATGCAGATGTTCCAAATGCTGACACATTTCATTATGTAGTATATAAAAAAAAAAATTACACTCGCTAACGTCCCTACTGATCTCATTAGAAAACTCATTTTAAGTTCTGGAAAGCTGTCAGCTTCTAGGCAGTGGATATAAGGTTTCAAAAATTATAATTTTCCCTCAAAAGCTCAAATTTTACCATTAGCAACAAACACTGCTACTGTTCTTGAAGTGACAATCTCCCTTCGTTCCTTTTGAGCAAATGTCTGCCAAATACCCAAGTCGGAAGAGTTTTGTCTGTCACGTGTTCTTTCAAGTTAAAATGTGTTCCTTAAAAAAACTGACTAGTACAGCTTGCAACTCAGTTGCAAAAGTGATTTTCAGTACACCCATCATCGTTTGGAGTGCCTCACGTACACGTATGTCACATGCAATGTTTAAAAAGATATATACTCAAGGATCTAGGCTTTATAAAATGAATACTTTCTGTTGCATTTGTTGTTGTTGTGAGTATGAAGAGTACGACGGCTACTAGTTTGTGCTGGGGCCCCTGCCTTGATCTGTGCTGAGGTTCCAGCAGTTTTCCCACCACTGCTTCTGCACCATCAGTACAAGTATCAACACGGTGACAAGGGCACACACCCAGGGAAGCTCTGAAAGTATTAGTACGAAAATAGTTTTGATCTCACCAATCCCCTGAAAGGGTCTAGCCGTCCCCACTCCAGGACCGTACTTTGGGAACCACTGATTCAGACTGAATTCCAAATCCTCCCGCCTGGCATATGTGGCTTCTGCCGGGTGGCACTGACACGGCCTCCTATTCCTTGACACAGACCCTTGCTTCTAACCCAGATAACCTAGTCTGTCCCTGTCTAGCTGTGCCCAGGCTCACTGCTGTGTTCCTGCACATGGCCTACCTTCTGCCTAGAATACTGGCCTCTTTCCCCACCTCATAGCAAAACCCCACCTGCTCACAGCTGCTCCAGCCAAGAATACGTCCCTCCCACTGATAATTTCACACCACCCGTTTGGCTCCTCTGCCACTGGACCCATGGAAGTCCTGATTCTTTCAGATCCATGTGCCTCATTCCTCCCTCCCTCCCACCAGACCACAAGCGCCCACAGGGCCAGTGGCCAGGCCTCGTGCATCTGGGCATGCCCGCCAGGGTGCCTGGCAGTGAGTCCAGTGTTTATTGCTGACCAGCTCAGGAGGAACAGGGAATTCCATGGAGGGGCCAGAGCCATAAGGAAAGAAAAGGGCTTCTTCCACCTTGGGTAGCACACCCAAGGGCTGACCACAAGGCCCAAACTGGCTTAGACCACTTCTCTTTGTTGGGCATAAGGGGATGGCAACAGCTTTTGTTTTAACAACTACCTTCCTCTTCTCTCCGAAGGCCCCGAAGAGTGACAGCCAAGGCCACTTTCTGGGCTGGGTGCCACTGCCGCTCCATCTCTCCATGGCTTTCCTTATGAAACCTGGACAGCAGGATCTGGTGATGTGAAGTGAGGGCGGTGGGCAAGGAGGGGAAAGGAGGGGCTGCCCTTAGAAGCCTGGGGACTGGGCCAGGACCCGAACTCTGAACTTGCTGAAACATCCCATTTCTCCTTCAAGTCCTGAGTCCCTATCTCAGGGTCTGGCTCCTGGTAGGCCCTGGAGAACTGTTGTGGAATGAATAACTGACTCATTCTTTTAGAGCAGGGGTGTCCAAACTTTTTTCAACGTTTATCACCAAGGTCCATATGCGGTAAAATACACCAACAGCCGGGCAACTCACTCGAGGTGAAGTATGTATTGCCTCACCTGGTTTATTTAAGTAAACTAAATATTGTTTTGGAATTTGCTGCAGGCCAATTAAAAACGAATTGCAGACCGCAGTTGGCCCATGGGGCCGCAGTTTGGACACCCCTGTTTTAGAGCCTCCCCTCCAAGCCATCCTCCCACTGCTACCAGAATTCATTCTAAAGCCTTGATTGGCTCTCTATTGTCAGCTGAGCAAAATGCAAAGACCTGGGCCTCGGCTTCCTCTCCCATCTCCCTTTCGTACCTTTTATATTTTATTTGACAGATATATAACTCACTCTGTGTCAGACTGTTCTAAGAGTTTTACAAATATTAACTCATTTAATTTTATAAAAATAGTATTATCCCATTTTACAGATGAGGAAACTGAGGCACAAGAGATAAAATAACTTGCCTGTGGTCATGAAGCTAGTAAGTGGCAGAGCTGGGATTCCAACCCAGGAGTCTGCTCCAGGTCCATGCCCTCAGCCCCACCCCTCACTCTCGAACTCGAGCTGCTTCTGTCACACAAGCCTGTGGGTTTGTGTCTGTGCATTTGGCACCTGACAGTCTCTCTACCTGCGATACCATTCCCCTGTTCCCCTCTACTGCTTAGTGATTGTGCCTTCATCTATTTCCTCTCATCTTTTCAGAATTGGCTCAGACATAGGCTCTGCTGCAAAGTTCTCCCAGCCCCCTTTCCCAAAGGGTTAGCTGCTCCCACGCTCCCGGCTCTGGCCCTCTTAGTGATTCCGGGCCATCAGCGCGATGGTTTACGAGTCTATATCCCCCACCAGACTGGGAGCCCCTGGGGGCCGTTTACTGCTGGTAATTGCATCCCCAAGGTCTTGGAAAGCCAGAAGTAGTTTGAAGAGTGAATGGAGGGAAAAGCGAATGGTCCAGGCTCAGCCTCGTGGATCAAGCTGAGAGCAAAGGGCTTCAGGCCGGCACAGTGACCCAGCAGCTGGCCAGCTCCTGAGGCCTTCCTGCCAGCAGCGGTGGACAAGCTGCTGGTGTGGGCTGAGCTCTTGCGTCTCAGAGGCACGCTGAAACCGATCCCTGATGGGAATGCTGATACGCCTCTCTCTGAGTCTCCCAACCCACTGTCGGGAGTGTCACAAACCCTCTGCTGGCCGCCATGTCCCTCTCCTCTTGTGACCAGTCCCTCGTGTTGCCTTCTCCTGTGTCTGTAGCAGGTTCCCAGTCCCCATCTGCCACGAGCAGCATTCTCCCTCATCCCTCATACAAAATTTACTCGCCCTCTGAAACTTCTGATTACGTTGCTCCCTCCTCCACCCCCTAGAAGATCTTCTCCTAATCAGCTGTCAGACCCTGGGGCTCCACCCTGCCCCCCAAGCTTCCACGCACCCCACACTGAGGCAGAAACTGTGACTAAAATCTCTCTGAGTGGTCTTTCCCAAGGATTTGGACTCAAAGGTCCAGACAGGTTTTGCCTCTGATCAGTTTTATGACCTCAAGCGAAGTCTCTCTTACCCTGTCTGAGCCTCAATTTCCTCATCTGATAAATGGGGTTAACCCCACTTGTCTTCCCTGTGGAAGCTTGAAAGAGAAAGTGTTTGTTCATGGTAACCAATTCCTCAGTTTACCAAAACTTTGAAGAAAGAAAATAACTCCAGTGGCCTAAAAATGAGGACCACCAAAAATGAGTTGCAGAGCAATCTGGTAACTACCTAAGCTGAAGATACACCACCCTGTCCGTAACCAAGCACAAGTGGAGAGAATGAGCAGGGAGATGTGCACCAGAACCGGCTCTGAAGGGTTTTGCTTGCAAGGGCAAAAAAACTGCCAACAACCTAAATGGCCATCGACAGGATATGGGCAAAATAAGCTGCTGTGTAGTTACCAAAAGGGACAGTACATGGGAGTTAAAATGGGTTCACTCGAGCTCATGTTTCAAGATGGTTAAATGTCCAAAATAATATGGATGGAAAAAAACTAAACTCAGGACATGTACAGTATATCATTTAAATACAACGCAAAAACCATACAAAGTAGTACTATACGTTGCTCTGCACGCATACCTATGTAGGGAAAAATTTTAAAACAGGAATGTAAATACAAACACCAGAGTCAGGACTGTGATTTCCTTTGGGGAGGGAGACGTGAGGCCTCCAGCTCTATCTAAAGCAAATACACCATAACGGGAAGATCTGAGCAAGCTAAGTCGTTGTGTTCCATGATTCTGTAGACTTTTCTAGTTGTAAAATATTTAATGCTTTAAAACAATATCCTTTAAAACAATTTTTAAAAAAAGATTCCCAGGGGGATAACATTTCTCTGAGGTTACCCTGGGTCTTCCATGGATGGCATGGAACCCCGAGTGCGTTCCTCACACTGTGTCATAGGAGGAACCCCACGTCCGTGGGGCCGGAAGGAAGGTCTCCACCTAAAGGGTGCCTTCCAGAGGAGGACGAGCGGGGAGCAGGTTGTGTCAGTGGTGTGTCTGTGTGGGCTGGGGAGCAGGAACCAGCTTGCCCCCTTTCACAACCACCCCCGCCTCAGTAAAATGTCAGCAAGCTGGGGAAGGGGGTGGAGAGACAGGCAAGCTGTTAACCTGAGAGATGCTGGGGCGTGGGCGAGCAGGCCCAGGCTCCCAGACAGTTATTTTGGCGTGTGCTGTGATTGGGCTCAGCCCTGCCAGGCGAGAGGCCTCTCTGTGGGAGCTCTGCCTTGGTGCTCTGCCAGGAGCCAGGGGGAGGAGGCCCTGCCCTGGAAGGGGAGGGGGCCTCCCCCTGTCCTCAGACCTCTCACCATGAGGTGCTGGGTCCAAATAAGGCCCAGTGTGCTGTGCTCTCCTCCTAAGCACCTCTCCCCCGGCCTCAGGCCACCCACTGAGCCCAAGGTGGTGTCAGGGGCTCCTTTAAACACATCCAGTGAATCTTTTACTCCCTGTGCTGTGACAGCAAGATAAAAGGTCACAGGCTTGCCCTCCCCTCCAGATCCAGCCAGGGAGCCACAGGACAACTGCTTACAACCCCAGCCTCCCTACTCAAGGATCTCCCCAGCAGAGCCATGCTCCCCCTGAAGTTAGGGTCCTGGTGGCAGCTCTCCCTCGGGGTCCAGGAGAAGATTGCTTCATGGATCTTACTCCACTCCTACACGATAGAAAAATCTCTCACTCAATTGCACGGAGCCCTCAAACCCCTCTCAGGCTCCACCAGCTTGGGGATGTGAAGAAAGAAGAATGGAAGAAAAGAGTGCTAGTAAGTAGGGCAGCCTGCTGTTGTGAAAAGATCCTTGGGTTTGGGCTCCAGTGAGAGCTGTGTGATCCTGGCCCCTGATCTCTCTGAGCCTTGGTTTCTCCTCTATAAAATGGGAATAAAACCAACTGCAAGGTTGTGATTACATGTGATTGATGGATTTATAAGCTTCTGGCAACTATTAGTTGCCAAGAAAGATGAGCTGGTACGTCACTCACCTGGATGCAAGGGGACGCAGGGGGCAGGGTGGGAGTACCCATCTCAGCCTCCTCCTTCTCTCCCTGGGCCACAGAGCCCTTGGTCGAACTCAAACCTGCTCTCCGCCACCTAACCTTACCTCTGCTGTCTCAGCCAAGGAAGGAGGCAAAAAGAAACGATGGCAGAATGACAGCTCCTCAAGGGCATTCGGCCACTGCTCTGAAATGGCCTTCCAAGGCTCCTACCTGTAACCCAGCACCAGCCAGGCAGCCAGGGGGTGGGGCTGACACAGAGGCAGCAATGAGTGCCTGGCACCACCCAGAAGTGCGCCCTGCTAATCCCACCCAGGAACAAAGGGAGCTGGTGAGCCTAGAGGCAGGCACAGCGTCGCCCTTCTTACCCACACTGCCCCCGGCCCCAGGCGGACTGAGAACTGCTCAGCGGGCTGCAGCAGCCTCCGGGAGAGGCGGAGGGCAGGGCGAAAGGTGCCCGACGAGACTTTCTCCGAGAGCACGGAAGGCTTTGGGCGACCTGTGATGCGGCACGAACTGACACGACCCTGGTCTTAGGGGGCCAGCACTGCAGCCCCACGTAACCCCCTAGCTAGCTGTGAGACTGTGGCCCAGTCAAGGACACCCCACTGGGCCTCAGTCTTCAGGGACAAGGCGGGGTGGGGACCGGCGATGTGGCTCGTGCTCTACCTGCCTTCTGCCACATTCTGATTGGCTCCGTCCACCCCGGCAGCCAGAGTATCAGGTAACTCGCCAGTAGGAGGTGTCTATGGGTCTTCGGTGCAAGTAGACTAGCAGGAAGAATCTCTCCTCGCCTGCCCTCCCCACAATGGTGGCTGTCGCCCCCTTGTGTCGGTCTAGGATACTGCAGGGCAAGTTCCCTCAGCTTCCGGACCATGCAACTCTCTTTGGCCTTCGTGGGGGTACAGAGACCCAACCTCTGCTTCTCCTAGGATCCAGCGCAGGTCAAGCCTCAGGGCTAGGGTACCCACTCCCCTCCTCCTCTGCTTGGGAGGGGACTGGGGAATCGCAGGGCTCCAGGAAGCCAAGGCGGGCAGGCATGTTTCTCTCTCTCCTCGCCACCCCAGCTGCCCAGGGCCTAGGCTTTTTCTGACTAGGGTCATTCAGTCTTTCTTCTGTCCCTGCCTGGGAGGAACCCACCCTCGTGCTCTCTTTTTTGAGAGTCCTGGGTGGTTCTGCACCCTGAAATTTGATCTTTCCGGAGTATGGCATGGAGGGGAAACTGACAAGAGTTACCCATCTCCTCCTGGATCTGTGAGCCAGAGGCTCTGGTGGGTGTGTGGCAGCAGAGGGAAGACTTGAGAGAGTCCCACCCCAATTCTCAACCTTGGCCAGCTCCACACTGGCACAGGACGTCGGTTAGGAGCAGGCCGAGTTAGGTGAACTAATGCACAGCTCAGCTCACTGACGTCCCTAGTTCTTCCGAAACCAGTGGACACCCAGAGACTGCCTTGCACTCCCTTCCCTTGGCCACCCGGGCTGCTCCCAGTTTCAGCCTGAGCAAGACAAACCACTCAAAGAGGTTCATTTTGTGCCAGATATGCCGGCACCATGGACAGGGATTCTCGTCTCTGAGCACCCCTCGACACGTCCCTCCCAGTCATGGCAAAACCACCCCAAACCGGGGCTGCTTCTGCTCAGGCTGCCTTGTGGGCACCCTCAGCCAGCCTGGAGCCTGGGACCGTGCTCACTTGGGGCCATGTGGCGTCACCTCTAAATGGGACCTATTGTTTCAAACTTGTTCCACAGGTGCATTTCCTGACCTCCGGAAACTAATGACTTTGAGCACTAATGAGGGGCAGGGGTGGCAGAGCCAGCGTTCAGGCTCCCAGGGCTCTGCAGGCCGAGGCACCCTCTGGCTAGATGTGTAAAGTGCCAGGGAATTTCTGATGCCCCTGGAGTGCAACAAGGCCAAAGGATAAGCGAGTCTTCCCTCCACTCCTGAGCATTTCCTAGACCAGCAGAAGCTGAATGGTAAGGACAGAGGAAAAGCCAGCTGGTCTGGGGATAGGGCAGGGTCTGTACTTCCTCGTCCAGGAGGGGGCTGATGGGTCCCAAGCAAGGACAGGTGAGGCGGAATGGAGCTGGGGAGAATCATGACTCACCTTTGTGACTTACGGGGCTAACAATGAGAAGGCAAACTGCTCCCTAGATTCCAAGAAGGTAAAGCCAGTTATGGGGGGCTGAGGTGGGCTTTAAGGAAGAGCCTCTTAAGGAAGATGCCAAATAGGCTGCCATTCAGAGACTGTTCTACCTGACTGGACCATCACTACCCTTCAAGTCCACAGCAGAGTGAGCTAATTGATTGCAGAACTCTCACTGAGCCAAGACCCGGATGCAGACTTCTCAAGACGGCTTCAGCAGCCATCAGCAACCCATGTTATCCCGATGCTCTCTTCTAGCCACTGTCGAGTCACTCATCAGGACCCTCAGCCCCAGGGTCTGAGGTGTGTATGGGAGGGTGGGCGGAGAAATGCAGAGGGTGGACACCCAACAAGGTTAAGAATGAACATGGAGCCTGGGGAAAAGATGGAGGGATGGCTTCAGCTGGAACGCTGGGGACTTTTACCTGAGACCGGCAACCAGGAAAGGTGGCAGGACCAAAGAAACAGCATTAAAGGGGCAGTGCCCAGGGCAGGTGCACTGGTCCAAACGTTTGTCCCTGCTCCCTCCAATCAAAGCAAGGGGCAGGAAGGCAGCCCCAATGGCATCTGATTCTCTGAGCTCCCAGCCTGTCAGGGGAAAGTCTTTTCCCCTATTGCCCTCTCCCTGACTCTACTGGGTTTTCCAAATATATTCATTTCTGAATGCCCCACTGCCCCAGCACAGGGTTACTACGCAAGGGACACTCCTTCCGTGCTTCCAGAGATGCTGTTTGATTTTCTTCTCATTAAGCAGCCTGTCGGATCACTTAGCATTCCCATTACGTAGTGATGTAATACTATGGTTGGCAAACTTGGTAGAACATTAGAAACACTTGGAAGCTCCACCTCCAGACCCGATGAGTCACACATGCCAAGGGTAAGATCTAGGAATCTGTACTTCCTAAAGCTCCACAGGTCACTGTGATGTTCTGTTTGGGAAGCTGGTATCGAGAAAGGGATATGGGGTTTGGAATCAGACTAGAGTTCCAACTCCATCTCTGCCTCTTACTTGTTATGTGACTCTGCGCAAACTACTTATTGTTTTTGAGCCTGTGTTTTTCTCATCTATAAAAACGGAGAAATAACATGTGTCCTGCTTTTTTAGAGAATTACGTACAGGTACCTGTTGGTTCTCTTGTTTCTTGTTCTTCCTCCTGAATGTGCCCGAGGTTCATCCCTACAGGCACAAACCTGTGCCTTTCAGAAGAGGCACAGCCACAGGTCAGAATGGCCCAACACTTGGTACCCTGTGGGCAGGGACAGGAAGCCTTTGGCGGAGCCCCTCCCTGCCCCGCTGAAGCCTGTGAACACTGGAGGCTACATCCTGCAGAGCTGAGTGTAAACTGTTCCATCTTGCAGGGCTGTGGGTGACAAAACAGCCGTACTGGAAGATTTGCTCCCTGCCCTGTTTTATATGACACTGAAACCTGCGTGGCTCACAGAGCCTACGGAGCTCCACTTGCCAGTGTGAGGACCCAAACCCCTGGGTGTGCTTGGCAGCAGTGCAGGTGCAAAGAGCAGGGTGCTGGGTAGGGTAAGGCAAGCAGAGGGCATAGGTCAGCATCACAGGAACGCCAATCGACAAAACAGGAGAAAAGTGCCCATGTTATTGGTGGCAAAGTCTACCTTGGGAAGGGACAAGGTAAAGCTCAGAGAGGCCAAATGCTAGGAAGCCTGGGCAACTGAAGAAAAGTGAGAGGGAGGCCTTGGGCAGACTCCCAAGGGCTCAGAGTCCAATCTGAGTTGGTTCTGGGGTCTTTAGCTGATTGGCTGGCTGCAAGCTTCTCCACCACTGGAGGGCAGGAGGCGGTCAGGAGAAAGTCCAGGGAGCCCGGTGGGGTCACTCCTGGGCTCCACCTTCCCTCACCTTACCGCAGGGCTGCAGTGGCAGGAAGCGGTTCCCAGCCAATTCAGCACATATGCCATGAGCTGCCTGCACTCAATCTTTCCACACCCTCCCCCCAGGTCCTCACTAAGGTCCTGGTCAAAGTCGTGTCACAGGCACAAGATGGTGACATTTGGCGTGCTGGGGGAGGGGGCAAGATGAAGCCTGAACAGTCAGCACAGATTCCAGACTGCAGCCCACACCATCCCTTTCCCAACAAGGGAAGGACTGGAAGGCGGGAGTGGGAGAGACGCCTACTGCCGAGAGGAGGCAGAGGTTGGGGTCTCCTGTCGGACAGGTGGCCAGGCAGCCCCAACCTTAGGGAGAGGCGTAAAATGCTGAGCGACTCATCAGTGACCCGTGCTCCGGGACAGGCATGTGTCCTGACAGTATCAGCGAGGCCATTGTGCAGATGTCACGCGGCGGGGGTCGGCCACGGGGCCCCACCGAGGGGACCCTGTTCTATCAGTGCCCAGAAGGGATGAGTGACCAGTCCTGGGGCCCTACCTGCTGTTGCCAGGGGGCTGGGGTGATTCTGTCTTCCTGCTGGAGAGCTGAAAGCTGACCCTGCCTCGGTACCACGGAGGAGGCGCGCTCAGCTGCCGCTGCCAGCGAAGGACCCTCGCTCGGTCCCAGTGCCGAGACGCTGGCGGATGACCCGCACGCAGAGCCAACCTCAGGACAGCCCGAGCCGCCGGAGCCCGGGGGAGACCGCCACTGTGTCCGCACCGAGGTGGCCGAGGACTGCCTCCCGGTGTCAGGCGCCCGCCCCGCTCACCTGTGCCCGAAGAGCCGAAGCCCCGGGAAGCGCCGCTTGCTGAAGCGCCGCGGAGCCTTGTCCGGCTCGGGACCGGCGTCGCGTTCGGAGCCGCTGGACGAGGCGGAGGCTGACTCAGAGTCGCTGCTCCGGGCCTCGGGGCTGCCGTCCCGCGGCTCCATCCGGCCCTAGCCCCGGCCGGCGGCGGGCCCGCGGGAGACGCCCATGCCGGGCCGGCGGCCGGGGCTCAACACACCGGCTCGGCGCCGCCCGCTGCGGCCATGGCGCGCGCCCGCTCTGCCCGCCCCGCGCCGCGCGGCCCCGCACCCCACGCCCAGGTGCCCGGGAAGCGGCCGCCACCGCTCCAGGAAGTGCCGCCAGCCGCGGCAGCAGGACCCCACATAGCTGGCCGGGCTGCTGCCTGCCCGCTGCCGAGCACGCCCCCTCGGCTGTGCGGCCGCACCGGCCCGCAGCGCCCTCTGCCGACAGCCCACCGCTCGGCAACCCGCCTCGGCCTCCTTGAGGAGACGGGACTGAGGGGCGGGGCAACCGAGGCTCCGCCTCCCCAAGCCTTGGCGGGTCCGCCTTGGACCCCACGGAATCTCCCGCCTGACACAGCCGCCCTGCGCACACCCAGACACATACAATATTGTCCTCCCCTTAAGCCCCCCACCAACCAACCTACCTGGTCACTAGTGAACACCCGCGAGGGCGGCTGTCACCATTTCTCCCACAGTCACACGGAATAGACACCTTTCTGGCACACTCAGTGCCCGCTCACAGCCGTTCATACAATGACCAGCCCTTACCCCTTTGGCTCCCCCAAATCATACCCACGGGAACCAAAGTCACACAGTGCTCCCCATACACACAGAACAAAGACGCCTCTCACACAACTACGTTCATTTATTACTCAAATGAACAATTTCCACCCCAGCCTTTCACACTCAGAAATATTAATATATACTAGGACCAAAATCACTTACACCAAAGTGACCCTCTCATACACCAACAAAGAACATACACGTTTCTCATATAAATTCATCTTTCCACAACTACTCATAGTTGTTTCCAACCCTTTTGCACACTCCTGATACATAGCATTTCCCCAACACAATATCCAATGAAACCTGCAGATCTCTTACACTACAGGAACCATCTGTGCACCTCTTACACACTCATAAATACATACACATAAGGAGCACACTCATTCACCAACATACACAGCCACATAGAGCATACATGCCTTTCTCCTATATACAAATACTCCCCCAGGACAATGCTTACACGTTGCCACATCCCTCCTACATACACATCACCCACCAGAAATAGGCCTCTCAGACACACACAAATACACTCCAAGGGCAGCAGAATTTGTCCCCTCTAAAGATAAGGAAAGCAATTGGAACCAGGGCAGTCGCCTGTGGTGGCACAGCGAGCACTCGTGAATCAGCAGCTCGAGCAGCCTCTGATAGCCTCTGCAGGGCTGACAAAGAGAGGTCAGGACGCTGGAGAGTACGGTCTTCTCCCTCCCGAACCCTGCCACCCTGATGCCCACATCAGCTGCCCGCTGTTTCTGTTAGTGCTCCTCACTGCAAAGCCACATCCTGTGTCACCTTCACTTTCACCTTCTCTTCTGGGGTTCTGGCAGCCTGTTTTCCAGCCTTAGCCAGCCACATATAGCCAATGGTGAGGGCTTTGATCTGTAGGCAAGCCTGCCGTTTTGAGAAACAGCACCCAGAAGCTCAGAACCTTCTTCCAGTTTCCTTAAAGTTTTTCGTGGACTTGGAGTTCTGACCAGGTAGGTGGGGCACCAGCCCTCCAGCTAGCAGTAGGTACCAGGATCGCCAGGGGAAAAGCAGTGAAGTCCCCAAGTGGGCCTGACACTCTTCCTGGGGTGCATGGGCCCCTTTGAGGAAGTTTTCCAATGGTTCTGACACCAAGCTCTGAGCGAAGAGCTGAAGTCCCCACTGAGTTTGCACAAGGCCTTATAGCATCCAAGGCCACATTCCTGTGTGGGCTCCTTTTCCCAGATCCCCCTGTTTGTGCCTTCAGCTCTTAGCCTCCTGTGAGTTCAGCCCTCCACCACACTATACCCGAATAATTCAAACATCAGAGCTCCCCTCACCCTGCCAAGAACCATTTTGCCTTTTTCTGAGCCTCTGTAGAGCTGCTGGACCATGGGTGGGTAACCCCACTTCTGCCACAATCTCCCATCCCAAATAAAAGACGTAGAGGGCTGGAGGCGCCCATTCCCAGGCCACCCCAAGTACCTACTGTGTCTGGGAGTTCTCGGCTGGGATCTGTGGCACGTCCCAGGAGCGGTAGCGCCACATCTGCCTCAGTGCCCCCGGCCGCTCCCCTTCTTCCGTCCCCACCGCCTCCGCGGGGCCCAGAGCTGTGGCCTCATCTCAGCCTCCCCTGGTTCTGTGACCAGCCCCCAGTACGCTCATCCTGCCGGCGACTCTCTTCCTCTTTTGGCACTTCCTGACCAGGGGGCCCTGCGAGAGGCCGCTGACTGCCCCAGTAGAGGACCACAGTCCTCTTAGGCGCCTTCCGCTGGCTGGGGAAGGAGGCTGGCTGGGAAGAAGAGCTGCACAGGAGAGCAAGAGGCAGGTGAGAACAAGCCCAGTCCAGCAGCCAGGAGACAGCCCCAAGTGTCAGAGTCTGCTAGGCAGCGACCAGGCCTGCCCGGGCTGGAATCCGAACCTTGGCCCCAGCCTGGCCTTCCTCTCCACTTAACCTCTCCAATCTTCACCTCTTGGTCTAGCTGAGGTCTCCCACTGCATCACAACTACTGAGTAATGGTGGGGGGAGGGGGATACGAGCGGTGCTCAGCCCACCACACAACTCTCTCTCCTTAACACCTCTGTGAGCATTGCACCATTTAATAAGGGTCGGGCGCATGGGACGGTGTTAGAGTGGAAAGAGGAGCAAGAATGAAGCTAGAAGATGTGGGTCATGTCCTAAGTGGGTTTCTGCCACTTACCAGCTGTATGACCTGGATCAGGTCAGAGAGGTTTTACCTCACTGAGTCACCTTAAACCTTTCTGGAATAAGGTAGGACATAAACGGATAAACCAATGAATGTGTGTGTCAGGGAGTTTTGTGAGCCTCCGTTTTCATATCTGTAAAATGATAGGGGAGCGATAGTAATAATTGAGCTCGTGGAGTTTCATGAGGATTAAATAAGAGGTGAAAGAGTTTATAAATGAATTAATTCAATAAATATTTATTGAGTGCTTGCTGTGCGTCAGACTGCATAGCAGTGAGGAAGGAAGCAGGGCCCTAACTCATAGAGCTTAGATTCTAGTAGGGAAGACATCTAGGAAACAAATAATTAATATATAAAATAATGTCAGTTGATGGGATGTACTATAGAGAAAAGTGGAGCCAAAATGAAGGGGGAAGAGAATGACGTTGGGGTGAATCCCTTAGGTAGGGGGGAATGGGAGAGCCTCTCTGAGGCTGATGTTTGAAAATAGACTTGAATGAATTGAGAGCAAACATTACCATCCAGGAGAACAGCATTCTAAGTGGAAAGAATGGAAAGAGCAAAGGCCCCGAGGAAGGAATATACTTCATGTGTTTGAAGAACAGCAAAAAGGCTACACTGTTTTGGACTTTGAGGCCATCATAAAGATTTGGCAAATACATAGTAAGGCATACACTTATCTTTATTATTAAGGTTGGTGGTGGAATGGAAATTGTACCTTCCTTCAGCACTCTTTAATCACACTGCTCTATAATTAGTTTTTTTGTTTTGTTTTGTTTTTAGCTCTATATATTTGTTACCCCAGGAAAGCTGTAAATTTCTCGAGGACAGAAATGGTGTCAGTTCTGTTCAATAAACATTTGCGCTGCAGAACCTGCAGACACAGGAATATGCATGATGCCATTCCTGTCCTTAGAAACCTCCATCTGGGGCTGTAATCACCTTTGTGTCCCTCATGACTGGAACATAATGTTTCCCAATAAATATGTGTTTAATAAATCATGCCATGGTAGGAATGATTAGTGCTCAGTAATAATAAAACTACAGCTAATATTTCTTGGATACTTCTGTGCCAGAAATCTTTGGATCCTTGTAATGACTCTCTGAGGTAGATCCTATTATTTTCCTTTTACATATGGGGAACTGAGGTATAGAACTGCTATGCTCATTTGTCCAAGGTCACCCAGCTGGTAAGTGATGGAAGTAAGAATCTGTGCCCTTAAATAAGACATCCCAGTACTCCTCTAGAGTTGGGGACATGGCCAGGTCATGCCCCTGAGCCTTGGCACCTCCTTTTCCATCAGCTCTCCCTCCAACCTATCATCTCTGAATCCCTCAAGGCAGGTCCTGTATGCTGTGGCCCATCAGAGGTTCTGCCAGCCAAACCAAGGATTCTTCTAGAAGGAGGCTGTTGCAGGGCCCTGTGCTCCTCTCCCAGGGATTCTGCAAGCAGTTTGAGCAGTTAAACAGAGGAAATGGGGCTGGGCTTGTTTTCCATCAGAGGCTTCTGGCAGCCCTGGAGCAGCAGAGAGCAGGAAATGTGGCTCCTGGAGGGGAAGTGGGGCAGGCTGGAGGCTCTGACAAGCACAGCAGTCCTGACTGTGGGACCAGGGTCCCCTTGGGCTTGTACTCCTTGAAGCTGTCAATATTTTCCAGGTGGGGTGGGGAGGACAAGGCTGGAAGGGACAGGTGCGCAGGGCTGGGGAGGATGCCCTTGGCAGTTCCTAGGACAACATGTGCCAGAACTGGGGAGCTGGGGACCCCTCAGAATCCACGCAGATACACACAGGAAGAGAAATCTGGGTAAGAAAATTATTCTGGGCTTTGCTGAGGCCCCAGAGGGTGACGTGTTCTACTTTCTGTGGCCTGGATGAGCCAGTGGGAGCTGGGGAAAAGAAATGTACCAGGGCACCAAACACTCAACCCACGATCTGGACAGCCTCTGCTCCCAAAACCAGCCAAGCCGGCCTCCTTGGCCTGACCTTCAAGGCTCCTTATGTTCTCGTTCCCTCCTTTCTTGCCTCTTTGCCCAGGCTTTCCCTGCAGAGATTTTCTTTCAGCTCACACCAGGCTGGTGCTTGCCTCACAGTAGGTGCTCAATAAACATTTCTTCCCTCTTTTTTCACACTTCCTTTAATATGCGCCCTCACCCCTGCTATTCCATTCTGCCTATGCTGCTGTCCTGGCCCTGTCTGCCCATAATGTTTGGCCAATCTAAATCTCCATCTTTCAAAGGCCCAGCCCAAAAAACAAAAATGGGAAGGTGGAAAGAGGCCCAGACTAGAGTCCAATGGTTCAGATTTCAGTCCTTGCTGTGTGACGCTGGGCAAGTGACTTCACATCTCTGGGTTGGATGATGAACCAGATAACTTCTAAAATCTCATTTAGCTCTCACAGTTTCATTTGAATCACCTTCCCGGATCTGTAGGTTTTCACTCATTTATTCGCTTGACAAATATTTTATACATACCCACTAAGTGTCAAACGCTGCCCCAGAGCCAGCACTCCCACCATATTGATTTATCTCTGACACTTTTGTTCCCAACAATATTCCTGTATCATGCGACCTTCTGAGTACATTAGTTTTGTCTCCTTACAGGATTCTTGAACCCTATATTGCTCAGAGCTCTGTGCTGGGTGCAAGTATGTGCTCAGCAACTTCCTATGGAAGTTGAAATGAGCTGAATACGGGTTTCCCATAAGCTGAGCAGAGGGAGGGGAACTGGCTTCCTGTTTGCTTGAGTGTCTGCGGTGAAGCATGAGGATTTTTTTCATCCAAGTTCCTCTCTAGTAGCTAAGTCTGTGATCCAGGTAGCTGCTGAAGCCCTTGGAGGCAACCCAGAGCCCAAGAACACCTGCTAATCGCTGGCCCTGCTCAGGTGCTAGGCCTCTGTCCCCATAGAGGTGACAGAGGTACCTGCAGGTGCCACTGGCTATTGACAGATGAAAATTTGATTAGGCTTCTTCCGGCAGCCTCATTAAAGTCAGGCGCAGGAAGAAATTGGAGGAGAGGCTGGTGACTCTCTCCCACTGGGGCAAGAGAGCTGTGGGAGCTCAGCAGTCAAACGTGGTCCCTCAAACCATGATTTCCCTTGGAAATTGTCTTTTGGCACTTCCCGGGTCCCCAGACTGGAGGTGAGAGGAGCCTGGGGGGCTCTCCCCTCACTCTGGGTTAGCTGTATCTGCCCTAAAGAGCTTTCCTTTGCTTCCAGCCTGGACTTAGCACCAAGCCCCCAGGGCAGAATAAGCAGGCCTCCTGTCCTCCAAACCTCTCACTTGTATCTGTTGGCTCATAAGCCAGGACTGCATGCAGAACCACCTTTCAGCTTCCACACCCTCTGTCCTTTTGTCCCTCCCCGGCATATGTGCACTTAGTACGGAGCCAAAAGAAAACATCCATTAAGAATGAAAAGTCCAGGCCCTGGGAAACCTAACAAAGTGAAAAAGGCTTTGGAGTGAAAACTAATTGAGCTGGATCCCAGCTCTACCCATTATTGGCTGTGTGACCTTAGCAAATTGCTTACCTTCTCTGAGGCTTAGTTTCTCACCTGTAAAATGCTGCCCAAAGGGGAGCATATCCCCACCTATCCAATGCACCCTACTTAGCCTTCCTTCCCCAAATATCTGTAGGCCAAGGGCACTAGTCAAGCACAGTGGAGCCCAGCAGAAGCCATATTTAGTCCCAATGCCTTCCCAACCGCCTTTGTGTATCTTTGAAGAGAGGTCTTCTTCAGCCTGTGCTAACCCTTGTCTTTGGGACCTGGACTCTTGGTGGGGGGCTCTCTGAATTGCTCTGCCTTGAAACTGCACCAATTGAGGCAAAAGTAAGACTCCAACCCCAGCTTCCGGTTGCCTGGTCCATGGGTTGAATTCTCAGAAGCACAATAAAGAAGAACCTGTTCAAATGCCTCTGGTTTAACTGATCCTCCCAGCTCCTCTTGAAATGCCCATATGGCTTGTGTCCGCCCTGGTGCAGGTGGGGGACAGCATGAGCTGCTGGGGGCATGTCCCAAGCACCCTGTGTCAAAATCGGGTGGATAAGACCCTGTCTCTGGGATCCCAAGCCCTGTTCTGCTGACTTCAGGACGAGCCCGGCCCCACTTCCGGGCACTGTCTTCTTTGGCCTTTGACTCACTAGTCAGTAAGAACCTCAGGTCCCTGTGGGGGAAGGAGTTCCTGGCTGGGCCCAGGTCCCGCCCTTCCCAAAGGAAGAAAAATGGATAGAACCCCCAGCTTCCAGCTTCCTCTGGCAGCCGGCCCCCTCCTCCAGCTCCAGCTCAGCTTTCTGCCCCTGGTTTTTGCATTTTTAATTCAGGACAGAATGTGATCTCTTGCAGCTCCTTGCTTTATCCTGTTGCTATTTAAATTACAAATCGGCCCCATCTCCCTGTCACTCTTGGGTTATTTTTAGCTTCTGGTAAATAGCAGCAGGGAGAGTTGGATCAGGTGCCCCTCCCTGGAGGAGCTGTGTACCCGCCGCTGTATGCCTGCAGCAGGGGGCACTCTCCCCTGCCAGTTGTCACCCCCAGACGCTTCCCCTAGGCCTTCCTATAGGGGTGGAGGGGACAGAGGGAGGACTGCAGGCTGGGACTTGCACACAGGCTCAGCCCATGCTCTTAGTCTCTGCTAATCTCTGCCACCCCCGGGTCTCACCTTCATCCATTGCTCAGGGCTAATCTCCTTCAGGGGCCTTCCTGGACCCCCAAACCCACAAGGAGGTCCAGCTCTCAGGGGCAAAAGATCTTCTAACTTGTGTCTCAGCCCTGCTATGAGTCAGGAATTTTACATCACTCATCTTCCTTACTCTCCTCAGCCACACTCTTGAGCAGGTATTATTGTTCCCATTTTCCATATGAGGGAACAGGTCAGAGGTGAAAGTGACTTAGCCAGCCAGGAAGGGGCAGGGCTGGAATTGGAACCCAGGTCTCTCTGACCCTCATGCCAGCACTGCATGTGGAATGCATGTGTCCTTTGCCCGATGCCCAGGTTGACTCCCAAGGCCCACTGTCAGCTGTCTTTCCCGTGTGTTTGTCCTACCCCCTCTGCGGGATCAGGGGCTGGCAAACCAGGCCCCATGGGCCACATCCAGCCTGCTGCCTGTTTTTGTAAGGCTGTGAGCTAAGAATGGTTTTTACAATTTTAAATCGTTGGAAAAAAGCAAAAGAATAATATTTGTGACAGTGGAATGATATGAAATTTAAAGTTCAGCGTCTATAAATAAAGTTTTGCTGGAACCCAGCCACTCTCATTCGTTAGCATATTCGTCCAATGGCAGAGCAGAGTGACAGAGAGCATGTCACCTGCAAAGCCTAACGTATTTACTGTCTGGCCTTGTACTGAATCATACTTTTGTCAAGGAAAGGGACCATGTCCCATACTTCCATGTCATGCAGTGCCTGGCCCAGGGCCAGAACGCCAGACAGAGGAGCTGGGCCTCCTTCAATGCCCTGCTAGGACTAAAACAGCACCCAACACAGGGAAGCCCCCTGCCAATCACACCCCAATGTTTTCAGCTCACATTTTGTTCCCCCCCCCCCACCCCTTTCAGCTTCTTTACAGATGAAACTGGTGGTTTCCAAATCTGCTTGACTATCAAAATTACCTGGGAGAGGTTTTCAAAGTTGAGATGCCCAGGCTCAACCCTAGACTCCGTATGTCAGGATTCCAGGGATAGGGCTTTAGAAATGATTTTAAAAGAGATCCCCCCCCCCCAGGTGATCTGAGGGCTCAGAGTGCTATTTGGGAACCATTGGGCTGAGCTCCAGAGGTCTAAGCTCTGCATCTTGTGACTGGTCCTTTCAGACCAAACCCAGTGTCCCTTGTACCCCTCTGGCTTTTCCAGGCTGGACACTACTCTCCAATGGTCTTTTGAGCCCAATCCTGATAGTTTAGAAGTTCCTCAAATGTATGGGACATACCTTTACTTCACACCCAGATGCAGACACAAAATGTACCCCACACCCTGACACCCCTGAGTTCTATTGGCACAGACCTGCCATCTCTCCATCCACGTGAAGCAGATGCCAGAGCTGCTTCCAGCCCTCATTCGGGCTGTGGGGTGAAGGAAACCTGTTTTCCAGAAACCCCACATCCCTACTGTCCTGCTGAAAGCCCCCGTCTTCACCTACGTCAGAGGCAGCCAGGCCTCAATCCAGCTTCCGCTTCCATCCCTCGCCTTCAAAATTTTTTTGCCCCCGCATTTCTGTCCAAAAGCCCTTTCTCTCTGTGAAGGGCTTTCAACTGCTTTTCTTAGAAACTCCTTACAGCAGGGTGGGAGGTTTAGCTGTGAGCCAGAGTGGCATGGAACTGTGGCAAGTGGAGGATGTGAAAAGGGCCTGAGCTCTTGCCAGCCCTGGGAGGCCTGTGCAAAGAAGAGCTTGCATCAGTCATCAGGCCACTCAGAAATGCAAGCTCATGGGAGAGCTTAGCCAGAAAGCAAGGCTTTTTCCACTGGGGTCCCCTGGGCCTGGAAAGGTTTTTGAGGGCCCAGGGCTGCTTTCTTTTTCACAGGGCTTCCTCTGCCCTCTCCCCAAGGGGCTCTCCTTGACTTGACTCCTTGTCCAGCTCTGGTCCTAAGACTGGGCTCCTGGCCTAACCCTGGTGTGAGGAGGTACTTTGGCTGATCTGTCCAGGGCTGACTGCTGGAGCCCACCCTGGGGCTATCTTCTGCAGCCTTCACACGGGGGACCCGGAGGTCTCCTGATCCCTTCACAGCCACGGAGGAGCCATCGCTTAGTTACCCTGCATCCTCAGGGAGTAGAGGCCTCAGGTCTGGCCGTGGAGGGGCCTCCATTCAGGAACCACCCTAGGAGAATCCCAGCCCTTACAGCTGCCTCCGTGTGTGTGTGTGTGTGTGTGTGTGTGTGTGTGTGTGTGTGTGTAGCCTCTTCCATCTCAGACCTTTAATTTTTCTATGCTTCCTGTTCTCTAAGCCTGTACTCCACTCTGGCCTCCTTTCAGCTCCAGATGCTCTTTGTCCTTGATCCACAGCCAAGGAAAATCCTGGGGTCACCCACTTATGTTACAGGTGAAAAACTGAGACTCGGAGAAATATTGTCTACCTCAAGGACACACAGCAAATCACCGGCAGAAAAGAGAATTCAAGCCAGGTCTCCTGATTCCCAAACTACTATTTTTTCTAGGATTCTACATTCTAAGGCTCTCCCAACTCCTCTTCCCTCCTCAGTCACCTCTCTGCTCTCTCCTCCCCCAGGGGATTTTCAAGGGCTCTTCTATCTCCAGCCAAAAGCATGGGATAGATAATGCCCTCCTTTCAGCATGGTGTTCTGGAAGAACTTGGTAGTGGAGCCCAGTGTACCCTTGATTCCTTATATACCCCCGAAGGTAGGACCCATGGGAACCTAACCCACTCCCCATTTATTCTGAGCATCTGACTTCATCATGGTGGAGAAGTCTCTCCCCTTCACCATCCTCCTGTAAGTGATGGAGGCCTGATGGCTTCATAGCTATTAAGAAAATTGGGGCCCTTGGAGCTCCCAGAGCTGGGCCGGTTTTATGAAACACCTTCCCAGAAGACCCTGGGAGAAGCAGGACAGCCTCAGACACACCCCTAGTCCTCGTGGTTATAAACAGACAGAAAAGTTGTGCTCTCTAACCAGGCTGATGGCTTCAAGAACTGCAGATGCCTCAGTGTGCCCTCTGGACCCTCCAAAGGAGGTGACTCTGGGCCAGGGGCTTTACAGGGGCAGCAAGTCTAAGTTGAGGCTGATGTCTGGGAGAGGAGGAGGAAGGTATGGCCGCCGCCTCCGCCCTGCCTCCAACCCCTTTACAGATTCGCTCTCTATGTAACTTACCCACACTTGTTTGAGGGGCAGCCCTCCCATCTCAGGTCATGCAAGTGGTTTCTGGGGCCGACTCTAGGGAAGCCCTAGGCAGAGGTGGCAGGACCAAGGAGGTTGGGAATCTTTCACAAGCAAAAGATGGTTTAATTAAGACGATGCCAGGTGAGGGTGTGAGGTTATCTGCCACCAAGGAGGCCAGTGACGGCCTGCTGGGGCAAAGATGTCCAACAGCAGATTCCTTCCCTATCACTAGCCAGGCGGGTCTCAACAGTAGTGCAAGGAGCATCTCAGTCCCTTCCACAAGCCAGTGCCTGGCACAGGGGCAGTCCATAGGGAAGCTCAGGTAAGACTTATTGAATGAAAAGGGAGTCCCTGTTTCCTCCAGGAGGGCCAGGGTGTCTCCTAGCTCTCCCCGGCAGGTTGAGGTTTGTTAAGGATCATGTCTTGGTTACATCTCCCCTCACTGCCCAGTACAGTATCTGGCACCCAGCTGGCATCAGTAATTCCACGTTGAATGAATAGGGCTTTCACGGTTCATATAGAGAAGGGGTCCCAGCAGCTCGCCCTCTCCCATGCACACGGAGGGCAGAGACTCCTTGATAGTCATTTCTGAATCCCCAGCATCAGGCAAACAGCGGGCACTTAATGAATGTCGATTGAAAAGGGGGGTGGTCCCAGGCTCTGCGCTCCCCGCGGCGCCCATTCTCCTTACCTGTAAGACACCTGCTTTCGTAGGTGCATTTGGCGGAACCGCTCCTCCACCGGGGGCTCAGCAGCCATGCCCCAGGGTCCCTCGGGCCAGGGCTGCGAGACCTCGGCCTCCTCCCCCCGCCTGCAGCGTCGCCGCACCACCTCCTCGGCTGCCCGGCCGCAGCCAGCCCCGTGCCTGCTGGGCCCTCCGCCGCCCGGCCCCTCGGCCATCCTGTGGCTGCCTTCTTCCCGCGGCTCCTGCGGCCTTTCCGGGCTCCTGCTCAAGTTCAGTCTCCCTTCCTCTTGGGCCCTGGGACGCGAGGCAGGGAGGGAGGGCAGCGCCGGGTCCCGCACTTCCCTCTCGACGCCGGGGCTCAGACGACGGGACGCTGGCGCTGCGCCTGGGAAAAGCGGCTGGGATCCTCCCGCGCCCTGGGGTGTTCTCGGTGGGCGTCGGGGTGCTGCGTCGTGCTTGTTGGGGCGCCCCCCGGACGGCTGGAGCCGGAGCCCGAGCGGAGCAGGAGCCGGGGTGGCGACCGCGCTCCTGCCTTCGCCGCCGCTCTTGCGCAGCGGAGTGTCACCTTAGAGACACCTGCCAGCCTGCGGGGTCCAGAAGGAGGGCGCCTCCCCACGCGGCCAGCTCGGTGCCGGGCACTGAAGGAGCGCGCCCGGCACAGCAGGCGGTGGGCGAGAACACTGCCCCCCGCGCGAGGCCGGGTGTGGGGCTCCCGCCCGAGCCCCCCCCGCCCCCACTCCCGCTATTCCGCTGCTCAGCAGCTGCCAATCATGTCCCGTCTGTCACTCAGCGGCGGCGATCCTCCCCCACCACACACTCTCGTCCCGCGCTTTCCGGCCTCGGCATTCGCAGCAGCCACGGGCAGGTGGAGGGGGAGGCGCGGGGCCGGTGACAGGAGCCAGCTTTAACCCCGTCGGCGCCGCGGGAATTCAGAGGCCCCCATTGGATTTGGCTAACGGGCACAGGAAGGGGAAGGTCCTCAGGGACTTGAATTTGGGGATGGACCTGATTGCTGGTCACACTGGCAAGAGCTCTTCTGGAACCTGCCGGCGGAAGGACCCAGCTGGAGGTGGGGGTGGGATGGAAAACTTCCTCACCCTGGGGTCCTTAAGCCTCCTCAAGGCCTGGCTGCTGCCTAGGACCCGCCGCCGCCGAGGCTCCTGGGCCAGGGTCTCCCAGAGATTGAATCAGCCTCCTGGGTCAGGAGACGCTGATGAGAGTCCATCTTGGACTTCTTCCTTTTCCCCCTCCAAATCCCACGGTTCCTCCTTGTCCCTGGCGTGTTCATCACCCGAACTTGACATCTGAACAAGGGTGGGACTCTGGTTAATTTCTCAGATCTAAGGCCTCTGGTCACTGACTCAGACTCATCTTTCTGAAGTTGACCTTGGACTAC
Organism: Rhinolophus hipposideros; assembly: GCF_964194185.1. Lineage (NCBI taxonomy): Eukaryota > Metazoa > Chordata > Mammalia > Chiroptera > Rhinolophidae > Rhinolophus > Rhinolophus hipposideros. Next base: position 13,773,586 of record NC_138056.1, read on the forward strand.
TCTCCCCCTGCGGATGGCTCCCCCTTGCCTATACTTTAGCCCAGCATCCAAGGCCTACCTTGGTCTTCCCACACCCTATCCTCTGGTTCCATCTGTTTCCTTCTACTCATCTGGGCCTCCTTATTCTGGGAACTGGCATCAGGCCTGTACAGCATTGTTCAGGCTGTCCCCTTCATCTGAAATCTCCTTCTGTGGACGTACTTCCAATTCTGAGGCTCCACTCAAATACCTCCTTCTCTTCCAGGAAGTCTCCCTGGATGGCTCTAGTTGAAAGGCTCTCTTCTTCCTCCAAGCCCCTTTTGCCCTCAGCACCAGATGTCTCGTCAAGCCTGTGTCTTCTCTTTCCCTATTCACTCAGCCCAGGAAAGTGGGAGGGACCAGACTCACCCAGGTAGAGAATGGGCTACAAAGGGGGACAGCTGTGCCGCCTGACTCTCATCAGCCCTACAGTGACTGTCCTGCTCTGTGCCATTGCCTGGAGTTGGTGCCCTTCTCTGTCCCACCTATGGAAATCCTGTCCATTGTCAAGGCCCATCTCAAGTGCCACATCCCCCGTGAACCCATCCCTGATGCTCACTGTAGATGCTGTCTCCCACTCCCTCCTTCAGCCCCATAACTATTTCCTGGGCCTCTCTCAGGGCACTCCCCCTCACACTCTAACAATAACTAACATCTCATTTGATTCTCACCACAACCTTGGGTGGTAGATATTATCATTTCCTCCATGTTACAGATGAGGACACTGAAATGTCATTTAAGTGATTTATTTGCTTAAGATGGCTCAGGTGGTGAGTGGTGGAGCCAGGATTTAAAGCCAAGTCTTCTGGCTCCAGAACTCATGCTATTTCCCATTCCCCCATGCTGGCTGCCACACAGTTGCAACCTTGAATTTTCTTGTTTCCCTCATCTGCAAGCTCCCAAAGGGCAGGAAGGGGCCTGCTTCAGCTCTGCCTCCCACCTCTCTCTGTGTCTAACAATCCCATTGCGGCTAAATGGAATTGCATTAAACTTCTGGACCACAGGGGAGCTTCTTCCCTAAAGCCAAGTTCTAAAGATGCCCTGATGCTGGAGGAGGAGGGGCAGGGCCCTCTGGCACCCTGCCTTCTAATTGTGGCCCATCGGTTCGCCCTTGGGATTTCTAATTTCCAAGCAGCATAGCCCAGGGTAGCCTCCTACACCATGAATTATGATAGTGCTGGCTAGGTTTGACATTCCTTCACCAGCTGCCTAGCTGCTGGGTTTCCAGGTTGGTGTTTTGTTCAGCTCTTTCCTGCTGAGCACTCCCCACTCAATCCTTTTAAAAGCGAAGCTTCTCTCCTCTGTCCTCATACCTCCCCCACTTAAGACCAGCTGCTCACTGCATTATTTTTTTATCTGTGGCTCTGCCCTTTCCCAAGAATCCAAGGGGAAAATGAAGGCCCCTTACCCTGACCAGCCTGACCAGCTTCTACAGCCTCTCCCAGTGGCAGCTTGATCCTCTGAACGTCTCCAGCCTGTCAGCTGCACTCAGAAAATAATTGCTGATGCCTTTTGAGTGTTTACTGCATAACTGACCTTGTGCTAAGAGCTTTCCGTGCAAGCTTTCAGTTACCCTCACAGCAGCTTTATGAGGGTGGGTACTATTTTTCAGATTAGGACACTGAGGCTTTGAGAAGTTAGGTAACGTGCTAAGGTCACACTTGAAGTGCAACGCAGATGTCAGTGCCCACGCTCTTAACTGCCACTCTGATGACAAAGCAGCTCAGGCTCCTTTGGAGGTGAGTTCCCAGCCTGTCTCCTTCCCCCATTCCCCCAGTAGGTGACCGGAAGGTCACCTGTTAACTACAGCAGGTGCCAATTTGGCCTCTGGAATTGGAACTTTGCCCTGGCCCATCACCGCTCCAGGTATTGCCCACAGCTGCTATCCTGGCTTCCAGAGTTTTGGTTTCCAGGTGTAACAAAGAGTTTATTGTGGCAATCTGAGCAGGATGACTGGCATCTTGAAAGCCGTCACGTGTGTGTGTGTGTGTGTGTGTGTGTGTGTGTGTGACAAAGCCTGCTGCCAGGGCTGATAATAGAGTGCGGAGGCCGTAGTTCCATCACTGGGGATGCATGGGGGGTGTGCCCCTCAGGGGCAGTGACACATGGCCCTGAGGAGGTGGTATGTCAACAGGTGGCTTATGGGAGTGGATTAACCTTGCATCCTAACATAGGTGGGTCAGACTGCTTTGGATGGACAGGCATAGGTGGTGATCACAGATGACCTCACTTTGACTGGCTTGCCAAATCCTGGGCTCACTAGGGTAGTTGCTCCAGGAAGCCCCAATCTTCTTGGACCAGGTACAAGAATAGAAAACTGAGTTAGGGGAAAGGACATCTGGGGGAGAAAGGAAGGAGTGCTGTGGGGTGAGCTGGAGAGCTGGAGGGGCAGCATGAGCTCTGGAGCCAAACTAACCTGTGTTCCAATACCAACTTTATCACCACTTGATGCATGACCTTGGTCAAGTCATTTCCCCTCTCTGAACCCCACTTTCTTCATCTGTAAAAATACTCACACTTTAAGATTATTTTGATTCCTAAGTGGGACATGTAAAATTCTCAGTCCGTGCCTGGCATACAATAAGTAGTCAATAATGGGAGTATAAAGGGCGAGATTTCAAGTCCTTTGAATCAGGAGCTAGTTCTTGTTTGTGCTATAATGCTAGAAATGTGCTGGGCAACCCCATAAATATTTGTTGAATGAATGAATGAATGAATGGCGAGGGGTCACACCAGATGTCAATTTTGTTTCTTATTCCTCCGAATGAGTATTTCAAACTTTCCCCTTTCCCCCAATTCAGCTCCTATGCCAACCCTCCCCATTGCCCCATCCTCAAACTTCACAGCCATAGGAGTCTCCCTCAGTTTCCTGTCTCCCCACATTCTTCACTCACAGAATGCCTTCCCTTTCGCTCCAGGCTTCTCAGGTCCAAGGTAGACCTCTCCACCCCCTCTCTGAATCACTTCCTCACCCCCACCCCCATCCCTTATTTTCCCTCTGTGTCGGCTCTTTATTGTCTAGGAATAACCAGTTGACTCTCTCCCATCTAAAAGAACACACCCAAACTGTCCTTGATCTTACCTACATCCCCTTTAGTCACCACCCTCTGTTGCTTCACAGCTGAGCTCTCTGAAAGAGCTCAAGTACAGTCCTCCCCCCACCACATCTATCCCATCTTCACATCAGTCCCTTCTGTTTTCACTTTCACCCAGGTCGTCTCACTTCTGCCCTAGACACGGCTCTAACCTAGGTCACTGGTGACCTCCTACCTTCTTCTCGTCTTTCCCAAACTCTCAGATAGTATATGACACCTGAGCATGGCTCCTGGGAGCTCTCTCCTCCATTGGTTTCGGGGAACATTCATCTCTCCTGGTTTTTCCTCCCCGATCATTCCTTCTCAGCCTTCTTGTTCAGGCCTCTTCCTCTACTGTCTCTTAATGTCCATCTTCCCTGCAGTTCTTCCCCCAGTTCTCTTCCCTTTATGCAGACCCAAGCCTTTAACATACCACCCGGATGCTGACAATTTCCTAATCTCCACCTGGGTTCACTTTTTCCCAAGCCCTAGACTGACTTGTTTATGTGAACATTCTACAGGCACCTCAAATGCCAGATATGCTAAAATGAATCCTTTTTCTCTCCAAACCTGTTCTTCCTCCTGCATTCCCTCTCTTGGTAAATGGACACATCATCCATCCAGGCCTTCAAGTCACACACCTACATGCTGTCCCCAGCTCCCTCCTCACTGTTACACAAATTTAATGTCAAAGTCTGTTGATAATTTCCTGTCTCCAGAATCTGGCTTATCTTCACTATACCCCCTGCAGAGCCCCAGGACAGGCAAATCTGATTCTCTCACTCTCTAGGTTAAAAGTATTCAGTAGCTCCCCATCACCTTCGGGATAAAGTGTTGCTTCTTTAGATCCCTGAAAGGGCCATACTTTTCATCAGGGCTAGGGTGAGGCAAGCTGGGTGCCACGGGCAGTGAGGTCCCCAACAAGTGGTCAAGATGAGGCTGTGGGAGAAAGGGGGATAGATGAGGCCTGATGGCCAGTTTTGAGGTTCCATAATTCTGTCTTGCCTTGTCCAGCTTTTCCCCGCGTGGGCAGCTGGTGTAGGCACCATCTCCCCACCCTAGCCCTCCTTCTCAGTATGAAAGTATCGTGCTTACATGTTCAAGTCCAAATGCCTTAGCCAGGCATTCGAGGCCCTTCAGGATGTGGCCCCTGATCACCAGCCAGTCTCGGCTCTTAACATCCTTGCCCTCTACCTTTAGGCTATTCTAAACTATTAGAATTTCCTTGAAGTTTTCCTGCCTAGTCCCATCTTGGAGGCCTTTGACCAAGCAGTTCCCTCTTTCTGGAATTCCCCTTTTCTCTCTCCTGCCTACTTCCAAAGGCTTTGACATCACCTCTTCCAGGAAGCCCTTGCTGCTCAAGTCTGGGTGACGCACCGTCCTCTGTGCTGTGAGAGCACCCTTGCCTGCCCCTTGGTACATTGTATGGATTTTTTAAAAAACAAATTTTATTGGGGACCATTGGGGGACAGTGTTCTCCAGGGGACAGTGTGTTCTCCAGGGCCCTTCAGCTCTAATTTGTTGTCCTTCAATCTAGTTGTGGAGGGCGCAGCTCAGCTCCAAGTCCAGTTACCATTTTCAATCTTTAGTTGCAGGGGGCTCAGCCCACCATCCCACGTGGGAATTGAACTGGCAACCTTGGCAACCGTAAGAGCTCGCACTCTAACCAACTGAGCCATCTGGCCGCCCCTCCAGAGGCTCAGAGGCTCAGAGGGAGCTCTTCCTTTTTTTTATTTTAAAGATTTTATTGGGGAAGGGGAATAGGATTTTATTGGGGAACAGTGTGTACTTCCAGGACTTTTTTCCAAGTCAAGTTGTTGTCCTTTCAGTCTTAGTTGTGGAGGGTGCAGCTCAGCTCCAGGTCCAGTTGTCGTTGCTAGTTGCAAGGGGCGCTGCCCACCATCCCTTGCGGGACTTGAGGAATCGAACCGGCAACCTTGTGGTTGAGAGGACGTGCTCCCACCAACTGAGCCATCCAGGAGCTCAGCAGTAGCTCAGCTCAAGGTGCCGTGTTCAATCTTAGTTGCAGTGGATGGAGCCCACCATCCCTTGCGGGACTCGAGGAGTTGAACCGGCAACCTTGTGGTTGAGAGCCCACTGGCCCATGTGGATATAGAACCAGCAGCCTTCGGAGTTACGAGCATGGAGGTCTAACCGCCTGAGCCACTGGGCCAGCCCGAGGCAGCTCTTCTTTAATCTAGTTGTGGAGGGCGCAGCTCTTTGGCCCACGTGGGAATCGAACAGTAACCCTGCTGTCCAGAGCTTGCGCTCTAACTAACTGAGCCACCCAGCTGCCCCCATTGTATGGATATTGCTTCTAAATGCACAGCTAATCTTTCTCGAGTCACTATGTGTTGGGCCCTGTTCTAAGCACCTTCTATAATTTATGTCATTGAATACCCACAACAGCCTTCTGCTTTGGATGTTAGTTGTATCCAGATTTTACAAATGAGGAAATGGATGCTCAGAGAGATTCAGGTTACGTAGTGTCTTAGTTTCCTATGCTACATAACAAATACCACAAACATGGCAGCTTAAAACAATCTACATATAAACTCAGTTTCCATGGTTCAGAATTTGGGCAAGGCTCAGGCTCTCACTGGGCTGCAATCCAGGTGTTGACTGGGCTGAGGTCTCATCTGGAGCTGGGGTCCTCTTTCAAGCTTGTTCAAGTGTTACCAGAATTCAGAGCCTCATCCGTCACTGGAGCGCTTAGGCCCTCAGCTCCTGGAGGCGGCCCCCCTCCATGCAGTTTACAACATGGCTCTTTGCTTCTTCAAGGCCAGCAGGAGACACTCTCTTCAGGAATAGCCCAGTCTCTCTTTTAAAGGCTTTTGCCTGATTAAGTCAGGCCCTCCCAGAATAAGCTCCCTTTTGAATAATTCAAAATCCTCTGACTGGGGACCCTTAATTACATCTGCAAAATCTCTTTACTTTTGCCATAAAAGGTCATCTAATTATGGGAATAACATCTCCTCATATTCACAGGTCCCCTCCATACTCTAGGGGCGGGCATTAAACAGGGCACCTAGCCAGGGCTGACAATTAAGTTTGCAAACGTGTTGCAATAATGTTGCTAACCTTTTTTGATATCAGAAGGATTATTCATTATGAATTTGTATCACCTAGATAGTTAACCAAGTTTATTATTTGGAAGTGCTGAAAAGGCTGCATGAAAAAGTTAGATGACCTGAACTTTTCACCAACAATTCATGGCTCTCGCATCAAGACAATGCACCAGTTCACAGGGCACTGTCTGTGAGGGAGTTTTTAGCCAGTAAAGAAATAACTGTATTGGAACACCCTCCCTACTCACCCGATCTGGCCCCCAGTGACTTCTATCTTTACCCAACGATAAGGGAAATATTGAAAGGAAGACATTTTGATGACATTCAGGACATCTAGTGTAATATGATGACAGCTCTGATGGCCATTCTAGAAAAAGAGTTCCAAAATTGCTTTGAAGGGTGGACTGGGCGCTGGCATTGGTGTATAGCTTCCCAAGGAGAGTACTTCGAAGGTGACCATAGTGATATTCAGCAATGAGGTGTGTAGCATTTTTTCTAGGATGGGTTCACATATTGAATTGTCAGACCGCGTATGCCGGGAGCAGGAACCTTGGAGGCCATATTAGAATCGTGCCTACCACACACAGCAAGCAAGAGACAGCTCCAGGAGGCAAACACAGCTCTTCTTACTGGGAAGTCTGTGCCTTTAATCCAGTTCAGGCAAAGAATACCAGAACAAGAAACTGCCAGGTCTTAGGAGGACCCACTTGGGTACTGCGTGTAAAGTACCTAGCACAGCACCTGTCCCACAGTAGGTACTCAGTACTTGCAGTTCCCATCCCTGAAGGCCAACTTGGTGGCTTATATGTCTCTCTGCTTCCATACTCAGCAACGGGAGGTACCTGGAGAAGCCTTGGGGTGGGGCACTTGCAGCTGAATTCTTTGACCAGCTAGTTTGAATTCTGTGTCTGGCTGGAAGAGGGAACCCAATAAAAATGCCTTCCCATACCCCACACCCCGACCTCCTGTCACCCCCTATCAAAATATAAAATAAACTTACCTTCTCACTCCCCCATCCCTCAGTTCTACCTACCCCTCCTCCCCCAATGAAGAAAGGGACAAAGTCAGGAATTGATGCTGCATCTTTTTTTTTTTTTTACTTTTGCCTTCTTAAAGCATATGCTGAGCTGAAGGATGAAGCAGTTTGGCAATTAAAAAGGCCCAGCGGCTTGGGCAGCAGCAGGGGGAGGCCAGGTGAGGGGAGAACTCTCTTTCCCTGGCCAGGGAACAGCAAAGCCCGCACTAACTTCGTAAAATATAAAACAAGGGAGGGGTGAAGGTAGGAGGGAGACTTGTAAAATACAATATCTTAGGGGATTGGCAATAATAAAAAATAAGGTTCATTATTTACAAACAATTTCTGTTCTTGGTCTCTGTACAGTGGGTGGGGGTGAGGGGTGTGTGTGTGTGTGTGTGTGTGTGTGTGTGTGTGTGTGTGCATGTTGACGTGTGTGTTTATGTGTGTATGGGGGCCAGGGAGGCAGTGGTCGTGATGGTCATTATGAGAAAGGAGGGGGGTAGCCCAGTAAGTGGTTTATCTGAGAAGGACAGATGGTTGTGGGAGGGAGGGGGGAGACTGGAGTGGTTGGCCCAAGGGAATAGTCCAAACGTGAGCGGGTAGAAAGGAGAGGCCCCAGTCAAGATCTGGGGTAAAGGGGGCTGGGGAGAAGTGGAACACTTTCTCTGGGATGGGACCCCAAGAAGCAGGGGTACAAGCTGGATCCGGGTTAGTGAGCAAGACAACCCCTCTTCTGGGTGCCAGGGGGTATGTCCTGTGTCCTGGGTCTTGGCACAGTCTAGGAGAGCTTGATGGTGGTGTTTGGGCCCAGATCCCTGGAGAGAGAAGAGAAGTCAGGGGTGATTTGTCCAGTGAGGACGCTCTTATCCCTCTGCAAGCTGGATGTGGACATGGAGGGATGAGGCCTTGGGAGGATGTGGCCAACATGGGACCAGGGGTGGGCAGAGGGCAGGTAGAGCTTGGGATTCTGGGAAGGGAAGGGGCCACCCACTCACCTTTCATGGAACCACTCCTTAGGGTGGGAGAAGTTGGGGCTGGTGCCATTTTCACCGACATCTTTTGGCCAGGCTTCACTCAGGTATTTGGTGGTCTCGTGGGTGCCGTCCAGATGGTCATGCTGCAGGTGGTCCTGGGGTCGCTGTTCCACTGGCCCCCCAGGTTTGATTTCCCAGCCATCTGGGGGCTCCACAGGCAGCAGGGTGCTGTGGCCATCCTCCCAGGACCCTGGCCCCTCATCGTAGAACAGGAGGCTTCGGGAGGGCACTAGAGAGGGAGCTTGCGGTGAGACAAGGTGCCAAGAGGCTCCCTTCCCATCCTGGCTACATTCATGGTCTAGTAGGTACAGACGTGGGCCCTGGAATCTTGCAGGCCTGGATTTGAATTCCAGCTCTAACAATTCCAAGCTATGTGACCTCAGACAAGTCATTCCTTTGCTTTAAATTTTCTGAGCCTCACTTTGTTCATCTGTAAAATAGGGATACTAGGACCAACTTCATGTAGATGTGAGGTTTAAATGAGATAATAAGTAACTGATTGTGCATAGTAAGCACCCAGAGAAAGTAGCTCTTCATAAGCAGAGGCCAGAGCATCTGAGAGTTGGGTTCTGAGTCCATTTTTATCACTCACTTTCTGTGAGACCCTGAATAAATTTCTTCCTCATTCTAGGCCCTAGAGTGCTTTTCAGGGAAACGAAGGAAAGAAAGCCCATTTGTTGGAGATCTACTATGTGCCAGCATTGTGCAAAGCCCTTTGACCTGTACCAAATCATTGACATCTCACAGAAACTCAGGAACTTGATGTTTTTAGCCCCATTTCACAGAATAGGTAATCGAGGTTCCAGGTTATCAGGTACGTTGTCCCACACTAGTTTGAGCTGAAGGTGAGAGGCAATCCCACTAGGATCCATTACCACCCCGCCAGCTCTCAAGCCCTGACCTCTGTGAAAATGTGTGAAAGGGGCCCCCTGGGCTTGTGCAATGCACCAGCTCTGTGCACCAGCCTGCTCCACCGCACACATGTCCTCCTCTTTGCCCTGCCCAGACACTGGGCCTGTAACCACTGCATTCACTTGGAATGAGGAGCTCATTCCTTCCCTGGCCGACTCTGACCCTAGCTTCATTCATCAACACAGGCCCCCAACTCTTCCCCTACTCCCAACTTCCATTCCTTCCTCTCCTCAGGCTTCCCCTTACCACCAAATGTACACGGGCCCCTCTGGCCTTGGAAAAACATCCATGGCTCTCAAGACCTTGCATCCCCACCGCCCACATCCCTTAGCAACTGTCCTATTCTCTTCTTCTCAGGCTGTACATGTCCAGGGAGTGGTTGTCACTCCCCGCCTCCACTTCCTCTTCCCCTAACACTCCCCTTAGCCAGCTGCTTCCTCCCCTCACCGCCCTACAGGGGAGGAAGTATCCCTCCTACAGTATCCCTCCTTCTCGAAACTCACTCTCCCCATCTCCTTGCTACCTGACTGCTCGTCCATTTCCTCTTCCTCTTCCTGCCCTGCCACATAACTGGCTCCTGGTAAATGATGAAGCACAGTCAGGAAGTTCCTCTAGAGGTCTACCTGAAGTATCTTCTGCCTCTGGAAATCTATACTATTCTTCGCTGTGCCCTATACCAGTTCTCCCCATTGCCACCCATGCGTTGTATCTGTGTTGCAAGCATTCACACATACACCATATAATTTAGTTTTCACAACAACCACATTCAGGAAGTGCGGAACTGTAACTCTCATTTCCAGATGAAGAAATTAAAGCATAGAAAGCTTAAGGCACATGCTCAAAGTCATGCATTTAGCAAGTGGCAGTGGCAGGTATGACTGATTCTGAAGTGCCATGCTCTCCACCGCTGTATCTTGCAATCCCCTGTGGGATGCTAAATATCTGAGTCCATACCACCACGACCCTTCTGCTCCCCATGGTAGACATTACTAATAGACTATGGCACTCCTTCCTGTTCACCTGAGTGGTGTCTCAGAATCCTTAACACAGTGTTTCAGGCAGCCACCATCATCTTATTGGAAATGGCCCTGGAGCTGAAGCTCATTTGCTGTCCCAGTCATGAAATACTGATGGTGCTTAGCAGAGGCCCCATAATCACGGGCACCCTAATACGTGGGGATTAGGGTGGGAACGTTCCTATTATCCCCTAAACCTCCCTTAGGTGGGCTGGGAATCCGGGGGTCTGCATTGTAGTCTCAACTCCAAAGCGAACATTGAACAAATCATAGACCCTTTTTGGGCCTTAGTTTCCCTATCTGCAAAATGAGGAGGTAGAATGAGATGATGAAACCCAAAACTTGGCTCCTCTTGTGTCTAGCTTCTGTCCAGAAGTTGGAGCTGGGGGAGGGCAGCCCGGCTCAGGGCACTCACTCTGACTGGCTGTGTAGACGCTGTCAGTGGCCATGGGGTCTTCCTTCACAGTCTGTGAGCCGGAGGAAAACTCAGGGAGGCAGGGCACGAGGGAGCCCAGCACCAGAACAAAGCACAAGGCTGCCACCTGGTAGTGGAGAGAGAGTGGTGGTCAGAGCTGGGGCAGGGAGGGGCTACAACCCTGGCCACCCCCAATCCTCCCCCTCCAAAACCAATAGGTGCAAGAGGCTCAGTATCTTTCCAAGAAAGCAGCTCCAAGAGCCAACTACCCCCTCTCTGGAGAAGGTGGAGGAGGCTGCTCAGGCCTTCTCAGCCCATTGTAGGGGGCCAACACCGGCATTGCAGGAAGAAAAAGGAAAGTGGCTAATGCAGGTATCACCTATAGGGTGGAGGAATCAGGAAAGGAAGAAAGGGGTAGGTAGAGGTGAGGATTGGGGCTGGGACAGGGAGGACACAGCATCACACCAGATGCAGGGATGCAGGAGGGGCTAAGAGTCCCAAAGCCCAAACTAAATAACCCCTGACGACATCATGGCTCTGCCACCTGACAACAAGAAGATCTCAGAGGGTGCGGGGAGCGTACAGGCTATACATTTCCAGGAGAGGCTAGAAGAGGGACGAGCAGAGCATTCTCTTCCCCACCATTCATTCCAGAAACACCCAGGCATACTTCCCTGTGTCTCCCCAAGTCCTCCACTCCACAGGGTATGGAAGATGCCTCCTCAAAGGACTTGCTCTGCCATTCCCTAGCTAGGTTCGCATGAGTCACTACACAGCCACACTGTGTTAGAATTGGTCAGGGAAGGTCATGTTCTAGAAGGTTCCATGGGCTTGGTGAAAGAGGCTGGAGTCTGCTGGAACCAGCCAACCAGGCACTAGGATGATGTGCCCGGGTAATGTTGCCCACAGTATTGCTAATCCTTCAAAGCTCCTCCCTACCCCCCCCCCATCCCCAGAAAGCTAGCCTGAGGACACGTGTCCTCCAGTGGCCCTGTGGCAAGGTAGCAGCACCTACCATGAGGCAGGTCCCAGTCTGGGTGGAGGCCATCTTGTAAGGTCTGGAAATCTTGTTGGTGACCAGAGCCTGGAGTTTCTGCAGCTGCTGGAGCAGGGTCCTGAGGAGGGCACAGCGGTCACCCGGCAGGCTCTGACCCAGCAGGCATCTCTGCCTCCTGGAGCTCTCTGGTGGAGCATCTGGGCTGGCTCCAGACTTGGCTTCCTCACCAGGTGCCCATTTCCGTCAAGACAGAAAAGGTCACCTCCTGCTTGGTTCCTCTGTGGTGTGGCTCGGGCACCTGAGTCTTGCCTCATGGTGAATAGCTGGGTCACCCTATGGGAGCTCAGGGGTGAGCTCCTGGCCAACGTGGGGTTTGGAGGAGGGCCTGTCCACCTGGGCTGAGGTCACCTTCTTTTTCTTACCCTACATCAGCCACAGCTTAATGGACCTTCCCTCTTTTGCACCCCGCAACACCCTGAGCTAATAAGGAGGAAATGTCTGGCAGCTGTCTGGTACATAGTGAGTGTCCAGTAAATGGTGGCTATCATTTTTGTTAATTTTATTGCCGTTTTTGCATTTATCACAGCACCTGTCACCCTTTGGTTATTTATGGATTTCCATGTCAGTCTCCTCAGCTAACTGTGGGCCCCTGACGGTAAGGACTGGGTCCCACACAGCGTGGAATCCTGCCGGTACACACACAGGGTGCTCATCCCACGCTTGGCGGACAAACAGTTAACGATCTCCACTCAGCCTGGCGGTGGGGGTGCAGTTCCCACAATGTACAGCAGGTGGCGCAAAAGGAATCTGGGCCAAAGGTAGATGGGTGAGGGTTCCCACTCCCCTTCCCTGAATGGGGGCATTCTCCAGGCCAATGAGGGGAGGAGCTGCATCCCGCTGAAGAAGCTGGGGGAGAAGGAAGGAAAGAAGGAAAAAGCCTTCTGTTGAGCACCTGCTACATGCCATCTGTTGTCTACGTTATTTTAATGATCCCAGCAAATAATCATTAAAGACCTTTGGCTGGGCCCTACGAAGAAGTCAGAATAACAACAATAACAAAGAAAAAAGAAAAACTATGATAACACGAACGGAGCGTTCTTAAATGCCAGCCACAGAGCCGGGCCCTTTAGTTGCACTGTCTCATTGAGTCTTCCCATGACTGTGACACGGTGCTTCTATCATCTCTACTTAGATAAAGAAACCGGGACACAGAGAGGTTTAACAGTTTTCCCAGAACCACTAACATGGCAGAGTGGGATATGAATCCAGAGCTGTGACTTGACCCCTTACCAGGCTCTGGGCCGGCTCTGCACTAATGTTTTTCAAACTTAACCATAGAGGAGAGTCCCCCAAGGATCTTGTTAAAATGCAGATTCTAATTCAGTAAGTCTGGGAAGAGCCCTGAGGTTCTGCATTTCTCACTAGCTCCCAGGGAACGCTGATGCTGTTTGTCGGAGAAACTGGCTTTGAGTGGCAAACATCTACACCTGTGGTTCTAACTTCAGGGTGCGCCAGAGTGACCCAGAGGGCCGAGGCACACAGATTGCTGAGACCTCTCCCTGGAGATCCTGGTTCAGTAGCCTTGGCATGAGGCCTGAAAGTAAGCATTTCTAACACGTTCCCAGGGGAGGCTGCTGCTGCTGCTCCTGGTCTAAGGATCACACTTTGAAAACTGCTGCTCTACACCTTCTCATGGAAGCATCTCACCAGCCCTGCAAGTATCTAGAGCTCTGTACAGACAAAGAAGGATGGGAAGCTGGAGGCCCCAGGCTGCAGGGTCCGTTTCTGGGGGTCCTGTCATCCTGAACTCAGTTGCCTCTTCTCTCTCCTGCCTCCCAGCGCTATGCCAGAACCAGGCATTGGGTACAGAAGGCAGGGGGCAGGGCGGGAAGCAGGTGGCACCACCCACCTGTTGGCATTCTCCAGGGTCTCTACTTTCTTCCACAGTTCGTTGTTCTCTGATGTAAATGTCTCCACCCTGCACGGGTCAAGTAGTCACAGGCTCAGGAGCAGCCCCCAGACTCACCGCTGCCCCCTCAGCTCTGCCCCCCATCATCTCATCCCCTGTCCCCGTGCCCCTGGCACCCTGTGAGACAGACTAGGGAGAGCAGGGCAGACTGGGGAGTAGGGTCCAGGCCCCCCACCGCACCCAGGACGCTTACTTCTTTTCTAGACACTCCACATATTCCTTCTTCTTACGGCGACTCTCCTGAGCTGAGATCTAGAGGGGGAAGACCCCAAAAGAGGGGTTACCATGGCCTCGTGTCCACCTCGTGCCCCCCAATTTAAAGGATGGCATTGTCAAAGGAGCAGAGGCCCCCATGCACCAAGGAGACCTCAAGGCAGGGTCTGGGTCCTGCTTTACCTTGTTCTTGATTTTTCTCCGGACCCTCTTCAAGGCCTTCTCCTCGGCTTTGGTGAGGGGGAGTTTCGTGGGGATGGGGTAGCCCTCTGCAATCAGGGTGCGCTTCTCCTCCTCGGTCAGGAGCAGTGGCCCTGATGTCCCCTGTAATTTCTGTGGGAAACAGGACATGTAACCATGTCTGGTTACAAACCAGACAGCCCTTGGTTCAACTTCAAGCTCTGCCATTTACTCTTTGTATGACCCGGGCAAAGCACTCAACTCTCTGAGCCTCAGCTGCCTCATCTGAGAAAGGGACAGATCTGAATTAAACTCAGTCACACATACCAAGTGCTTAGGACAGTGCCGGGATGCCAGCATGTTAGGCACTCAGTACATTTTCGGGGAGCTTCCCAGATCCCATCCTGGAATCCATCACCTGAAAGCCCACTTCTCCAGGGTCCCCTAAACAGTACGCTCTTCATCTCCCTACAGTCTTGACTTGGAAGGCTCCATACCCATCCCAGGGCTCAGGGCCTAGCTCCACGTTTCCTGGGGGACTCTGGGCCTCTTGAGCACTGCTCCCCAAACAGTGCTTCTTGGAGAAAGCCTGGGCCATCCTCCTGGAGGTCAGGAAAGTCAAGTTTTAGTCCTGGTTCTGCAACAGCGTGGGTTCAGCAGGCCTCTTGGACCTCTCTACTTGTTTCCTATTCACCACAAGGCAGCAGTGAAAGATCCTCACTCCCAATTGCCAGGCAGGCATCTCTCTGAATTCTGATGCGGTTGGCAATCCAGACTCTTCCCCACTGGTGGTGTGTCAGGGTGGATTTACTCAATTCTTTGCCCCAGACCACCCCCAGCTGCTTACGTGAGGGGCGGTGAGGAGGGGGGAGGTGGAGATGGCTGTAGAGGAGCGGGCCATCGGCCGGACAGGGCTCGAAGGGGGCAGAGATCGGGGACTCTGGGAGCCGTCGCTGTCGCTGCCGTGGCTGCTGGGGGGTGTCGGAGGCATTTGCACCAAGTCCTCTGGGGAGAGCAGAGGAAGCCATGTTAGCAGAGTTGCACCCCAGCTGTGCTGGGACCTCAGAGTTCAGCAGAGCATGGCTCTAAGCCAGCCTCTCAGTGCTCAAGACTGCTGGGGCTTGAATGGCTGTAAGAGGAGAGGGCCCTCTACGGCATCAGAAAGATGGGAGCACACAGCTCAGAAGCTGATTCCTGGGTTCTACCTCATGGCTCCTGTAAGCCGGGTCCTTGGTGTGGATATCACAGAGGCTGGGTCCTTGGAGTCCCTCCCCCATCTCTGACTTCATGAGCCTCCAGCTTGGCAATCCCCAGAAGTGCCTGGAGTCTGCCCACAGCCAGACTCATGGGGATCGGGCTGTGGGGTGAGCAGCAGCCTGTCCCTTCCTTCCTGCCACCTCAAAATGTCCAGCCATAACTACCCCAGAATTTCCATTTCCAGCTTTAGGGTAACAACACGCAGGCACCGGGCTTTCTGCAGAACAGCCAGGAGCACTGTTCTCCCCAGCACCCCACTCCGCGCTGTCCCTCTGTGGCCATAGCCCCAGGAAGACTGACGTTCTGCAAATGGTCAGGAAGAGGCCTGGGCAGAAAGCAGGAGAACCAAGAGTCTCGCTGCAGGGAGAGCTCCCAGGGTAGGAAAGAATGCCCAGATTTATGGATGGATGGCAAAAGAGTGGGCTTCAGTTAGTGAATTATGGGAGGGGGGATTAGCAAAGAGGGTGAGAAGCTGTTGATAATAGTGATGATAGTCAGAGATTGGGTAAGAAGGGCACTGGAGGGATGGAAAGTGGTCAAGGCAGGGAGGAGAGGATATTCTGGGGAGACGTGTGGCTGTCAAGAGAGATGGGTAGGCTGGGTCATGGGAGCAGGGATGCTGTCTCCTAATACTGGAGAGGAAAAGAGTTCCTCCCTGGACACACTTACCTGGTGTCACTTTGAGGAACTGGTTCACCTCCTGGGGCTCTGCTTTGATCACTGGCAGCTGAGTCATCTCTCCCGGGGCCTGAGGAAGAGACAGGTCCAGCTCCATCAGCTGCCCCCGGGGCTGTCCCCACCATGTCATCCACCCCACTTCCCTCCATGAGGCTGGTGGTCTGTCCTCCACAATTGGGAAGGTGACTGGACATAGCCCAGAGGGAGCAGAGACAAGTTCTGGTGCTTGGAGGAGCCGTGTCAGATCTAAGAGAAGAGCATGGTGGCCAAGTAGTATAGTTGAAGCCTCAAGTTCAGAGAAGGAGGGCTTCTTGTGGCCTCCAAGGCCAGTGCCATCTTCTCGGTGGAGACTGACCCTGTGCTGACTCTGAAGGCCACAGAAGCCTTGGTATACGGGTTGCCATGGGAATGAGAAGTGATGTCTGGCGTATCCTGGCTCTTCAATGAATGGTAGCAACAGCAGAGATGAAGGAGGCACTAACTGGCTGGGGAAGGAGAAAGCTCCCTGAGCAGTTGAAGTTTGAAGTGAGTCCTGAAGTGTACATAGGAGTATTCCAGATAAAGGATGGGGCAGGCGGCGAGTGAGAGGAAAGGTATTCCAGCAGAAGGCAAAGCACCTGCAAAGGCACAGAGGCCAGACAGTGCATGGCTGGTTCTGGAAACTGCAAGTGTTCAGGGTGTCCAGAATGTAGCGGTGTGTGTCAGGGGTGGAGTGGTAGCAAACAACACCAGAAGATTGGGGTGGGGGACTAGAATCCAGATAAAGAAGTTTGATGCAGGGAGGAGCCCCAAAGGGTTTTAAGTAAGGGACTGACATAATTCAATTTATACTTTAAACAAATATACATTCCTGTTTCTTTCTATTCCAACTTTCTGTCCCAGAAAGGACTGCCAACACACACGTGAGTGGTATTCTCTTTGAGGAAGGCACTGTGGTGGGTGGGTGAGTGCTGGATTCCTGGACTCTCTTCCCTCAGGGTCCAAAACCAACAGAGAGAGGTCATGAGGTTGTGGATGGGACATAGAATCCCAAATTTAGGCAGATGAGTAAGAATCACAAAAGATTCAAGTTGGTGGGGACCTGGGAGGTTCCCTGGTCTGTATCCCAGCTCAGCCCTCAAGTGACAGATGAGGAGACTGTGGTGCAGGAGGGTGATGTCACTTATGTGACAGGTCACACAGCTCATGCCTGACCATCCAGACTCCTGATTCCTGTGCTACTAGGGTGTCGAGACCTCACCGGAGGGAAGGCGTGGGCTTCGAGATCTGGCAACTGAATCTGCAGTGCATCTCCAGTGTTTCTGACTGTGTGATTTGAGGCAAGTTGCTTAACTCTTTGAGCCTTGGTTGCCTTCTCTGAGGCAAGTGCCCAACCTCAAAGACCCTGCCTGCTGCTGCTATCCCACCTTCCCTTCCAAAGCAGGAAGGGAAGCCCTGAGGAGTCGCTGAGCCAGTCTTGGAGATGGGTCACAAAATCTCCTCCACATATGCAGCCAACTCTTGATCCCTGGGGACAGTAGTGGGGAAGGGAAGGGCTTGGGAGGGGCAGACCCATCTATTATACATTCTGGCTGACCCGTGGCGACATTCTGATCAGGTGAGCTGTGTGGCCAGCAGGGGGCAGGGCCAGCCTGGCCCAACTCAGACTGGGGATTTAAGATTACCCTCGTAGACTCAGGGCCAGAAGCGCCTTAGAGGTAGCTCGTGCTGCCATTTTATAGAGAAGGAGGCTGAACAAGAAAGAGGGAATGCAATACGACCAGAGCACAATGAGAGCCGAGCTGGGACCCAGGCAGGGCGTCTCCCAGGGGCCAGGGCTCTGGGCCTCACATTCCCAGAAGGGTCTTCAGACATCAACTTTGGATCTATCGCTTAATGCTGCTATCTATACATTCATGGGGCGCAGAGGGCGGGGGTGGTGGCATGACAGTTTGGGTTAAAAATATTAATCTCAAGAATGTAAACAACTGAAATATAGCACACATGTTATATCCCCATTTTGGTCTTTTTTCTTTTGTAAAATGCTGTCACTTTGAGAAAATTAAGACCTCATCCCTTTTGCTGATGGGCCCACAGTCCTCCACCCCAAGTCAGCCCTGCTCGTAGTGGCCCTGTCACCTGGTAGCCAGATAAGCAGTGATGAGGCAGGGGTCTGGGGAGCCAGTTTGCCGGGGAAAGGCTAGAGGGCACTCTGGCCTTTGGGGCCCGGAGAAGGCTGTCTTCATCTCTGGGACTCTGGACCTGGCCCCTGACACCCAGCCCTGCCTGGGTTCCTATAAGCCTTTTTCTGCACACAGTGAGGCCCCCAGCTTATTCTAAGAGTTCTGTGGTTTGTGCACATCCTAGGATGGTGTACAGGCAGCCCAAGAGGGAGTCAGACGCCGCGTCTGGGAGTTCCGATTCTCAGCCCTGAGGGTCACATTGCTCCCTGTTCACAGAACCCTGGGGTACATAGGGCGTTGGATGCTTCTTCCCACAAAGACCTACCACCCGTCCTCCCTCCCTCAGCTCCTTACAAACCGTCCCCAGACTCACCTGGTGGGGGATGGGCAGCCTGGACAGGGGGCTGAGTCCCAGCAGCGGGGTGGTGGCCATGGCAGCAGCAGCCATGGCAGAGGAGGCAGCCAGAGGGTCCATGGGCAGCTCCGGGCTCTGCTCCTGCTTCACCATGACGGAGCACAGTTTGTGTCCCAGCACCCATGCTCCATGTTCCACGTCTAGGGGGAGGGAGCAGGACCCAGGCTCAGGGGACGTCCAGAGAAGAGGGCTCACCCTCCACCCACCCCGCCCCCTGGGAGCTGCTCTGGACTGGATAGAGGAGGGATGGTAGGGTATACTGGGAGGCGGGCAGGAAATGGTGGGGGTGGGGGGTTGCTTGTGAGGTGGAAAGGTGGGGGGGGCTGGGGCCGGAAGGAGTGGGGGCGTCTTTTTCATAGAGCAGCTTACAAAGTGGGCTTACACAACAGACCTGGACCCCTCCAGACTGGCTATATGACCTTAGGCAAGTTGCTCAACCTATCTGAAGCCTTAAATTGCTCATCAGTAAAAGTGCCCGAGGAGAAGTAAATGTTCAGTGAACGGTAGCTATTGTTAACACAATTACTGTAATTTAGCCAACATTTGCTGAGCACTGTGCTAGGTGCTGGGGATCTAATGAGAGTCATAAGCAGTTTAGTGCAGTTGGAATGGAAAAACAAGGGAAGATGGGGTCAGAGCGGCCAGCAGAGGTGGCACGGCGCTGGAGGCTGGGCTCACAGCTGTGATTTTGTCCTAAAGGTAAGAAGGTGGCACTGGAGAGTTTTAAGTATGCTCAGATCTGTAATGTTAAGAAAGATCACTCTGCCGCCGTGTGGCCACGGGACTGGGGGCAGGCAAGATGGAGGCAGGGACCTGCAGAAGTCTATTGAAATCATCCAGCAGGAGAAGATGAGGAAGGATGCACTGGACCTGGTGACTGGGGGCACTAGGGGGGTGAGGGGTGATGCTCAGGTTTCCCAGGCAGTGTCCACCTCCCGCCCACCTAGTGGCCCTCCTGGCCTCACCTGGGCCGCAGGGCTGGCAGACATTGCCCCTTTTGCTGATGGGCCCAGTCCTCCACCCCAAGTCAGCCCTGCTCATAGTGACCCCAGCACTGGTAGCCAGAGAAGCTGTGGTGAGGCAGGGGTCTAGGGAGCCAGTGTGCCGAGGAAAGGCTAGAGGGGACTCTAGACTTTGGGGTCCACTGTGGGTGGGGATTGGGGTCAGTGGCTGCCTGATCCCACCTCGGAGGCCAGGCCCCACCCTGCTGGGAGCCTGAGTGCCCCAGCTCTGGGCCACAGGCTGCCTCTCGGCTCGAGGAACACCCACAATCTTTCCAAATTACAGGGCCAGCCTGCTGGCCTCCGGGAAGCTGCCCCCTGCAAACGGCCCACAAATTACTCTAAAAATAGACTTGGGGTGTCCAAGGAGTTGCTGGGCTGGCCCCATGCTGAGCTGCCATGGGAAGGAGTCACCCCACACCCTGCCCTTCCCCAGGCTGGGGCCTGAGGCCTCACTGAGGTGACTTCAGAGGCTTGGCTGAGGCCAGGGCATGAAGGGAAGCTGAGACCTCAGCAACCACAAGCCCTAGAGCCATTTAAAACCCCAGTAGGTGTCCCTGCCCTTGGGGTGAGGTTAGGGAGTGGGGTACAAAGGCCTTTCTCTCTCCCTGGGGAATCTCAAAGATCCTCCGAAGCAGCTCACACTTCCTGTGCTGAGAATAGCTCGAAGCCCTGGACACATATGAACTGAGGCATTCCTCTCAACAATCCTATGGGGCAGGCACATATTTCCCCTTTTAATAGATAAGAATATTAAGAAAATCACTCAAGACCATTGTCCTCTAATGGGAAAGAGGAATAAGAACCACTACAGTATTAATAGGACTTTTATAGGCACAATGAAAATAGCCACTAATTATTGATATATATTATGTGCTGGGTACTTTATGTATATACTTTTTAATCCTGTCTAGAATTCTCAAGACACATGTTCTCTTCATTTTATAATTAAGGAAACAGAAGCCAAGGGAGGTTAAGTAACTTGTCCAGATCACCCTGCAGCTGGTGGAGGCAGCAGGACACACACCAAAGTCTGTTTGGTTCCAAACCCAGTACCCCTTGCTGCCCCTCGAGGCTGGCAAATGTGGGGGTGGCAAGGGTGTGAGGGTCAGAATCAGGGGCTTCCTTGCTTCCCAAGTCCCTCCCTGGCATTTTACTGTCTGCGTGACCTAGACGACTCAGCTTTCCTAGAGTCTCATTTGTCTTACCAGTTAAATGGGGATTATGAGAAAAGTGATTCCTACCTCACCTATGAAATGTGAGAGATACATGAGATAATTAGCATGAAAGCACTTTGTAAACGAGAGTGCTATCGAAATATTTATTACTATTTCCATTTGTAGATGAAGGAACTGAGGCTTATCGAGTCTAAGAGATGTGTCCATGATAACCCAGACAAATACGATAAAACCAGGACCGCCTGTATTTGAAGAAATGCCTGAAGGGACCATTTCTAGGTGGGGCACTACCTGGAGTTCTTAAACGTTGATTACCTGAGAGAAAAGACTCAAAGCGTCCTTTGCTTAAAAGCAGGGGAGATGGGGAGAGAGGGGAGCTTCAGAGAAGTCTCCCTTCAGGAATAAAAGTAGGTGCAGGAGTCTTTCCAAGGTAGCATCTCAGAAGACATCACAGTGTGAGGAGGTGGGAAGGTCCCAGAGTCTTGATAACTTGTCCACATTTATGGTTTATTCCCCTCCCTCACACTCCAAACCCTGTTTCCTGTAAGTCAGTGGCTCTCAGACTCAAGTGTGCTTCAGAATCACCTAGAAGGCTAGGCCATACCCACAGGATTTCTGATCTAGCTGGTCTGGGTGGAGCCTGAGAATTTGCATTTCTAACAAGTTCCCAGGGAACCATCCTTTGCACATCACTGACCAAAGCCAGCAGCAAACTCTTTTGAGAAGTGCCCATATGGGTTTGATATGAAGGAAGACAAAAAGGAAGGAGGCAGCCCCCCTGAGAGATGTTGTGGGTGGCTCCTCTGAGAGCCTCTGGGAGTCTCAGCCTGTAGTGTTCCGCTCCAGTCACTAAAAAACTTCCTCCCCTCCTGGGCCTCTGGGCCCTTCCACCCTTTCTTACCTTGGGTGGTGTCCTCCATCTTGATGGGCACAAGAGGGCTCTGAGGCGCCGAGTCACCACTCAGGGAGTAGCTGTGCTCGGCCTGGATGCCTGGTGTGGGGGAGTCCAGTTCCATGTCCAGTAGAGGACTCTTCTCGTCCAGCACGGGGTCATCAAAGAAACTGCTGAACAGGTCGTTGGAGAAGTCCTCCATGTTCTCCCCAAAATGGTCCAGGTGCTCAGGGAAGTGCTATGGAAAGAGGAGGGGAGCCAGCTTAGCTTGAGAAGGGGGTGCAGACACTGCTGTGGTGTTCCCCCCAACCTTGCCTTCACCACCACTGTCCCTGTAAGCTCCTCATCACTCTTGCCGCCATCGTTAATACTACCACCAGCACCACCAACCTCACCACGATACGCATCACCAGTGCCGACTATCATTTCTATTATTACCAGCACCACTGTCATCCCATGACCTCCACCTCCAGTTTCACCATCATTATCCTCAAGGATGAGCTCTGGATGCTGTGAAAGGATTCCTGGACCAGGCAACAAGACACAGGGCTCGAGTTCTGGCACTGTGACCTTGGTCACATTATTTAGATTGCTCAAGTCTGTCTCTCAGTCCACTTAACTTCCTTCATAGGAAGACTGAAATTGTGTCTACGCCAGCAAGTTCGCATTCCAAAGCAGTGTTAGTGACTTTTGTATCACCGTTTGCTGCGATGCAAGGTGGCGGGATTACGGAAGCCTCCATTTCCCTCATCAGCTCAGTCTGCACCTGTCCTCATGCCTCTAGCATCTCCCTTTTCCAAGCCATTCTTTATCCCAAGAGGTTAGGCTCTGGCACCTTGTTACTTGGGTTGAAATCCTGGCTTCCATGCTTCTAGCTATGACTCAGTGCCGTTTAAACTGTGAGTGGTGACTCATTAATGGGTTGTGAAATCAATTTAGTAGGTCATGACCAGAATTTAAGAAAAACTAAAGCAGAACAAAACAGAGTCGAAAATATCAGAGTGCATGGCACTCAGAAAAGTTAAACACCCGGTGTAATTTTTAAATCTCCATTATGTGTCTGTGTATGTTCTTGGTAATGATGTAAAATATATTTCTTAGAAGCAAAAATGTCTGAAATATACCGTGTTGCCCCCAAAATAACTGGAAAATAAGCCCTAGCATGATTCTTCAGGATGACATCCCCTGAGCATAAGCCCTAATGCATCTTTTGGAGCAAAGATTAATATAAGACCCGGTCTTATTTTCGGGGAAACACGGTATTGGTCTCCACGATCCTGGGAAAGTTGATTAACCTTTCTATGTTTCATTTCTTCCTCTGTGTAGGGGGGATGATGATAATAGTTCCTCTGCTGGGTTTATTGTGAGAATTAAACAAGTTAATACAGGTGATGCTTGGCCAACGTGGGTTCAAACTGTGCAGTCCGCTATCTGTGGATTTTTTTCATCTTGTAAACAGATGACGTAAACCTACATTATTGATAAACACGTATAGTGCAGCACCGTAAATGTATTTTCTCTTCCTTATGATTTTTAAAATAACATTTCTTTTCTTTACCTTACTTTATTGTAAGAACGCAGTATACAATACATATAACATACAAAATATGTGCTAATCAACTGTTTATATTATCAGTAAGCTTCCCGGTCACCAGCAGGCTATTAGTAGTTAAGTTTTTGGGGAGTGAAAAGTTATACGCAGATTGTCAACTGTGTGGGAAGTCAGTGCCCCTAACCCCTAAAGCACTTAGAACAGTTCCTGGGACACATTAATTACTTAACAAATGTTACCTCTTATTGTTAATAAAGCCCCCAGTGGCTGGTACATAGTAGGCGTTTATTTTTCTCTCTAAAGAATTATAAATATGTAAGGAAATATTACTGTTTTTCATTCATTACTTACTGACTGAATAAATTTGCTGGTGGGTTGGAAGAGATGGTGATGGGGGGATTGCTTCCGGCCCTGGGGTCCCACCTGGTGAGTGGTTAAGGACTGGCTATGGGGGATTGGTTTGAGGTCTGAAGTTGTTGGTTCTTTCTAGCTTGGGATACTTGGAGCCTGTCCCCGTCCAGAAGGGATGAGCAGAAAAGCCCTGTCTGAGAATAAGGTTCAGAGCCACATGAGCCTCTGTCTGTGGGGAGCAGGGGAGGGGCAGAAGCTCCGCAATCAGATAGACTTCCTTTTGACTCCTTGGTCCATTGCTTGCTAAGTTATGTTGCTTCTCTGCGCCTCAGTTTCCTTATCTGTAAGGAGGAGTAATAGTTCCTACCTCATAGTGTCGTTGTTGTCATGAGGATCAAATATTTGTTAGGTGTTTAATCCTCACCTCGGAATTATGAGGATAAAATGAATAAATACATAAATACATATACATATCAGGGGTGCCAAAAAATGTATATAAGTGGACTCTTTGGTCAACGTTGCTCAAGCTCAAGTAGTTCACCATCATCAGAAGTGTCTGGACGCTGATGGTCACCACTTTGAGCACCTCTTGTCATTGCAGAAGTCAAGCATGACTTGTATTCATCTTTTGTTATCGGTATGTATCGAGTATTTCAATTTTAATATAGTTTTCCTTTCTTAAAATGTGTATACATTTTTCTTGGCACCTTCTGTATAGGCAGTAAGTACGTCTAACATTTAGAACAGCGCCTAGTATGTACTTGTTAGCCATTATTATGAAAAGCCTAACTCTGGGCCCGAGGTGAGCTGAGCTTAGCGCTCAGGTGGTTTGGTCTTTCCACCAAACAATGCATGATCAGAGAATCCAAGAGAAAATGAGTTCAGAAACCCCATTGACTGAGGTACTCCCCCTCTTCCCAGTTTGCCAGAACTGATCATCACTATCTTACATTTTTGTTGTGCTTTCACATACATCACTTTATTCAGTCCTCACAATTACCCAATGAGATAAGGAAATTATATGTCTGCATTTGACAGATAGGGAAACTGAGGCCCAGGGAGCCAAGCAGAACTGGGAAACATGCACAACTCCTCATTGCCCAATCCTTCCCCAACTGCAGCAGACATTCCCTTTTGCCTGACAGTAAACTCACTGAGGCAGGGTCTGTATCTTGTTCACCTGCTGGAGAGACAAGGCCTTGTGCCCCAGAGGGCAATGCCATCAGTATGTCAATTGTCCGTCAATACCTGGTGGGAGGCGGTACCAGGAGGTAGAGGCCTCAGCTGAACAGGTCTCTAAGAATAACTGTGATCCTAGATGAAGGCATGTACAGGGTCAACCCTCTCTCCGCCACCCCCAACCACCCAGCCAGGTACAGGCAGGACTGTGCCAGACACAGCCTCTGCAGAGCCTGGGCCAGCCCAGCTGGGGGAGCATTGCCCCTGCTCAGGGTCTCTCAAAGACCTGGTGTGGAGACCAGGGGGAGGGGGTTGTGAAGACAGGACTGAGCAGTGAGTCAGCTGCTAAGGTATTTATCCAGCAGCTGCTTTTCAAACGATAAGGGTTTGCCAAGCCCATTCCTGGGGCCTGGGAGAGGAAAAGAGGAAAGACACTTCCTCCATTTGGGGCTGGGGTCCCTGAAGGCCTTGGCTCCAGGCAGATGAGCTGTATCCTTTTCAGAGATCCCTTTTGGGGTGCCCATAGGAACATGCTGAGGAAGCTCAGTTGGTTCCCTTTTGTGAGCAGCCCCCACCCCACCTGCTGGAAACAGCAGCCAAGGACCAGCAGAATGGAGCTTCCAGAGGGTGGGAGCCAAGTGGAAGAAGAGGGCGGCCAAGGGGCAGGCAGGGTGGGGGTGGAAGACACTCAGAAAAGCCAGTCGTTGCTCAGGGGTTCCATGTGTGCTGGGCCCACCTCTGGTGGCAACAATTGTCGTGTTCCATCACCCGCAGGCCCACCTCCAGCTCATGGGAGCATGCCAGAGGGGACTCCTTTTAGAGAACTTTGTAGCCCTACTTCTATGGGGTGTCTGGCTTTTCAGAGAAGCTCAGTTATGGTTGGTTTACATCATCAAGCTGGAGACAAGGGACCTGAGAAAGCTCATGGTCCACGCCCTCCTCTCCCATTTGCTAACGAGGAAACTGAGATCCAGAGAGGGAAAGCCACCTACCTATCCAGGGTCACAGTGAGCTGGTAATGTTGAGGGAGGCGTTCTTCGCAGCCCTGGGGCTGACAAGGTGTGGGACACGTTCTCCTTGTTGTCCTCTCACTTCTTCCTGTTTACCCACCCTCCCCACGACCCTGGAAAGCCAACTCTGGGCATCTCAGGCCTCCTCAGCCCCTGCAGGGCCCCTTGTTCCCCGGTAACCACACTCAGCTCTCCCTGCAGTTCACACACACAAAGTTCGGGTTTCAGACTATCCGATGTAAATTATTGGGGGTGGGAGACAGGAATCGATAAACGGCAGGGGGGTCTTGGGCCATCGTTCCGAGGGGGATAAGGTTCGACTGGGGATGAGCAGTCTTTGGAGGTGCCTTTCTGGGCAAGGGTTGGGGAGAAGTGGGTGGGTGGGAAGCCAGAGAAGGAAATACTGGATTATGATTTGTTTCCCTCCTCGTTAAAGACTTTTTCCTACAGTCATGCCAACACAAGCGCCTTCTCGGCTGCCACGCGCAGCCAGCGCCAACTCCACTATCTTGGAGGAGAGGTCCGGGGCTCTCCTGCGCGGATCCCCCGCCCCCTCGGCTGCAGTCCCTCCCTAAGCCGGTCTCTACCGCCGACCCTTTAAATTTAAAACAGGACCAGGGTCCTGCCCGCTGGGCGCGGCCCACAGGAGGTTAACGCTGCGCGCTTGGACCGCCCGGCGCCGGAATCCGGCCTGCTCATTGGCGGGATCTGCGGAGTTCCTGGCCAATGGGAGGAGGCAGCGAGAAGCCGGCTGCAGTAGCAGCTGCGGCCGCAGGGGCCTGGGAGCGGGAGGCGGGCAGGGCTCGCGTGGAGGAAGTTCCCGGGCCCCGCAGAGCGCCGGGGCACCGACAGGCGGACTATACTGGGTCCGAACTGTGTCTCCTTTTGCGCCTGGGACAGAGGCAGAAACGGCCCCTTTGAGCTTCCAGGTGGGCCCGGAAGTCCCACAATGTACTAAGCCCACAGCAGTAGCACCGTCTCGACCCCCCACCGCAAGCAGGGGAAGTGGAGAGGGAGGGTCTTCTTGAAGGTCCCCAGCTCCAAGGGGAGGCCGGGCCCCAATTCTTAAGTCCCTGTGCAGCTTTTCCAGCTGAGCTGCTTCCGCCCCTCCTTGAATAACCCTACCGCGGGCGCATTGATGGAGCAGCGGGGTCTCGGTCCTTGGTGGGGGTAGGGGGACACTCCCGGGCCGGCAATAGGACCACCTGAAGTTCCTGTCAGTTCTCTCCCCTAATTCTTCCATTGGGGTGAATGCAGAGAGGGAAAAGCTGTCCGCCGAGGGTGTGTGGGGGAGAAGGGTCTACCCCCTACCGAGGTGGCCTCAGAGCGCCACCTTCCCTCATGCCCCTAACCCCTCGGCGCCTGCACCCCCATCCCTGTTTTCTGCCCCTCCCCCGACCCAGGCTGATTCAGTTTCTGCTTGGGGAAAGGAGGGAGGAGACCAGAATGGGTCCAGGCTGAGCTGTGGGATACGGAGTGGGGAGGGGAATTCTGGGCCAGGACATTCCTTCCAAGAAAGTGAGCTCTGGGAGAGATGGAAGGAGAGTCCTCTTACACTTCTCTCCTTCCCTTTCCCCACGGGCTGGGCCCCCACTCCCCAACCCCCATAGACACACTGACCCATACATTCCTGGATGGTTACTTTCCTCGTGGTCACTAGAAAATTGCCCCTATTTCGAGCTGGAGGTCCACCAGTCTGAGTCACTGCTGTGCCCCGTGTGTGTATGTGTGTGGGATAGGGGAGGGGAGGTGGGCCTCTGGGTACCCGGTTGTCAGACAGGCCCTTCTTGTCCTTGAGCATCACCATCCAGGCATTGGGGGTTGCCTTCCCAGAGCTAGACTTGAAGGCTGTCTTGTGAAGGGGAAAAGGCCTTGGACTCAGACTCAGGAGATCCCCGGGCAGGTGGTTTTCTTCTCCAGATCTCAGTTTCCCATTGGTTATAGTCTGTGCTCCTATTGAGGCAGGGGTGGCAGGGACAAGGTGAGGGAAACTAATCCTCAGAAAGTGGGCTCTTTTCCTTTGCCTTGGCCTCTCTGGGGACCGGGAAGGGGTGGAGCCGGTTCTCCCTGTCCCAGGAGCCAGCTCCTCCCAGAGCCTTCCTGGCAGGACATGGGGGTTAAGGGGAGCACATAGTTCCAACCTCCAACCTCACTCATCCCCCATTCCCCACAGGCGCAGGGAAGGCAGCTGCTGAGGTTTCAGATTTTCCCCCTAGAGAACTATTTACCACAGAGCCCAAGTCCAAATAAGCAGAAATGCTTCTTTGTGCGTGTGTGCGTGTGTGTGTGTGTGTGCACGAGCACACTCACACTCTCGTACACAGGCTATACAGACGAGCTGTGAGGTTCCTACTTACACAGGGAAACACCACCCAGCGTAAGCTCCACACCCATGGACCAATTCAGACAGTTCCATAGACAGCCCAGCACAGGTGCTATTGCACATACTCATACACTCATGGGCTCACACAGGCCGACACTGCAGGCACTAACACAGATCCAGTGAGGACACACTCCTCAGATGTGATCTGAAACAGACACATATGCGCACACACGTGCAGTCACCCCAGACACAGCCACAAATGTGGTCGTGCACATTCTCACATGAACATGCTCAAAATCTCACACGACCACAGAACTAAATGCTGACTGTGCCAAGCCATGTGCCTGAGATGAGTGAGTCATGTGACCCCAGCAAGGGAATTTTGGGAGTCCCAGGCTTGCCTGGGGCTGAGATAGTGAGGGCTGGGACTGGAGGAGGGGGCAATATGGGCAACTGAGCTTTTCTGTGCGTGTGCACTGGAGAAAGGAAGGGAGAAAGGAAAGGGCAGGCTGGCACCCATCAGAGGCTGCTTCCCTGCAGAGCAGAGTCCTGGAGAGCGGTCT
This sequence comes from Rhinolophus hipposideros, assembly GCF_964194185.1. NCBI lineage: Eukaryota > Metazoa > Chordata > Mammalia > Chiroptera > Rhinolophidae > Rhinolophus > Rhinolophus hipposideros. Next base: position 13,802,061 of record NC_138056.1, read on the forward strand.
CCAGCCCCCAACCCTGTCGGTCTGGCACTCCAGTTTCTCCTCCTGACACTGGTAACCCTTCCCTGGCCAGGATATGGGTCCCTCAGGAAAGTGGAGAGCTGGCCTGCAAGCTCCCGGCCAGCCCATGTGCTATGGCCCAACCCTGGGGTGGGTGCCAGTTACTGTCTGGGCAGGAGGAAGCGATGGCAGTGAGTGCCACAGCCCAGGGCTGGGATTAGCTATGACTGGCACCATTAAGGGCACAGCAGCCCACGGTTTGGCTGCTGGAGATGTTGGTCCATAGGCAGTAGCTGGAGGATCCCTGTAGGACACCTCAGGACACTGGAGACTCAATGCCAAGGCTGCCACTAGGGGCCTCTGGAGAATAAGGACATCCAGCCATATCCATTTATTCATCACTCACACATTTGTTCAGTATTTACTGAGTACCTACTGTGTACCCAGCCCTGTGGATATAAAGATGAACAAAGCCCAATTCCTGCTCTCAAAAGGCTTTCAGACTAGTGGTGTGACTACCCCATTTATGAAGGTAGGTCCAGAGCATTCTCCACCTTGTATCAAGAGGGATCTTCAACACAAAGATGATTATGGGACTCCCCTGCTCAATATCCACTGATGACTCTCTATGGCCCTTAGGGTAGTTTTTCAGGTCCTTACGGGAGCTTGAAATGATGCAGCCATGTTGCCTCTACGTCTCGATGTGTCCAATTCTCATCCATATCTCTCAAGCCTAGAATTGGTCCAAGCACACTCTAGATACTCAGGTGTTTGCTGAGTGACTGACTGACTGAATGAGTGAGTGAATGAAGGAGTGTGCCAGTGAGTTGATGGACTGAGGACTTTTTTCTGCAGCTGAGCCTCCAGGAATGGCTGTCCTGAATTCCACTCTGATGCCAGCTTGCTCCTGCTCCAGGCAGTTTCCATGCACCTGGACTCTTTCCCATGGCTCCTCCTTATTGAGGCTTGTTGTACCCATTCTCCAGGTTGCTATTCCTCAAGGCCTTAAGCCTTGGCCAGACTAGGTACCTGGGGACCACCACCCTCTCCTCAGTGCTGGAGGAGCTACTCCAGGCTTAGGCCAGGCCCAAGAGTATAAACAGAGCCCAGTGGCCAACCAGCTAAGCTGCTCTCCCAGCCCTTGGCCAGCTGGAAGGCCCTCCTTGGCTGGAGCCTGCCATCCAGCTCTGGCTGGAATTCCCTTGGCCTCTTCCCTCTCCTCAGTGCACTCAGCGTTCGGCCTTTGGCTCCCTCAGCGTCCCAGCCTGTCTGAGTTGTCCTCAGGTTTTATTTTTGGAAGAAGTTGCATTCCCTCTCCTTATTTACTCCCTTCCTTTAGGGAAGGTACGGGACCCCTGGGCTCAGCTGGGGATCAGGCTGTGACTCCAGCCCCTGGGGTCTGGATCTCTCTGGGGCCCCAGGGGAGGGGACTTCCAAAGTCTCCTGACCCATGTGATGCTTTGCAGCCAGATGTGTCTGCCCTCCTTCCCCCACTCAGTGTGTGACTAATGCCTGCCCCTGCCCTTCTTGAAGAGCCCCATGATAGCCAAAAGAAATCATTACAATTTTAGAGCGCAAAGGCATTCTGGCATCATTAGGTCCATCTCCTCTTATTTGTAGAGGCAATGCCACTCAATGGTTATGAGCGAGGGAGGCAGACAGACCTGGTCCTAATCCTTGCTCTGCTATCCACTGTGTGGTGTTGGGCACGTTACTTAACCAATCGGAGCCTCCGTTTCAGCTATAAACTAGGGGAACTTATAGCTGTCTCACCAGGTTGCTATGAGGATGAAATAACATTTGTAAACTGCTTTGGTCAATGCAGGACACATAGAAAGCTCTCATTAAATGTAGCTGTTATTATTACTACAGAGAGGAAAACTGAGAGCTGGAGGAGGGAGTGGACTTGCCCAGGATCACACAGCTCAAGGTAAGCAGCCATTTCCAGAGTCTTTCCTCTTGTCTCCATCTCCCTTCCAAGGAGAAGGGAGGGGGCTGGCATCTGCCCAAAGGAGGAATCTCCTTGAGTCAGTTGCATGAGCAAATCCCTGGCTCTTCCGGGTCTGCCTTCTATCACTAGCTCAGGCCCTCGTCTGGGGCAGGCATTTCCTCCATTGCCCCAGGAGCCTCTTTCTTGCTCACTGAGGGTAAGGGGTCCTGAGAGGAGACCCCAGCACTCAGCCCCAAGGTGGACCCCTCACCAGTGGGACTCAGAGGAGGGGGAGTGCTGGGTCCTGACATCACAGAACAGAGAATCTGGAGCCACAGCCATGCAGGCCAGCTGGGGCCCTTCCAGCACCGTCCAGATGTCTCAGGAATGTGCTGAGCTGGGAACTACCTCGCTCCTTCCCTCACCACCCCCCAACCCTTCATCCCCTCATATGCTTGCTCAAGCTCTCCCTTTGCCCCACCCCCTTCCTCTTTCTACCCTTCCTCTTTCATCTATCCCTGTGTCCATTGTCCTTCTGGTACCTTGCCACAGTCCAGCTCCCTCTCAGACCTCTGAAGGGGTCACTGAAGGCAGGAACCCTTCCCCTTCTGCAGACCCCATGAGCTGATCATGTGGGGTGGGGGGAAATGGAGCCTGAACGGACTGGGAGGGGAAAGTTCTGAGCAGATGGTATATGCCAGATCCTAAATGTGGAACTGATTTGCAGCCCTGGGAGAGAAAGGGGTGAAGGTTTTGGGGCAGCAGAGGGCAGGGCTGGACTTCCTCTCTGGGAGGATGATGAAAGGGGCTCTGGGCATCTTCTCCCAGCTGATGAGTGGGAGGGCCACGGAGGTGAGGTGCCAGCCTGGGCTGGGCTCAGAAGGACGGCTGATCCTTCTAGGCTCCGGGGCCCACAGGAACATGCTTTGCCTGATAGTGGAGGGTTCTCAGCTGTAGGAAGGGTAGGGAACACGATTAGTGCCCCAGAGTTGGGCCAGGAGGAAGGACATGGTTGAGGCCCGGGCTCAGGATTAAGAGGGACAGCCTGTCCCTCTGCAAGGGTGGGGTTGCCTTGGACCTCCCCAGGTCAGTCTGGCCCAAGTGCTGGGGATGAAAAAGCCAGAAGGGAACTGGTACTCCTGGCCCAGTGTGAGAGTCACATCAGGGCAGAGGGTGGAAGGCAGGGGAGAGAAGGGACCTGGGGTCAGCTGCTGCTTGGGCTACACTGGGCTCAGGGAGGGCCCATAGTTCCGTGTCCTTTGAGGGAAGGTCCCTCAGCATCTAGACAGACTGGCAGCTTACAACACGCTAATGGACTCTAGATCTCCTAACACTGAGATTGTTCAGAGTTGCTGGGACCACCACTGTGTCCAGCTCAGAACTATCACTGCCTGCCTCCTGCCTGCTGATAAAACTTCTAACTTCTAGGTACCGCATTCAAGGTCTGTAGTAATTGGACCTTGACTTAGCATGCTAGCTGGAGCTGCTCATCTTTGTCTTCCCTCCAGCCTAGCTGGATGACCACCCCAGCTCCTTGAACCTGCTGTAAACTCCATCATTGGGGGTGGGGTGGGGGGAGGTTGCTGAGGGTAAGGGGGATCAAATCTATGGTGATGGAAGGAGAACTGACTCTGGGTGGTGAACACACAATGGGATTTATAGATGATGTAATACAGAATTGTACACCTGAAATCTATGTAATTTTACTAACAAATGCCACCCCAATAAATTAAAAAAACACACAAAAACTCCATCATTGCAGTACCTTTGCTTATACCATGCCTTCTGCCTGGAATGCCTTTGCCCTTTATCTCCTCATTCCAACTCCTGTTACCCTTTAAGGCCCAGTTCAAATGCGCTTCCTTCAGGACGCCTTCCTTGATCATCCGCTGGAAGCGTCCTCTCCCTCTCGTCCCACCATAGCACCTATAGACTGTTAGGTCACTGGCTAATATCATACATTGCACTCTAACTATGCACAAGGGAACTCATCTCTCTTTTTAAACTTTAACCTCCTTGAGGGTAGGAAATAGGATGGAGTTCATCCGTGAACCCTCTGCAGGGCCTCACACAGGACGTAGCATACAGTGTGCCTGATAGTAATGATAATAATAATAATCATAGCTAATATTTAAGTCCTAGGCACGATTCTAGCTCCTTCCATGCAGTATCTATCTCATTTAAGTTTCAGAAGGTAAGGTAAGTACTATTAGTATCCCCATTTAATGGTTGAAAAAACTGAGGCACAGAGAAATTAAGTAGTTTACCCAGGTTTATTCAGTTAGCAAGAGGTTGAGCCTGGATTTGAACCCAAGCTCTGATGCTCTTAAGCACACACACCGGTTGTTGAACGAATGATTGATTTCTTGCTGCCCCATCCCTACACCTAGCACAGTACTAGAAACAAAATATGGGCCCCCCCCCCCATTCCATCCACTGGGATCCTGGGTTTGCTCATCCCTGGCCATCTGTGTCCCAATGCCCAGAAAGACAGAGCCATGAGAAGGGGCCTGGTGTCTTTTGGCTTTGCCCAAAAAAGCTTTCCGCTCCAGAGAGGTCAGACAGATAAGAAAATCAAGTCCCTATGATCAGGGCTTGGCACGGGGACAGAGAAGGTGGGACATTCCTCCAAGAGCTGTCTAGAGCTGGGGACCCGCCTTTTAGGTAATGACAGTGACAATCAGAATAAAAGCAGTGGCAACAACCATACAAGGTTTACTATGTGCCCGGCACTGTGCTAGGTTTTCTACAAGAGTTATCTCATTGAATCCTCGTAAGAAACCCATGTCCTATAGTCAGCACTACTTTACGGATAAGGAAAATAAGCTGGAAGAGGTGAAGTCACTGACCTGTCCAAGCTCAAACAGATGATAAACAGTGAGAGCCGGGATTTGCTCCCGGGTCTGAGCAGCTAATGGCAATGGCTCCCCACCTCAGGTACGGTCAGCTGCCCAGTGCTTTTCTAGGTATCTGCCATCTGACCTGTAGACTCACTGTCTGGGCAGGTCGGGCCTGGGAGTAGGCACCAGGTCTCGGGACATTCCTGTTTAGAATCTGCCCAGAGTGTGGTGGATTCAGGGTCTACAGCCCACCTCTTGCCCAGCCTCACGCAGCTTTGAGAGACCAGGATATGCAGAGCTGGCTCTATTTCTTCAGCTAGGCAGTGAGGATCCAGGTATCCATTTTATTATACTTTATAATTCATATACATGCATTATATATATTCTTTTATGTGAACAATCTATTTCATAATAGAAAAGGCCATCACGGTAAAGTGAAGGGTAGATGTGGGATTTAGATTAACATTCACTATTTGAATAAATAACTTCCACTTAAAAAAAAGTACCATCAAAGTTGGAAGTGTGGAAGTGTCCTTTCTTCTACTGTCCATCCACCCACCCATTCACTCCTTCCTTCCTTCCTTCCTTCCTTCCTTCCTTCCTTCCTTCCTTCCTTCCTTCCATCCTTCCATTCATCCGACAAATAAACAATTTCTGAGCAGTCAGTCACTACAGTTATAACTAGGCAATAGACAGAAACAATTACTGACACTCCCTGCTCTCAAAGAACTCTTAGTCTAGTTCAGCCATGAGGAAGCGAAGGCCTGGAAAGGGGAAGTGAGGTGCCCAAGGTCACACAGCATGTCAGGGAAACGAGGGGAGGAGAGGTGAGGACCTTCCAGGCAGAGGGGAACACAAGGGCAAAGGCTTGGGCCTGTCTGCCTCCAAAGCAAGTCCCCTTAATCGCTGCTTTAGAACTACATCCCGGCTCTCCTCAAGGGCCTGAAGAGCCTGCCTTACGCCACTGCTGCTTTCATTTTTTGTTATTCTTTTGGAAGGGGAAGAGGCAAACAGCTGCTGCTGTCCAGCTGTTATGTAGGACCACAGAGCCCAGCCCAGATGTGTCAGCCTGTCTGTGATGGGTAAAGTGGCTCCTGGGCCAAGAGCCAAGGGCCAAGGAAGCTGCAGTGAGGGCTCTGTCCCAGGAGAGTTGGGAGAGGAGCACACGAACCCAGTAGCAGGGAAGCCTGTTATTGCCCCAGCTGTTAAGTTGGCCTTATGGATGATATGGTGTCAGAGGCCATGGGGATCAGGATCTTTGACAGCCAAAGAAATCAATCCTTTTCACATATTTTCTCTGATGATCACAGTTTTGGGCCATATCTTGCCTTTCCCAGCTTCTTCTGAACCAGACACCCCCTCCTACTATCTCCCCAATCTTGGTCAAGCGTCCTGTCACTTTACTCTGACTTCCCCTAGTGTGCCCAAGAGGGTTACATAGTGTTCCAGCCAGAGCAATGCTCGTGGTCTTGACTTAACTCCACCCAAATCTTCCTCTTCCATCCTGCCCCCTGGAGCGCTGAGACTTCCAGAAGAACAGCCTGTTCTCTAGCATCTGGAGCTGGTTTCTAGAGGGAGGTTCAGGGGCAAGCCAGGTCCTTGAGAGGGATGCTCTGAGAGGGCCTCCATACCAAGACTTGCAAGAAGCACATGGTACGAAGAGGGGTGTCCTTTATCTTCCCCTCTCGGCACAGCAGCCAGGCCAGACATAAACAGACCCTCCTGGGGAGTCCTGGGAGCTGCAGAGAGCAAAGGTCTGAGTTCCCAGGCAGCCCAGAGAGCAGCATCCCCGAGGAAGGACAAGGAAAGGGCACTGGATGGGGTGTGGGGCTTCTCCTCTCACAGGCCAGGCGCCTGCCAGTTCTGCTCCTAACACTTTAGGCATCCCCGCTGCCCTAAGGAGGGAAGTGGCTGAAGATGAAGGTGAGGTGCCCCTGACATCTGACACCATAACCTTTCCTTCTCTAGAGAGCAAAGTTCCAACCAGGACAAGAGCAGGAGAGAAGATGGTTCTCTCCCCTCCTTCACTCACTCCATGGGACTCTAGCCCCAAGAACAGAGTTAATATGTCCCCTCCTCTCTAATGCTCAGGTTTTCATTTGCACAGGGATAATGATGCCTATACATGCTCAATGAAAAGGGACAGAGCTTCAGTCCTCCCTGCTGAGAAGCATTCCAGTAATTCCTTTGTCAATAAGGATGGGGACATTGGGGAGGGAGGGTGCAGAGGTCACCTTTTCTGAGAAACCTTCTGACCATACTTCCGTCTGCATGGCGCTCTGTGGTTACTGCTTCTGTCTCCCTCCCCCTCTCTCTTATGTAGGTCACTATGCATAGTGACCGGCATAGGAGCTCCTTTGGTGCCTAGTTGTGAAAGGACAGGATGCGTATATTAAGGAACAACCAAGCGAATCCCCAGCTGGTCCAGGGAAGCCCGTGGGACCTCACAGCCGATCGATCGGGGATCAGGCAGCACCTTCCTGGGATCCAGCACTGCCATCACCCTCCTGGCTGGCCAGACCAGGTTCTCAGGGGCCTTTCTGGAATTACCAGTATGTGTACTTCTTGAACACCCACGCCTGTCTTTTAAAAAACATTCTCCCCCTTCCCTTAAATGGATTGCCCCAGTCTGAAATAATTTTTCTACAAATACAGTAAATCTTTGAAATGGAGTGAAGTCCACTATAATGTGACCAAACCTTGGCTTCTGTCCTATACCGGGGGCCCATCTCAGATAAAGGTGGGCAAAACTCTTCTGTGTAAGGCTGCTAAAGAAGTGTCTGCTCATGCTCCTCGGGAACTTTCTCAGTTTGCTCTGCTGCATGCAGTAAGGTTTCACAATCTTTACTTCTATGCTTTTTGTGATAATATAGACCCACTGAAAAATAGTTTTTCATTGACCCTACAATACCATAACTCTGTGTTTTATATGATTGAAAACTGTGGACTCAGCTTATTGCGTTATGGTGGAATTTTGCTATTTGTTAAGTACCGATTTTGTGCCGTGGTACTGTGCTACGTTTATGGCAATGAACAAAACTGACAAGATCTCTCTTCTCATGGAACTTGCTTTTTCACAGAGGAAATGGACAACAAGCCAATAAAATAACTGCCAACTGGTATAAGGGCTATGCAGAAATCAAAGGACTGAGTGGAAAATAACATGAGGTCTCACTGGAGGTAGATTGGGAAACTTTCCTAAAGAGGTGACATTTGAACTGAAGAACGTGAGATGGAGAGAACTGAAGGGAAAGCATTCTAGATGCCAGGAACAGCATGTGCAAAGGCCCTGAGGTAGGAATAGAAAAGACTTAGTTTTAAGTTGGTGATTGTGGATCCAGGATGCCCAGAGCAACCGGAACAAGAAGAAACTGGGAACGATGGAAGCCCTGAAGCCAGTGCTCACGTCTGAGTTTAAGCCGCAAGTTCAAATCTACTGTGTCTCAGCCAGCTTCAGACTATCCTGGACCAGGAGCTGTGGGGGTCTATGCCATACAGAGGACAGGGATAGCAATGACAACTCATTGGAAAGCATAGAGAGCCTTCCTGAATCTGAGAAACAGTGTGGGCTGCAGGACTCTGGAAGCTGGGAGTAGATGAGCTTAAGTACTCTTTTTCCTCCTCGTAAAATGTGGGGTCTGGCCTGGGCCCCATTTCATTCATTCAGCAATGCTTGGCTGGGGCCTATTCTGTGCCAAACACTGTACAGGGCAGTGGGGATACAACAGTAAATAAGACAGATAAACCCCTGCTCTCACAGAGCTCATATCTCAGTAAGAGAAGCAAAAACAAAACAAAAAATCCTCTGCCCAAAACAAACTCAATGTTTTGGAGGAGGAGTAGGTGTCTGGGGAGATCTCCCTTCCTGAATAGAAGCCCTGAGATTTGGGCTCCTCCATTAGTTTTTCTCCATTAGTTCTTTTCCAGCGGATTCTACTTTGAGATCAGAGTGCCTTAGCCCTTGGGTCCTCCTTCCTGTTGGTGAGAATTTAAAGAGAAGCACACATGCGAGCTCACACACTCATGCACACACAACCCATCCCTTTTAAGGGCTGTCAAAGGCCCACACACGTACATAGGAACACCCAAATGCACATACTTCTCTAATCTCCCTAAATCCCCCAAAGCCTGGTGTGGTGGTTGTTTTCTGCTTCCCCATTTAACTCGGGTGAAGCCAGTCTGGGGGCTTGGGGAACAGCCATCAAGCTTAGCCCCGATACCCCCTTCTCCTGGGCTGGTCCCTGGGTTCCGGTCATTCCCACACCTGGTCTCCCCAGCTGCTGGGAGGTAAATGAGTGTGCTGGGCAAACATCCTCCAAGCTTCCTGCTGCTCCCCTTTGAGACAACAGAACTCCCTCTTCCTCCTCCCCACACCCTCCCAGCCAGGGGCTTCTCTGGGATCCAAAGCCATTTTCCTCTAGAGAAATGAGAGTCATTCCTCCCCCTTAACCAGAGGAATGAGGCCAGAAACACACAAACCTAATGTCTCTATCTGGTGACATGACCTGTTCTCCCTCTGGTCCTTTATCCCAGTTCTCTGAGTACCAGACCCTGTCTTATACCTGCCCTGGGGCTGAAGGATCACAGGGTACAGGGAAAAGGGCTTGAGGGGGGCCACATTAAGAACTGTGGGAGAGTAGGGAGGGGAAGGGAGGAGAAACCCCCATATCTGGCAGGAAGATCAGCCCTTCTGAGGGGTGTCTCTGAGAATAACACAGACAAGATTGCAACAGCATGAAGGTATCGTCATAGAAGAAAAAACGTAGTACCCCTGGCCATCTCCAAGCACACTTGACTTTGCATACTCATTCTCCTGTCTCTATCCAGGCGAATGCATGTTTCTTAGTAGTGTTCAGGGTGAGCATACATTTTGATGTTTGCTTTTTGCATAGAGCCACAGAGTACATACTTTCCACACGACTTTATTGCCTTTATCTGGATTTTTAAGGATAGTGAATACCCTGCTTTCCATCTTCCATACTGAGAAGCACACAGACTCCATCCCTTCCCATTCTTAACCCTGGAAACATTTTACTATCCTCATACAGAATGAAGAGGGAGTTGGAGGTGGGGTTGGCATGGGGTCCCAGCTGGAAGGGACCTTAGACATATAAATGGAGGCACCAGAGAAGGAAAGTGATTTGCTCAAAGTCACACAGCAACTCCTACCTGAGCAGTCCTTACCACCACTCTGTCTAGTGCCTGGAGCACTTGTTTGCCAGGCATTGTCCTGGCACCTATTTGCCAGGACACTTTTTAACTATGGACACTTATTTGCCAGACATTGTCCTACATTAATCTTTCATTAATTCTGTCACTAAATCTCTACCATAACACTGTGGGAAAAGTTCTATAGCTCCATTTTTCAGATGAGGAAACCGAGACCCAGAGGAAGAAAAGTCACTTATCTGAACTGCCCAGCTGACTGGTGGCAGAAGCGCAGCTAGAACCAGATTTCCTGATTCCCAGCCCAGGAGTTCATTCGCTCTCCTCTTAGGAATCCTTTCCTCTCCCCTGCCTCACCGGAGCAGGCCTAGGCCCCAGGTTAAGAGCTTCCCCAGCAGGGCTTTCCCTCCCAGTCCGGGTGCTGGATACCACTGTCTGATCATGCCTCCTTTCCTGTGCTGGACCACCGCCCAGATGAGCAGCTGGGGACTCGAGACTGAATGGAGCAGCAGGAAGAAGCTGTAGGCTGCAGAGTTCATTCAGAAGAAAAGCCAACTCAGAGCTGCTGAGGGCTGAGGAAACCTCACAGCGAGGCTCTACTACCCTCCTTGGCTGCAAGGGTACAAGCTCCAATAACCTCCTCCCTCTGATCAGTATCTATTATCAACTCCAGGAGGGCTGTGTGGAACCCCAGATCCCTGCTACTTTATTCCTAGGATCTGTGCCAAATCATTCTTAGAAAGACTTGATCCAATCTTTGCCCATTTTATAGACAAAGAAACTGAGGCTCAGGGAGGACAGCTGGGTGGCGTGCCCCAGGCTCACAAAGGGAGGCAGAAGCAGAAGCAGGACTAGAACCCAGCTCTCCCCACAACCAGTTTAAGCCGTCTCCCCTCCTCCACTTGGCTGTCTGCTGAAGAGTGCTCCCTCTGACTGGGAACAGGAGCCTTCTTCAGAGAGCAGGGTGACCCAGCCTAATGAAGGACAGGGAGACCTCACACCCATGCCTCCCACACTGAGGCTGCTTTCTCCACCATCAACCAGTCTAGCAGGGGGAACAATTAGGTGGAAGTCCAAGATGCCCAATTTAAGTATCTATGCACTTAACTCTTGTCTGGCCGAGTTTATCTTGGGCCCGGTAGGTAGAGGCCAGCAGGTAGAGACCCCTGAGATGATCTGTGGATGTGTGTATTTGTGTGTGTGTACATGTGTGTACACGTGAGACTGGTGGTTCACGGCATAGCTGGATACCACCAGATTCCCTAAGCTGCCCACCTTTCAACTGGGAAGGCCTTTCTGAACCCAAATATTTTCCCTCAGTTACTGAGCCCATGCCCCTCCCCCAGCAGGGCCTTCGGGCTGAGGCTGAGAGAGGGAGGGAGGGAGGGAAGAAGAGAGAGAGAAGCCACGTTTCCTTAGGGAGGGAGGGGAAGAGAGACAGAGAAGAAAGACAAGCCCAGAGACAGAGATAGCCACGGAGAGACAGAGAAAGTCCAGGAGACGTGAGCGACAGAGAAACAGACCTAGAGACACATAGATGGGGAGAAAGAGCTCTCTCCTCCTGAGTGATTGCCCAGTGCTGCTCTGACCAGCTGGGCGTCAGGTCCCTGCCTGGGGAGGTCTTGCTCCTGACTTAGGGGCAGCCTCGCCGGCACCCCTAAGTTTCCAGGTCTGCCTCAGAACCTGAGTCCGGCTCTGGCCCCCACATGGGGCGTCGGGTGTCTGGCCCTCTGAACACTCCGTTGTGCGCCTCCCAGCGGAGAACCAGCTGCGGGCCGGCTTTGCGCCCAATCGGGTCTTGGAACCCCGGGAGGGGGCAGGATTGGTGTCTCTTGAGCTCATATCGGAGGATCGGATGGACCCCGACGCCTCGAGGTCCCCTTCCCCTAGAAGGCGGAGGCCAATGCATCCTCGGACGGACCCCCCCCGGGGGGGGGGCGCGCACTGGCGCAAGTACAGAGGCTCCGGTCCAGGCTCTGGGACTCGGGAGGTGTCGAGGGATCTTAGTCATCAAATCTCAGAGCTCTAAGCACGTGTCCCTTGGGGGGACCCTGCACCGAACCCCCTCCTCCGCTTCTGCCCAGTGATGTATAGCTCCGTCCTTCAGGGGGGCCCAGGCAAGCTGCGAAGACCGGTGCGGAGGGGTGAGAGGGGGACGCAGACCCTTCATCTTACCGCATTGTTCAGGAAATCCGACTCGTTCAGATCCCCCAAGTCCAGGAAGCTGGATCCGGGGAACAGCCTGTCGGCGGGGAAGGGCTCCAAGACCGCGTCCATCGCGGCCGGCTCCGGAGACCCTCTCGGCTGGGCTTCCCTTACTCCAGGGCGGCGGCGCGCCTGGCCCAGAGCTCCTGCTTGAGCTCTGGCAAGCGGGCGGGGGCAGGTCCCGGGCGAAGCCCCGAGGGAGGGGCGGGCGGAGGCGGCACAACCCGGGTAGGGGGCGCCGGGGGCGTGAGGGCCTTAGGGCAGCGGCGCGGAGCGGGCTGGGCTCAGGGGCCCCGGGCGCACCGCGGGCATTTAGCCGATTCCTCCTCCTCCTGCTCTTCCGGGGGCACAGCTGGCTTCCATGGGGAGCCCGGGAGTGGGGCTGAGGGCTTGAGGAGCCCCCGGGACAGGGTGGGAGCCGGGGACGGGGGAGCTGAGAGCTCCCCCGAGACTGGGTGGCTACCAGGCGCTCCGCGCTCTCAGCGTCCCCTCTGCTCGGCTTCTGTCACTTTCCTCTGTGAAACCGGGAACCCCGGGCTGGTTAGCCCAGCTGGCCGAGGCGCCACGCCCCCACATCAATATTCACGATAATCTCATATTAATGAGAAGAGGGAGTGGCCTCAGAAATCGTCCCTCCTCTTTTAAAGAGGCCTCTTTTAAAGAGACAAGCTAGTCTCTGTCAATCTCTTTACTGAACGCTCAGTACAGGGGCTTAAAGCAAAACCGTCCCGGAGCGAATAACTGTTCCTGGAACCTCCGCATTTTGGTAAGGCTTTGCCAACCACGCTCCTGTAACTTCACGAGGGAACTGAGTTATTTCCATTTTTCCTGCCTTATGCTAGAACCTGAACCAAATCCAAAGCCATGGAATTCCATCTCACAGACCCCTCCAAAAAATCTCCTCAGTGGGGAGATTTTCACACGTCTCCACCAGGAAGCCTTCTTTGATCCCAAGGTTGAAGCAGTTATCACCACTGTATACTCACAGGACATGGTGTGCTTATATCCTTTGGGATGGATTTATTGTCTTTGTTTGCTCAATTATCTATGACCCTAACTGGACTCAGGGCAAGGACTGTACCTTTCCTGTGTGTGAAAGTGCCAGGTGAGCAGCAAAGAGGAGGCTAGGACCCCTCTCCTCATCAATCAAGTCCCCCTAATTGTTCTGAAGAGCAAGAAGTTGGCAAACAGTGGCCATGGAGTTTGCCTGAGGCAAGATGCTGGTTGGTTGCATGCTCCATGGTCATGGGACACTCCCAGACCCCCTGGATCCATTACCTAAGTGACCCATGCCAGAGTACGTCTTAATCTCTTAAAAGGGCTGATAAGCAATCACCAGGCGTCTGAACAAACGGAGGTGGTTCAGAAAGACACTCCCTCAGAGGGCTGGGCACACTGTTTCCTGGTCAGAAGTCATTAATAGGATTAAGTGTGTCCTTGCTGTCTGGGGCTTTTAATTAGCTCATGAACCAAAAGGCCTTTAAGAAGCAGAGATGTCATTGCAGTTAAGCTAGGGATGTCACTGAAATGGCTCTCTCAGTGCCAGGGTGGGAAAAGGGCACACATTGAGGCTAAGGGAGCAGCTGTTTGCTTGCCTGGGGCAGGTGGGCAGGCAGGCATGTGGCTTTTCTGCCATCTCATGATCCAGTTGACATAGTTCTGGAGAATGAAGTTCTGACCCTCCAGGCTGTCACATGACTGTTAGCTTCCAGGCCTCCTGGAGGGTTTGCTCCTGAGAAGCTGGGAATAGAGCCCATGCTCTGGGGACCAGTGCACCAGCAATACAACTCTGAAAAGTTAGGTTGGACCCAAAAGAAATCAATTCACTCTCAAAACAGTGGCAGGTAGAATTCGGGTACTGAGACCATGGGTGCTTCTCCCAAAAGTGTCACATCTGGTCAACCAGGGAACATTCAAACACTGGGAATGAGGATGATCCTTTTCAGGGTGGGGGAGTGGTCTTGGCTGGGTGAATAAGCCAGGCTGTGGTGGGTGAGCTTGTGCTAGCAGGTGTCTGGAGTCCTGGCTCCTGAGCTGGAGTCCCTGCAGGCCCCCAGGAGGAACAAAAGTGCCTGTCTGCCTGAGGTTGGCTAGAAATTGTACCCATGTTCCTCCCAGCTTGCTCTGTAATTAGGGACACAGGCACCATTTAAGTGATTGGGGAAGATTATACAGTTTGAGATAAATAGGATTAGAGTGTCCTCTCTTTCCTGATTCTTACCCAGGTGAACACCCCAGGAAGCTGTTGAAAATAATCCTGGGGAGACATTCTGGTTCCAGTACCTCCTGTGGAGTCTGAGACGCAGGATCTTCCAAGAAAAGTCCTGAGGGTGACGGGGTGGGAAGAGGAAGGAAAAAGAAATGGGCAGTGCAGAACCTGGAACATAGTAGGAGCATGTTTTTCTGGGATGGCAAAGTCCTGCAAAGATGAGAATGGCAGAGGATTTATTAATTCTACAAGTATTTATTCTACTTATTCTACAAGTATTATCGAGCACCTATGAACACTAGAGACACAGTGATGATTAAGAAGCTATGTTTAGGGTGAACGAGGAGAGCCTGGGGGGGGGAATGAAGAAGATGATTTCAGATAGTTATAAGGACTAGGAAGGAAATAGAATAGTGAGAGATGGCTGTGTGGATAAGGAAGGCCTCCCTGAAGATGTGACCTGTGAGCTGAGAGCTGAATCATGAACTGGAACCATTTTGGGGTAAAATGGAAAGACAAGCATTCCAGGCAGAGGGAACAGCGAGTAGAAGAGAAAGAGAGGAAGCCTGGGAGGGGCACTGGAGGGAGATGATGAATGTAAACCCCCAATGCCCTGCATAAACCCCGTACTTATGGTTATACTGAGGCTCAAGGCTTTGTTCTATTTAAGTACTGAAAAGAAGTGCATCAGTTCAGATTAGAAGGCCCGCCTGAGACCTTCTGTAGCAGCATCCCTTCTGCATAGTCTCTTAAAGGTTTTTCAGGAGAGGAAATTAGACAGCCGAAATTAGGTCTGAAATCATGGTTCTGACTCAACAGGGAGGGTCTGCTTTCTCCCTGATGTCCTGGGCATGGTCCACAAGCCAGCCCCTCTCAGGCCCCTTCTCTGCATCTGAAGGGTCCGGAAAGGAGGCCAAGACTGGTTCTATAAACACCCCCAAACACTCCAGGTCAAGAAAAGCACAGACCGTGGCCCCTCCTGTTATGGGCTCAGGAACATCTGGTGGTTGCTCTCCAGCAGCTGCTCCAGCTGTGAAGCAAAATGCATAGACATCCCAACCCAGGCAGTGAAGCACAGGAGAGAAAGGACGGAGATAAGCTTCCTGCCTGTCCCCGACACTGAAGGGCAGGTAGAGAGAGAGGCTCCTGCCAGGCGGAGCTGTAAGAAGGGATGTTGTATGAGTATGTGTGCATGCATGTTCGTGCATGCATGTGTGTGTGAGTGTGTGTGTGTGCGTGTGTGTGTGAGAGAGAGAGAGAGAGAGAGGATGGGGGGCTTGGCTGGGGACTGTCACACTTTGACACTCCTGGATAGTCTCTGCTCTTCTCTGGGTCTCAGTTTTCACATCTATAAAATGGGAGAGGTGTTAATGACCCCTAGGATCCTGTTCTCTCCAAGTACCTTCCAGATGTTCCCTTACCAGGATAGGGCCTGCAGGGAGTGGGGGGTGGGGTCAGGACCTGCCTCCTCAGGAGGACTGGCACTCCCATTTTCTAGGCTCCCACCTGGAGCCTCCAGGAGGGAGCAAGGGTGGGTGTTTACACTCAGCAGGCCAGCCCCGGTGGTGGTAGTGAGAAGGTCACCCAAAGTAAACCTGCTTTGTTTGCCTGGCTTGTAAAGGGAAAAAGGCTTTGGCGCACTCTAACAGGAACTTCTGAGAAATGAAAACATATTCATCCTGGAGATTAGGCTGACTTCCGGGGCACAGATGGGAACATTTGTTCTTTTGTGGCTCCCCTAAAATGGGCTGCATGGCTGCTCTCCCTGTGCCCCAGGCTGGGGCTAGATACAGAGTCCCTGGGGTGACACCCTTTAAGGAGGGTGGGGGTGGGCTTCAGACCCCAGCTCTCACTCTTCTCCATCCCCTTGGTCTGTGGTTCCTTCCCAGCTCCACCCTGAACCATAAAAATACCTTACATTTATTGAGTACTTGCTTTGTGCCGGGCATGAAATACTTTATTTACATTATCTTGTTTAATTCTTAGAACAAGGTTGTAAGATAAGTAAGATATTCACTGATTCTGAGATGCATAGTTTAAAATCTCTGAAGTCAGAATATGTCTTATAATCAATGGTATGTTGTAGTTGAATGGACAGTGTTCTTTCCTTCTTAATGTACAAAAAATGGTGCATAATACAATTGATGACATTGTAGATTCAATGAAACACGATATTATTATTATTAGTCCCAACCTGCAGGTGAGAAAAGCAAGGCTCAGAGAGTTTATATTCCTTTATTTCACGGGAAACCAAGGCCTAGAGCTACAAGAGGCTTGCCTTTGATTGCTTAGCTTTTATAGGACAAGGACAACACTGAAATCTGGGCCTCCAGGCTCCTCACCCAGGGCCCTTTCCACTCACCCCAGATGAACTGGGTTTGCTCACTAGGCAGAGGCAGTAGCAGAGGGGAGGGACCTTCCAGGACCTTCCTCAGCAGCTAGTGAATCACCAGCCACCTTGCCTTGGAGAAGGGCCTTAAAAATAGATATTTTCCCCTTTCCAAATTCTCTGAAGACTGAAGTTCCTTAAGGACTAGGAAAACACTTGCTTCCCTTCCAGCTCCTTTTCCTGGTAATTATTTTAGCTTCTCTTTCCCTGAATTTCTGCTCTACTGTCCCATCTTCAGACTGGAGGCAGGCCCACTCCCTGGCCCTCTGTCTGCCTGCTGCCCGAGGAACAGCTCCACCCTTTTCCTGCTTTGCTCTCAGTCTTGCTCTGCACTCACCCTTCTCTCTACCTTACACCACCTGCACCAACACTGCTTCTAATGACTATAACCCAGGCCACGGGCTCCTACCCTGAAGGCATACACTCAGGCATACAGCCCTCCATCCCCCTTGCTCTCTATGTGCAAAGTCAAGGGAGAAAAGATCAACAAAGCCACTCTTGCCTTTGGTGAGTCCTCATGTTGTTGGGGACACCGCCCTGCAAATCCTGCCCCACCTGGGGCTGGCAGAGCTAGAAATAGGGGACTACGAGGAAAGGCAGGGGCATGAAAAGTCAGTGGCTGGACTCTGCCTGTGATGTACTGACTTGCCAAGTCCTTCTCTAGCCCCACTTCCTGTGCCTCGATTTCCCCAACCTCCAGTGCTGGTGAGGCTGAAGTGGCTCCTCCTCACCAGGAAGTAGAGAGGCAGCCTCCAACATCCAAAGGCTTTGCTAAAATGCAACGGGGCATAGTTCAGTCCAGCAGAGACTGATCACAGTCAAGGTTAAGCCAGGGCCTCAGATTCTTCCCAGAAAAGTGAGGGCTTTGGATAAGATGGTCTCTCAGATTCCATTCTACCAGCTCTGAAGCACTATGACTCTGTCTCCCTCTGCCCAGAAAGCAAATGTGGGCCTTGTGGGTGAGGTTTCCATGTGCTCTCTGAGCATCAACTGGTCAGGAGCTGAGGGGTGTGACCATGCGTGCACACACTTGGGTGGATGGTCCTGTGTCTGGAGGTGTAGACCTACATGTGGGGCTTCTGCCCTTTGTGCACGTGTGCGAGCCTCTGGAGGAGAACGTGCCAACTCTCTTCTAGGAGCGGGCTCACCCCTCCGTGCACTTCCACGCCAGCGCGTGCGGCTGCAAATCTGGTTTCCATCTTCTTCCAATAGGCAGCAGGGCTGGGGGAGACTGAGCGGAATATTAATTGTGCTCTTGCACGTGGCTGAGCTCCATGAATGTGGTGGTCTGAGGGAGCAGCCTGAAGCTATGTGGGGAATGAGGGAGACCACAGGAGTGGGGTTCCCTGGAGTTTATAGGCATGCTGGGGAGGAGGCAAAGCCCCGAGACCCAAAAGGCTGGATGGCAGAGGGAGGGAGAGAGCTTCTGAAGCTGAGGATCTGGAAACAACGGGAAAGATACTAACTAGGTTTAGGGAGATTGCCATGTTTGCCTCACCCAAAGCCTGGTACATAGTAGGTGTTCAATAAGTATTTGTTGAGTGATTAAATAGCTGACTGCTCACATGTATGGCAGATCTCACAGGTACGCCTTATCTGAAAGAAGTTGGAAGACCGTGTTGGAGGAAGGAAGGACGTGGGCACATATTAAGTACTTACCATGTACTGGCCACTCTGAGGATCACTGTCAGGCATTTTATTTTATTTCAAATACACAAAGGCCCTAGGAGATAGTATCATTCTCACTGCACACATATTCTCCCCTCCCCTACTTGCCCCTATGGGAAGGTCCAGGGAAGAAATTTTTCTTGAGGGCCCAGGAAAGCTGGCTGCTTCTGAGCGATGGGTCTATTTTTAATCTAATGGGCACTCTGGATTTTGTAGCTCACTGCATTTCCTTCTTTACTTGAGCTGTCAGGACGCTCAGAGATGAGTTTGTTGGGTTTTACCTTTTGCAACAGGATCTCATTGGGATGCATTTCACAAACGAACTGCATCCCTGGCTTCATCTTAGGTTTTTATCCCCCCCCTTTTCCCATATCTTTTTCCCTCTATTAAACGCCATTTAATTCCATTGTCTGCAGGATTTCTCAAATACCTTCAATATACCCTGAAGTGAGACAAGGTGTAACTACAAAAATAGTTTTACTTTTATAGGGCTCAGAGAGGTTGTTATTTGTTCAAGGTCACACAGCTGTTAAGCAAGAAAGTTGGGAATTTGAGCTTGGGTCTGTTTGACCCAAGTCTAATCTTTCCACTGAACCAGACTCTAGGGTTGGACAAGTTGCACAGTAATCAAGGGGCTTTCTGGGGAGTAAGGAGGAGCCTGGAGTCTTTGCACACTCAGCCTTTAACTCTCACCCACCCTCAGGCGGAGTCCTCTCCTGGAAAAGCAGGTGACGGTGGAGGCTCCCATCCCATGTCATGCACAAAGAGGGGACTCTAGGGACCCTGGGCATCCCCCATCCTCAAGGACCAGCCCCAGCCCCTGAGGCTCAACTGAACAAATAGGAAAGCAGCAGAGCTGGCTTTGGCAATCATCGGTTAAAGCAAATATATATTCCAGATGCTCCGAGGAACGTTTCTGGAGCTTCCAGAGCTGAAGGGCGGACCAATTCCCTGGAGAAAATGAATGGATGTGGGTTCAGGGGAGCCACATTTTTTTCTCAGCTCTATGGCAAGCAAGGATCCAAAGATCAGGATGAGGGGCCCCAATGGTGCATATTCTGTGCTTCGTTCCCTCGCTATATGCCTTCAGACATGTCCACCCAGAATCTGTCTCCCCTAGAGAGACCCTGGATGAAGACTTAGGCCAGTATAGGCCTTACACCTACCTATTAGTGAATTCATTCCTTACGGGAGCTAGCACCACACATGTGCTCCAAACCCGGGACCCTGGGCGGAAAGCACAGAGAATGAGTCCAGTCCAGAATGGAAGGGGTGTTCTGAGAGCTGCCGTGGAGAATGACACTCTCTGACAACCCAGGGGACACTGGCAGAGAGGTACAATGACACAGAGCCAAAGCATAAAGACTCCATTCCTTGGGACTGTCCAGACGAGCCTGGGCTCGGCAATGTGGGATGTTTTAGACACCAGCATGCCTCGACTGGGGGAGAAATAATCATAGAAACAATGATTTCCACAACGTGCCATTTACTGTGGCCCCATTGCGCTTCAGAGGTCTGCCAGTTTGCAATGCAGACCTCAATCTTCTGACTCTATAAAGAGCTCCTAATAAATCAATGAGACAAAAACCCACAATCCAATAAAAATATTGGCAAAGAATAGGAAGCGTGAGTCTGATCCATTTATACAATAACATTTATCAAGTCCCAGGTTCTATGCTAAGCATTTCCTATGTGTTTTCTCATGGGAACCTCACCACAACCCTTCAAGGTAGATACCATGATGACCCTGTTTTCCTGAGGCTCAGAGAGGTCAAAGCACTTGCCCAAGATCACACAGTTGGCTTGGTGTCTGACTTCATGCTCCATGTTCAGAAGGTAGGAGTTGGGGTGACAGACAACCACCATTTCCTGGGACCCAATGCCTTAGGAAAACCTGCCAGGGCCTGGGGAGAGAAAGTGAGGGAGGAACAGCCAGCTGAGGTAGACTCCTCTCTACTAGACAATTTGGGAAGAAGCCTAGAACTCCCAATGTCTAGGTAGAGGGTATTTTTTTTTTTTTGGTCTTTTTAATTTGTTGAATCCCTAATGCATCTCATGACTCAAAAAAATAAAAATGGAATACAACGAAAAGCAATCCTCCCTATATCCTAACCACTACGTTCCCACCCCTACACTAACATATAATCAATTTTATTACTTTCTTGGGTATCCTTGTGTGGGGTGTGTGTGTGTGTGTGTGTGTGTGTACTTTTCTCTCTTTTTTCCAACTGAAAAGGAGCATATTATATACATTGTTTTATACCGCCTCCCGCTCCTTAATCTGTTTCCGAGATCTTCTGATAGTAGTACATAGAGGACTTCCTTATTCTTTTTTTAAAAAAACTTTCCATAGCTACGTATTGTATCACTCACTGTACCATAATTTATTTGGCTGTCCCGAATTGAAGGACATTAGAATTGTTTCCAGTTTTTACTATAACAAACAATAGAACAAGGCTCTAATGATCGCCTTGTTTAACACTGTGTATCTGTAGGCTAAATTCTCAGAAGTGGGAGTGCTAGGTCAAAGGTCAAAGAGAATGTGCATTTGTAACGTTGATAAACAGTGTCAAGTATTTCACATCCATTTACGCCTCCACCAGCATTCTGTGACATTGCCAGTTACTCTACGGACTCTCAAACAGGGTATTATCAAACTTTTGAATCGTTTTTTGGTTTGCTTTTCTCTTATTATTAGTGAGTTTGAGAGTCTTTTTAGATGTCCTAGAACAATTTATGTTTCGTTTTCTGTAGACTTTGTTCATATTCTTCCACCATTTTAAAATTGGTGGTTGGTCTTGTCCATTTTGTCCTGTTGGTTTCTAGAAGCTCTTCATGTGTCAGGGAGATTTTGATATGATTTGCAGGGGCAGTGGGGCCACACTTGGCATCCTCTGGGAAAGACTACAGAGGCAGATTCTTCCCCGCACCTCCACCTTCTCACCCAAGCCCAATCATTTATTCAATGAGCATTTATTGAGTATCTCTTGAGTGCCAGACTCAGTGCTTAGGCATCTGAGACCAAAGGTGAATAGATAAAGCCCTCCGGTTGCTCGAAGCCCAGTGCGGGTACCAGATCCGTAATCAGACAGGTTGCAGTTCACGTGAGATAAACTGTAGTTCAGGGATTCAGAACGAATGCTTCAGGAGCATGGGAGAGGAAGCCATAGCCCCTGCCTGTCCCAATAGACTCTGACGTCTGTCTCCACCTGGCGCTGGCTCAGAGCTGCAGAGGCTTTGCCTGCCTCCCTTCTCCCTGTGGGTTCAGCCCTCAGATTCCAATTACAGAAATGCTCTGATCCAGGAAGATGGTTCCCTTAGTACATATTTACTGAACGCTTACCACATGTCAGCCCATGAGCCCATCTTGTCTACTCTGCCTTCACGCGGCTCCTTCCCTGTCCTGAGCTGGTCCTCTCTGTCTGATTTAACCCTGCCCTGCATTGCTTGTCACCTGTTGTCACTAGTGCGCATTCCTCCACTGCTCAGAGGATTGAAATTTCCTTGATGGCAAGATGGGAGATTTTCCCCTCCCCTTGGGGCTTTGCATGTGGTGACACTCTGTGAAGTCTTGTTAGATGATTGATGTTAAATGGTTTGTTGGATGTTAGGGAAGTTGGAAACCATGGCTCATCTGAATTGGGGTGTGTGGAGGGGAGAGGCGAGAAAAGCACCCATTAGACATGGGAATGGATGGTATATTAAGCTGAAACCCCAGCATCAGGGCCCAGCCAGGAAAGGGTTAAGCTTGCCAGGGTTTTGTGTATGAAATGGCACCAGAAAAAAATGTGCAGACTAGCAATTGAGCCCTGTGTCATCCTGGTTCAAATGACATTGTCTGAGCTTCCCCAGCCTCGCCTCTTGCACTAATTACAGACCTTTCCTGGGGAGGAAGGCTGGGGCCAGGAGGTCCTCATTACAGGCTCCCTCTCTGAAGGGAGCAAACCCCAATGACCGAACCCAATGACCAAACAAATTCTCCTGAAGAGACACCCAGGGGTTCCTCTGATGAGCCTCCCTGCTGTTACCAGGCCGGGAAAAGGTTAAGTAGGCATGGACTAGAGCGACAGGCCACAATGTAATAGTGGGAGAGCGGGCTCAGGCTAAGGTACACCCCGCCACCGCCTCCACTTACCCACGCCAGGGGCCCTTTCTCATTTCTTGCCCCCCAAGATGGCTGCTACCAGGGCTGTGTCAAGGCTTCCCTCTGTGGTTGACTCCCGGCTGCCTCTCCCTGTGGCCTGTGCAGACCTCGCCTTCTTTAATCTTCCATTTATCTCAAGGCCTCGCCCCTCTGAGATTGACTTTGATGTGGGGCCTGCTCTCAGGGGGGGAATCGAGGGTTTCTGAGGCCTGGTTTGGACTCTGCCCACTGCCCCCAACCCGGGAGGGCCCAGAGGTCTCCCAGCCATCAGGGCCAGACCCCAAGGGTAACCTCAGCAGACAAGGCAACAACTGTGGGCCCTGATCTTCAGGCAAATGGAAGGCCTGCTGCCTGGACCCTAAAGTGGAGGAGAAGGCTCGGAAGTAAGAAGTTTGTTATCACATTGTGTCATTTATTTGTATGCCTGCCTTCCCCATGAGACTGTGAGCACCACAGTAGCGTTATTATGTGCTAACTAAATGCCAGGCACCAAGCTAAGCGTCTTCCACTTGAACATCATTTAATCCTTATAACTGTGTGCTGTACGTATCATTTTAAAAGGGAGGAAAGTGAAGGTTTTGATTCATTCACGTTCATACAAATATAGTGAGTTTCTACTATGTGCCAGGCACTATTTTAGGCACTGAGGGTGTGATGGGCACGTTCCCTCCCTTCTGTACCTGTTGGGAAGCCAAATCATGAAAAATGGTCAAATACACATAGAATCATGTCGTATAATATAAAGCTAGTGTCTTGAATACAAGTACTGTCCAGAGTGACAGGCCCTTTGTTTTGGACTCAGTGGTGTTTTCCTGAGTGGACAGAGGGAGTTAGCTGTGTGACTTCCTGAAGAAAGTGTCCAGGAGAGGAAAGAGAAGGGACAAAGGTCACATGGTAGAGGTACTCGTGCTGCTCCAGGCACAGCCAGGAGGCCGGTGGGACAGTGATAAGAAGTGAGTGGGTGAGGGAGCAGGAGCTGGGTCATGTGGGGCACTGCTGAGGAATTCAGATTCTTTTTCTGAGGGCAAAGGCAGTGACTGGAGGGTTTCAGCATGAGACGGACTTAATCTAGTTCCTGTTGAATCAGAGACTCAAAATGTAAGGTGCAGAGACTAACAACTATATCAGGCTCACACAGCTAGTCAGTGGTGAAATCGAGATTCAAGCCCAGATTCTGTCTGACTTGAGGCTAGCCATTATGCTGTTGTCTCTCACAAAGGGCAGGGACTGTTTCCCATTTGCCCAGGTGTCCCCTGTGCCCAGCAGAGGGTCTGCCACAGACAGACTCAACGGCCGTAAATGCTTGGGGAGTGATAGATCAGTTCCCGCACTTTCGCTAACCTGTCGGTGGGATTGGGCAAGTCATTTGCATCTCTCTGAGTCTCAGTTCGTCCACCTGGAGATGGAGGAGAAAACAGTAGCTGTCTTATCTCTAGGACCCCACTTGGTGGGGATCCCACAAGAACTGGTGTGCAGAAGGGATTTGTGCAAATTGTCAGAATATGCTCTGCTGTCTGACTGCATATGTCCTGGCTCCCATGACAGCTCTTGACATGACTACTTAGGGGCACAAATGTGTCCATGTGGTTGTCCTGCTTCTTGCGGCAAGACATGCCCAAGTCACCTGTCTTGAATATGTGTGTACTTGCATATATCTGTTCACCTGTGTTGACAGCACCTAGAGAGCAGCTGCCTTGGCCTGGTGGTCTATGGGAACTTGACATCTAGAGTCTGGGGAGAGGGAGTGGAAGACATAGAAATAGTGGCTTCCCTCCACCCCCATCCATACTGAGGCTCCTTGAATTCCCATAGCTTCTTCAACATCCTCTGTTCCAGCTCGTAGTGAAAGGTGTAGGGATTGACTGTGTGCTCGTCATTCTATTCCACCTGCTTGTGGGCTCCTGAGGGCTGGGACTACTCCTTGTTCTTTGTACCCCAGGGAGCACCCCAGGGAGTGTCTGGTATATGATTGGTGCTTAGTAAATGATGGATGGATGAATGAATGGTCCATAGTCCCTGGAATCAAAGGGGCCTGGAGTTATAGGGCTACTAGACTCTACTTTAGCTAAGTCACTACTTCTGTCTGGGCCTCAGTTTCCTTTTCTATAAACAGGGCTTTTGTCTGAGTGAGTTTATTTATTCGTTCATTCACAGTAATCTTTTGTGAATGTTATGTTGCTGTGATATGTTCTGAGGATATGGACATTAATTAGAATCAGTGCTGTTCTCAAGAAGCTGAAAGGTGTCATAGGCAGAGATCACAATAATTGCAATGTAAAGTGATGAATGTCTTTATGGAGGGCACCAAAGTGGCTCAAAGTGACTTGCCCAATCATTTGCATCTCTCTATCTGCTCTGCATTTGAGGGGGGATGGGAAGATTTCACAGCATAGGGGAGTCTTGTGTGGGTCTTGGCGGATGAGTAGGTGTTTGCTAGGTGGACAAAAACAGAAAAAGGCTTTCCAGGCAAAGGAACCAGTATAGAAAAGTTTTGGGAAGTATGGCAGAGCCTGGCACTTTGGGGACACTGTTGACAGTTGAATATGGCTAAAAGTTATCAAGGTGGGGAGGGTACAGAGAGGTATAGGGCTGGAGAGGGCAGCCAAGAGCTAGATTGTGCGACACCTTGGAGGCCCCTCAAAGGAATTCCAGGAGCCATCCTGAACACAAATGGAAGCCATTGCAGATTTTATGGAGGAAAATAGCATGATCAGGATTGTATTTTTGTATAAACCACCTGGCTGTGGTGCGGGCAATAGATTGGAGGCGAGCAAGACTAGACTCCGCAGGTGGCGTTACGAGGCTGCTGCTGTTATCCAGGTGGGATAGGATAAGGGCCTGAACAAAGTTAACAATGGCTAACAGTTGTCCAGCAGGTACGATGTGCCAGCCACGCTCTCTGTTAAACATTTGCAAACACTATCGCATTTCACCCTCATAGCTGCCCTGTGAGTAGGTTCTACTGTGATTAGCTCCCTTGCATTACAGATCGGGGAATAGAGACTCAGTCACAAGGCTAACAAGTGGCAGAAGTAGGACTTAAATCCACCCACTGTGGCTTCAGGACCCAATATTCTTTTAACTGATGGAGGCAGTGGGTGGAGACAGGGCTTGGAGTCCAGAACTGGTTAGGAGATAGACCCAGCAGGACATGGGTCAGTGGGATCAACAGTGAACGCTAACAGCTGAGCACATTTGAGGGCCCCTCCCATGACAGGGGATTCTGGGATAGTGTCTCAGCCTAGGAAGAAGATTCCAGTGAGTCACTGTGGGCCTCCCCATGGGGTGCTGACATGATGCCAGCTCCTTTAGAGGTCTCTGCTGCAGCTGGAGCTATCATGGTCTTTACCTTTTCCCCTGCAGGAGTTCTGGGGAAAGCCTCCTTCGCCCAGTTCAGGCCCTGGGAGAACAGTTTTGTAGTTTCACACTGCTATTGTGTGCATACTAGTGGGCGAGTCAGCTAGCACTGCTCACCTCAGGGCCAGGCTCTGGCCTTCATTTACCTGAAGGTGGGCCAGGGGATGCCCATCTCCTTGGGCTCTGCGGACCCCCATACCAGAGTGGAGCAGTCTCCTGAAGGAGTCTGACCCTTGGGCCAGAGCTGAGAAAATGGGATCTGCTTCCTATGAAGTGGTTTTCAACTAGTAGTGTGGATTCTGTTTGTACTTCCTCTGCTGGCCCACAGTTTGAGATGCTGGCTCCCTGCTTACCTCTGTGGACTTTTCCAGGCTCCAGAGCCGGCTGGGCCACCTGAAGTCAGGAGACCGATGGACTGTGAGCATGATGATTCGCCTCCCAGCAGTGGACACCGTGGCCTCCACCTGGAGTTTCGCTTTGTCCTTCATTGGTCAGGGCATTGGCTTTATTTTTTAATAAATAAAGGTGAACCTGACTCACAACTCAAGAGAGGCCGCAGCTTGCTCAGAGCTATCAGCATCACCATGGCAACATGGCCATCCTCGAGCTCTTGAAAATGTAATTATCAATAGCAACCCTGCCTTTTCTCACCTCATAACAGCTCCTGGCCTCCACAGCTCCTTGACCCTCAGGGCTGGGTGAATGGCCCAGGGCTAGGCCTGGGCTCCCTTAAAAGTAGGAGTTGAAAGTAGGGACACACAAGGTTCTCATTCATGCTCATCTTATCTGCCTGACACTTGCACATTCCTCCCGAAGGAACTGAGAAAATCTTCTTTCATGCTGGGCCAGGCACTGGGGGTAGATGTTAAGTCCACATTTTGGAGCCCTGAAATCCATGATTTCTCTTGGGAGGATAAAATTGTGTGGTGGGGGCAGCTGCAAAGATGATAAGATCTCTAATTAAAATGTATGTGAGGATGTTAATAATAACAACCACTTCATGAATGCCTACCACCATGAGTCCAGTGTGTACGGGATGCTTTATATACCTTGTCTCGAGTCCCTTGCTGTAATTACTGACTTAGAGGATATTTTAATTAACACATTAATTTTAATTAATTTAATAATAATATCTACCGTTGACTGTCAGACACTCTGCTAAGCACTAATATTTATGTTCACCTGGGAAACACTGTGATTATTCCCTTTTCATAGATGAGAAAACAGAGGCTTGGAGAGGTTAACTAATTTGCCGGAGGTCACTCAGTTTACCAAAGGCAGGAACTGAGATTTGGGCACAGGTGTGGCTGACACATGTCCTCCTTATTGGGTTATAGCCTAAGGCTTAGTGGAGGTTCAAAGCTACCTACTGAGCCAATAGAGGCTCCAGGGTAGCCTGGCTTCGATTTTCTCCAGGAGGCTTACCTGAGTTCCCCACCCCCCAAACAGCTCCTGACCACCCTCGCCAGGGTCACCTGGGGACATTGAATGAAATGCAGATTCTAGGCCCACCAACATCTGTGGCCTCAGACTTTTGGGCGTGGGCCCTAGGATTCTGCATTTTAGGCAACTCTCCAGGTTGAACTCTAACATTTGCAAATTTGGATTTGACTGAGCTCCTGGAGAGGAGAGACCATGTCTTTTCTGAGACATGCCCAGGGCCTCGCCAGGCATGTCCTAGAGTAGGGGCTCAAAGCATTTGCTGAACCTGAATGAAGAAAGAATTGGGCCTCATGGAGTCCCCCAAGCCTCTCCAGGGCCAGGCTCCCTTGGGCTTCTGAGAGTCTATGGTCTTCCCATTCACTCCCTCACCCTCTCCCCACATCTATCCACCCACCACACCCCTGACCTTGGGCAGAACTGCCTACCAGGCTCTGCCCACTCCTGTGACTTCCCCTGCAATGGGAGCCACAGGCTACACCTGTTGTTAAAAAGCTCCATTTGTTAGTAAACCCAACTCAGTACTGTAACCTAGCTTCCAAGGAACATAGTGCTCTGCCTCCCCAGCAAAATGTCATATATGGGCACCCATAGGGTACAGAGGAAAGCTTGGGCTCTCTTCTTCGGACAAATTTTACTCACAAAAGAGGCATATTTCTCAGAGCAAAATACCCAAATATCAAGTAATAAGGCACTGGGTCTGTAAACAGGGCTATATGTGCATCGTGGAGTATCAAGCAAGTATTAAAAATGAAGAATTTTGGAGTATTGAATGATGTTGTAAAATGTTCACCAAAAAAGGAGAGAAATAAACAGGATACCTAACTATACACCTGGAAAGATGTTTGTGATATATGGCAGAGAAGCCAATTGTCCCCCCATATCTGTTCTCCTCTTTGGCCACAGTAATAGAACCCCTACTTAGGTAAAAGTGATGCACAAATCCCAGGAAATGTCCTTTGAGATAAGCGGCTCTGTTCTTTGCTTCTTCCTTCAGCTGCCTTGGGTCACGAGTGGACAGCATGAACGAAGAATGGAGAACCCCAGTTGGATAGAGCCTGGGTCCCTGATGGTCAGGGAGCTGCCGTACTAGCCTGGGCTACTTACCTCTGGCGTCATTTACTAGAGAAAGAAATGAACAGGTTTAAGCCACTGCTACTTTGGGTTTTCTGAAAGTAGCATATACATTGAAAGTAGCTATACATTGAGTATAGTTGAAACGCCTACTCAATGTAAACTATATTGTTAAGTAAACAAAAAAATAGAAATTAAAAGCATTATGAAACGATTATGTATGGCGTCTGATGGGTTCTAGACTTATCAGGGTGATCACTTCACAAGGTATGTTAAATGTCTAATCATTATGTTGTATATCTGAAAGTAATACAATATGGTATGTCAACTGTAATAGAAAAATAAATTTAAAAACAATTAGCACCTCCCACAAGCCTAGCATCTAAAGCAAATACAGGGCAGCCGGTTTGCTCAGTGGTTAGAGCGCAGTGCTCATAACACCCAGGTAGCCAGTTTAATTCTCACATGGGCCAGGGAGCCGCGCCCTACACAACTAGATTGAAAACAACGACTTGACATGGAGCTGATGGGTCCTAGAAAAACACACTATTCCCCAATACTCCCCAGTTAAAAAAAAAAAAGTAAATACAAATGGGGGAAAAATGAACAGCTTTGATCAAACTTAAAAATAAAAGTATGAACTCTATGATTCCAATTTTATTTTAAAATGTGTATTTATATATAGCTATGTATGTACATAGAAAAGTGGACAGGAAGATTTAAAACTAAAATGTTAGAGGTTATTTCAGGGTGGGAAGGCTACAAGGATTTTACATGGTCTTTTGTTGCTTATCTGTATTTTCTCACTTTTCTACAAGAAAAGTGTAGCACCTTTATAAATAAGAAAAATAATAGAAGGTATAAATGGTATGATCCTAATGGAATCCCTATAGATCCCAATCATATGAAATATTCTTTATTCATTATTACATGGAAAAAGATAGAAAAAAGTTTACTAGGTAAATATTAACATTTAAAAGCATGGGAAACTATTCAAAATGTATTGTTAAGAAGAAAAATGTTATTAAACAATATGATCCCTTTTATTGTAAAAAGATGAAAACAAACCTAAAACTTATACCATGTTATCGGTCAATTATATCTCAATTTTAAAAAAGAGAATAAAGTGACATAAATATATGCTAGGAAAAGGACCAGAAGGAGATAGCTCAATATATAAATGGTCCAAAGGAGAGATTCTGGTGGTTCTTATTTTCCTCTTTATACTTTTTGGTATTTTCAAAAATCTTTCCCAGTAAACCTGTATTAATCTTATTTATTTAAAAATGTTTCTACTTAGGGAAAGAAAAGGATGTTACAAAGAATAATAAAACATGCATTTCCACTACCTAGAATTAAAATGATTAGTATTTTGTTATAATTTAATCCCTACCTTTATTTTTCAGAAACAAAGAGTAACAATAAAGTCCTCTTTATGTATGTCTATCACAATCATTAAAAAATTAAATTAGAGAGAACTTGCCCCGTCTGGGACAGCCCTGGGTGGTGCTATGAGAGGGCAAGAGAGAAGCACTTGGGGACTTTTAACTTCCTTCCACCTTCAGCCAAATGTTTGGCTCTAAGTGACTATTTCCAGGACGGAGGCGGCCTGGGTACAAGGGTGCCAGATTTGCCTGGCGCTTCCCCTGGAACATACAGCGGAGGGCAGGGCTGGAAGAGGAGGGTCCCAGTGGAGCACTTTCCTCATGAGGTCAGTTGGTGCCCAACTGGTGTTTACAAAGAGGGTGGGGCCCGAGTCTCCTAGCTCTGAGGCCTTTGCTCTCAGGGGAGCTGGCCCACGGCAGGCCACAAGCAAAGGGTGGCAAAACCACTGTCTCCTTCGAGGCTCGGAGGCCAGGCTGCAGCTGGGAGGATTCTGGGAAACGAGGGCTCTGCAGCAAGGATGGTAAAGTGGTCAGTGGAGGTTAAGGAGATCCAAAGGAGAAAGGAGAAAGGGGAAGAGGTGGGAGCACTTCCATTTATTAGACCTTCCATGGGTGGTTATGACCTCCACTTCATAGGAGAGGAATCTGAGGCTCAGAAGGGTTGGGGCAGTTGCCCGAGGCCTCACAGCTAGCAGTCCAGGCTGAGGTTCAGAGCACTGCAAGGCTCACGCTCCTCCTCGCGTGGGCACACCAGGCTGTGTCCCGTGGGGGTGATTAGAGGGGAGACTTCTGCATTGCTCACAGCCTGGAGCAAGGCTCGGGGTCATTTGGAGGCCGAGTTCCAGGAGGTGATGAGGTGTTCTGAGGCAGCCTGTCTTCACTTGAGCATTGGTTACCGCCTGGCTTAGAGGCTCAGAGAGCCTAGTAAAGTCTGAACTGATTTTGGAAAAGTTTCCCAGTGTCCTTTCTTCTTGACATTGTGGAGGGCAAGGACCCGTGGGCCCATAGCCAGCTCTCCAGGAAAATATCAGAGTATCTCCCAGAAACTGAGAGGGGGATGAGAGTGAAGCCTCTCAGCCCTTCCCACCTCATCTGCCAAACACAGCCCTTCACTGTCCTCTCCTGGGCCAAGGTGGGGGGCAGGCTGGTGTATCCACATGGGCCTCTGTGCACGTGGGTGCATTCACACATGGGGGCAAACATATACGCTCACGAGGATGGGCGAGGGGCGGGAGGGGGCAACATGCCAGTGAACTACACTTTCTAGGCCTGCCCCTTGTCTCCAACATCTGACACACATCCCAAAGGTGGAACAGGCCTGGGATCCACGGGGTTCTGCTCAGAACTGTTGACCGTCACCCAACCAGGCACCCTGGTGGCCTGGCTGCAGGGTGGGTCTTCTGCCCACCCTCATGCTGGAGAGTTTCCTGCCTGCCATGTTCTGAAAGTTTGTGTCCACCTCCCCTCCCCCCAGGTATATACGTTGAAATCTTAGTGCCTAAGGTGACGATATTAGGAGGGAGGGTGTGGGGACAAAGCCCCAAAAAACAGTTTCCAGGCTCTCGGCCTCACATAGAAAGGTGCTGGCTCGGGTAATAAATGGCCATCAACTGTGATCAGATGGCCAGCAGCTGTGGCTAGTTGGCCATCAGCTGTAACCCGTAAGCCATTGGCCACTAATATAACGGCTGTGGCTACGCTAGCAGAGAGAGATGGGGGCTAGCAAGAGCGGATTGCAGAGAGGCGGATGCCGCCAGCGATAATATAGTAGTATGACTCCCCTACCTATGGCTCCGTGGGTGTACCTTTTTGGCCTTACCGTGTCCTGCGTTCTTGGGCGGGGAGTGGAAGCTGAGACCCTGCATGACAAATGGCGCAGCGAGCAGGGTCCGCAGCACGACAGAGGGCCTTTGGAAGGTACTTAGGTCATGGAGGTGGAATCCTATGAATGGGATTAGTGCTCTTATAAACGGGGCCCCACAGCGCTCCTTGGCCGCTTCCACCCTCTTGCTTTGCGGATTCGGCAGTAAGTGGGCCATCTGCAACCCGGAAGACAGCTCGCACCAGAACCCAACCATGCTGGACGTCTGGTCTCCAGAACTGTGAGAAATAAATTTGTGTTGTTTATAAGCCACCCAGGCTTTGGTATTTTATTATAGCAGCCTGAAGGGAGTAAGGTATTGTTGCTCTGCACAGGGAGACCCTGCCCCCATCCACAGCTGGAGTAGGAGGCGGGGACCCTGACTGCCTCTTTCCAGCCAGACTGGGCAAGGTCCAGTCTGGAGAACAGAAGCCATGTTCAGTAGTGGGAATGGTTGGAAGTGCCGAAAGAGCACATGGGAAGTGGGTGGCAAAATAATTACCCGCAGCAGGAAATTGCCCCTACCCTTGAGGCTGGCAAAACAAAGGGAGAAGGGGGTGGTAGCCCAGGGGCTGGGGCTGCCCACTAGGAGCTGGAGCCATGGAGGGGAAAAGTCATGGCCAGAGATGCTACTCACAATGGAGGGGGGTGTTGGAATAAATATAGACTTCTCTCCTTCTCCCGGTCCCCGTCTTCCTCCAGTACCTGTCATTGGGTAAACCAAGTCAGAAGCCAGCTGTCAGGGGAGTCTGCGGTGTGTCATTTGTTCCCTAGGATGTTAAGAAGAACAGAGACAGGTAAGGAACAGAGGTGATAACACACAAACCAAAACGCATGACCAAGACACAGCCTCTTCTAGGTGGCCTGCTCTCTTAGCTATTCCCCACCTGCTGTCCGGCTCCTGCTCGGTAGGGGGTGGGCAGGCCCCTCATGTTGATGTCTGTACTTATAAAGGGGACTTCTGCTCACTCAAGTTGGGTCCAATAGACCCTAACTAACAGACCTGGCCACTCCCCTTCTACTTGACTGGGACTGCCTGTGGTCTTGGCCTGCTTTGTCATTCACTCCAGCAACCACGTTTCTTTGGTCCTAACTTCCTCCCTGTCACCACTGACCTCACAGGCCTGGGGCCTCATGATGCACTTTCCCCATGCCTGCCCGAGTTCTAAGACCAGAGTCTTATAACTCTGGTCTTATGATTTGGCAGAGTAGAAGCTGCCAAATTCCAAAGGTCTCCCACCAAGCACTCTGGTAAAGAACTTGAGTTCAAATCTAGCTCTGTCGCTTATTAACTCCAAGCCAGTAATTTCACCTCTCATAGCCTCAGTTTGCTTATCTATAAAATGGGACCAGCAATGATACATACCTGCAGGGTTGTTGTGAAGACAAAATAAGCTAATGTAGGTAGAGTGTTGAGCACAGTACATAGACCTTAGCATATAGTGTCCCATAAATGGTCACTTCAAAAGGCACAGAGGGAAAGCCTGGAGTCACTGCAGACTCAGGAGAGGGTACCTCTGGACCCTCACGGTCCTGGCTGATCAAGGCCCAGTCACTGGTCATTTCCCCTGAGATCTAATTCTCCCACATTCTGGTTGGCTGAGGAATGAGGCAGCCTTTTCCCCAGTCTGCATGAGTGGACTTCTCAAGGCTGGAAGAAGGAAATGTTTTGACTGGAACTGTATGCCCTCCAGTTGGCCACCGCCAGTGGCAGTCTGGATGGTTCAGTGGTGGGCACGAGGAACCTGAGTGTCCTTGCAGCAGGACCTGCTGGGTGTCTGAGCATTGCAAGGCCCCCGCCTGCCTGTTCTCAGCAGGGCCAACCTCTGGCCGCATTTGGAAGGACACCATTGCATCCAGGCCCTCCCCAGAGCCTTCTCTTCTGTGTGTGGAGCAGGAGTTCTATTTAGCACGTATTACAGAATCTTGGGACTTTGGAGCTTGAAAAGATGTCAAACAGAATCCCAGACAGTTGGTGCTGGAAGAGGCCTCCTGTAGAACCACAGGGAGTTGGGACAGGAACCCAGAGGGACCCCTCAATAAACTGTACGTTGTTAACACTAGACGGGTCTTCTGTCTGAACACAGAATGATTCCTTCAGAGAGAGCCTCAGGTAGTGCCATGGGACAGTAGAGCCGGAAGGGGCTCAGGCGCTTCTGCTGGAAGGTGTGCTAGAGTGTATTTAATCCAACCCTCTGATTTTATAGCTGAAACTTCAGCTCTCTGTATAAGTAGCCTGTGGTGGTGGTTGAGGGGGTGGTCTCAGAAGAATTTTCTAGAGATGAGGTCCATGTGACTACTTTAGGTGTTTAGGCTGGGGCAGAGAGAAGGAGAAACGCTTATAGCTTATCTGTGAGGTAGGGAAGCACTGTAGGGTAAGATGTGACAGAAAACCAACTCCTTAAACAAACCCAAGTGGCTTAAACAAAAGGACACTTATTGGCTCACATAACTGGAAGCCCAGAGGTAGCATGGGTGCTATGAACTGAATTGTGCACCCCCCTCCCAAGTTCATATGTTGATGCTTTAACTTTCGATGTGACTGTATTTGGAGATAGTGTCTTTAAGCAGACAATTAAGGTTAAATGAGGTCATAAAGGTGGAGCCCTGACCCAATAGGACTGGTGTCTTATAAGAAGAGGAAGAAACACCAGAGTTCTCTCTCTCTCCTCGAACACATAGAAAAGAGGCCGTGTGAGGACACAGTGAGAAGGTGGTAGTCTGCAAGCCGGGAAGAGGCCTCACCAGAAACCAACCCCATGGCATCTTCATCTTGGACTTCTGGCCCTTCAGAACTGTGAGAAAATAAACTTCTGTTGTGTAAGCACCCCATTCAATGGCAGCCTGAGCAGACTAATATAGTGGGCTTCAGAGTTTAGTCCAGAAACTCTGATTCCATTTCCCTGCGATTTTCTCAGCTCTGTCCTCCTTGAGTGCAGCCCTATTCTTAGGCTGGTAGCAAGAGGACTGCCATAGTTCCAGGCCTGGCAATGTCCTGAGGAAGAGAGAAGGTTGCTCCACAAAGCGCGTTCTTAAAAACAATACAGTTCTTTCTCAGCTCCTGCCATCAAACCTCTCCTTGTATCTCACAGGCCCTAACTAGGTCACCTGTCCAGTCCTGAAACAGTCCCTGAGTCATGGGCACGCCAGGCACTGCGTATTTTATAGTGTACAGGAAAAGTTGCTGTAAGGAAGAGACTCTAAATACAGAATTGTGAGCAAAATAGAAATTTATGCCTGTTTCATACCATGTAAGAGTTCAGAAAAAAAGCCTTCTAAGACTGCTAGGCGGGCCCCACTATCCTCCAGATGTGGCTTCTCTCTCTAGGCCCAGGGAGACTGCTTCAGTTTTTATCATCTCCCAGTCAGGGGGAAGGGTCAGAGAGGCACATGCACAGTCCTTTTGAGGGCACAGCTTAGAAGTGGTACAATCATTTCTGCTCACAGTCTGGTGGTGAGAACTTAGATTCACAGCCACATCAAACAGCAAGGGAGGCTGGGAAATGTAGTCCTTACAAGGCAGCCATTTGCTTGGTCAAAAATCAAGAGTTCTGTTATTAAAGAAGGGAAGAATGAGTATGAGGGAACCAGGGAAGTCCCTACTGCACAATGGTTAGTATAGGGACAGGTTCCTGAAAGAATTCTTGGGATGCATGGTGGGCCCATCCCTGGAGCTGGCCAAGAAGTCAGCTTCTACTGAGGCACTTGGGTTTGCTTAAGCCTCTGTACTCTGGGTCTGTTACAACAGCTTAGCTTGTACACTAAATAATGCACTGTGCCTTTCATTTCTTCGGCTTCTCTTAGGAAGCTGGAAGGGGGAGAATGGGTGTTGGATAATCAACCAACAGTGTCTACTACATTATCTGCCCTTGAGGCCCTCCTACTCTGGGGCAAGGGACAGGTTTAAACAGATCGCTATGAGTCAACATGACAAACGGTAAGCAAGCAGCCATATTATAAATCCCAATGAAAATAGAGGGAAGAATTATGAGAAGGCTTCTAAGAAGGGACAGAAGAGAATCATGAGTTCATTTTGTCTGGGTCTTAAAGGATATGTGAGGATTTCCCAAATGATTTTGGTTGGTTAAGGGCAGTTCAAAGAGTACAGCAAAGTCACAGAGGTGTGAAGACCCATAGGGAACGGCTAGTGGTCCAGTATAGCTAGAGAGTGGGAGGGGTGGGAGGTACTTGGGAGCCGTTACTGAAGGGCCCCTGAAAGCCATGGGAGGCAGCAGCAGGTCTGACAGGCCTCTGAAGCCATGAAGGCTTTTTTTAAAGCCAGCAGAGACACGGTCAGAGCTATGTCTTTCTCTGAGGTAGAGACTGGAAGATGACTCGCTGGGAAGCTATTTCACAAATTCGCCTGAGTAATGAAGAGAGCCTGCATCTGGCCTGTGGTGGTGGGAATGGAGACAAGGAGACAGTCTGCAGAGAGATTCTGGTGGTAGAACTGACAAAACTTGATAACTGGGTAACTAAGGGGGTGGGGATGGAGGGGTGTTGAGTAAGGACAAGGGAGGGTAGAAATATGGTTTAATATGATCCTAAGTTTATATGCCTGTGCTAGAAACCCAGAGAAGGCATACAAGAAAAGCAAGCTTTGGGGTGAGAGGAGAAAACGACTTCCCACCACCCTGAGCCTGGTCCATGACAGACTTCTCTGGGTTACTTGAATGTATG
This sequence comes from Rhinolophus hipposideros, assembly GCF_964194185.1. NCBI lineage: Eukaryota > Metazoa > Chordata > Mammalia > Chiroptera > Rhinolophidae > Rhinolophus > Rhinolophus hipposideros. Next base: position 13,838,406 of record NC_138056.1, read on the forward strand.
ACATCCTCTCCCAACTGAGGGCTTCAGGACACTCTGTTCCTGCTCCACAGAACACTCCCTCACCCTCATATCTCCAACTGGTTAATTCCTTATTTCCTCCAAGAGCCTTTCTTGACACCCCCCAACCTAGGTGAGAAACCCTCTTTGATTTGCTTATTGTACCCCATTTCTTTACATGCCTCTCACTGAGGGTTGCCACTCAGCCTGTCATTTCCATGAGGGCAAGGACATGTCTCTCTTGTTTGACACTTGATTCTCAATACCTTGTATAGTGCCTGGCACACAGTAGGCATTCATGCTGGGTTTGAGGTATTCAATGGTTGTCATTGGAAATGGGAGTTGGCCCATAGTTTTTATCAGGGCCCATTCACATGTGATGCAAGGAAGTGAGGTCACTATGGAGATAGTTGATGTGACCCTTTTAGAGGCCTGGATCACTCTAGACCAGTGGTTCTCAACCAGGGGCGATTTTGCCTCCCAGAATATTTGGCATGTCTGACATTTTTGATAGTCATGACTGTGTGTGTGTGTGTGTGCACATGCAGTACTGGCATTTAGAGGGTAGAGGCCAGGGATATTCCTAAACCTTCTATAATGCACAAGACAGCCCTCTACAATGAGAATGATCCAGCCCAACATGCCAATCGTGCCGAGGTTGAGAAACCCTGATCTAGAGATAGGTGAGCCAACTGGATGGCTAAGTTTCTGTCGAGCTGCTATGGCCCAGCTGAATAACAGCAAGAGCAGCTTAGCGGCTGTCACAGGAAATATGGACTTATGATGTGCAGCCAGGAACCACCTTGGATTGGGCCTCAGTCAAAGGCCCCAACACCTTGGGCACTTTCCCCTTAACTGAACTCCCAGCAGTAAGCTCAGCAGGGCCAGCCTGGCCTTCGCCTCTCTCTGACTCATCCATTGGGTTTCTCTTGCTCTTTGGTGGAAGCGCCACCACACTCTTCCCACCCCATCTGCCTCACTGATTATTTTCAGCTTGGCTTGCAGAGGCCCAACTCTGCAATTACACCCCAACCTCAATGGCTCCTTCTGAAAATAACATTTGGGTCGAAGAAAACCTCAGTCTGGTGGGCTGAATTTTATACTAAACAGTTAAGGAGTGGGTGCGGGCACGGGGTGGGGGAGCAAGGGAGTGGCACAATGGTACAATTAAATGAAGAATCTGGAAGAAGGGAAAGAAAAAGGAAGTGAAGAGAGGAAAGGGGTGGTGGTGGTAAGGACTGTTGCAGAAAGAAAATATATTTACCAGACAGGGCTCAGCCATCTTGTAGAAGTATTAGGCCAAGTTTTCATTTATGTCTCTAATTGAAGGTTTTGTTTGCTGAAATACCTCCCCCTCCCATACACCCAATCACTGAGGCCTGGGAAATTCATGTTTGCCTTGCACCAGAAGAATTAGTCTATGGGCATACCAATCTTTATCCAAGCTAGTGACCAGATTTTCCGACCCCAAAATAGGAGCCACATGGTTTGACATAGGATTTTTGTTCTCTTTCCAGGTGACAGTGGCAATCTGGGAAACGTAGTTTAGCGATGCTCTTAGGTAGAATTTCTAAGCAGTTGCACGGTCAATGGAGGGGAGTAGATAGGACCTTCAAAGTAGGGAATCTCACGGAAATCAGAGAATTATGGGTTACTTTAGCTCAGAAAAGAGAAGGAAACACTAGAAATGAGAAATTTTGTCTCATCCAGGGGAAGGGGGAATGGGAGATATTGAGGGTAAGGAGGGAAATACTTGGAAGCACCTTTTGGATTCCAAGGAGGCAGAGATTAAAAGGCTGTACGAGATGAGATTTGGGAAAATAGGTAGGAAGGAGTTCTACACATTAGTTAAGAGCTCAGTTCTGGAGTCAGCCAGACTTGGGTTCAAACGTGGACTGACTAAACACCTGGGTGATGTCTAGCAGTAACTTAGCCTCTTTGGCCAGGCCAGCAGTGCAGGCTCTAGAATGAGGCTAGCAGAGTTTGTATCCTGACTCAGTGATCTTAACCTCTCTGTGCCCCACTTTTTTGCTCTGTAAAATATAAAGAACATCCACCTTCTAAGGTGTCATAAGGGCTTAGAATAGTTAAAGTGCTTAGAACAGTGCTTGGGACATTGGCAATCACTCAACATATGTTAGCTATTATTATTATTACCTCTGGAGTTTTTCTCCAAATGTAACAGGCAAGAAACTTTTAGCTAACATATACATTTTTTTTTTTAATTTGGGTAGTTATGAATTTATTTTCAAGTGTATTAAAATATGTGACTAGCACATCAAGCCGTGGTTTCACTAATGTTAGTGCTTAGGGCAAGACTGTAGAAAAAGGGAATAGATTTAAAGTTAACTTAAAGAATAAGGAAAGTTAATAAAAGTGAATTGAAAATATACAGTATAGGTGGAATGTGGGTATGGAAGAAAGTCGTGCAGGCAATACCTGAATGGCTGAAAATTTTGGAAAATAATCCATGATGCCATGTTTCCTTCAGCTAATAAAACCTAAGGCACGTGGGTGGAGAAAGCAGGCAGGGAAGGTACGGGAACAAGACCCTATCAAAACTTTGTTTATTTTCCCTTGTGTAACCACTGTCCTTCCCTTTTTGAGAAATCGGTAGGAAGGCCCAGGCAAGCGAGGCCTGACGCTCTAATGAGCTTTTGAGGATTGGGGGCGCTCGGGAAAGTGAGGTTGAATTCCAAGGACCAGCGCTGGAAACCGAAAGCCAACTCCCCAACTTCGCTCTCCCGTAGCGTTGAAGGCGATTCAGGCCTCTCTGATTTTTTTGGAGCACTGGGTCAATCAGTCAGCCAATGCCTCGGGAGAAGTTTAATTAAGCTCAGATCGCCCGCGCGAGCTGCCAAAGGTCTCCCTGCCCGCCCCGCCCCCAGCACACTGGTGCAACGAGGTTCTCGGCCGGGCCCGCAGGCCCGCACCCCGCGCATGCGCGTCGGCAGGGCGCCCAGCGCCCAGCGGCAGGCTCGGCTCCCAGAACAGCGTTGCAAACTGTTGCATCAGACAGCAAGCAACTGGCCGGGCCGCCGGGGTTTCTAGGAAGATAGGAAGGGTTTGAGAGCCTCTGTGGTCGCTTGGGAACGCTGGCCGTCATTCATGCTGTTTACACGCTGGTAACACGATCCCCAGAAATCTCAAGCTCGTTTCTGAGTCCGGGAAGGGCTTTAGCCACAGGTGAAATTCGCTGAACTCCACTGCTCCTGCCCCACCCCACGGCCTCAGGCTGGACCAACCGAACTGAACTTCAGTTGGCTTTATTAATGGCATGGGCCCTGAAGGAATGAGCTGGGTTTGATTTCTCATCCCAAGTACAAGAATGCCTCTGAGGAATTTCTCACTCTGTGAAAGTGCAAAACTAATTTCCCCAGACAAGCGCTGTTGCCGGTTCCCAAAAGGGCTTGGAAAGATCCCAGCAGAAATGTTCAGTGGTTTCCAAATCACTTCACCCCAGCAGCTGGACACGCAGACACTGACCACCAAGAACTTCTTGGTGGGGGACACACATGTCTTCCACAGATAGGCCTTCTTTTTGGCATATCGTAGGCCCCCATGTTATGGAGACTTTGGACATGAGCCAGGAGTGCACAACCACAAACTTATGCAGACACCACACACACAAGGAGTTTTCTAGATTTAAATGGTTCTGCAACTTAGGTAAGGAAAAGTTGTTCTCCTTACTCTCCATCATTCTTTTTGTCTCTGGGCCACTGCCTTCCTCAAGAGGAGAGAAAATATGCTGGATCTAGAAGGGATGGGACAATGTTGGGGGGTGGGATGTTTAAGAAGAATAAGAGTACTGATTATCTACTTTCTAAAGGGATTTACAAGGGACAATCTAAATCTTATGGTTCAATTCTCACTTTATTTATTTATTTATTTATTTATTTATTTATTTATTTATTTATTTATTGAATGGGTCAAGACCAAGGTCATTCAGTATTAACAGATTTCCAAAAAGACAAAAACTGGCAGTTTACCTTAAGCATTCTGTTTTTGCTACGGTGTTGATGGTAAAAATCTATTCCATTTGAACAATCGTGAAAGCCTAAACAGGCCTAAGTGTTCTTCCTTCCCCCCATTATTAGGAGTCACTCAATCCCAAGATTCAGTTTTAAAATGACCTGAAAAACTGGTAAGCATTATCCGACACATCCCTTTGTAAGAGTCACTGTTTAAATCAACATTTTGCTTTGAACACAGGGGTATTACGGTACTATGTGATTTTTCATTGTAGTAGATGTTTCATGAACACAGCCCAAGTTATATCAGTCATCAACAGTGATCTTGTAAACTGAAAGAGTGACAATTAGAAAAGGATGGAAAGGAATGTGAGCAAGTGCTGGAGTTGGAGCATTTCTGGGTCCTGCTTCTGAGGGTATATCAGGCCCAGACCTCCGCCAAATGGGTGTCATCAAGGAAGTGTATGGGGTTAGAGTGTGTGGTCTCAGGGAGATGCCAGGAACTGGTAGAATGTCAGATATGTCTGAGCAATGGTCCTTACCTGGAGAAGCTAGTCATTTACTATTGTGGATTCTCTGCAGGCATGAAATTTGGAGCCATGAGGTCAGGAGCCAGGTGGGAACAGGAGAAAGTGAGCTCATAAGCTCATGTTACATTCCCTGCTGTACCTCCAGCACATACAAAGAGTGAGCTCTCAGTGCATGCTGGTAGAATAAATACACTGAATGAATGAGGGAAGTAGCAGAGAGAGGAAAGGTCAAAGAAATCCAAGGATATTGTAAGAGGCAGCCTGGGATGCCCAGGGCTCTCTTGTGTTGGGTAAGAGGGGACTCCTTCTAGTTCAAGGTCATAGGGCAAGGGATTGAGAACTGTTAAGTGACAAGTCTCACGAGGCCCCTTCTACCATGGTGTCCCTGTGTGGAAAAGTGTCCAGTTGGTGATTCCAGAGTGTGCAGTCATTCTGTTTAACTAAGCCTAGTGACATCTCATCAATGGCCACCTCACCTTGACTGTATTCCCAGAGCAAACTTCTGGAAAAGTGAGGGGTCTGAGGGAGGGTGTGTGACTGACAGCCAGAGGACAGGAAAATCCCCCAGAAGCCACACTTTAAAACTATAAGCACAATGGTGGCCCAGATGGTTAGATGATGCAGACAGAGACTAAAAGTGTGATGTGTTTTCCATATTTATTGGGCACTCACAGATTCTAGACACTATACCGAGCCCAAACCCAGACAAAGCTCCCGTTCTAAGAGCTTATGATCTAAATTCCTTGTGGAAAGTCTGTCTTTGAAATGTTTAAGGCACCTCATTTAATCCGCATTTCCACTTCAAGTCATGTACCTCCTTCCTGAGAAACCCACCACATTTGAAGTTTGTAGCTGGCCTGCCTTCTGTTTTTGCTGTTTACGTGCCAATTTAAAGGGTGGAGAGAGCCACATTAGTTTTAAAATAAAACACAAATAGCAGAATGAGGCTTGGATAAAGTAAAAACCACAGAAGGGATTTTTTTTTTCCCTCTCATACTTTTCAGATTTTCCTAGAACCACCTCTATTTCCTAAGAGCCCAGACATAGAAAGTGAGTGGGCCTCTCTGGATGCTCTTCCAAGAGAAGCTAAATCCTCACGCTTATTCTCTCATTGCACCGTTAGGTTTTGTTTTTCTATTTAGACAACTGAGCCCCCCAAATGGGGGTTCAGAAAGCTATGGAAGCCCCAAATTCACATGTGGTATTTCTAAGCACGCTTAGAGTAGATTTCGGTTTGTTTTTGCATGGTTTGTATCTTACCTCTTCTGTTCAGTTGTATCAGCTTGTGCTTTCTGGGTGATGGGAACATGGCTTTAAAGTCAGATTCTCCTGGTGGATTCCCAGCATTGCCACTTACCAGCCTTGGGACCTCATCTGTCAAATGAAAATAATAGTGCACTGCCTCTTAGGGCTGCAGTAACAATTGAGGAGTCCAGACACAGAGAGGGCTCACACAAAACAAGCACTCAATACACTGTAGCTATTATGAAAATAGATTCTTTCGTCTATCTGCTCCTTCCTTAACCATCCCCTCCTCCTATTTTGGAGAAAATTAATGATCTATTCCAAGTGGATGATTTATCCCCATTTTACATCACCAAAGGGCCTGTGAGGAGAGAGAAGGCTTAGTGTGACCTGCAAACACATGGGCTTTTTAATGGGATGGGATCAGTGTTCTTGCAGCTCAGCAAGAGGCGATTAAATCAGCAGTGCAGGGCCTGAGGAAGCTTCAAAAGCTGATGGTGGGGTGGCTGGAGCATAGAAGATGGGGAAGAGTGGTCAGGAAAGCAGGCCTAGAGCTGAGCTTAGGGGCTAAAGGGGCGCCAGGCACCGGCATATACCGCTTCGGGGTTCTGATACTATGAGTCTGCAGGTGGAGGAGGCGTCCGCCCAGGGGTCTGGTGACCGTGGGACCCGAGGCGCGTGCGGCAGCGCCCTCTGCTGGCCGCATGGGGCAAATCTTCAGCCCCGCGCCGGCCCCGCCGCTCGGCAGGTGGGACCTGGGATCCCTCCCGCCTTCTCCGCCCGCGCTCCATTCCTTCTGAGGACCGCGCTGCCGGGTCCCCGACCGGATTGCCGGAGACGCGTTTCTATCTGACGCCTGCGGGCTGACCAGAGACGATGCTCGGAAACATTCCATTCACCTGGGGATCGGAGGCCGCAGGAACCCACCCCAACCCCGCAGAGGCTACGCCTCTTGGGAACCGGGGCCAAAGCCTGATGGGCTGTCGGAGGCAGTTTGGAAGTGGCATCGCCTGTGGCCAAGACCGCGGGTTCTGCGGACAGAGAGGAGCCCTGGGTTCGCTTTCTGCCTCATCCATTTTCCAGCTAGGTGACCTTGGGCAAGGTACTTAAATTTACATGTGCCTTAGTTTCCTCATCTTTAAGATGCACAGAATCATCCCGACCTTAGAGGGCTGACAGGAGGAGTAGGTGATATCAGACAGACGGGGTTGGAATTTTGGCGCTGACATCAGCTAGCTGTGTGCCTGAGGCAAGTTCCTTAACCTCTCTGTGCCTCGGTTTCCTACAAAATAGGGATGATAACGGTACTTAACCTCCGAGGGTTGTTGCCTGCAAAGCGCTTAACACAGTGCCTGGCACAGAGTCAGCGCTCAATAAATGGTGGCTATTGGGGTTATTGTCCTAATTATTGTTCTTACGACCGCTGAGCATACCAGCAGAACCCAAGCCGGCGGCTATTATTAGTCTCTTTCTTGGGTCCGGCGATTTCTTTCCGGGCATTGTTAAAATCTTTTACCCTGCGCTCGCGTCCTTATCAGTGGCCGAAGGACAGCCGGCCTTCCCGAGTTTGGAAAATCGAGGTTCCCCTGGAGGAGGGCCAAGGACACGGCCGCTGGCTGCCAGGACCGGGACCTCCCGGGAGGACGCCCTCGCCACGCCGCCTCCGCCCGAGCCTCCATGAGCGCGCGTCAGAGCCGCAGTGACGTCGCCAGGTCCGCGGGAGGCGGGGAGGCGCGGCCTGGACACGCGGGGAACCTAGGGTGGCGGGGATGGCTGAGGTGGCCCGGACGCGCAGGTGCCCTGCTGTCCCGGCGACTGCGGCCGAGGCTACCCGAGGAGCTGCGGGAAGGCCCCTCTCTGGGCTGGGTCTGCAGCGCCTGCCAGAGCCGGGCACGCTCGGGCTCCGCCTGCGGCCCCCAGGGGAGGCGGGAGATGCCAGCATCTGCCCCCTGCCCTGGGCCCCCCGGTCGGTCGCGGAGCTGACTCCCGGCCAGTCGCTCAGCGTCTGCGTGGTCCTTCCCCTCCTGTTGTCTAACCCCTACCCGCCCCAATCCCATTCCTTAACGTCCCTCAGCGACCCGCTCAGCTTCTTCCTTTACTCTCCTTCTGGACCAACCCATTTGCTGTGAGTGGTTGGTAACCACCCTCAGGCGTGCCTCCCACTCCCAGCTTTCCGTCTGCAGCCCTGGCGCGCCGTCCCATTGCTTGCGGGACAGTTCCACTTGGCTTGCACTGCACGAACCTCCAACTCACCCTGTCTTGTCCCTGTTATTGTCCATCTCGGTGATGGCGCTACCGACCCACCCCATCATCCTAGATGCCTTGCCTTCCCTCCTAATTGCCTTCCCTTCTGAATACCTCTCCGGGCACTCTCCATCCTTCTTCCTAATTCCCGGAGGCCTGGTTTAGGCTATTAACATTCCCCTCAAAGATCTCCTTGTCTGCACTCCTGCCGCCTTCACATCCATCCTCCACGCACTGCTTGAGCAGCCATCAACAACCCATGTCTGGCCATGCCTCTCTTGGCTTAAGGCTGCCCAGCCTGGGACCCTAGGGCCTCCCCTCCTCTTCTATTTTCTAACACCTTTCAGGCGAATCCTGTGTAGGAGGACCCCACTGGGACCACGGTTTTGAAGGTCGTCTGTGTCTTTATTGTTGGGCCCTATCCAGGGAATTTGTATCTCACTCCCCTTCCTCCCCTAATTGGCTTCCTCTTACTCATTCTCCAACATGCAAGAGATGAGTCACCTCTTTAAGAATGCCTTCCCTGTTCCACTATCTGGTTGAGTGAAGTGTCTCTGGGTCCCCAAAGCTTTCCATCCCTGTTGCTTTAATCATGTTGGGGATAAAGATATGACCCTTCAAGATGGCCTGTGAGGCTGTGCACCATCCCCCAAGCCCCACCTCCAGCCCCTTGCTCCCTCTGCTCTGATCATACCGGGTGTCTTAGTTCCTAGTCTCCTTGTTTATTCACCTTCCCACCCCGGGGTCTTTGCACAGCCTGTTCCCTCTTCCTGGTTCACCTTTCTGCCCTTCCTCACCTACTCAATTTTTGGCTCTCATCCTAAGTAAGCATCATTTCCTCAGAGACACCTTCCCTGCCCCCTCCCATATCCACCCCCAATTCAGTCAAATACTCCTTTAATAGATCAAAGCATATAAAAACTACAGAGAATAATATCATTAATACTTCTTTATTCTCTGCCCCTCCCCTACCATCCCCTCCTTTTGCCAAAGCTTAATATTTGCTATATTTTCTTCAAAAAAATTTTTAAGCAGTTAAAACTACAGATCTAAGTGGAGCCCTCTGAACCCGTTTCTGTCCTTTCCCTAAGGTAAACACTCTCCTGCATTTGGGATTCATCATTCCTATGCACACTTTTGTATTTTTACTACCTATATTTGTGCCTATAAACACTTTTTAGAATTGTTTGGCATGCTTGTAAACTTTGAAGAAATCGCTTTATACTGCAAATATTATGCAACTTCCTTTTTACACTCAGCATTATGATTTTGAAATATATCCACATTGATGCATGTACTTCTAGATCATACATTCTCGCTGCTGATGAGGGTCCCATTGTACTAGTTCACCACACTCTACTTACCCATCTCTTTCTGGAAGACATTCAGCTTATTTTCAAAAACTTTTTGTTGTTAGAAGCAATGATGCAATTAACATTTTTTTTTAACTCCCCCCCCCTTTGTGTGAAAATGAGCTATCTGGGTAGATACTTGAGTGTGGAATTGCTGGGCTCAGGTCATATGAATTGGCAGCTTCATTCAGCATGGCTGAAACGTTTTTCAAAGTGGTTGAACCAATTTACTCTTTGATAGCAATATGTAAGAGCTCCCATGCTTGGCATCTTGAACAATAATTGGTAATGTCAGACTTAAATTTTTGCCAAGCTGATGAGTGTGAAATGTTATTTCAATGTTTTAATTTGCAATTCCCTGTTTACAAAAGAGACTGAGTATACTTTCATTTGCTTATTGGCCATTTGCCTTCTGTGTTTTTGAAATTGCCTGTTGGTTTATTTGACAGTTCTTCTATTGGATTATCTCTTATTATGTGTAGGAGTTCTTTATATATTCTGGATACTAATCCTTTGTCAGGCTGTGTAGCCTACCTAGTGTCTTTTACTCCACTCAATTGTAATTTTAAATCTATGTGATTATTTGATTAATGCCTGACTTTCTCACTGGACTATAAGCTCCAGAAGAACAGGGACCATCCCCTGCAACTAATACAGTGTCTAACACATACCAGGAACTCAATAAATACTTCTGAGCTGAATTGTATGGACATTATTGTCTTTTTATATGCTTGCTTCCTCAGCCCTCATCTTCAATGACCCACAGGTCATTGAGAACAGGGAGTTGGAGCTATTTTATTCATTTTTGTATCTATCACAACACAACACCTCTTTTGCTTAATTAATCTTTTAATTAATTAATTTCCTTTGAACTTTCTCTTTCTTTCCTTTCTCCTCAACCCATCTTCTATCTCTAAACCAGTTATGTTATCTGTAAAAATGAATGAATAATGAAAACCTCCTTGGCTATTTGTGAGACTCACACAATGTAAGGTATGCAATTAAGTAGAGCAGTGCTTAGCAAACAGTCGGTACTCAATAAGTGGTGACTTTTGTTGTTCCCACAACAATCATTTTTGGTGACTAAAGATATACGCTGTTTAATTTTAACAGACAGGGTTCTTTCCAAGAGAGAATATAAGTGAACTTCCTGAAGTGAGCTGGGATTTTTTTTCCCCCTGTATTGGCATTTGACCCACTACTACATAAGGCTTAGTCCCCACATGATGTCTGAAAAGCATCAAATGTCATTCTCCTTTTCTTTTATAAATTCCAGACATATCAAAGGCACATGAACCATACATAGAATTCAAACCTTTAAGTGGAAACATGTAAAGGCCAATTCCACGTCTTTAGTCAGAAGTCAGACAGCAGAAAGGAGGTCTGCCGGTGATACCAGGGGTGGGGGCTAGTGGCTGCAGCCAGGGACAAAAGCAGAAATCTAACATCTGCTTCCTACATCTGCCATTGATTGTGTTGACCTTTGATCTATTTATAAAATGAAGATAATAATTCTTGCTTTTTCTGGAGGTTGAACTTCATTAATTACTCATTTTTAAATGCTTTGAGATCCTCAACATGAAAGGCAGTTTGGCTTTATTTAAACAGCTCTCCCAATAGGTAAATGGCTCAGCAACATCTGTCAATACAACACAGGAATCTGATCTCCATTTTACCAGAAAGTGAGGCCCAGGAAGATGGATGTGTTCACCCGGAGTTGTAAGTTGCCGACAGACAGTTGCCCCTTCATCTCTGGCTTCAAGCTTGCAAGAATGAGAAATCTCAGGGCAGCCTTGTTTCATCAAGATGTAACACTACACGAAGGCTCCTCATCTCTGGGGTTTCAGCTCTGCCTGAGGACAGCAGGTGGCTGCACCGCGCCCACTGCAACGTGAGCCCACCAGAGAGAACAGTTAGAGCCACAGCGAACGCTGGCAGTGGCCTCTCCCCGGAAGGCCCAAAAGGAACTTTGCTGGGAGATGTAATAGGAGAAGATGGGCTGAAGGAGAAAGCAGCATCCCCGCGGCCCCTCTGGAGACTCACCTCCTCAGCCGAGAGATCTGGGAAAGCCCAAATGGAATGGAGAGGGCTGAGATCTCCGTGTGACAGGTCTGTAATGCAGCATCTGAGGGTTAAGTTGACCCTGACCGTGGATGCAGGGACCAGCAATAGCATGTGGTGGGTCGAGGAGCCAGAAGACCAGGCTTTAAAATCCAACAACAAAACATACCAGTAGTGCAATTTGGTCACTAAACCTCTCTGAGCCTCAGCGCCTCCACCGTGGGTGGGGATAATAGTAACACCAACCTGTTGGAGTTGTTAGGCAGATTAAAGGACAAAAGGCATGTGACAGTGTGCCACTGGTGGAAGAGGTTCAATCCAGACTCATTCAAAAGATTAAAACACTAAAAACTCATTTAAGACTGAGCAGAGCTCATCCCCTTTACTTTTCAAAGCATGTTTCCCTCTTTATTCTGAAAGTAATACTTGTACGTGATAAAAACAAACAAGCAAAAAATCCACAACAGCATGAAAGAGGGTACCGTGAAAAATGAGCATCTCTGCCATTGGGACCTAACGTCACCCATTTCTCCTCCCCTGGTGGCAATGAATATTTCCAGGTTCTGGGGTATCTTTCCAGAGATATTCTATGCAGGCATAAGGATTTTGTGGATTTTAAACTGTGACTCCCTTTTTATACTGATAACATGCTATATATATTCTACTTATACTTTGTATTTTTTCACTAAACAATGTATCTTGAAATTGTCTCTCAGTATATAGAGATACCTCATTCTTTTTAAGGCTGCATAGTATTACACTGCATTTATTTAGCCAGTCCTCCGTGGATAGACATTTAGGTTTGTATTAGTTTTCTATGGCTGCTGTAACAAATTACTATGAATTTAGTGGCTTAAAAACAACACAAATCTATTACCTTACAGTTCAGAAGTCCACAATGGGTCTTGATGAGCTAAAATCAAGGTGTGGCAGGATTGTGTTCCTTTGGACATTCTAGGGCAGAATCTGTTTCCTGGCCTTTCTAGCTTCCAGAGACCTCCTGCATGCCTTGGCATGTGTCCCTTTCCTTCATCTTGAAAGCCAGCAACTATAGGTAGAGGTTTTCTGACACGACCTCATTCTGATTCTCCTTTTCTGCTTCCTTCTTTCACTTTTAAGGACCCTTGTGATTACAATGAGCTGACTGGGATAATCTAGGATAATCTCCCTATTTTAAGATCAGCTGTTTAGTAATCTTAATTCCATCTGCAACTTTAATTCCCCCCAGCCATGCATAAACACAGGGTCTGGGGAGTAGAATGTGGACATTTTTTTTTTTGGGGGGGGGGAGGCGGGTATTCTACCTACCACAAGGTATTGCCTGTCTTTTGCTGTTACAAACAGTACTGATAAATGTCCTTGTATAAGTGTCACTTCTTACCTGTGAGTATATATGTAAGATAAAGTGTGAGAAGTGGGCTGTCGTCTGTGTAAAAGGGCATATGTTTTCATTTGGGGGGAAGGTATTGTCAAATTTTGCCCCAAAGGGATTGTACCAATTTACACACCTACCACCAATGTATTAGTTCAAATGAAAAAAAAAATTAATAGCCTTTATATTTTTAGAGCAATTTTAGGTTTACAGAAAAATTGATCAGAAAGTAGAGTTCCCACAGACCTCCCTGCCCTTCCATAGTTTCTGTATTATTTACGTTGTATGATGTGGTATATTTGTTATAATTGATGAACCAGTGTTGATACATTGCACACAGTTTACATTAGGGCTCACTCTTGGTGGTATATATTCTATGGATTTTAACAACTGTATAATAGCATGTGTCCACCATTGTATGTCACACAGTGTAGTTTCACAGCCCTAAAAATCTGTGCTCTGCTTATTTATCCCCCTCACCCCTACCTCAAGCCCTTAGCACAGTCCTATTTTACTGTCTCCATACACTTGGAATCATTCAGCATATAGCCTTTTCAGATGGTGAAGGCTATATCACTTAGTAATATGCATTTAAGATCCCTTCATGTCTTTTTGTGGCTCGATAGCTCATTTCTTTTAATTGCTAAATAATATTCCATTGTATGGAAGCGCCAGATTATGTATCCATTCACCTATTGAAGAATATCTTGGTTGCTTCCAAATTACAGCAAGTATGAGCAAAGCTTCTCCAAACATCTGTGTGTAGGGTTTTGTGTGGACATAAGTTTTCAACTGTACCAGTTTTTTCCACACCTTTGAACATGCTGTATTTTAGCAAACGTTTTCATCTTGGCTAGTTTGATAGATGAAAAACGGTAACTAATTGTTGTTTTAATGTACATTTCTTTAATTAAGAGTGAAATTTGACATCTTCATATTTATATTTTTATTTCTGGAAATGGTCTGTTCATGTTTATTTTTCTATTGGCTTGCTTTTTTTCTTAATGATACATGCCACCTTCTTATATAACAAGGAAAATTGGAAACATGTTATGTTTTTACAAATATTTTTATTTGTTTATTAGTTACCTTTTGAATTTTTCCATGTAGAATTTAAAATATTTATAATTCAATTTTATACCGTTGTGGTTTTTTTTTCCTTTGGGGGCCTTTGTGTTTGTGTCTTGCCTTTCCCACTCTGAGATTTAAAAAATTTCCCTGTTTAATTTTCACCATTTTATGGTTTTACTTTTTTACATTTCAGTCTTTGATACATCTGGGTACATTTAGCTGAAAGGAACAAGGTTAGGTTCCAAGTGCTGTCCTCCCCCACCATTGTTAACCCATCAGGGAATGTTGTTGCAGTATCATTTTCCAAATAATCCATCTTTCCTCTTATTTTATTTTTTTAAGATTTTATTGGGGAAGGGGAACAGGACTTTATTGAGGAACAGGGTGTATTTCCAGGATTTTTTCCATGTCAAGTTGTTGTCTTTTCAACCATAGTTGTGGAGGGCGCAGCTCAGCTCCAGGTCCAGTTGCCATTGCTAGTTGCAGGGGGCGCAGCCCACCATCCCTTGCGGGAGTCTAACCGGCCACCTTGTGGTTGAGAGGATGCGCTCCAACCGACTGAGCCATCCGGGAGCTCAGCTCATCTTTCCTCTTATTGGAAATACCACCTTGATTATAGACTGAACTCTAGTGGGTCATTGTATCTATTCCGGTCTTTTGAACCCAGTATTTTGCTTACCAAAGTTTTACATTATTTTTTTTAGTAACCACTTTATTGAAACATAATCATGTACTATAAAAACTCACCCCTTTGAGTGTACAATTCAGTATTTTTCAGCATATTCACAGAGTTGTATAACCATAACTGTTACCTAATTTAACATTCTCATCACCCCACAAAGAAACTCTGCACCCACTAGCAAACGCTCCACTCCCTGCTGTCCTCAGCTCCTGGCAATCACTAATCTACTTTTGGTTTCTACGGATTCGCCTATTCTGTGCATTTCATATACATAGAATTATATGTTATGCGGCATATGTTATGCGGCATACTTCTTTCACTTAACCTAGTGTTTTCAAGGTTCATCCATGTTACAGCATCTATGAGTATTAGTCTTTTGATAACACTGTGTAACATTTTGAAGAACTGCCAGACTATTTTCCAAAGTGGCTGCACCATTTTACAGTCTTTTACCCCCCCCCCCCCATTTGACCACCTCCCCCACCCCACTCCAGTTCCAGCTGTTGTTTCTGTCTAGTTGTGTAGACCACCCCCACACAACGCAGTCTGGTCGGCTGCTCACAGCAGCCCACACAGCTCATGCCAACCTCCAGCCCAGCAGCCCAGCTCCAGGGAGAGGCGTTGTTCACAATCTTAGTTGTAGAGGGCGCAGCTCACTGGCCCACGTGGGAATCGAGCTGGTGACATCAAGCGTTAGGTGCACAGCGCTCCAACCGCCTGAGCCACTGGGCCGGCCCCATTTTATAGCATATAGGGTTCCAATTTCTCCACATCCTCACCAACACTTATTAATGTTTGTCTTTTTGATTATAGCCATCCTCATGGATGTGAAGTGTATCTTGTTATGGTTTTGATTTGCATTTTCCTAATGACTAATGACGTAGGGCATCTTGTCCTGTGCTTATCGGCCATTTGTGTATCTTGTTTGGATAAATGTTTATTCAAATCCTTTGTCCGTTGAAAAATTAGGTTACTTGTCTTTTTAAAATTGAATTGTAAAAGCTATTTATATATTCTGGACACTATAGTGTCACTTATCAGATAAACATGATTTGAAAATATTTTATTCTATTCTGTGAGTTGTGTTTTCACTTAAAATCAAATAAAACAAAATTTTTATTTATTTTAAGTGTGCTTTTCCAGGACCCATGGGCTCCAAGTTCAATCTAGTTGTGGAGGGCGCAGCTCACGTGGCCCATGTGGGGATCAAACCAGCAACATTTTTGTTAAGAGCATTGCACTCTAACCAACTGAACTAACAGGCCGCCCTTATTTTCACTTTCTTAATGGTGTCCTTTTGAGGCACAAAAGTTTTTCATTTTGATGAAGTACAGTTTACCTATTTTTTTTCCTTTTGTTGTTGTTGCTTTTTGGTGTCATATCTAAGAAACTACATTATGTTTTAATGTCTGTGAAGGAGTCTATCCTTACTGTCTTATTTTTCCCTCCAGGCTATTTTTGCATGATTATTTTTCCATGTAGAATCAGCCCATCTTGTTCCAAAAGCAATTCTTTTAGTATCTTTTAAAAATTAGAGTCACTATAAATGTAATGATTTGTGAGAACTGACATCTTTACAGTACTACATCTTCCTATTCAAAAACAGGAAATGTGTTTACATTTATTCAGACTATTAAGTCCTTTGGTAGCATTCTGTACCGTTCTTCCTATAGATTAGGTACATTTGTAATAGTTGTTTCATGTTGTTGCTCATCTGAATGGAATCATTTCTTATATTTTCTAACAGGTTGCTGATTGCATATAAGAAAGCTACTGACTTTTGTATATCAGTTATATAACCAGTCATCTTATTTTATTGATAATGAGTAATTTGATTGCTAATTCCTGAGTGAGTTATCTAGGCTTACAGTATATCATTTAAAAATAATGATAATTTTGCTTTCTTCTTTCCATTTGGATACTTCTTGCTTTTTTTCTGTTGTATAATTATATAGGCCAGCACTTCTAGAACAATGTTAAATAATGATGGTGTTAGTGGAAATCTTTATTTTGTTCCTGACTCTATGGGAAAGGCTTCTAGTGTTTACAGACTTTGCAGAGAGGCAGCTTCCAACATCTCTTTCTGAATCTTTCTTTTATTGTCCCTCTGTTAGGTTTCCTACATCATTATGCTGGCTTCGGAAAAAGAATTTGGAAGTTTTCCTGCTTTCTCTTTGCTCTGGAACAATTTAAATAGCAGGTAGAATTCACCCATGAAACCATCTGTATCTGATACTTTTTTTGGGTCTAGCTCTTTGAAAAAATTGTCAGTGTATTCTACAGTATTTAGTATGTTTCAGGTTTTTTTGAGTGTATTTTAAAAAACTCTTCCGGAATTAGTTGTAATATTTTCTATTTTCCTAGAAAATTATCTATTTTACCCAGGGTTTGAAATTTTGGCCCAGGTTAACCAAGATAAAAGCTTTACGATTCTATTAATTAGCTCCGGGTCTGTGATGATGTTCCAACTCTCATTTCTTATTTTATGTATTTGATCTTTGAAAAGCTGGTAGGAAGTTTTCCGCAGTTTGTATGCCTCTTTATATGGCCTGTCTGAGGCTGAGGGCCATGGTGAGATCTCCCAATACCCAGCCCGTTTGGTTTTGTTGGAGATGACGTAGGACAGACGTTCCTTCCTGTACATGGCTTTAGCTGTGATCGATTGTTTGCCAGGTGCTGACACTGTGCTGAGCGCTTTACTTTCACTTTCTCATTTAAGTCTCACATCATCCCATGAGATAGGTAGCATTACATTATTCCCATTTTACCAACAAGGAAACAGAGACTCAGAGAGATTAAATAACTCGCCCAAGGTCCGAGAAGCTGGCAAAGCTGGGATTCTGACCAGGTCTGTCTGCCTCAGGACCCATTCTAAGTACAGGGGCTCCCATCCCCCACTCCCCACCCCCACCTGCGTTTGCCTTTTATCTCCCCTGGCGTCAGCAGCAAAGAAATGGCTGCCGCTGGCGGACTTCTAACTCAGGCCTGTGCTTTCTGGACTTCTGAGGTGCCTCCTAGTGTGACCTCCCCGCCGTTTTCTAAGATATTGTTTGAAGATTTGCTATTGGCCAGCCACAGTGCTAGATGCTGGGAAAACACTCTCAAACGTAGCGTTTATAATTCAGTGAGGAAGGAGCTGTGTCACCAGCTAAATTAAGATTCTCATTTAAATAGCAGAAAAGAAAAACAACAAACCAGCCATCAAATGGTGGTGTCTTGAGGTACAATTGTAGAGAGAACGCAGGACTAGTTGGACTCACACGTCTGTCCTTTAATAGCTGTGTGACCAGGACTTGCCACTTCATGCCTCTGGGCCTCTGTTTTTCACATCTATAAAATGTGGATAACATCACACGTTTTTCACATGATAGGCATCTTACAGCTGAGTGTCTCTCAAGGAGACTTGGTGAGGTTTTGTTTTTTTAATTTTCTTGTTACATAAATAGTGATGTATCCTACTGACGGTCTTAGATTTGACGACATATGATAATAATCCTGTGGTTCTTATGAGAATGAAATGAGGTGATATAAAGTAGAAAGCCCCATAAAATTCAGGTAAAACAATGCAAGAAGCATTGGCTAGGATTCTAATCCAGAGTCTGTCATCATTACCTTGCTGGATACTCCAGGCAAGTTACCCCCATAGGTGGTCCCCACATTTCCTTCTCTGGTCTTCCTTCTCAGCAGGAGGAGAGATTTATTTAATGTATTCCTTCAGCCAACATGTCTGAGCACATTTTCTGGGCCAGGCACAGTGCCCCTGGAGGATGGGAGTGCCTGGCCCAACAGGATGCCTACAGGGAACTAGACTTTCCTTGAGAGCAGTGCCATGATAAAGACAGGGAGAAAGGGTGAGCCAATCTCACAGGGCTCTTCCAGCTTTAAATTCCATCCTTCTGGAGCTAGGGAGGAGGGCCAGGTAGGTCAGGTGTATTTGGGGAGGCCATATGGTATAAGGGTTAATGTGCAGTGCAGACCATGGAGTTGGACAGTTTTCGGCCCCCTCGGTAACTTTTTAGCTGTGTGACCTTAGGCCAGTGACTTAAGCTCTCTGAGTCTCAGGAGCCTTATCTATAAAATGAGAGTGACAATGGTCCCATTTCATAGATCTGTTGTGCCTGTTGAATGAAATGCTGTATGTAAAGCACTCAGCTCAGTGCATGGTGGTAATAAGCAACTAATGAATGGAGACCTTCCTACCCTGCCTCTTGGCTCCTTCCCTCTCTTCCTCCTTCTCTCCCTCCCTCCTCCGTTCCTTTCTTTCTTCTCTTTCTCCTCCTTCTCTGCCTCCTTCCCTTCCTCCTTCTCCCCTGTTTATTTGCTCTGCTTAAGAAGCAATTACCCACTGCTACAGGGACCCCTTGCCCAAACCTTCCCACTTTGCATTTGGAGGTTGGCACAGAAAGAACAACTCTGCTGAATAAACTGGCCTCTCCCATTGCTGGCCTCCCACCCTTGCTGGAAGTTTCTGCTGTCTGTCTGCCATGACTGCCCAGCAGCTGAAGGGGCTCAGGCAGGGTGTTTTCCTCTGTGAAGCAGGGCCTAGGAAAAAGTTTGAGATCTGAAAAAGGTTATTGGCATCAAAATATGAAAAAGAAACAATAAAACCAAGAAATGTTTAATTAAAACTCTGTAAAATGTAACATTGTGTCAACTTCATTAATTGTTAAAATTTGGTGTTTCTTTATATTTGAAAACGATTTATAGATTGGAGTTTTTTACGTTGCAAGAGTTCCCAAATATGCACTACAGTGACTGAGAAATTATAGCCAATTGTAAATTAAGTGAGTTGTTCACCAGTTGTAAATTAAATGGGTATGTTTAGCCAAATTCAGTAGCAAAAGTATAAAAAGCCCTTTTAAAAATTTTACAGTTAAAATTGTTAATATGAAATATTTTAAAGTATTTTAAACAATATAAGACTTCTCTAGGGCCTAGGAAAGTCTTTAATGTGCCTTGTACTGTACTTGGGAAGCAATTAACGCTGTTTTGAGTTCTTGAATTTTTTTCCCTAGGATAGCTGATTTTTCTAACCCTTTGTAATACATCTAATATTTAGAATTTTAATAATTTTTGAAAATATTCACAATGTAGTAAAAATTGTAGGATATTAAACTATAGATCAGTTTGATCTCAAGTAGTTTAAAGGATTTATACACGATTTAAAAAAATGACTAGAAAGAAATATACTAGAATGTTAATAGACTCTTGGTAGAATAAATGCATAATTATCTTTTCTTTTTTATAGTTTACAGACTTTCCAGATTTTCTACAATGAAAATGCATTATAATCAGAAAAACAATTTTTGGTAGTTAAAAATTTTTTTTTCTTACTATAAATGTAATTTATGCTCATTATAAAAAAATCGCAAAATCTATATAAGCATAAGGAAGGAAAAGAAACATGCAAATTCCACCCACCCAGAGACAACCACTGGGTCCTTCCAGACCTTTTTTATGCATACATAAACATTTATTTTTTTATCACAACTTGGGATCATTCTGTACATAGTATTGTTTTGAAACCTGCTTCTTTCCCTCACAATGTATATTGAGAACATTTTTTAAAATGTCAACAGCATATTTCCATAAGATGATTTCAATGGCAGCATACCACCACATTTTGAGGATGAACCATGATTTACTTAATTCCTAATTATTAGACATATCTGTCGCTTCCTAGTTTTCCCTATTACAAATAGTACTGTAATGAAAATATTTTAAAGCACCTATGAATCCTTCATTTTCACAAGGAAATCTTTGAGCACTACCCAACAGATTTATTTTTGAATAATGCCAGGCTCTAAGGATCCAAAGATGTTTAGGTAATGATTCCTACTCTTGAGGAGACCCCAGTGCAAGTGGCAGGAGCTATGAACTCTGCCTGAGAAAGCCAGGAAAGGCTTCTCCAGGAGGGAGACACCAAGCTAAGACTTGAAAATTGAGTAGGAATTCACCAGAAGACAGGGTGGGGCAAGCAGGGAGCCAGCCCTTCATGGTCACAGAGAGCAGGACAGGAGAAAATGGGAAGGTGGCATTTAATCTAGAGCTGTGGTGTGCTGGGTACTTCCACATAAATTTCCTCATTTACTCCCCACATCCACTTCGAAAAGGAACCATTATTATTCCAATTTTCCAGCCAAAGAAACTGAGGGTACGTGCTTGTTTAGCTAGAGATAGAGCCAAGAGTTGGGCACAAGTCTTATTTATTTTATAGTCCAAGCTCTTTCTTTTTTTCTTCTTCTCTTGCTGCAGATGGTAGCTAGGTTCTGTGCTCCCAGGGAAGGTAAGCCTAGCAAAGGTCTAATTCTTTTCTTTTTATCTGACTTTTCTTGGTAGCCAGCATCCCTAGCCATTTGATGGCCTGTGCTACCCCTTGCCATAAAGTAGTACTTAAGTCCCAGCTCTCTTTGGTCTCTTCCTCACAGAGCCTAAAAGGAAGGTGGGAGCACCTAGCCTCCCTCTTGGGCGCTGTCTTTTGCTGCCACTATTACAAACTTATACTCTTTCCACTGTACCTCTTTTGTGTTGGCACAAAGACATGGAGTTAGGCTCGAACGGGTGTGTTTTGGGTGAGACATTCAGTGGAGTAGGAGCAGACAGATGAGGACGAGTGGAGGCTGAGGGCCCGAGAGGTGAACTGAAGAGGTGGGCCACGCTAAGGCACATGTTACTGGTGTTTGTGAGGGGAATGACAAGTCAATGTTTCCTTAGGAAGAAGAGTCAGGCTGCTCTGGAAAGGATGGTTTGGCCCAGAGAGAGAGGTAGGTGTTGGAAAAAATATGCCATGGACCAAAAATAATAATTGCCAACATTTTTTGATTTCCAGACACTGTTCTAAGCATTCAACATATTTTAACTCTTTTAATCCTTATGGGTTAGGTGCTATTATGATCCTGTTTTCCAGATGAGACCTGCGAAGCACAGAGAGGTTAAGTAACTTGTCCAAGGTCACACAGTAAGTGGAAAGCCGAGATTTAGACTCAGTCTACTCTTAACCTTTAACCTAGTTTAGCTCTTATTAAGCTGAATGAAGACCCTTAAGTCTGATCACCAGTGCGGAGCTCAACTTCTGAAACATAATGTACTGTCAATACACATTATTTATTAATATGTATGATTATAATAGTATAATTATATATATTTAATGTATTGATGATGGTGATATAAAATATTATAATAATATTAATGATTAAATGTGGAAGAGATGAATCTGAACTAGAATAGCAGCATGGGGGTGGGAGGGAAAAAATGTTTCTCAAGTAGAATTGCAGGATTTGGTGACAAGATGTGGAGTGAGGAAAGGAAAGGGAGGATGCTGTGCAAATGACTTGGTTTCCAGGTTGAGGAGGATGGTAGGGTCATTAATGAGGCCACTACTAAGCGAGTAGGGGGTTGCGGAAGAGCCTTGTGCTTGGGCCGCATTAACTTTAGGGGCCCCTGGGCCCTAGCCCTGGCCGTGAAGAGCTCCTCCTGTGGGAATCACATAAAGCTTGCTCTTCTGATTTTGATAGCAAAACTAACAGGTTTACAAACTTCTCACATGCTAATTAAGAAACTAATTAAAACCCATCAGTTCTAAAAGGCATATGGTTTATTGAAGGTTGATCCAAGATTGATATTTGGTTAAACAATGTTTTAATAAATCATAAAATGAGTTGGCTCAAATCATACTAGTATGGTTTTCCAATTTACTGGATATGTTTCACATGTGTTTTTTCTTTCCCAGTTGAAAGAAATCAAATGAGATAGTGTAGCTAAAAATGCCTAATGCCTCGCGATCATTTAAATTAGTTTCCTTCTCCTCGAACCCCATAGCAACTCTATGAGGTAGGTAAGGTCTTTTTCTCTAATTTATAGAGGAGGAAATGGCATAATTAACAGAGGTGAAGGGACACATACAAGATGCTTTTGCAAGGAAGTAGAAAAGTCAGAACTCATAGCTAGATCTCCCCCACTATTGTTATAAAATAAATTATTCCCAAATTAGCAGCTTAAAACAGTAAATATTTATTATCTCACACAGTTGATGAAGGTCAGGAATCCGGGAGTAGCTTAGCTGGGTGGTCTGCCTCAGGGTCTCTCAGGAGATTGCTCTCAAGCTGGCGGAGGGGTCTTCCGTGTCTGAAGGCTTGACTAGGGCTGGAGGTGCCATGTCCAAGCTCATTCTCATGGCTTTTGGCAGAAGGCTTCAGTTCCTTGGCATGTGGGCCTCCTGATTAGGATGTTTATGACAGAGTTTTCCCCAGACTGCGTGGTCTGAGAGAGGAAAACAGAGAAAGAGAGAGAGGGAGGGAGAAAGTGAGAGACGGTGTCCAAGATGAAAGTCTTCTTATAATCTAATCTTAGAGATGACATCCCATCAATTCTGCCACATTCTACTCTTTAAAAGGGAGTCACTAGGTCAGCCTACACTCCAGGGGAGGGACCTTCACACAGGTATGAATGCCAAGAAGCAGGGACCACTGGTGACCATGTTAGCGGCTGCCTACCAAAAGCACCTTTCCATTCGATTGTATCTTGTTTTCATCTTTGCAACCACTCCCCACGCTCCACCCCCAACAGAAGTACTTTATGAACTTCATAAAGTTGCAGTGCAACAAGTTTGGGGCGATTTATATTTTCTGTAGACAACAGCCTCGATTGACTTAGCAAACCAGGAAGTGGAAAATGGTTATAAAGGGATCCAATTACTTTCATTGCCAAGGGAGTGTAAAACGCAACATGTAAAAATGGACTTAATTGGTGAAAAATTAATTAGACAATTAAGCTTATTTCTGCTTAAATACATTTAGGTGTTAATTGGTAATCCGACTTGAGGTTTATTTTAGGTGGGTTTGTTATCCTGGCTCTGTCCTTTAAGGAATGATCTCTGTTTAATATACAGGGAACCTTCCTGGTCTTGCTGAGAAACAATGTCTAGTTCATTGTCATGGTTCTTCTCTGGGTGGGACTCATCAGGGTCAGACTGGCCCAGAGGGCAAAAAGGCATTTGCTTTGGAAGCCCCATCAGGAAGGAAATCTTCCTACTGCCTGAGGGGCTTTTCTGGGGAGGCCAGAAAGGTAGCGGGAGAGACACAGGATTTCACAAGAGGAAAATACAGGAACTCCTTACATTTTTTTTTTTTGTTTGTTTTTTTTTTGTTTTGTTTTTGAGAGCCCACTGGCCCATGTGGGAATCGAACCGGCAGCCTTCGGAGTTAGGAGCATTTTTCTGCTGTGACTTTGGGCAAGACTCATGCTATCTCGGTTTCATTTTCCGTATCTATAAAATGAGGTGGGAGAGTAGGTAATGTCTGAGGTCACTGCACCCATAAAATTCCATGCTTGTCAAGTACAGTGAATCAAGATTGTCTCACTACAGGAGGGATACCCTCTAAGGGTTTTCCTTTTCTTAAAAGAAAAAAAAAATCTTAGCCTGATCTGTTTACTAGATTTTATTTCACAGATTGTCTTATGTTCCAGTTGAATATAGTTGAAGGCATGTTTACCTGCACGTTCTTTTAAAATCAGGACAAAGAGAATGGGCAAAGGGGGATATCTGCGGACCCGAGATAGGATGGCAGAAGCAGAAACTGTGGGGCCTGCAGAGGGAGAGGTCCATGAGAAGCCAAAAAAACTTGTCCTGCAGAATCCCAGAAAAGCCAGGAATTTCAGGGAATCACTGAAGGCTAAAGGAGGAGAATGAAGTGAAATTTAATTGAAATTCACCATTAATAGATGAATGAAGGGTGATGTCCCATACTCCCCCCAGATTTCCTCTCTCACCACTTCCAGGCAAGAGACTGAAAGATTCTTCTCTGGAAAAACTAAGTAATCTCAGAGGAAGGAGCTCCCCAGAGAAAAAGTCAAGGTGCTACGTACCAGTGAATTGCACTAGTTGACAAGACCCAGACACACAGACGGAACTTCCCGTGGTTTTTAGTGCCCCCCTGTCAGTGTGAACCCTGAGCCAAAGATCACCGGACATGTGAGCAAAGCTTCTTGACAGGAGAGATAAACCAAAAAAGATGGATAAAAGACACTGACAAGAAAAAGAGACAATGCAAGGAACAAAAGAAAAGTGTAATAATTTTCCTCCAATAGGTAAGAAGCTACTCATTCAGATTTCTGCTCAAATGTCATTTCACCAGGGAGCTGTCCCCATGGCCACTCTGCCCAAAACAATACTTTCCATTATGCTCTACCCCCTCACTCTGCCTAATTTCAGAAAGAGAGGAGAGAGAAACGGTGGGGAGAAAATTATTAACGTAAGTAAAATGAAACATTTTTCCAGTGCTAAAGGATCTGAGTTTCCAGTGTGACAGGATTCACTGGGTGCCACGCACAATGGCGGACAAAAGACCCCACTGAGGCACATCATTGTGAAATTTCAGAACCCTGAAGATAAAAAAAATCCTAAAAGCTTCCTGAGACACAAACAAAGTAGGCTTTTACAAAGGATCAGCAATCAAAATTGCCTCAGACTGCTCAATAAAATATCAGACGCTAGAAGAAAATAGAGCAAGGTATCAAAATCCTGAGGCAAAATGATTCCAACCTAGAATTCTGTATTCAGTTCAATTATCAATTACATGTTGAAGGGAAGTAAAGACATTTTTAGACATAAAGATTTATTTTTCGTGGCATACACTGAGAAGCAGGATGATACGAGATTCAGGGGGTCCAAATCAGGAGAGTGGCAAAGGAAGCTCTCTCAGGATGATGAAAAATGGAAGCACCCCATCCAAATGGCGGGTTCCCGGAGGGAGGTCTGCGAGAAGAAATGAAATGAGTAGAGTATCCAAATTGCTTGCTGTGTGGAAATACTAAAAGGCTGTTAGAAGTTCTAAGAAAAGTTATTGTTAGGTATCCAGAATATTAAACAATGAAAAAAAAAGATAATTATTAACTTCAGGGTAAGCAAAAAGTTGTCCAAGAAGAGAAGCATATCTTGGTACACTAGCTAGAGTGAATAAAAATCGTATAATCAGAACAAAGTAAACGTGAAGTGTCAATCATTCATCAGGCTGGCCAACAGATGATGGGGAAACTTGACAACTGGAGACACGGCATCTAACCTTGTTCTTTAGATGAACGAAGGTACATACCAGAAAAAGTGTACAAAGGAGTTGCCCCTGGGGTGCAGAGGAACTGTTTTTTGTTAAAGGTGTGTTAGATACAGTTCGACTTCTTAAATTAAGAGCAATCGTTACTTTGAGAAAAATAAAGACGAAGTTTATAAAGTCTGTATCTCATGTATGAAGAGTTCACATTTATTCCTCCATCGAGCCAGTGTGAACAGAGAAAATTGCTGCTGGAGGTCAAACCTGGCTTATGCTTGCACTGTTCCCTGAGTTTGATGTGAAGAGGCCTGGAAAGATTGTCCTGCTCGCAGATCTAACTCCTATTGATGACAGGTACCCCACCATTCTGTGGGGGAAAGAGAGTAATGGGCTGGACTGAAAGGATTTGGGTTCAAATTTAGTTTCTGCCACATACAATTAAGTTCGCGAACTCATCCTAGAAAAAGTGCTACATACTTTACTGCAGAATATCACTACGGTCACCTTCCAAGTACTGCCCTCCAGAAACTATGCACTGACGCCAGCTCCTAGACCACCTTCCAAAGCAATTATGGAACTTTTTCTGGAATGGCCATCAGAGCTGTCATCGTATTACCCTTGATGTCCTGAATGTCATCAAAATATCTTTCTTTCAGTATTTCCTTTATCTTCCGGTGAAGAAAGAAATCGTTGGGGGCCAGATCAGGTGACTAGGGAGGGTGTTCCAATACAGTTATTTGTTTACTGGCTAAAAACTCCCTCACAGACAGTGCTGTGTGAGCTGGTGCATTGTCGTGATGCAAGAGCCATGAATTGTTGGCAAAAAGTTCAGGTCGTCTAACTTTTTCACGCAGCCTTTTCAGCACTTCCAAATAGTAAACTTGGTTAACGGTTTGTCCATTTGTTACAAATTCAGAATGAATAATCCCTCTGATAGCAAAAAAGGTTAGCAACATCCCTGCAACATCTTTACAAACTTAATTGTCTGACCTGAGCAGTGTTAGGAAATAATAAATCTCCAGTATTCCCTGAGCACCCACAGCACTGTTGTTAGACATTGGGGATACACATCCCTGTCTCTTCAAGGAGACTAAGGACAGGGATGGGTTAGTTTCTTCATTGGAATTCATCTAATCTGTGCAGGAGCCTGGCTTTGAGGGTAGCAGTGGCAGTGACTGAGGCTTGGGCTCTGGGTGGGCAGATGCGCAGAGCACACAGTGGACTGTGGGAAACAGGCCAGGCTGCAGCATCATAGGGCACAGGCCCAGACGCAAAGCCCTTGCACCAGGGGGAGGGGCTGGGTGGAGCTGTGGTGCCTGATCCACCCTAGACTGGCTGAGCTGTGCCCTTATGTTTTCCTTCTTGGGACTATCTTCAGGGAGCTGAGATTTTAGGATTTGAGAGGATAGATCCCTAAAAAATATCTAGGCCACTCATTCCTGTATTTTAACAATTCATCCATCAGTAACGTTCCCCAACTGACTTGGTGAGCTAGCAGAGTTACCTTCTTCTTATTTGCTAAATAAAGACGTGAAAAAGAAACACCAGGGGAAAATCCCCAGCTACCGTCTACCACCGTTTCACAAAAGCAGGAATGGCTCACCATCAGAAAAGCAGGAAAGACACAAAGGCAACTTCACTCCTGAAACACGCACAATTGTGGCTTTATGTTTCTCATTTCACTGCAGTCATGTGAAACCTTGGGTGTGAACCAACATGGAACCAAGACCAGCTTCAGGCCCCCTTTTACTCACCGACTCCTTGTGTTATAAGCAAAGATATCGAAGGTTGAAATCAGATGTCCACGATGACAGCAGAGCCCCCATCCAGAGCCAGGCCTCCTAGCCTCCTCCTTGGCTTTCAGTCGCACTCCCTGTGAACATGGGTGTGCAGGACAGAGTGGGGTCCCTGACTAGCTCTTGCCACAATGAAAGGATAGAACAACTTGAGGAGATGACTTCCCGTTGAGGCTAGTGTCCTCTTTCACACTGTCTCAACATACTCAAAAGGCCCAGAAGATTACATCCTCCGATTTCACATCCGCTTTCTAGTTCCTTCTCAGCTTCTCCCAGGATTCCTTTCCCAAGAACTCTCCATCTTCGCCCTCCATGAATCCTGTAAGCATTAGGAGCTTTTGACCCTGTTGACCATTCTTCCTCCTTATCCCCTGACATTTGGCTCCAGTGTCTGTTGGTCCCCCTCCTGCTTTTGAAGCAACTCTGTTTTCTTCATTCATTGCTCTTCTGCCTTACAAATGTAGATTTCCCTGAGAAGTTATTTCTCATCCCCCTCAGCGATCTCATTCATTACCACTTACATGCGGGCCATTCCCAAACGTTTAGCCCCAGTGCCATTCCCTCTTCCAAGCTTCAGATTCATGTTGTTAATGAATATGTTGACATCTATCTCCACCTGGAACTCTAGAAGGTACCTGCAGTAACATGTTGCAAACAGGAAGCTTGGGTCTCAGTTTTCCTGGGTCTCTCCCATGTAAACAGGAGGCATACATGTTATTAAACTTCTGTTGATTTTTCTCCTATTTAAGAAAAAGAAAAGGAAGCTTTGTTTTCCTTCTAAGCTTGCTCCTCCTTCCCTCTTTCCTGTCTCAGCTAATGCTGTCACCCTCCATTCTACCTCCAAAGCTAGACACTTTGGAGTCAAACTTGATACGTCTCCCTTCCTTCCTGACAGTTTTGGATCAGTCACAAATCCAAGCCATCCTTTCTTAGAAATGTCTTTCTAATCCTAAATCTTCACTGCCTGGCTGTGTCATTTCTTTCCTGTACTCGTGCAGCATTTTCCTAATTGGTTTCCATACCAGCACTCTCTCACTTCTGTTCAGCCCAGTCTCTCTATCACCTAAAAAGTAAACCTGAATATGCTACTGTCTTTCTTATGAAATCTCCATGAAAATGAAAATAAAAACGAGAAGAATTTTAAAAAGTATAATTGTCAGTGCTGATGAGCATGCTATAAAATAGGCAAACTCATTTACTGCTAGTGGAACCACTTGAGAATGCATCGTAAGAGCTTAAATATATCCAGTCTTTGACCCAGTAATTCCATTTCTGAGAAGCTAAGGAAATAACGTAATATATGAAAAACATTCACTCACAAAAATATTTATTACATCATTATTTACATAGAGAAAATTTGGAAATAACCTAACTATATTACAATAGAAGTAATCTATGATACTGGACGGCCTATTATACTGCCATTAAAAATGACATGTACTCATAGAAAAAAAAGACAAAATAAAATACACGAAAATGTCAGTAATGATTACTTCTAACTGGTGGGATGATGGATGCTTTTAATTTTCTTCTTTATAATTTTCTGTATTTTCCAAAGTTTCTACCATAAATATCATAATTAAATAAATTTATTTAAAAATAAATTTAGAATAAGTTTGTGGTACCTGAAAAAAAACACCATACCAAATTGTACATACACATTATCTCAGTACAAACACAAACAAAAGTGTAAGGAAATAAAACAAAACTGTTTATATTGATTGTCTGTAGGTGACGGCACCGTGGGGGGATGTTGTGTCGAGTTCACCTTCCTGAAGAGCACGTGCATATGAGTTCACTTGTGGACGTGCATGTGCCTGCATGTGGACGTGCGTGTGCCTGCGTGTGCACACACGACACTAAGAAACTCTCCATTGCCTGCAGGATTTAATTCACATCCCTTAGTACGGCCTCCATGCCACAGGGACCCCAAGTGACATTGTAAAATATTGAGCTATAATTCACATACCATAAAGTTCACCCTTTTCATTTGTTCAACTCAGTGGTTTTCAGTACATTCACAGAGTTGTATATCCCTCACCACTATCTAATTCCAGAAAATTTTTATCACCCCCAAAAGCAGTCACTCCCACGGCCCCCTTTCTCCAGCCTCTGTCAATCACTAATCTACTTTCAGTTTCTATGAATTTGCCTATTTGAGATACGTCATACAAATAGTGTCTGGTTGTTTCACTTAGCATAATGTTTTGAGGTTTGTCTATGTTATGGTTCCTATCAGTACTGCATTCCTTTTTATTGATGAATAATATTCCACTGTATGGATATACCACATTTTGTTTACTCAACTGATGGACATTGGATTGTCACTTTTTGGCTATTGTGATTCATGCTGCTATGAACTTTTTTTATTTTACTTTATTTTATTGTGATTCATGCTGCTATGTAAGCTTTTTTGAGGACATATATTTTCAATTCTCTTGGACCTATCATGTATGTATGTATGTATGTATCTATCTATCTATGAATGGAATTGCTGAGTCGTATGGTAACTCTGTATTTAACTTTTTGAGGACTGTTTTCCAAGGCAGCTATACTATTTTACATCCCTGCCAGCAAAGCATGAGGGTTCCAATTTTTCCACTTCCTCGCCAACACTTGTTAATGTCTCTCTTTTTGATCATAGCCATCCTTGTTGGTGTGAAGTGCTATCTCACTGTGGTTTTGGTTGCATTTCCCTAACGACTGATAATGTCTGGCATCTTTTTCTGTGCTTATTGGCCATTAGCTTATCTTCTCTGGAAAAATATCTATTTAAATCCTTTGCCAATTTAAAAATTAGGTTATTTGTCTTTTCATTGTTGAGTTATAAGTGTTCTTTATATTTTTCTGGACACTAGTCCCTTATCAGATATATAATTTGTAAATATTTTCTCCCATTCTGTCGATTATCTTTTTACTTTCTTGATGGTCTCCTTTAAAACACAAAAGTTTTGGGGTGACTGAGAAAGGGGACGGGATAAAGAAATACAAACTGTTGTTACACAATAGTCATAGGGCAGTAGGGCATAGCATAAGGAATATAGTCAATAATATTGTAATAACTATGTATGATGTCATATTGGTACTAGATTTGTTGGGGTGATAGATGGAAGGGGGGTCGGGGGGCAGGGTGAAAACGGTGAAGGGATTAAGATGTACAAATTGGTAGTTACAAAATAGTCATGAGGATGTAAAGTAAAGCATAGGGAATATAGTCAATAATATGGTAATAACTATGCCAGGTGGGTACTAGACTAGTCAGGGGGATCACTTCTTAAATTATATAAATGTCTAACCACTATGCTGTACACCTGAAATTAATATAAAATAATATCGAATATAAAAATAAATAAAGTGTAAAAAAAATAAAACACAAAAGTTTCAATTTGATGAAGTCCAGTTTATCTGTTTTTTCTTTTATTATTTGTGCTTTTGGTGTCATAACTAATCAACCCTTGCCTCATTCTAGGTCATGAAGATCTACACCTATGTTTTCTTGTAAGAACTTTGTAGTTTCAACATTTGTATTTAGATCTTTGATACATTTTGAATTACTTTTTGTATTTGGTGTGAAGTAGGAGCCCTACTTCATTCTTTTCCATGTGGATATCCA
The DNA here is from genome assembly GCF_964194185.1 of Rhinolophus hipposideros. Lineage (NCBI taxonomy): Eukaryota > Metazoa > Chordata > Mammalia > Chiroptera > Rhinolophidae > Rhinolophus > Rhinolophus hipposideros. Next base: position 13,869,385 of record NC_138056.1, read on the forward strand.
GTTGTCCCAGCACCATTTGCTAAAAAGACTATCCTTTCTCCATTGAATTATTGTAGCAAACCAATTGACCATAAAGGGCAAGACGACATTTTTAGCTGAATGTCTATCCTTATCAGACTTCTCAATTTGTGAAGTTTTTCCCATCCTTGATACGTTTAACAGGCTGGTCCTTCTCCTGACTTCTGCTCATCCTTATTCTCCAGATATTGTCTGTACCCACAGCCTCCCCCCTGCCCCCAGGCAGTCAGGTTCGGTGCTCTTGGCTCTTCTTGCTCACGCCTCTATCTATCACTGCTCCATTCACGTTGTATTAAAGTTACTTATTCATGAGTGGATATACTTTGAGATCTCCAGGAGCTGCAGCCAGACCTTATCTGAAGCATGTAGTGCAGTACCTGGCACTTACGGATTACGGGAATGTTAGTTGAGTGACCACTGACTACAATTTCTGAAAATTAGGCAAATTATTGTATCAATGCCTCTTACCCTCTTTTTCTCCAATTCCAGAAAATAGTGTTTATTCATTTGTTTGCTTGTTTAAGAAGTTTTTATTAAGTACTTATTATGTGCTAGGCATTGAGCTAGAAGCTGCAGATAACGTGGTGAATGCAGACATGGCCCCTACCCTTATAAGTGACATTAATAATTGACATTAATCAAATCACATAAACATGAAAAATGTCAGCATGTGTCATCCAACCACCGTTGTGCTCCCGACCTACCTACGGCCCACATATTTATTGACAATTTGGTCACCCGGTTTCTTGACTTTCTCTCTACTTCTCCTCCTGCTATTGTCCATGGTGAGTTTAAGATCCACGTTGATGACCATCCATCACCCTGCCTCTCCTTTCTTGATGCCTCAGTGTCATGCCCCCTTCCTCCACTCCAGCGCAGCCATCGAGTCACACATAGGCCTTGTCATAACTAGAGCACCTCTGAAACTTCCATTCCAACCAGCCTAGTCAGACCATCACCACGTATCTTCCCAGCACAGTTCTCTTAGGATTCCCATTCCCAAAACTCTCTGATCCTATTGAGATCTTTAATCCACCACTTGTTTCACTGTTGTTCACAACCCGTGACCCAGGCCCTTATTTTCCTCCTCACCCACGTGGGATTCAATGACCTAGTACAATAATTGCTCTGTAACTCATTTGCTCTGTTGTATCCACCTGCCCAAACCCCAACCTCAGTTAAACCCAGTGGAGCACCTCCTTTGTGTCTGGGCACAGCATCATGGCAGGAGGAAACACCCACAATTGCCCACACGGGTCTTGTTTTACGTGTAAGTCCACAAGTAAATGGACTGCCTCGGCACAGCCTAGCAATCCTGACAGTCCTCGGTCACTCTGCTCCTCTCCAAGGTGGCTGTTTGTACCTTCTCTTTTCTCCAGGGACCTTCTGAACCTGCCTGGTTCTCAGCTGATGATCTCATCTTCGTATTCACTGAGAAAATAGAGGCCATCAGAACGCTCATTACCCACCACTGAACTTGCCAACCTCCAGCACCAACACATGGATTCTCTGCCCTCCTTCCTGTTGCAAATTACAAGCTGTCCCAGTGCCTGTGTAATGCCAAGCCCTCTGATTGGGCCCTGGATCTCATTCTCCCTCACCTACTCAAGGACTTGACTTCAGTGATCTCCTCTCTCATGAATCACTGATGTCTCCCTCTCTACTAGAGCATTCCTTTCAGCATATAAATATGCTATAATACTTCCCATCTTAAAACAAAATACAAAAAGCATAAACACCCTCCACAGAGCTCATGTATTCCCCTGGCTCCTGCCCAATTTCTCTGCTCCTTGTTGTAGTAAAATTCCTCAGAAGAGTTGTCTACATGTCCCCCAGTCTCATTTAGTACTTTCTCAAGTTGCTCTTTCAACTCTAGCCACAGTGGCCTTCTGCTGATCTTTTGAATTAGCAAGTTTGTTCCTGCCCCAGGGCCTTTGCCCTTGCAGTTCTGTCTGTCTGCATTCATCTTTCCACACACCTTTGCCTGGTTTGCTCCCTCATTTCATTGAGGTCTCTATTTAATGTCATCTGCTCAGAAAGGCTTTCTTGCTGCTCTTACCTGAAATGGTCACCCCTACCCCCTGCCACCACACTATTCCTTAGCCAGTTTTATTTTCCTCTGTGTTACTTATTACTGCCTGACGTTCGATTATACAGATACGTGTTTATTTGATTATTGTCTCCTCTTCTCTTAGAATGGAAGCTCCCAAGGGACTTCTTTTGTTCACTATTATATGTCCAGACCCCAGAATACTGTCTGACACATGGTAGACACTCAATAAGCATCAATTAATGAACGGATGGATGGCTGTACATGATTTACGAGAATGTAGAAGGGAAGGGTTCACTCAGTGACAAAGGTGGAGAAAGCTTCCTTGAAGAAGAGTGATTACCCTGATATTGGAACAAAAAGGAGGTTAACCAGGTGAGGTAGGGAAAGATGAGCATTCCAGAGAAAAGAAGCGTGCAAAGGTCCTGGGGCTGGAAGGAGTATGGCGAATTGGACAAGCTGAGAGAAGGCCTGTGAGAGAAGGGAATGAGGGAGCCAGTGTGAGGCAGGCAGGAGCCAGGCCATGCAGGGCCTGGAAGACTGTGGCACAGCGTTGGCTTCTGTCCTATGAGCAGTGGGAGGCCTTGGACGAAAGACACAGTGTGATTAGATTTGCATTTGAAAAGATTCCCTCTGATCCACTTATTATTGCTAATAATGGTGATACGATGATGATGATGATAAATGCTTGCATCTGTAGTGAAAGGTCTTTTCAAAGTATTTTCACATCCTCCAGCCCAGTCTCAGCTTCTTGAATCCATCAACAAAAGCTGCCCGACTTGAGGATACAGTGTTCTCCTGTTACGGGGATCATGTTTTCTGAATCCCAAATCAGAGCACATGGGCTGACAAAGGACTTTCTTTCTTTTTAGTACATACAAAGCTATACATTTCAATCACATTTAATTACACTTAACAAACCACCTAATTTAAAAATATGCCCGGCCATTGAGACTGTTCCAGAAAGGTAGGGGGTAACTATTAGAGTAAGGTAGCCCCCCCCATTTTCACCAAGACACAAACACACTTTTAGATGACGTGTCCTAACATTGTTGGACCGTAAGTTCAATATATTATGACAATGATTTAAAAGTCATCCAAAGTTATTCTCCCTCCTCCCCTCAAAAAAAGAACAAATGCTTTTGTGAGTTCAGAGTCTTACTCTTATTTTGGGGAGTGGACAGGAAGGTACAGGGAAGGCTGAGGCCAAGGGCTCACAGGGCCAGTTCTGAGTAGAAGGTCCCTTCAGTGACATATCCCAGGCCGATATGCTTCTACCTGTTGCTGTTGTGTGCTTTGAATGATGACAAAAGAGCAAGAAACTCCACCGAGTTTATGAATGGGAGACCCAACCCTGGGGGAGGCCGGGGAAGGGGGTGTCGTGGGTAGGACCGGGGACGGAGAAGGATGGACAAAGGCTCTGTTGAATAGAGTCTAGAAATAAATGTGCTGGGAGATACAGAGATACACATGAGGTCACTAAAATCAAGTCTTTTCCTGAGTCTGGCGGGGAGGTGAATAAAGTCTTTGTGTGACCTGGCAAATGGACCGGTGGGCCTTGGTAAGTCCTTCTAGAAGTCTCCTGGAGAAAAGCAAGAATAGAGAGTGTCTTTCTGGGTGATGATTGTAGAGAAACGTCAGAAAGGAGAAGGCGGAGTGAGCTCTAGGGACCAGGGCATTTATGGCAATCAGCCTTCAGAACTGGGAACATCAATGAGTCACGTTCCTTCCCTTTGGTATTAGTAATTGGCATCATTTGCCTGGGAAATAAAAGACTGAGATGTGATTTTATAACTGCTTTCAAGTAGGAGAAGGTTTTCTTTTGGAAGATGGGCATGAGCTGTTCCCAGCTCATTCCCATGCTGGGTGTCGATTTTTAAGAGCTTTGCAGCTTGAATATAAGAATGACCAGACCTTGGAGCCGGCTCTGGGTGAGGTGTCAGGCAGGCTCAAAGTGTTCTGAGGCCTGAACACTGGACTTCACAGTGGGGGATCCCTAGGGAGGTGTCCTGTCTCATTCCCCAGAGTCCTCTTCCAGGTGTGGGGGCAGCGGTGGGTGGGACTACCCCAGCACCTGCCCACAGCCCTCAGCACCCTGGAGATGGCGAACTCAACCACGGCCCCCAAGAGGACAGGAGATTGACCTTCCTGGAAAGTGCTTGCTCTGCTCCCTTTCTCCTAATGTGGTTACTGACAGTCCTCCAACCATTTTTTTAGGGTGGAGGGAAGAGAGGAAGGAGGGAGGTTGGCATTTTAACGCCTCTTGTGTTAGAGGCTGTAGATCTCCAGCATTCCTTTAATCCACACGGCTGGACACTGGGAGAGAGGCAGAGATGCCCAGTGACGACCACAGTGGCTGCCACTCTGTACCAGGAAGGGTGGGTCAAGTTTTGTGAGGCCTGAAGCTCATGCACTTGGGAGGGACCCTCTTTAAAAAGATTACAGAATTAGGACGACCAAAGGCCCATGTCCTCTCCAGTGCCGTTTGACATGAGGCAGAGTGTGACAGGAGGGAAGTCATAGTGGGAAGAGACAGCAGTCTTAACTGATTCCTGTAACGTGTTTTATAGAAACACACGATCATGTAAACTCACTGCTAGGGCTGCTTTGAGGGCGTGGGAAGGGGCTCGTGCAAGTGCGTGTGTGTGTGTGCGCGCGCAGGGCGGGGGTGTTGAGGTTTCATTAGCTTCAGGGTAAATCCACCTTTGGTGCCCAACACTGTACATTCATGATTTCACTGAACCTTACTAATATTGCTAGGAGATAACTGCTATTCTTTCTTTATTTTCCAGAAGAAGAGACTGACACTTGGAGAAGTTAGGAATTTGTCTTACAAGTAGGGTGTGGTAGGGCAGCGATTTGAACCAGGTCATCCGGCCTCCAGAGCTTGCCTCTCTAATCACTACTCTCCACTGCCTCCTCTTACCCTCCAGGAGCTTATATAGTTTCCCAGAGAAGCCAGGCACATACAAATAGTCCCCTCACTTCATTCCAGTTTCTGCCTAAATGTCACGTCATCAAAAAGAGGGGCTTAACAAGGCGACATAGGGACGGACAAGTGTTTCAACAAAAGGTGTGTGCAAAGGTCCTGGGGCAGAAAGGAGTGTGGTGAATTCAACAAGCTGAGAGAAAGTCTGTGTGAGGGCACAGGGAATGAGAAGGAACTGGTGCGAGGCAGGCAGGAGCCAGGCCTTGCCGTTCCTCCTACATAGAACAGCCACCTGCCCTGTCCTGGTCTCATTTCCTTTACTGCACTTTTGATCAACAGGCATAACATACACTTCATTCCTGTCCCTCTTCCCTCTGCTAGAATGTGAGTTTCATGAGGGCCGGGACCTCATCCGTTTTAGTCATTGCTCTATGCCCAATGCCTAGGACACTGTAGAAGTGTCTAGGCAATGTAGAAGGCAGCCAGTATATATTTATTGAATTACCTGATAAGGTAATTAAACTAGTTATAGTACCAGCCTGTTTTTGATACATGCTGGAAGAACGTTACAGCCAACAAGTGTTATGGTGATTCGAAGATCGAAAACATTTTGAACCAGGGGATTATCAGAGAGGATTTCCAAGAGGAGGTTGGCCTGTGAAGGATGGCTAAGCTAATATGTATGTTTAGGAGGCAATAGCGGGGGAAGGGATAGGATGGGTAGCCGTCCAGCGAGCTGCTTGGCAGGCCTCCCAGCCTCCGCCAGCCTCCTTGGATGTGGGCCTCTGTGCTATATTCACACATCATCTAAGTGGGTTGTGAAACACAAGCACTAGCTACCAAGGGATGCTATGTTTCTCCTTCCTTGGAGATCTTTAAAAATAGGAATAAGCGATCAACTGTCCTAAATTCTTTAGGAAACGAAGCTTTGGCTTTGTTGGCTTCTCCGGTGTATCAGGCACTTTCACTTTCTCATCTGATACGCGCATCTCCACAACTGTGAGGTGGGTACCATTATGATTATCATTTTATAGACGAGGAAACTGAGACTCAGAGAAGGTAAATGATTGTCCAAGGTCACGCACCTGGTATGTCCCTCTGACCGTGAAGCCTGTGGTCTTCTCATCACCCTCAGGGGCTCTAAGGCTGTTTCTCATGGTCTGTCTTTTTAGGATTTACACATTTTGATTTTAGAATAGCACATGGTGCTTCGTGAGGCTGGCAGTGATCAGTAGACTTGTGACAACAGTGATGGCAAAAGTGACTCCTGTCACATGACTGAATTCTATTGATTCTAGGGCAGCATTTCTTTGAGGCAGCAGATTAAACCAGATGACCTGTTCATGCCTCCCCTTCAGTGTTGTTCTATTAACAAAGAGATGGTGTGAGTAGCAGTGACAGCTTGTTAGTCTAGGGGAATATGGATTAAAGCGATCACGAAATTCAACACTGGGTACCCAGTGTGGAGGTGTAGTTACATTAGTGCAGCAATGTATTTTTACACCCCTGGCAGGTAGAGAGACATGGAAGTGAGTGTGTAAGAATTTTATACGGAAGAATCAGATGGCAAGGAAAGGGAAAGTCAGGACTTGGAAGTAGCATGTACTTGATCCCTTATGCACGTCCTTTGAGAACATCAGACAGCCCTGGGTTCAAATCCTCACTCTGCCGTTTACCAGTATGGCAGTCTGGGGCGAGTCAGATATTTTTCAGTCAGTTAGCAATCTTTGGTTACGTGCAGTAGAAAGCAACTATGGCTGCCTCGAACAGGGTCAGCTCAGAATGGACAGAAAAGCCACAGCTCCCAATCTCAGACAGGGCTGATGGATGAGCTCTTCAGAGCATCCACCATTGCTGGTCTGAGTATTATTCCACGCAGGCTAAGGATTACAGGAGCGGCCTGGGCCCCACACCATCCTCTGGGCAGGAGGACAGGGTGATTTGACTGTTGGTTTCATCATGGCCCTATCCAATGGAGGAGGGTTTGCCCTGAAGCATAATCAGGGCAGAAGCATTGGATGGTCACCACTGCCTCTGAGCCTCAGTTTGTTTATCTGTAAAATGGGGATAATGATACCTACCATGCCGAGGTTTGCTGTGAGGATTTGAGTAGATATATCTAAACTGGTTTGCACAAAAACTTCCAGTAAACAGTAGTTATTGCTATAATATAGTCAAATCTTTATTATCGCTTTAGCAGATGGTCCATGGTAACTTTTCTTTATTTGTTAATTTCAGTGTATATTTTTTAAAAAAGGAACATATCCCTACATAGCTAATGTAATATTGATATCACACTTAATGCATCAATAATAATTCCTTTATATCATTTAATACGTTCACATTCAAACTTCTTTGGTGACTTTAAAATCTAGCCCAATGAATGCCTTGCATAGCAGTTTCTATCTCTGGGCTCATGGAGGGTAAGCTCATTGTAATATTTGCCTAAGCCGGACAGAATTGGAATGGTACATCTGTTACAGGGAAAAAAAAAAAACAACCCATGGACTGCATTTCAAGACTCAATAGAGCTGATCTGGGATTTCCCTCTGTTTTGGCGTATTCAGGTCACCACTCCCCCTCATTAGTACCGACGGTATTTAACACTGCCATAGTTAATGAAAGCTTTAGTAGTTAAACATGTACATGAAATCCCCTATTACTCCAGAGTGCGTGTCCAAGTCTTCCAGTGCAATTCAACAAACATTTATTGAGTGCCTACTATACGCAAGAAATTTGTCCTTATAACTACTTTTGTGGAGTTCTTGAGCCAAACTTAAGTTGGTTTTTCTTTTTCCCAGTATATTTTATATATCAAGAGCCAGATTTGGCTATCTACAGTGGGAGAGAAGGAGCAGTCACGTCACGGAATTACTTGTCTATGAATTTTAAGATCTACTAAAAGGAACCCTCTCAGTTCCTTTGGGGACAAACATTTCATAATATAAATGTTTAAAAAGCAAGCTAGGTTTTTAAAAAAAAGTTAGCCTGTTTGTTTCTTCCCACCCAATGATGCTTTTCTTACCAAAGACAAGGGCAAAGAAGGGTCTTCTGCCAAATCTAGGAAACCACAGGCTTTGGGGCTTTACTGAAGCAGGAAAAGGCAACAGTTTCCAATGTGGGGTCTTCCCCAAAGACTGCTTCTTCCAGTTTCTTGAGCCAGAAATTGCTGCCTCCAAGACAGCAAAAAGAGAAAGAAAAGTTCTGAGCCAGGGTTAAAATGGTACAAAATATAGTGTTTTACAAGACCGAATGTGAGCAATGATGTAGGGAAATGGGCCCTCTTAGACACTGCTGGTGGGAGTGTAAATAGAAACAAACCTTTCTAGAGGGCAATTTGGAAATACTATCGAAAGCCTTAAAAGTGATTGTGCTGTTGTAATTGATCCCAAGGAGATAAATAAGGCTATCCTCAAAGATTTATCCATAAGAATAGTCATTGCAACATTGTTATCATAGTGGAAAATTGGAAATAATTTAAGTGTCCAACCATAGGGGACTGATTTAGATTGGTTCAATAATTTACAGGGCATCCTTCCGTGATGGAATATTACTCGGGCATTAGAAATAATATTGTAGAACTGAGGCTCTCAGTTAGGGTCTATGGTTCAGGGACTGTCTGAAATTATATGCAAAATTATGTGTGTGTGTGTGTGTGTGTGTGTATGTGTACACATTTTGGATGGAAGGGAAGAATCTTATGGATTCTTAAATAGGTATGTGATCCAAGACAATAAAAAATCACCACTGTAGAAAATATTTAAAGCAGAAAGATGTGGACAACATATTATAAGTGATAAAGTGAAGGACAGGTTAAAAGCAAACATAATATCTCATTTTTCTAAAAAATATTATGCATGCATGTGTGTGTGTGTGTGTGTGTGTGTGTGTGTGTTTATAGGAAAATGATTAAAAGGTCATCCACCAAAATGATAATCATGGTTATCTCAGAATGGTAGAATTATTGGTGATTTTTTCTTTGTTGTATTTTGTAAAATTGTTACCATATATTACTATTATATTTTTAAAAAACCACTTTTTTTTAACATGAGTATGGATGGACCCTGCAACCTAGAACCACATTTTCGGGGTCTCAACTAACTAACTGAGGGTCTACAGTGAGTCTCTTAACTTTTCTAAGCCGTAATTTCCTCATCTGTGGAATGGAGATGATAATAGTTCATATGAATAGTTCATTTAAAACACCAGAGCCTGGCATGAGGTAAGCACTCAGTGAAGGTTCTCTGTTTTCAGCACAACAAAGGTGAGGCAGTGTGGCATGTGCATGAGCTTTGGAAACATATAGGCTTGGGTTCGAACTCAGGTTCATGATTCCTTAGCTAGTGATATCCTTGTATGAGCCTTACTTTTTCCATCTGTAAAATGGACACAATAATATCTACCTTGCTGGGCTATTTCAGCACTACAGAACTATATATGCCTAATGCACAGTAGGGGCTCAAAAAATAGGAATGTTTCAACTAAAGTAGAATTGTATCCTTTGGGAATTGATCCTTTTGCTTTTCTTCACACCTTAACTCAAATGTCCTCATTTACCTCCTACTAAAAGCCCTGCAGTGTAGAGGCTGGCCTAACACAGGGCTTCAAAAAATAGAACATTCCACCTGTCTAGCTAATATTGCCACTGTGATGACTAATTGTTACCTACATATATGCATTTCTGGTTTTTATACTAAGAAAGGATATATGTAAACAGCTTTATATAATCATTTCTATTCAACAAGCAACATTTTGTAAAAAAAATTGTTACCTGTGAAGTTCTTATGGAGTGGTCCGAGGACAAATCATTCTTGTTTTTCTCTGTTCCTACTTCACTTTTCTTCCCTTTCAGGAACTGAGCTGCAGACCACAAGACAATATGCATATAAAAGAGGACTTTAATTAGAGTTGACTGGAGCTTTGCCCTCCTCTTCTTTTGACTTCCTTGTTTGTCCCAAACTCCATCCCCACGAGTTATCTAATTAAGATATTACCTTGCTGAAGACCATCATCTCTTCTGAAATTCCATGAGATTTTGGTGTTTGCTGAATATCTAATATGTACTTGGCGTTGTGTGAATTCTTTGTCATATGTCGTCAGCTGTAGGCTGAATCTTTTCTTGTGCTCATACTCCACATCCAATCCACTGGCAATTCTGTTGGCTCTTCTTTCAAAATATATCGAGAATCCAACCACTTCTTCCCACCTCTACAGCGAGGGCCTTTGTCCAAGCCACCATCATCTCTTACCTGGATTTTTAAAGAATAGACTTTATTTTTTTAGACCAGATTTAGGCATGAAGCAAAATTGGGTGGAAAGTTTAGAGAGTTCCCATATGCCTCCTGCCTTCTCCCCATTTGTTACAATCAATGAACCTATACTGACACATCATCACCCCAAATCCATAGTTTCCATTAGGGTTCATTCTTGGTGGTGTATATTTTATTGGTTTTAACAAGTATATAATGACATGTGTCCCATTAGTGTATCATACAGAATAGTTTCACTGCCCTAAAACCCCTCTGTGCTCTGCCTATTCATCCCTTCCTCCCCCCAGCCTCTGGCAACCACTGATATTTTTACTCTTTCCATCGTTTTGCCTTTTCCAGAATGTCATATAGTTGGAATCATACCGGATGTAGCCTATTCAAATTGGCTTCTTTCATTTAGTAATACGCATTTAAAGTTCCTCCATGTCTTTTCATGGCTAAATAGAAATTTCTTTTTAGTGCAAAATAACAATATTGCATTGTCTGGATGTATCAGTTTATCCTCTCACCTACTGAAGAACATGTCGATTGCATCCAAGTTTGGGCAATTATGAATAAAGCTGCTCCAAACATCTGTGTGTAGGGTTATGTGTGGACATACGTTTTCATCTCCTTTGGGTAAATACCAACAAAAGTGATGGTTGGATCGTACTGTAAGAGTATGTTTAGTTTTGTAAGAAACCGCCAAACTGTCTTTTAATGTGGCTGCACCATTTTGTATTCCCACCAGCAATGAGAGTCCCCACCAGAATGAGACTTCTTGTTGCTTTACAACCTCGGCAGTGTTTGGTGTTGTCAGCGTTCTGGATTTTGGTCATTCTAATTTGGTGCAGTGGTATCTCATTGTTTTAATTTGTATTTCCCTGATGACATGATCTGAAGTATCTTTTCATGTGCTTGTTGCCATCTGTATATCTTCTTTGGGGAGATATCTGTTGAGGTCTTTGGTCCATTTTTTAGGCAGGTTGTTCATTTATTTTTTTTATTTTTTGGGGGGAAGGTGAACAGGAAGGTAAACTTTATTGGGGAACAGTGTATACTTCCAGGACTTTTTCCAAGTCAAGTTGTTGTCCTTTCAGTCTTAGTTGTGGAGGGCGCAGCTCAGCTCCAGGTCCAGTTGCCATTGTTAGTTGCAGGGGGCGCAGCCCAACTTAGCTTGCAGGAGTCAAACTGGCAAACTTGTGGTTGAGAGCCTGCGCTCCAACCAACGGAGCCATCTGTCACTGACCCACGTGGGAATAGAACCTGCAGCCTTTGGCATTAGGATCACGGAGCTCCAACCGCCTGAGCCACCGGCCGGCCCCCTGTTCATTTTCTTATTGTTGAATTTTAAGAGCTCTTTGTATATTTTAAATAACAGTTCTTTATCAAATGTGTATTTTGCAAATGTTTTCTCCCAGTCTGCGTCTTCTTTTTTTATTATCTTCTTCATAATGTCTTTCACAGAGCAGAAGTTTTGAATATTGATGAAGTTCAGCTCATCGATTATTTCATTCATAGATCATGCTTTTGGTGCTGTATTTTAAAAGTCATTACCAAAAACGAGATTACCTAGATTTTTCTCCTATGTAGATAACTAGGAGTTTTATACTTTTGCATTTTACATTTAGGTCTATGCTCTATTTTTTCCCCTATATCTTCAGTTATTTTATGATCCACTTTGAGTTGATGTTTGTGAGCTTGTAAGGTCTGTGTCTAGATTCATTTGCATGTGGATGTCCTGTTTTTCCAGCACCATTTGTTGAAAAGACTATCTTTTCTTCATTGTATTGCCTTTGCTCCTTTGTCAGAGATCAGTTGACTATATTTATGTGGGTCTATTTCTTGACTCTCTGTTCTGTTCTTCATGTATTTACCTCATATAAATCTTGTACGTATTTTGTTAGATTTATATCCAAGTATTTCATTTTTGGAGGGTATTAATAATATAAATGGTATAACGTTTTAAATTTTGAATTCTACTTGTTCATTGCTGGTACATAGGAAAGTGATTGACTTCTGTGTATTAACCTTGTATCCTGCAAACTTGCTATACTTGCTTATTAGTTTCAGGATATTTTTTATGTTGTTGTTGAATCTTTCAGATTTTCTACATAGACAATCATATCATATGTGAACAAAGAGTGTTTTATTTCTTCTCTTTCAATCTGTATACCTTTTATTTCCTTTTCTTGTCTTATTGCATGAGCCAGGACTTTCAGTACGATATTGAAAAGGAATAGAAAGAGGGGACATCCTTGCCTTGTTTCTGATCTTAGTGGGAAATCTTCCAGTGCCTGACCATTACGTATGACATTACCTGCAGGTTTTGGGCAGATGTTCTTTACCAAATTGAGGAAATTTTCCTCTATTCCTAATTTGCTGAGAGTTTATTTTTCTCATGAATGAGTGTTTGATTTCGTCAAATACTTTTTCTTCATCTATTGATATGATCATGTGAGTTTTCTTCTTTAGCTTGTTGATGTGATGGATTACTTTAATTGATTTTCCAATGTTGAATCAGCCTGGCATACCTGGGATCAATCCCACTTGGTCATGGTATATAATTCTTTTTATACATTGTTGGATTAAATTTGCTAATATTTTGTTGAGGATTTTTGCCTCTATATTTATGAGAGATACTGGTCTGTAGTTTTATTGCAATCTCTTTGGTTTGGGTATTAGGGTAATGCTAGCCTCATATAGAATGAGTAAGGAAGTATTTCCTCTGCTTCTATTCTCTGAAAGAGATTGTACAAAATTGGTGTAATTTCTTCCCTAAATGTTTGGAAGAATTCACCAGTGAATCCATCTGGGCCTAGTGCTTTCAGTTTTGGAGGGTTATAAATTATTGATTTTATTTGTTTAATACACATAGGCCTATTCAGATTGTCTATTCTTGTGTGAGTTTTGGCAGATTGTGTCTTTCAAATAATTGGTTCATTTCATCTAGGGTATCAAATTTGTGGGCACAGAGTTCCCACAAATTCCTTGATTATCCTCTTAATGCCCATGGGCTCTGTAGTGATGTTTTCTCTATCATTTTTTATGTTAGTAATTTGTATCCTCGCTCATATCCTATTCCTTGTGTCCTTACCTTTACTTGTTCCTTCTCCAAAGTTCTTTCTTTCTTTATGTAAATATAAATTTTTTACCTATATCACTTTCATTCTCTCTAAAGAACTTCTTTTAATATTCTTGCAAGCCAAGTCTACTAGCTACAAAATCCCCCATTTTTTGTTGGCCTGAGAAAGTCTTTATTTCTCCTTACTTTGAGGGATAATTTTATAGGTCACAGAATTCTAGGTTGCTGTTTTTTCTCTCACCACTTTAAATATTTCGCTTTACTCTCTCCTTGCTTGTATGGATTTTTAGGAGAAGTTGGATATATTTCTTATTTTTGCTCCTCTAGGGGTAAGGTATTTTCCCCCTCTGGCTCTTTAAAAGCTTTTTTTCTTTATCTTTGATTTTTTTTTTTTTTGTATTTTGAATATAATAGGCCTAGATTTAATTTTTTGGCATTTGTCCTGCTTGGTGTCCTCTGAGGTTTTCTGATCTGTGGTTTGGTATCTGACATTAATTTGGAGAAATTCTCAGTTGTTATTGCTTCAAATATTTCTTCTGTTCCTTTTTCTATTTTTTTCTCTTGTTGTGGTTGTCCCACAGTTCTTGGATATTCTGTTCTGTTTTTTTTTCCTTATTTTTTCTCTTTACTTTTCAATTTTGGAAGTTTCTATTGAGATATCCTCAAGCTCAGCGGTTCGTTCCTTAGCTGTATCCAGTCTACTAATGAGCTCCTCAATGGCATTTTTCATTTCTGTTACAATGTTTTTGATCTCTAGCATTTCTTTTTGATTCATTCTTAGAACTTCCACCTCTCTGCTTATACTGGCCATCTGTTCTTGAATGTGTCTACTTCACCCATGAGAGCCCTTTAGCATATTAATCATCGCTGTAAATTCCCAGCCCAATAATTCCAGCATTTCTGCCATTTCTGAGTCTGGTTCTGATGCATTCTATATCTTTTCAAGCTGTTTTTTTTTTTTGTTTGTTTTGTTTTGTCTTTTGGTGCCTTTTAGTATGCCTTGTAATTCTTTTTTTTTGATAGGTAGACATCATGTACTTGGCTAAAAGGAACTGTAGTAAATAGGTCTTTAGTAATGTAGGATAAGGTTTGGGAGGAGAGAAGTATTCTAAAGTTCTACGATTAGGTCTCAGTCTTTTAATAAGCCTGTACCTCTGGACTGTGAATTTCACAAGGGACTCTCAGCTCCTCCCCCTCTTAGGTGGGACAGGATGGCTAGAGAGGGCTAGAGTTGGATATTTTCCTTCCTCCACGTTTGTTAGGCTCTGGAAAAAACCCCAATAGTTTAGGCTCTGGTAAAATTGTTTCTCTTGAGGGTGAGCCTTGTTAAGAAGAACAGAATGCAACAGCATATTTCAAAATGGTTCCTCTTCCTTTATCCATGCTGAAAATAGGAGGTGATTTTTCTCCACTATTCACTATGAGAACTTGGTTGACTTCTAGGAGGTAAAACTCACACCAGTGTGAGTGCCCCTTAAGGACTGGGTCCTCCTGGAGTTTTTACCTCTCAGACTTGCCTGTGCTAAGCCTCTAGCAACTCATTAATTATAGTTTAGGTTTGCCAATCCAAGCACTGCTTCCCACGGAGCTTTCTGCTGGTGGTCTCTGCTCTGGTAAGTCGTGATTCAATGTATTTGCCTGCCTGTCTCTCCAAACTTTGGCAATAATGGTTTGCCCTGAGACTGTACTTGTCTGACGGATCTAAGTAGGGTTGTTGCTTTTTCAGTTTATTTAGCTTTTTGCTTGTTGTAAGGACCAAGTGACAACTCCCAAGCTCTTTACGTGCTGGACCCCAAACTAAAAGTCTCATCTGGATTTTTGTTACAGCCTCCTAACTGGTTTCCCTCTTTTGCTCTTGCCCACAGCACAGCAGCTCAAATGAGACTTTAAAATGTAAATTAGCTCATGTTATCTTCCTGCTCAAAACCCTCCAGTGGCTCCCCTTCTCACTTAGAGTAAATGCCAAAGTATTGGACCTACCAGGCCCTCTGATTCTGCCCTGCTCTCCATCTTCTCTCCAACTATAGACTCTCCTCCAGCCATCCTAGCTGTCTTGCTCCTTGCACTTTCCAGGTGTGCTTGCAACACCAGGCCTTTCTACTTGCTGCTCCCTCTGCCTGGAATAGTCTTCTCCCAGACATCTGCCTAGTGCTTCCCTAGTGTTTCCCTTCTTTCAGTCTTGCTTCAAATGTCATCATCACAGCGAGGCTTTCCCTAATAGCCCTATAGATAATAGTAACTCTTCCCCAATCACCCCACTGGCTGCCTTCCCTGCTTTCTTTTCTCCATAGTATTTATCACTATCTGATGCACCATATATTTTACTTGTTTGTTTGTTTGTTTGTTTACTTTCTTCTCCCACTCGAATGTAAAGCCCATGAGGGCAGGGGTTTTCAGTCTATATTGTTCACTATCGTATCACTAGTGCCTAAAATAATACCTGGTAAGTCCTCAATAAATATTTGTTGAGTGGATTATTATCGTACTTTCATAAATGAGGCAAGGGATGCAGCTAGAGTTCAAACTCAGGTCTTTGTGACTCAAAGCTCGTGTTCTGAACAACTATGCTACATTACCACTCAATTCTGTGCTGAATATTGAATATCTGATGCGTTCTTCCAAATGGCTATTTCCTACACCCTGGCAGTTTTCTATTTCTTGACTCTCACTGGAGTTGATTTTTCTGAGTTAGTAAGAACTCTCTATGAACTGCATCCTAATATTTCCTCAAGATCATTGCATTGCAAAATAGGCTGAAATAAGACTGCCCACTGCATTACCTGCAGGGCTCCCCTTCCTTCATCTCCCTTCACTGCAACCTGGCTACCGACTAAGGTCAGAGCTGTGCTGCTTCTGGCCAAATGCAATCTCAGGTGAAGGAGTTGATATGCTGTGATCTGTAAAATTATGAAAACTCACACAGACCAATAATAGTCCCTCAAGTTTGCATGTTTCACAGCCTTTGAAGTGCCTTCAAGTACATTATCTATTTGGATGCTTATGATGACCTGCTCGTTAGATCATTGCTTATCCCACCGCTTAGATGAACAAATAGAGGTCACAATTATTAGGTTGGTGCAAAAGTAATTGTGGTTTTTGCAATTCTTTTGAACCTTTTAAACCACAATTACTTTTGCACCAACCTAAGAGCAGCAGTGCTGGTACTAGAACTCAGGTGTTCTGACCTCAAAAGCCCAATTTCCTTTCAAAATGAGCTTCCTTCAGCTGATTGCAGTACTGTTTATCACCAGTTTTGTTTACAGTTCTGCCAACTTTTCTTCATCCATAGCACCTGGAATCTTGGTGATTAAAATGAATTGTGTAACTGGGGAGACACCGGGGGTGTTTTGGACACATGTAGTCTTTGGCTGTCCAACATCCTGCGCCTTTCTTTTGGTGACAACCCCAAGTTTAGCTTGGGACAATTATCTCCGCTCCATTGGTTGCAGTCTCAGTTGGGCTGTGAATCAGCACCGCAAAGGAGAGGACATTTTACTCAAGCCAAGCCAATCAGATTCAAGGACTTGGGATTCTTAACCAGAATGGCGGAAGGATACAATAAGGTTGTGCAAGAAGCACTGTCCTAACAAGATGGTTGACTAGCCCCTGTAATAGGATATCTTGGCTGTCACTGTTCCCAACTCTTCCAGCTCCTTCTCAGCAGTCTCTTGATTCTGCAATCTGGCCCCCTCCTCCCAACATATCCCTTTGCTTAAATTAGCCAAGGTTGTTTCTGTTGCTTGCAACCAAAGAATCCTGCCTGGAGTAGGGAAGCATTATGGGAAGTGTCACGCGGGGGACCCTGCTCGCTGCGCCATTTGTCGTGCAGGGTCTCAGCTCCCACTCCCCGCCCAAGAACGCAGGACACGGTAAGGCCAAAAAGGAACACCCACGGAGCCATAGATAGGGGAATCAAACCAATATATTCTCGCTGGTGGCTGGGCTGGAGACACAGGAAGCAGGATCTACATAATCTGCCTAACAGCAGTCCGCGCTTGCCAACCACCATCTTCTTGCTAGCCCCCATTCCTTTTCTGCTAGCGTAGCCACAGCCGTTATATTAGTGGCCAATGGCCTACGGGTTACAGCTGACGGCCAACTAGCCACAGCTGCTGGCATCTGATCACAGTTGATGGCCATTTACTACCCGAGCCAGCACCTTTCTATGTGAGGCCGAGAGCCTGGAAACTGCTTTTTGGGGTTTTGTCCCCACAGGAAGGCTGGCCTCCTTCAGCAAGACTAGGACTCTCTTCCTCAAGATGAACTGGGGTGAGTGAGTGTGCTATGGTGCTCTCCTAGGTCATGGACTGTTGGCTTCTCACCTGAGACCTCATGGCTTGGCATGGATGTGGGACCTGGTCAAGTCCTTAAGCTAATAAAGTGTCAGGCCGAGGAGGATGTGAGTGGAATGCGGGTTTGGGGTGCTCCTCAAGGACTCGGGGAGGAGAGAACAAGGAGGCTCAGGGTGTCTTAATGTTGCTGCAGGAGTGATCCAGGCAGGGAGAATGAGACCCAAACTTGGAAAACAACTTCTGCTTTGCTGAGAAAGTTTTGTGAAGACCAGGGTTTTGGTGTCACGTTGTCAGGCCCCAGTTCTCCTATCTCAGATAAATGGCAAAATTATTAGACAATTATGATGGTATGGGGAGTGGCGCTGGTAGATTAAAGAGTGATTCATAGCTGCCAACCCCAACACACAAAGAACAGAGACTTTTCTTCTGGGTGCCCTTCCTCCCCATTTGCTGCTCCTTCACTGGCTGGGCCTCTCCATTGGTTCCGAAGCCCACCAAACACCTTGTCTGCTGTGAGTAAAGTATACGAGTTTTCCTTTGCTCATTCCCATGGGTCAGGTTTAATGCACTAAATTTTCCTTTCCAGGTACTCCTTGCTATTTTTTTGGGAATCACTGTGCTCTGAGAGCTCAGTGTGGCAGGCCTGGTGATCAGCATTTTCATGTAGAATATATGAAGTCATTTAATTCTCACAGCGACTTTGTGAGGTACAAATATTATCCCTGTTTACCAACGAGGAAATTGAACTGCTGAGAGGCTAAATAACTCGTTTAAGCTAGATCACATAACTAATAAGTGGCAGAGCCTGGCCTTGAACCCAGATTTGACCAATTCCAAAGCTCTTCAGGAGTCCTGGGGTTTAGTCCTAACATTGCTACTTTCGAGGTCTGTGACTAGCTCTGCAGGTAAATCTCTTAGGTCCTGGGTTCATGTATCAGCAAAGTAATTATGGTAGAGGTTGGAGGTGGAAATTGGTTTTACATCCTGTGCCAAGCCTGGTTAATTAGTTAGCGCTGTCAGGAAGGCTGTGCCGAGAAAGAGTCAGAGGTTATGCTAAGTTCATTAGGAAGGAGTTCTGTGATCGCTTGGTGATGTCTGCCACGAAATGGAAGTGAGGAGAGGTGGTATTTAGGCCACATGTCAGTCATCCCTGGCCTAAGTGATTGTGAGGAATTTAGGTTGTTAAATGTTATGATTCCTTGATTTAAACATCCTGAACTTTTAATAAATAAGCCCATCCTGACTCTATTCCTTCCTGTCCTCTTTCTGTTCTTCCTCTGCTTATGCCTTTTCAGTTTCCCACAACTGTCCAAAACTCATCGTGATGGACTCATTGATCCAATTGCTGAAGGATCTCCTTCCCCCCCGCCTAGGCAGCATAAGTGTATCCATTATCTATTGCTAATGTAACCAACCACGCCAAAACTCAATGGCTTAAAACAAAAGTGATTTATTTCTCATAACACAATGGCCTGGCTGGGCAGCTGTGCCCCACATTGTTGGCTGGGGTCACTAATGTGCCCACATTCAGTTGAGAACTTGATTGGGGCACTTCAGTTCTCCACATGTGGCCTTATGCATCTCCATGTGGTCTCTCTCTCCGGCAGGATAGTCTGGATTTTCTTCCCACATGGCAGCTGGGGTCTAGGAGGGACATTGCAAGAGGACAAGCCCTGATGTGCAAGCACTTATCAAGCCTCCGCTTGAATCACAGTTGCTAATATCCAAGGCTCTGGATAAATATAGTCAGTGTGGTGTTACAGTGAAGGTACTACTTAAGAGCTTAAACACCAGGAGACATGGTTCACTGGGCTGCCAATGCAACAATCTGTCACAATAAGGAATTTCAAATAGTCTCAGGAATTCCTACCATCCACTTACGTGATCATGAAGCACTTGTGGATGTGTTAGGTGCTGGGTTATAAGAAGTGGAAGACAGGGCCCTGTCCTTGTGAAGTTTCTAGTTTAGTAGATAATATAGAACATACTCTGAAAGAATGAAGCAATATAAGTTAGTGGGGGTGGATTCCGACATATGTTCCAAAATTTTACATATATTGTTTGGAATCGATTGTTTTGGATCAATTGTTTGGAATATTTTTCACCTAAACAAAATGGCTGGGCCACGAAACCCTATTTAACCTATAATACAGATACATTGTCACAGGGTTTCCTAAGCTTCACACATTTATCCACCAAGTTCATGATTTTTGCCATCAACATGTACACTGGAACTGTTACTTAATATTTTCCTTTGCTTCAACTTACCTTTTAAGACAGTTTATTTTAAAATAGAATTTTATGCCACTGATCTAAAAGGAAAACTAGTATGATTTGCCATAAATATAAGAATAATATAAATAAATAAATAATATACATAAAATTAAACTTAGCTAAGATGAAAAACAGTGATAACACCAAATGCTTGTGAGGACGCGGAGAAACTAAATCACTCATACATTGTTGGTATGAATGTAAAACGGTAGAGCCGTTTTGGAAAATAGTTTGCCAGTTCCTTTCAAAGCTAAAAGGGGACTTACAACCTAGCAATTACACGCTGGGGAATTTATTCCAGAAAAAAGGAAGACTTATTTTTATGTGTGCATTTGTACATGAATATTCATAGCAGCTTTATTTGTAATAGCCAAAAAACTGGAAAACACCCACATGTTCTTCAATAGGTGAATGGTTAAACTAATTGTGGTACATCCATATCATGGAATAGTACTTAGCAGTAAAAAAGGAGTGAACTGATACATGTAACAATGTGGATGACTCTGAAAGGAAATTATGCTGAGTGAAAAAAGCCAATACCAAAAGATTACAAACTATATGATTCCATTGATATGTTTTTGAAAAGACAAAATTTTAGAAATGAAGAGCAGAGTTTAAGAAAGGGGGAGAAAGCATGTTATAAACGGGTCCCATAAGGGATTCTTGAGGCGATGCAGTTGAGTACCTTGATTGTGGTGGTGGTTATACAACGATGTACATAGTGATAAAAGTGCACAGGACCACACATACACACACCCATACACAAATCAGTGCATATAAAACTGAAGACATTTGAGTAAGCTTTACAGATTGTACCAATGCCAATTTCTTGGTTTTTATATGGTTCAGTTGTTGGGTAAGATGTTAACATTGGAGAAGATTGGGAGTAGGTTGCACAGGACTTCCCTGCCCGTTTCCTTGAAACCTCCTGTGAATATAAAATTATTTCAAAATAAAAAGTAAAAAATAATTACTTCAGACCAATTCAAATAAAAGATGTTTGTCAGGATGCTACTTAAAATAGTTAAAATCACTTCAGATATCACCAGTGGTCCCACAATGGAAAATTCTATGGATCTATGGGTGGTAGAACAAATCTAGGATTAAGAATGAGGGCAGGACCCTACACAGTATTGGAGAGGGTGACAGCAATAAGTGCTTACACATTGACTGCTACGTGTCAGGCACTGTTCCTAACCCTTTCCAGATACTAATTCATTGAATTCTTATAACGACTTTGTGTTAAACAAACATTGAGGCAGAACTTTGCCTGCAGGAAGTGGTAGTACTCTCAGGGAAAGGTGAGGGACGTCAGATTAAGCAGAGGGAGTCGAAACGAACTGTGAAGCAGTTATAACAGAAGTTTTAGCAGATTCTAAGGGGCTCTGGAGTGGGGATGGCCCCTCAGAGTTGTCCCAATTAAAACAAGGGGACTGCATTATTTTACCTCTTCATTAACAAGTCACTGAATGCAGACTGTCTCTAGGGAGAGGACATAAACTAGGGCAAATCAGCTTCCTTTGGCTGAGGGCAATAACTAGAGAGGAACTGAACTGTGAGTTGTTAGCAAACAACCCTTCTGGAGGCTGGGGGAATGAAAGCCTCAGCACTGAATAAAGACGGGACACATGAGCAGTACATCTGTGTCCACTACAGTCCACTCCTTGTGCTCCGATCCACTTGCTGAATATAGTAGATTTGCCTCATCTGGAAGCTTCTCCAGGATTCTTTTTCTGGGGAAACATAGACGAGGGAGGTAGGACAAACAATGGCCCTTATAGTTATTGCTACCTCCTTTCTCTGCGTTCTAGAGTCCCCTGACTCTTGGGTACCTTTGCTGGTTTAGGTAGCTTGCGTGGCCTCAGGCTCCAGTTGCTGCATTTGTCCATTTACTGTCAATATTGGCCAGAGAGTTTGAAGAGATGCCTCAGGGGATCATCTGGCATCAAATATCTTCTTCTTTGCTCCCATTTTATAACAGTAGTACCAACTCCTCCTCATGATCAGGGTCAGTTGCCCCTGCGGGCATAATGGTTCCTTTTCTTGCCCGCTGGTCTCTTGGTACAAGAAACTTAAGTAACCAGGTGGCTTAAGGCTTAATTGGATCACTGTATCCCTGGTAGAAGGAATCTTCTAGGGACCAAGACCTCTAGGCCCTTAGAGCTGAGGTCACTGGGAGTACTGAGAAGCAGAGTCACTCCTACTTCTACCTCTTGGTCCCCAGACCCATGTATTGTACCTACTTGGCACATAGCACCATATAATGGTCATTGATTCAGGGTCTAAACTATGTCCTAGAGGATGACATTCCATCTTCATAGGGCGTTATCTCCAAGCTGATACCTCAGCTGTCATTTCAAAAGACCGTTCCATCCCTTTGTGAGGCCAGCATCTTCTGGGTGGTGCAATATCTCCTGGACCAGTGGACCCCGTGATCATATGTCCACAGCCACACCTCCTTAATGGGTCCCTTGGTTTGATACAACATTATATGAGATTCTGTTCCAGTGTATCCAATACTCTGTAAACCGTCAGATAGTGGTGCTAGTTGAGACCTTGCAGACAGGAAAGAAATTCATGCATGGACTATGTCTTAATTCCAGAAAAGAAGGGTTGCAATGTAATCAATTGTCCATCAGGTTCTGGTTGTTCTCCTGGAGGGATGGCGCCATGTAAGGTGTTGGTCTGTGTTGCTGGTAGGTTGATATTTGGCAGCAGCAGTAGCTAGATTGGGCTTGCTGAGTGGGAGCTCATGCTGTTGAGCCCATACACAGCTTCTGTCCCCGACACTGTGGCTACTCTCTTCATGAGCCATTATGCCAGCATTGTGGTGGCTAATGACAGAGACGAGTTGACATCAGCTACCGGCAACATTCTGTCTACTTAATTGTTCAGCATTTCTTCCATGGTGGCATGGTGGATGACCTCTGATGGGTATTAACATGCAGTAAGATCTTTACCCATCATGCACAGTCCCATAGGTTTATCCACCTACCTCTTTCTTAGATCACCTTGTCTCGAATCTTCCAATCTTTCTCCTTCCAGACTCTTGACCAACAAATCAAGCCATCACCCCTGCCTATGAGTCTCTCTATTTTAATGTCACACCACTTTTCTTTGCTCACAACGTGGATGACTAGGACCACTATCTAAAGCTCTGCTCACTGAAGGATTTCCCTTCACTGTTACCTTTCAGGACCACCGCGTTCCCTGACTCCTCACTGAGTCAGGCCGGAGTGCGGCAGCAGTCCATTTTCAGTGTGCACCCACATGCCGAGCTGACTCATCTGTGACCTAAGCTCAGCCTTTTCCCTTCTTCATCAGCTGGCCTTAAAGGATTCCCCATGCAGCCATGGATGGGAACGGAGGGAGAAGTACTGCTGCAAAACTGGTGGGTGATAGGGGAGTCTGAGTCATGACGTGGTGAATCTGAGAGAACCCAGCTTATGATGTGTAGCTCTGGCTGCACAGTCACTTAATGTCCTATAATCAGTTGCTCTGTGTCTACCAGGGCCCAGTAGAACACAAGTTGCTGTTTTGTGAATGGGATATGCAATCCTCTATTACAGGTGTCGTGGCCTTGCTCCAGGACCTGAGGGATCTATGTGGTGATTCCTCTTGCGGCTTGCCGTAAATCCATACAGTGTTCTTCCCTACCATAGATTCCTGTCATACCACAGGGTCACCACAGCCTGCACCTGCCGCAGAGCCCCTTCTTGCTCTGGGCCCCGCTGACAGCTGACAGTCTTCCTTGTCACTAAGTGAATGGGTTGGAACGCTATCCTCAAGTGTGGACCATGCTGTTTCCAGAACCTGAAAAGGCCTGCCAGGTTGTGGCAGGCAGCCTCTGAGAGGGCCCCCAATGATCCCTGCCCCCTAGCACTCACTCCCTCATGGATTCTCTTCTTCTTGAGTGTGGACTGCACCTAGCAGTTTGTTTCTAATGAATAGAAAATGACAGATAGGAAGGCCCTTCCAAGATTAGGCCACAAAAAGACTATGGCTCTGTCTTGGGAGACTTTGGTTCTCTCTCTGTCTGTCTGTATCTCCCCCCCCACACCCGCCCCAACTCCCATCTCTTTCTCTCATCGCCAGCTGCTCTGTTGATAGGACAATCAGCACACATAGAGAGGTACAAAGGCCTACCAGCAATTATAGGAATAAGCTTGGGAAAGGATCTCCGAAGGTCTGCAAAAGCAGCCATGAGTGTAAGCTTGGAAGCAGAGGCCCCAGTTTTAGCTGAGCTTTGAGGTGTCTGCAGTCCTGACCAATATCTTGACTGCAGTCTCATGAGAGTTTCAGGGTTCCATTCTTTCCGATCAGGTTCCTGACCTTGGCATAGCAAATCTGCTGGAGTTGAGAATTCAATCTTCTCTGGAGTCCCGTTCCTCTTATAATTAAGTGCTGGACCTGATCCTTAGTTTTCTGTGCCCTCCGGTATAGGAGATGAGAGTTTTTGTACGCTGCCAAAGGTACCCTCAAGCTTTTACACTTTGCCTTATATTGGTGATTAATCATTCCGGGCCTTTCATTGTCTTTCTCCAATGAATCAGTCCCCTGCCACCCCCCCAGCAACAGCCATCTCATTCTACAGTCTTTACAAATTGTGCTTACCAGAACCTCTGAAACACTTGGTATGCGGCACCCCCAGTGCATTAACATCCACCTGTGTCCCAGTTCACCACCAGCGAAAGTTTTAGCAATTGCACTCTAACCACATGCCAGGGGCTCTTAGTGTTCTGCCACCATTACTAATGGGGTCCTGCGTGCCAGTCAGTTAGCAAGTGATACTGCTCCAAAATCCCATTTTTGAGGCTGCTTTCTTAGACCAACCATCGTAGGTCAGGTTTCCTGGGAAACAGACTGTGAAGCAGAGATTTGCATGCAGGCAGTTTATTGAGGAGTAGTTTTGGGAACACCACCTGTGAGGGGAAGGAAAGGAAGCTGGATTGGGCAGAGAGAGAAGCAGGGCTCTGATGCAGTCACAATAGAGGCCGCAATAGATTTTAGGGCCAGATCAGAAGCTGGGATGACCCTTTAGTGTTGTCCAGTCAAGGCAAGGAGGCCAGACTTTTGTACCCACTGTGGACCTGTCACTGGATAGAGGCTGCCCTAGGGGCAGGCATACTCTCGGGCAATACAGCTTCCTTTGGTTGAAGGCCATTCCTGGAAGGGACTCAGTGTGAGCAGTCAGCAGCCAACACTCCTGCAGTTGGGAGCATAAGTGTCTCAGTCTTGAAGGACAATCTGTGTGGCACACCACCTCTATCCCAGAAGGTACTGTTTGTACCCCCCACTTTACCGATGAGTAGCACTGAGGCACAGAGAAGATAAGTAACTTGTCCAACCAGAAAGTAACAGCCAGAGTGCGTGCTCTTAACCACCATGCTCTAATGCCTCTCTAGAAGGAAGAGGAGGGAGAGAATCTTTCCTTTCCTGGGATCATGGCCAAGTCAGGGAACAAGTTAGAAATACAAAGTCTGTTTTTGATATTCCCCAATCTCCATTTTCTCTCCCTTCTTTGAGTTTCTTTCTTAGACCTTGAGGGCATGGGGAGAGCATTCCGGGCTTGGTAGTGGAGGCCATGGTTTTGCCTGGGTGGGCGTAGGCATGACCGGTGTGGAGGCAATGAATAGATTTATTTGGCTGTAAAAAGCAAAGATTTTAAAGGCAAGAAGAGAAAGAAAGTGGGAGAGTGAGGCTAAGGTTGGTTATAGAGATCTTGACAGTCAAGCTAAGGAGTTTGAATAGTACTATGTATACAATGGCGAAGGAGTCAGAGGATTCTGAGCAGGTGGTAGGTGAGCATGATGTGCAAAGGACTGAGGCAGATTTAATGCGTCCCCAGGGCCATGGAGGAACTGGCAGAAAGAAGAGAATGGAGGCAAGGACATCTGTGAGGAGGCTGTTACAACAGTCCGAGAAGGCTGAGGAAGCAGAGTCAGTGAGAAAGTAAAAGAAGGAATGGTGGAATAGGCATTATGACGAATAGGCAAAATGCCAGGAATCCATATGTATTAAAGATGATCACCTTAGAAGGTATCAGCAAGGACGAGATTTCACGTGTGCTGAGCAATGGGTCCTACAGCAAAGTTCCATAAGATAAAACCTCTTAAGGGCTTTCCACAAAAAAGGCCACAGAAATTGTTTCCCACAGTTAAGTCCGAGTACCCACATTACAACTAACGCCAAGCGTATACAGAAGCATATGGGGGTACAAGAGTATTTGTCAGTCTAGGTAAGGATTTTATTTAACAACACTAATGGTGCTTGCTGTATGCCAGCCACGGTTCTCTTTATGAATATCAACTCACTTAATTACTGGTTGTCGTTACAACCCTATGAGGTAGGTGCTAGTCCCATGTCTATTTTACAGATGACAAAACTGAGGTACAGAGAGGTTACATAATTTGTCCATGCTTATCCAGTAAGTGGTGGAACCAGGATTCAAACCCAGACAGTGACTCCACGTTCCATGCCGTTAACCACTGTACTCGGCTCATGACACTTTGTGATTAATCATGATAAAAATGAAAGTGGGGGTAAAAAAGATAATCACCAACTTATTTGTAGGCTCAATGGGACTCAAAAATTCCCAAGATTTCTCATTTTTATTTTAAAGGCAACTGCTTCCCCACTTTTATCCTGTGACTTCATCTTGCCCTCTCCCTCAGATCTTCAATTCATAAATACCTTGTGGGAAACCATGCCTATTACTACCCTGTTTCCCCCAAAATAAGATCTAGCCAGAAAATCAGCTCTAATGTGTCTTTTGGAGCAAAAATTAATATAAGACCTTGCATTATATTATATTATATTAATTATATTACGTTACATTACGTTACATTACATTACATTATATTATATTATATTACATTAAAGACTATAATATAATATTATATTATATTACATTACATTATATATTACATTATAATTATAAATATATATTGTATAATTATATAATTATATATTACATTATAAATTATGTAAATTATATATTACATTATATTATATTATATTAAAGACTATATTATATTATATTATATTATATTACATTAAAGACTATAATATTATATTATAGTAAAATAAGACCGGGTCTTATATTAATTTTTGCTCCAAAAGATGCATTAGAGCTGATTGTCCAGCTACGTCTCATTTTCGGGGAAACACTATATGTCTCAGGTTAGATCATGAGTCAGAAGAGCCCGAAATAACCTCATACATTGGCAATGACAGAAATGGTATAGTATCTTTAGCTTCATTGCAATAGTCATTTATTCTTTCATTTAAGTACTTCATTCGTTTATACAGGAAACAACTACTCAGCTCTGCACAGGAACTGGGCTGCAGAGCAGAAATAACGGGATGAATAAGACGTGGCCCTTGCTCTTGAGGGGTTTATAGTCTTTTTCTATTGCCTCCCCAAGATCCCCAACCCAGAACTCTAAGAGCAACCAACAGTTAGGGTTACAGAAGAAAATTCTGTGGCTGTTGGAAGCAGTTAGGGGTGGGGTTTGCTGGTTGAGTGTAAGGAGGGAAATGATGATTGCCGATTTAATGCCTTGTCTTGATACCTTTGTTTTCAACCCTACCCTCAGATGCTTATCAGCTATTTTCTCACAGTCTTGGCAGAAGCTCAGGGTACCCTGTTTTATTGCTATTTTGATATATCAATGAAAAAGACGGCTTGCTCAATGTGGGTAGAATTCTCTGTCCTCCAATTTCATCAACTTCATGTATCTTTTAAAAATGTTTGATAGATAAAAGAATATATACAATGCACATCTAAGTATAAAGCATAATAATAAAATAAACATTTGTAAACCACCCAACTTACTATTTCCAATTCTGTTAGCTACCTGTGAATTCTTCCCCAACCCTACCCGCTGTCTATCCCTATTATCCTGAATTTTGTGTTTATCATTCCCTTGCTTTTTAGGATAGTTTTATCACATGCATGTGTCCCTAAACAATAGTATTTAGTTTTGCTTGCTTTTTTTTAAGCTTTTAAAAGTGGTTTCGTTCAGTATAGAGTTGACTGACTTGCTTTGTCCACTCCACAGCTGTTTTTCTAAGATTCATCCAAATTGCTCTATGTAGCGGTACTTCATTTTCACAGCTGTTTACGAATTCATTCAATAAACATTGATTGGGCCCTTGTAATATTCTATTAGGCGAATATATCACAATTTATTTGTTTAGCTTCCTATTGATGGATGTTCGCGGTGTTTTCTTTTTTTGCTTTTATGAATATGCTATTGGGAATATTCTTTTACATGGCTCCTAACACACATGTACAGGAATATCTCAAGAGCACTGGTTTTCCAACTGGGATTAATGATCTTTAGTGGGCTGTGAAATCAATTTAATAGATTCATCCAGGATTTAAAAAAAAAAAAATAGAAACAGAGCACTAACTACTTTAGTGCATTTCATGTGGAAATTGTTCAATATTGCTTCATGAAACTTTTGTTTCAGTTATGTTTATGTGTCCTGGGCTATGATGTGAAGAGTTTTTCTTACTATGATTCTTAGAAAAGTTTGGAAGCCCTTGCTCCAAGGTGGCGCTTCTTGAACAATGTGTGGGTGAATTTCCGATCTGTTCCAGACTGATACTTTTGCAAAATACCGTAAAATGAATTACTTGGAAAATGAAAAATTTAGAAATCCAAAGACATACAAAATATAAACCTCCATTTTTAATTATTATATGGAATAGATAAATTATATTTCAACAAATACAGTGTGGGAATTATTCACAAAGACAAAAGGTAGAAGCAAGTGTCCAATGATGGATGAATGGATAAACAAAATGTGGTCTATACCCACGATGGAATGTTAGTCAGCCTTAAAAAGGAAGAAATGCTGATATGTGCTATAATATGGCTGAATCTTGTGCTATAATATGGATGAACCTTGAGGACATCATGCTGAGTGAAATAAGCCAGTCACAAAAGGACAAACACTATATGATTCTGCTCATGTGAGCTACTTAGAATAGTCAAATTCATAGAGACACAAAGTAGAATGGTTGCCAGCAGCTGGGGGTGGGTGGGTGGGTGGGTGTGGGGCACGGCAGGGGAAATAGGGAGTTCTTGTTTAATTGCTTTGGAATTTCGGTTTGGGAAGATGAAAAACGTTCTAGAGATGGATGGTGCTGATGGTTGCACAACAATGTGAATGTATTTAATGCCACTGCACTATACAATGGTTACAAAATGGTTACTAAAATGGTTACAATGGTCGCTTTTTATGTTATGTATATTTTTACCACAAGTTTTAAAATTTTCATTAAATTTATTGGGGTGACATTGGTTAGTAAAATTATATAGGTTTCAAGTGTATAATTCTATAATACTACCACGATTTTTTAAAAGCCTAAAAAAGTAAAAATAAATATAGGGTAGCAATTCAACCTGCTATAAAATTTTCTAAATGCTTACTTTCAGTTTTTGCACTTGTCTTATGATATCTTGTAACGGGTCATTTACATACTGGCATGGGTCTGTGAACTGCACTTAGAGTGGTAGCATTATTCCAGGGTATAAACCTAAGAACAGATAGACTGACATATAGGCTAGGTACATGTGTACTTTACAAGATAATCCCTAGTTGTTTTCTAAAAAGGGCAACAATTTACACTCCTATCAGCAGGTGTATTAAGAGTTTCCTGTGCTCCTCATCCTGGCTGATACCCAGCATTGTCAGAATTCTCTCTTTTTTTTTTAACATTTATTTATTTTAAGTGTGTTTTTCCAGGTCCCATCATCTCCAAGTCAAGTGGTTGTTTCAATCTAGTTGTGGAGGGCGCAGCTCATAGTGGTCCATGTGGGGATCGAACCGGCAACTTTGTCGTTAAGCGCACCGTGCTCTAACCAACTGAGCTAAGCTGCTGCTTTTGTCAGAATTTTTAATGTTTGCAAATCTGATAGCTGTCATATAGTACCTCATTCTGGTCTTCATTTGTATTTCCCTGATTATTAATAAATTTGAGTATCTTTTTATATATTGATGAAGTGTATTTTTTCTTTTTGAAATGCCTTAAGTCTTTTGCTCGTTTTTCTATTGGTTTGTTAGTATTTTTGTTATTGATTAGTGGGAGTTTGTTTAGTCAAAATTATTTATTGAGCTCCTGCTATGTGCCAGACATTTTTCTATATGCTGGGAACACAACAGTGAATAAAACAGACCCAAATTCCTGGTCTCATTTGGGAGTTTATAATCTATTGGGAAGAGGGGAACATAGGAAATCAAATCATTTAGTTACATAGATAGCACACATGGTTGTGATACATGTTACGGCTAAAAATAAGGCAAGAAAGGGCAATAGGCCGTGCAGGGAGTGGTGGTAAGCTTGCAATTTTTTAAACAGTGGCCAGGGAAGGTTTTATTAAAAACATGACATTTGAGCAAAGGCTCTGAAGGAGACAAGGAAATGAGCATGCAGACAGCTGTAGAAGTATCTTATATACTCCTTTGTTAATTATAGGCAGTACAGACATCGTCTCCCACTTTGTGGCTTGCCTTCTTACTTCCGTTAAGATATATTTTGATGAAAGAAGTTCTTATTTTTAATGTAGTCTAACATATCAGTCTTTATTTTATGGTTAGTACATTTTACCTTGTATATGAAGTCAGTCTCTCTCCTGATATCATAAACTTGTCTGTGTTTTCTTCTAAAAATTTAAAAGTGTTGCCTTGTACATTTTGGTTTTAATTCACACAGAATTTACTTTTGGATATGGTGTGAGATAGGGATCCATCTTCCTCACCCTCCAAATGAATAACAAATTGTAGGCACTATTTATTGGATAACCTATCCTTTCTCTGGTGATCCGCAGTGCTATCTCTGTCATAAATCAGATTTCCATATATGTGTAGATGTGTAGATGTGCTTTGGGGCATTGTTTCAATTCCATTGGTCAATATGTCTGTCCTTTTACCTATAGCACGCTATATTACTTACTATGACTCTAATTATTTTTTTATATATACAGTAGAGAAGGTCTTTTCACCTTATTCTTTTATTTTTTTTCAGGAATGGCTTGGCTACTTCCATATAAATTTTACAATTAGCTTGTCAAGTTACTCAAAAACCCCTCTTGAGATAAGGACTTGAGTTGAGTGTATTCTGGAGATCAATTTGAAGAGAATTTATATCATTTTCAGTGTTTTTTTTAAAGATTTTTATTGGGGAAGGGGAACAGGACTTTATTGGGGAACAGTGTGTTCTTCCAGGACTTTTTTCCAAGTCAAGTTGTTGTCCTTTCAGTCTTCGTTGTGGAGGGTGCAGCTCAGCTCCAGGTCCAGTTGCTGTTGCTAGTTGCAGGGGGCACAGCCCACCATCCCTTGCGGGAGCCGAACCGGCAACCTTGTGGTTGAGAGGACACGCTCTAGCCAACTGAGCCATCTGGGAGCTCAGTGGCAGCTCAGCTCAAGGTGCCCTGTTCAATCTTAGTTGCAGGGGGCGCAGCCCACCATCCCTTGTGGGATTCGAGGAATCGAACTGGCAACCTGTCACATTATGACTTTTTATCCATGAACATAGCTTAAGTCTTATGCAATGTCTTTCAAAAAAGTTAATTTTTTCTTTATAAAGGTTTTCCACATCTGACATCATGTTTATTCCTAAGTACCTTAATTTTGGTTATTATAATTGGTGTCTTTTAAAATTATGCATTATAATTGTTTACTGGTAGAGTATAGAAATGTAATCAATTTATATTATCCACCCACCTTGTTAAACTTTTAAAAATTACTTCCAGCCAAGTGTAAAGTATTTTGTGTTTTCTACATAAGTACTTATAATGATGCCAGTCTTGTTACTTTCTTTCCAAACTTATGTTTTATTATTATTTTTTTTTCTTATTGCACTGGATAGGACCTCAAGTACAATGCTGGAAAGAAGAAGTGATGTGGACGTTTTCGTCTTGCTCCTGATTTTAAGGGGATGCTTCCAACATTTCACCCTGAAGAATGATGTTTGCTGTAATTATTTGGTAAAAACGCTTTGTCAGGTAGGAAGTTTCATTATGAATTGGTGGTAAATTTTAGCAAATGCTTTTTTCCTACAATTGTTTAGTAATCATATGGTTTTTCTCCTTTATCTGTTAATGTGGTGAATTATATTAATAGCTCTTCTAATGTTAAATCACTCTTGCATTCCTAGGATCAACCCAACTTGATCATGATGCATTATCTTTTTTATACGCTAATGAATTCAATTTCTAGGATTTTTGCATCTAGGTGAATGAATGAGGTTGGCCTCTAATATTCTTAACCAATTTAACTTCTTTATTTTCCTCCAATAGATTTATCACTATGGCTAAGCATAGGTCAATTATCTCCAATTTAGAGATAATTCTAAATTCTATTCTGGCTTTCCCTCCTAACGTCAATGCACTGAGGCCTGAGTACCAACCACAGTAGAGGTCAGACACAGCCCCTGGAGGTCAATGGTAGTTCTGAAGCTCTTCTTGATTATCAGCCTGTGATCTATCTTGAGGGTGGAGTCCACATCTTTTCATCTCTATCCACAGGGTCCAGCATACTGCCTGCACAGAGTAGCTGCGTATAGATATTTGTGGAACTGAAGTTTACCAACCCAATCGTGAGCTCTTCTTGGCTCAGGTGACCTTGATTTTAAAAATTGTTTTTTTTCAGAATGGTCTTGAGCCTTTTTTTGCATGTATCACACGTGTATGCTCTGTCTTAGATAGACAGCGGTTGTTTTGCAGATAAGAATTGTGTCTACGCAGGAATTTCTTTTGACTTTTCAATTTCAGAGCCTGCCCTACACTAGACAAAAGTCCCTTTAGAGTTTGTTCCATCTGTGTTTTCATCCACATTCTTCCTCACACATTGGAAGCTCTAGGTAGGCCTCACTCTTTAAGGTTCCAGGTGGGCCGTACTCCTTTGTGCTTTTATGCCATACCTTTGCTCATGCTGAGACCTTTTCCTAGCACGCCCTCTCTCTAACCCCTCTTCTCATGAACTCCTGTTTTTCACGTTGTACTCAAACGTCAAATCCTTGGAGCAGTCTTCCCTACTCTCCTTCTTCCTTTCCTCACTCTTTAGAGTCAGTCTTTTATCCTCTGTGCTCTTCAGACATTGTATAGGTGCTTTAAAAAGAAATTTTTTTTTTTAATCCTGAAATATTTCAGAGTATGTTTCCTAAGATCAGGATGTTCTCTAATAGAGCTATAGCGCAGTTATCAAAATCAGGATATTTAACATGGATACAAATACATTTTCTAATCCACAGTTCACTTTTACATTTGGTCCATTATCCCTCTCTTTAACTTTATTGTAACAATTGTCATATCATTTTACAGACATTTGTTCACATTTCTCTGCCTCCTGTGAGCTCACATGCACACAATAACCCTACACGTCTGGGCTTATAGCTTTTAACTTTGATTCCAGTATGGAGCTTTGCAGTAAGTTTGGCCTTCTGTGTGTATGTGTTTAATTAATTAATGAAATCATATGGCTTTTCTTTGGTTCCTCTAGTCTTCCCAGTATGGCCCTCTCCTCCTCACCCTCGGTCCTGTCCTCCCTCATTCTGTGCACCCAGGCCCTCTTACTCTCTCTCTCTCTCTCTCTCAAGTCTTACACTAACCTCGTTTCTGAGCTTTTATTTATACTGAGTAGTAAATGAGTCATGGTGGCTTGCGGTGTCCCTCTTCTCAGGGGAAGATACTGAGGGATAGAAAAAAATGAATATTACACCTCTCCTGTCCTCAAGGGCCTCCATTTCTAGTGTCCTGTGTATTTTTGTTTCACTCCCAAAGGCTAGCACCATTCCTTGCCCACAGTCTGTGCATGATGACCACTGGTGTGATGAATGCATGCAAGCGCGAAAAGGGGGCCCCTGCGATGGACAGCCCAGGATTCAAACACTCTCCAGTCAGGCCCTTTGGCCACATAATCAATGGCTGGATGCTATGGTCCAAACCGGGGGGTATTATATTACTTCCCTTTAGATTATTTAAAGCCAACAGGCTATTCTGAGAAGCATGTCAGACTAAACACTTGGACTGCCCGTTTTATGAGGGAAAAAAATCACTAAGAGACCAAGGAGAGAAATTGAAAAAGGACTGAAACACACCTCATGGGGGTCATCACTATTTTAAAATGCTTGACTTTGTAACTGGCGTCATTTATCCCTTAAATGCTTGGAGCACAATGGGGAGAAAATTCTACAGAATTTATAGACAGATTCCCTGCCCTCAATAAGCTTATAATTTATGCATTGTGCTTTATTTAGCTGCTAGCTTGCCCTCGGTGTCCCATTTTTTATGGAGCTTTTTTATTCCTTGCATTGTTCTTATGCTTATTTAATTGCACTATCGATGATAAACCTTTGTGGAGCACCAATAATATGCATGACAATGTAAGAAACTTGGAATTGGGTCCCAGAGGGCTTATAAT
Organism: Rhinolophus hipposideros; assembly: GCF_964194185.1. Lineage (NCBI taxonomy): Eukaryota > Metazoa > Chordata > Mammalia > Chiroptera > Rhinolophidae > Rhinolophus > Rhinolophus hipposideros. Next base: position 13,903,715 of record NC_138056.1, read on the forward strand.
ACAAGCTCGACTAGGTTTTTATGTTTTTCCATCTCTCTGTTGCTTTTTGTTTTTTCCTTGGTATTCCGTGCTTTCACAAGAAGAAGCCACGGTTTATCTGTTCCCTTCAAATCTCTTTCTAGGTACTAGACTCTTCCCAAGCCAACGTTTTGAACCTTTGGCCTCCTGGGCCACCTGTCCTCTCTTCCTCACTGAAGCATTTCAGGACAAGAACCCATTCTTCATGGGTTGGGCCCCATGGTCTGATCCCAGTGGAAAGCAGACAGAAACCCTGGTTTCTCTATTCTCTTCTTGGCAACAAGGCCCAGGCACACCTAAGGCATTTCCCGGGGTTCCTGAAAAACCACACACAGGCATAAGATGATTCCAGTAGCTGAAGAGGTGACAATTTGGCCCAATTGTCACCTCCCTCTGCCTGTAGTGATAGGAACCCCTGGTGTGCGGGCAGTTAATCCTGTGACAGCTGGTTTTGGATAAATAAGCCTGGGTCTCCTGATACATGCAGGGCTCCAGGGGAGAGGCCATGAGGGGCTGCTCTGTCCCCAAGATGCTTCTGCCATGGGAGTGGTTTCTTGGGGATAATTAGCACTCTTCTGCCAGGGCCCCAAATCAAATCCAGCCAGGCTTCTGTCATGACACGTTGTGATATGTGTTGACACTATTTTCCTCCTCAAATCGTCATCTTCTTCATGAGGTGAAGGGGAGGAGGGTGATGGACATGGGGAAGCCGTAAGAAGAAGGCAGGGAAAAGACTCAGGCCACATCTTACTGTACCCTTGGGCCCAGAGCTGGGCTGCTCCCTACTGGGCCTTTTCTGACGTTTTATATCTTTCCTTCAATGGCTTTGGTGTCTCAACCCCCCTGGGATCTGGCTGCTTCCCCTTGGGAGGTGATTTTTCACAGTGAGTTTGCTTGTCCCTGACTTTCGGTTTTTAGCACTCTCTTAATTCCAGCCCTTGTTTCGCTTTTAAACGCCTGTTAAACAGCCCATCTTTCTCTTTGAGTCTTTTCACCTTGCTGCTGTTTGTAGATGGAATGATCGTCCTTGATTTATGAATTAGCCAAGCTGTGCGTAATTATTTCTTCATCTTTCCTCATGGATTCTTCCATCCCTTAATCACTCTTGTTTTTCCCTAAACTGTCACTTTCTCTACATTTGTCTGGTAATGAGGCAGCCTCTGCCGTGTCCAGTTCCTGTTCTGGGGACTCAGTGTCTGAAGAGGACAGTTAATGTGCTCAGGACCCACCCCCACCCCTTCATGATATGAATCAGCTTGTCTCTGATTGTTCAGCACTTAACACTTTCATAATTTCAGCTGTCGTGTTTATTGACCATGAAATGCTATAGTTCCTCTCTCTTTCTCTCTCTCTCTCTCTCTCAGATTGCTCTTGATCTATGAATGTATTTATTCACAGTGGTTTTTCTGGGAGGCTCTACACCTACTTAAATTTTAGATGCTTTTCAGAATCTCTCGTTGTATGTGGGAATTCAGGAATAGACATTGCGAGGTGGAGGTGGGTACTCTGGATGTAGTTTCAGGCAGCCTGGGTTCAAATACTAGCCTTTCCCCTCCCTCTTCCTAGCTGAGTGACCTTGGGCAAGTCAACTCCTAGAAGCCTCACTTCCCCGATCCATCAAAAGGAAATGCCACAGCGTTGTTGTAAGGATGAGATGAAATGATTTGTCTGAGTCCAGCATGGAGCAAATACCCAGTCTATATGCATGTCCTTTGGTTCATGCACTTGGCTCCTTTTCCAGGTGATTCCCAGACTTCTGGAGTTTGTAGACTAGGAAAATCTCAAAATATATTTTGATGCACATAAGTTGCTAGCTTTCTATTTGGCCAATTTTTAATTTTGCCAAGTAAGAACAGTATAAAAAAAATAACACAACTAGCCTCCATCTATTTTCAGCAAATTCATAAGAGAATATTTGAAAACAAAAAAATAGGGAGGACATCATTTGAGAGTTAAAATAGAATACATTTAGCTTTATGAAAACCTCTCTGTATTGCAGGATGGCTGAAAACTTGGTTCACAGATCAGTGAGAATACAGAAGGGCTTCCCAGATCAGCGTTTCCTGGCTGTAGACATCTCACCCTGAGTGGGGAGGAGTGGGCAGGATGAGGAGGGAGCAGCACATTTCCCAGTGTTTAGTTTAAAGAACTGCTGAGGTGTGATTGCTGAGTCTGGGGACCTCGGGATGATTAGAGACAAGAGCAAATGTGAGAATGTGAAGAGAGCAGGGGCAGAACATTTCATGTCTTCAGTTCCAGGTAAAATAAGGGCTGTATTTGCATTTTGGTTTTTTTAAAAAAGACTCAAGCAAACAATCAAAATTTGCCTCATCTGTAGCTGAAGGGAGTTTGGACACATGATGATTTCTCTTTGACCTGAATTTTGACCCAAATCACTTGTGGTTTTCCTGACAACCCCTACCCTCGTCCGGCACACACACACACACACACACACACACACACACACACACACACACACACCATTTGGGGGCTTTTAAAATCACACTAACTCATAACTGGGTAGGGAACCTCGGCCAGATAGGAAATCTTAGGGACAACCAGTGAGCCGTGATGACTGATCTGGAAGCAGGCACAGAGCAGTCAGTGCCATCTCTCTGTTCACATGGCAGCATACTGCCCCTGTGCTAGGGGCTCCTCCTGGGCCCCAAGTACTGCTGACCTTGCAGAACAAAAATCACAACTGCTTATTGTGTGCTGGTACTCTGCGAAAAGCCTCAATTATATTGTTGCATCTAACCCTTTGAGCTAAGCATTATTAGAAGACCCATTTTACAGATGAGAAAACCAAAGCTTAGTTGTCCAAGGTCCCACAAGAACTGATGTGTGATCAAGCTGGGATACAAATGCAAGTCTTTCTGATTGGTATTTCACCTCCTAGGATGTTTAGCTCCTAAAATCTTAGGTCTGACGTGAGTGGGAAATGGGCTTGAATGGTCCCTTCTGAGGGGGCATTTGGAAAAAGAGACAAGCCCAACACACACACACATACACACACACACACACATTTTTAAACTCTCTGAAGCACTCCTAAAAACACATAGCATTTCCCCCCTTCTCTAAGAAGACAACTTAGGAAACGTTCTGGAGAATAATTTAGCAGTATTTATCTAAAGCCTTAAAATGCTTATGCTCTTTGACCCAGAAGTTGCACTGCTAGGAACTTATCCAGTAATCGGTGTGTTCTAGGCTTCTCCCCACCATGGTATACAAAGGGCTGTGCTCGTATTACCTCCTCAGGGGGGCCCTAATCACCCCAACTGAAGTAGCTGTCCCTCTTCTTCCACCTTCCTAGTCTTCCTTCAAAGCACACACCTCCAGGATGTAACTGGCATAGAAAGTGAGTCCCATGATAGCAGGGACTGCTTGCCCCTGCTTTATCTCCCGTGACTAAAACAGCATCTGACTCATTGAAGGCCTCCAACAAAGGTTCACGAAGGAACAAATGAGCTTAGGTTACATAAATGCCTTAGATCTCAAAACTCTGCTTGACTGGCAGCGGAGCTAGTCTTTTACAAATGTCCCACTCTCCCACACTGCTAAGGCTCCCCTTGAAGTTTCGATAAATTGGTCCTGGACTCACCACTATTGCCAGTCACCGTCCTTGAAACCAAAGTCCTCAAACCCTGATCAGCCTCCAAGGAGCTGCTCCTGCCGTGTCACCTACCCCTGCTGTCCTCCCTAGTCCCAAATGCTGCCTCCTCTTTGAGTTATCACGTTGTTGCTAGTTGTGCCAGGACTTGGGGCTCACCTGTTGGCAAGGCAATTTCAGGCCAGCAGCCCACCCTAAGTAGCCTTGGTGTAAACCCATTTGCAGAGGCAGTGAAGTAACCCCTCTTTTGCCAAGTTCTGTCTGGGAGTGTTCTGCAGCCAAGTGGTCTGGGTCCCATAAGCAGACACGTCACAAGGTACCTCCAGCCTCAGGTCTGCTGGGTACAGTGGGTCCATCCTTTGTGTCTGCAACCTGCATGGTCTTCAAGCCAGGCCCTGCAGCTGGGCCGATTCAGTCTGAGGGACCTCTTCTCCACGCGCCACCCCCCTACCCCAGTAGTGAGGAATATGGGAGTCGGGGGGACATAGCAGAATCAGAATTAGAATCTCTGGGTGGTGATGGGCGGGTGAGAGAGGCAGAAGAGCCCCAACTTCCTTCCCTGAGAATGCCTGCCCAGGTTTAGCACCTTCTTCCTATCTCCTCAGGGTTTCTTTTTTTTTTTTTTCAATCGGGACTCGATTTTGTTGTTGTTTTCTTTCAATCAACCTTATCAAGCTGTAATTTACATACAATAAAATGCACCCATTTTAAGTGTACAGATCAGAGAGTTTTGACACATGTATAAATAAATACTTGTAATCACTACTACTTTCAAGATAGAACATTTCCATCACTCCAGAAAGTTCCCTTAAGCCCCTTTGCAGGAATCTCCCTCACTCATGTCACCCCACCCCAGGAACTGGTTTGTTTTCTGTCCCTATTGATTAGTTATACCTGTTCTAGAATTTCATAGAAGTGGAATCATATTGAATGTATTCTTTTGTGTCTGACTTCTTTCACTCAGCATATTTTTGAGATGCTTTGGTGTTGTTACACATATTGGTAGTTCATTTCTTTTCATTGATGAGTAGTATTCCATTGTCTGGATATACTGCAACTTTTTTTAATACATTCAGCTGTTAATGGACATTTTGGCTTTATAAGTAAAGCTGCCTAGGTACCGGTGTTTTGGGGGACATGTTTTTATTTCTCTTGGGTAAATATCTAGGACTAGAATTATCAGTCATGGGGAAAGTGTATATTTAACTTGATAGAAACGGCCAAACTATTTTCCGAAGTGTCTAGACAGAGGGAGGTTTGGTTTTAATTCTTTCACTGGCCTTGTCTAAGTTCCAGCTTCTGCACTTTTAAAACTCAAATGAGATCACCAGATAAATATACTCATTTATATAGTCTCACGGATGTTCAGTGCAGTCTTGTTTAGAAACGTAAAGAAACAAAACAAAACTGGAAGTGACCTAAGTATCAGAAGTTAGTAGACTGATGATGACTGGGGCAGGAAATATACCAGATAAGCCTGTAGCATGTTGTAGTGCTAGGAAGCTAGGAAGTGCTCAAAGAAACAAAGACCAAACCCAGAATGGTAGGACTATGTCAGAGAGGCAGGAGCCAAATGAAGGAGCTCCCAGTGGCTAAAAGTGGAACAATCTGAGGGAAAAAATAGAGTAGTATTAGTAGTATTAGATTATAACCCAAAGTATAAAATAAATATCCACAAATCCATACTGATGTTGACTGAGTAAATAAATAAGTGGAGAAAAGACAAATCTCCCAAGTAGAAGGATTTCAAGTAATCCATGTAGATACTCTGCCTTCAAGAAGGGGGAGCCTGACTCCCCATTCTGGAAGTTGTGGGCTTCACACAGTGATTTTCTTCCGGGGAGGACAGTATGGAAAAGTGAAAAGAAAGGAAGTAGTTTTACGGAAGAGAAACACGACAAACACTACCCCAGCCAGGTGATGACGGTCAACATCAATGGTGATGTCATGTTTGACAATAAGTCCCCTTGATATGATGTAATGAAAATGGCAGCTTACTTCTGTGGTCTTTCTCCCCCAAACATAACCCCAGTCTAATCATGAAAAACATCAGACGAATCCCAACTGAGAGGCATTCTACAAAACACCTGACTAGTATGCCTCAAAACTATCAAGGTCATCAAAAATGAGGACAGTCTGTGAAACTGTCACAGCCAAGAGGAGCCTTAAGTAGACATGACAATTAACTGCAACATGGTAGCCTAGATGGAATCTTGGAACAGAAAAAAGACATTATGTAAAAACTAAGGAAATTTGAATAAAGTATGAACTTTAGTTGATAATGTATCAATATACATTCATTAATTATAACAAATGTACCATACCAATGTGAGATGTTAATAATAGAAGAACTATTATTATACTTGGGTGTGAGGTATATGGGAACTCTCTTACTATATTCACAATTTTTCTGTAAGTCTAAAATTGTTCAAATATAAAAAGTTTATTTACCCCCTCAAATAGTGGACTGCTTAAATAAATTATAGCAGCTTTATAAAATGGAGTGTTCTATACACAGTCTTTGAAGTGGATGCAATAGATATTTATGTGTGGATATAGAAAAATATATTCAAAGCATTGTTAGAGTGAAAAAAAGTCAGTAACAAAATAATACGTATACCACATCCCCATTTTAAAAAGATTCATATGGGAAAAGCGTAGAGGGCTAAATCAACACTTTAAGAGAGGTTATCTCTAGGTGGTAGCATTTCCAGTTGTTTAATTTATTTTCTTTTTTGCTTACTTGTATTTTCTCATTTGTCTATGATGGCTCTGTGTAAAAATATGATGCGATAGGCAGAATTCTAAGATGACCTCCAATGACCCTTGTATAATTCTGTCCCCTTGAGTGTGAGACAGACATGAGAATTTAACGGCTGTCACTTCTTCGATGGGTTACATTATAGAGCAAAAGTGAGAGGATTTTTGCTGATGTAATTCAAGTCCCTAATCAGTTGATTTTGAGTTAATCAAATGGAAAATATTCCTGGTTGGGCCTGATCTAAGCAGGCGAATCCTTTAAAAGAAGGCGTAGACTTTTCCTCAGATCAGAGAAGATCCTGCTGTCCTTGAAGAAGCAAGCTGCAAGGAAGAGAATTCTGCCAACAACCATGGAAACTTGGAAGAGGACCGTGAGCCTCCAATGAGACCCCAGCCCTGGCCGCCACCTGCATTGCAGCCTTGTGAGACCCTGAGCAGAGGACCCAGCCAAGCCATGCCCAGACTCCCAACCCACGGAAACTTCGAGACCACTCAATTTGTGATAATTTGTCATGCACAATAGAAAACTAATAGAGATGATGAACAACAACAGTAAATGAAGGAAAAGGCAATTTAGGATGAATAGAATGAGATAGCTTCATTTCCAAACAAACACCAAATGCCATTGTTACCCAGCTTTTGGGGCCCATTTGCTGGGCTCGCACCCTTCACTGTATTCATGGCTCCTAACTCCAAAGCCCTTCAGACAGTGTAAGTAAAGTTGTTTGTATTTTATGCCAATGGATTAATCATACCAAAGGCTATGGATAAGAGAACAAGTACTCTTAAATTCTATGTAGCTGTCACCCAGTAAACTAAAAAAAAAAATAAAAAAAATAGGAAGTATGTAACTCAGCTATAAAAGATGAAGGTAGAGAAAGCTATTAGAAAGTCTGTTCCTTTTTCCCCCGTGGAAAAATCTCTATTTTAAAATAATTTTAATATAATTTTTATTTTAGTATAATTTTTATTTTAATATAATTTTTATCTTTATTTGTACAATTTTAAATCTCTTTAATAATTTTAGACTATTTTTTATAATGATATATAATAATTATCTTTTTAAAAATCTAACAGTATAGACAAAATGAAAGGACACCCTTCGGGGAAAAAGTCAGTTTTAAGATTAAGAAATCATTGAGAGGAGGGAGGGTGCGTGGGGAGGAACTATTTCAAGTCCCCGCAGAAGTACTGGGCCCTGCGTCCTGGGGCGGCCCCCATAAAAGTTGCCACCATTATTTAACATGCACATAAGCCCTTTCATGTCCTAAAGACGGTCTTGTTTGTTAAGCGCCTGTAGGGAAGAGATGGGAGTTCGAGAGAAACGCAGTGAGAACACAGTGGTCTGGAAGACAGTTGCTTCCGTTGCTAGGGCCCACATCCATCTGGGCCTCCTGGGGTTCAAGGCAGGCGTGCCCTGTGACCTAGGCAGGCCGTGGGCTAGACCAGGCTGGGAGAACCCTCCCAGGAGTCACCAAGATGGCTCGCATGTCCTTTTGACTTTAGAAGTGGCAGCAGAGGAAGCTAGCTACCTCTGAGGTGTGATTTTTAAAGTTAAGGTTAAAACTCTGGGCCCAAAATGATTTCAAAGACTACCTTTCACAGGAGCTTTAAATTCGACCGTTGAAGATTCACTTTGAGGGATTTTGAAGGCTTTTGTCTTCAATAATAAGGAGGCTAAGCTTCAGAAAAGATTAGATAGAACCAGTAGATAAGACTAAGGGAATGGTGAAAGGTGGAAAGAAAGAAAAAGGCCAAATTCCTGGAAAAGGTGGGTGGTGGGACAGCCTCTGCCTCTTTGCAACTGCTGCACAGCATTCGATAGTATGTGCCATTGTTTTCTGTCCACAGAAGAACATTTGTGTTATTAGCAGTTTTGTACTTTTACAAACAGTACTGTAGCGAACAGTATTGTAATCGCAACCACTTGCGCGTGAGTGTTTCCCTAGGATAGATACCTAGGAGAGAAATCGTTGGGTTAAAGATTGTGTGTAGTTTATACTTTGGTGGATGCTGTCAAGACAACCCCAAAAGTTAGTGACATTACATTTCTACCAGCAGGATGTGAGAGTAACCCTTCCCCCATCTTTGCCTACACTGGATATTATTAATCTTGAAAATCCTAACTATGTGGAGGTTGAACGGTTATATCTTGTTTTAATTTGTATATTTTGATTATTAGTGAAATTGAGCAATAGATTTTTTTTTTTTTAGTTCCTGCTCTCACTTACTCTCTCAGCAATTGTTGATACTCTCTTCCTAAAATGCTCCCTTTACTTGGCTTCTATGACAATTCATACCACACTATCTTGGCTTTGCTTTTCCACCTCTGACCATTCTCTCTCAGTCTCCACTCCGGACTCCTTCTCCAGCTGGCTTTAAATACTGACGTTCCTCAAAGCTTGGTGCTAGTCCCCATTCCCCCAAACAGATCTCTCCATCTGTATTCTCTCCCCGGGCAATCCCATTCAGGCCCATTCGGGCTTCAGATATTGTCTACATGTCACTGACTCCCAAATTTTATCTCGATCCTCTCCTCTCCTCCTGCTCTAGACCTGTCTATTCCACATCTCTGCTTGGAGGCCTCCAGAGCATGTTACACTCACCACTCCAAAGGTGAACTCAAAAGCTTATTCCCCCAGACTAGTGCTTCTTTCAGATTCCCAACTCCATGACTGTCTAACCAACCTTTGGTTGTCCAACAAGAGCCTTCAGAGTCAGCCTTGATAGTTTCCTTGCCATGATTCCTGTACCCAATTCACTCCAAGTCCTACTGGCTCTATGTCCTCAATATCTCTGGAAAGTGTCCATTTCTTTCCAGCTGTACCTGCCCCATCTGTCCAGATCCTTTGCTGTGGTTTCTTGACGGGCTGAATCCATGATTGGCCTTGGCTACCCGGTTCTCTACAATACAACCAAAGTGATTTCCAAGAAACAAATCTGATCATGTCATTTCTCTATACAAAGATACAGCCACAAACTTGTTAAACACAAAATTGTTTCTAATTGTTGAAAAAAAAGAGAGAAAAGAATAACTTAAATATTTAGCAATAATAGATTGATTAGACACATTTAGCCCATCCATTCGATGGGACAATAAGTAGTTATTTAAAAAACCAGTACAGTTCTAGCAAATATTATGGATCAGATAATTGCTATTATTTAAAAATTTAGAGCCATGGTGTCAGAAATATAATGTGAGCCCCCTATATAATTAAACATTTTCTAGTAACCATATAAAAAAATTAAGAAGAAACAGGTAAAGTTGACTTTAGTAATATATTTTTATTTAATCCAATATATCAAAATATTATCATTTCAACATGTAATCATAATAAAAATTATCAATAGAATAGTTTACATCATTTTTTCACAATAAATCTTTGAACTCCAACGTGTATTTTACATTTACAGCGCATCTCAATTCAGATGCTAAATTTTTATCAGAAATACTGATCTCTGAAGAGTGAGATTTCATGACGTTTACAGTTGAAAAGTAGATTCACATATTCATGTTGTTCTAAATATGCTTAAGTTTTGCAGTAACTGAATTGAGGATCACTTTTTAAATTTAAATGTAAGTTAACTTAAATTAACTTAAATTAGAAATTTAGGTCCTCAGTTGCAATAACCACATTTCAAATGTTCAATTGCTGTACATGGCTAGTGGCTACCGTATTGGACAGAGCGGTTCTAGAGTAAGGTAAGGACTGAAAGTTCCCTAATTCTTTTATAAACGTTGCAAGCTTTATTATAAAAATCTTTCAAAGGATAAAAATATTATAGCCCAACCTCTCTTGTGAATAAATGCTAAATAAAATATTAGCAAATTGAATCAAGTGATATTTAATAATAATCATAATCAAATAGGGTATATTTAAGGAATGCAAGAATGGTCCTTCCTTAGCTTTTCTATTGGCATAAAAATCCCATTCACAATTGGCATAAAAATAAACTTAACAAAAATGGGTATTTATGAAGAAACTATAAAACCTTGCTAAAGGACATAAAAAAACACTTGAAAAAGGGAGAGGCATACTCTATGACCCTGGAAGGAAATACTAAATATTGGTAAAAGTGTGAAGTCTTCTAAAATTAATCTATAATTTTAATGTTATTCCAATGAAAATGCCAAGAAAGAACATTTGTTAGAGGGGTAGGGGACTAGTTAAACTAATTCTAAAGTTTATCTAGAAGAATAAACAAATGGAGACTAGCCAAGAAAATCATGAGAAAAGAATAACTAGCTCTACCTGATATAAAAACGACCTAATAAAACTATAGTGATTAAAACATGGTGGTACTGGCGTAGAAAAAACAGATAATGGAGATAGGCCGATGAATATAGGGGAATTTGGTATATAATAAAGATGGTATTTCAATGTGGTGGGAGAAAGTATTGATTATTTAATAAAAATTATTGGTATCACTGCATATCCTTAGAGAAAAATGTAATCTCAAACCATACCCCAAAATAAATTCCAGATAATTTAAAGATTTGGAAATCAACAAAACAAACCCAAAACTTGAAAGTTCACGAAGATAATACTAGGGTACATTTTAAATAATTTGGGGGGTGGGGAGGGACTCTGATAATATGGTACTCAGCCACAAGTCATGGAGGAAATGATTGACAGGTTTGACTATTTTGGCAGACAGTACTGGTTACCAATGAGATGTAAATAAAAATCTGCTGGGGACCACTGGGAAAGATTTTCCTTTCTGTTGAGATAACAGACCTGTGAGATAGGAAACATTTTTTGTCCTTATCCGCTTCCTTCTTGACTGGAGTATAACGATGTAATATTTGGAGGTGTAGTAACCATCTCATCTTACAAGGGGAGACACTGTCAACACATTGTAGATGGCAAATCTGAAAGATGTAAAGAGACATGATATCTCTGAACCACCAAACCAAATCCACCTACCTCTGGATTTCTGGTTAATTTGTTAATATTTTATGGTTTACGCCCATTACTTGACTTTCTTTTCCTACGGCTGATACAAATATATAAAAATAAAAACTCTCTATGGCAAAAGACACAATGAACTAAGTGAGAAAAAATAATTTCAACACAGATGTGAAGGTCAATAGCCTTAACATATAAATTACTTTTACTAACCAACAGGGAAAAAAATAGAATATTTTAATACAATAAAATGGGCAAAGAACATAAACAGATAATTCATAAATTAAATTCAAGTGACAAATAAAGATATAAAAACATGCCCAACCTCATCAATAAGTAAAGACTTTCAGGTCGAAACCACAATAAAATATCACTTTTTAGCCATTGTACTGGCAAAAATAAGAAAGAGTGACAACGGCCAATGCTAGACACAGCGTAGGGAATTGTCTTATCTCATACGTGTTGGTGAAATGTAAATTGGTACAATTTTCTATAGAGCCACTTAATATGAATCAGATTTTACAAGGTGTATCCTATTTTTCTCAGCAATTTTCCTTTTAGGAATTTTTTCTAAGGGAATAATCAGACATGTGACAAAGATGTATGTACAATGATGTTTAGTACCGTATTCCTTATAATAATATAAAAATTGGAAATAACTCAAAGGTTTCCAACAATATAGGTAATTAATTGAATAAATTATGAGCATTAATTCAGTAGAATGGGATTCTATGTAGCCATTAAGAAGGATGATGGAAAGATTGACATGGAAAGATACTCATGATCTAGTGATAAGTAGGAAAAAAACAGTTTATAAGATACTAAGTTTTATGATTCTGTTTATGTAAATGTATATTTATATATACATAAAACTTGAAGGATTTCTTTTTTAATAATAGTAACTATCTTTAGGAAGTGGGATTGTGAGGGAATCTTTATTTCTCTGTATTGGTTGAATATTTTATACATCAAAAATCAACAAAAATTAAAAAATCAACAAAGTTGATTCCAGTTTAGGAAAACAAATGCTTCCAGAATAATATGCAATGATGTGAAAAGAAACATATGATATATTGCTAGGTTTAAAAATAGGATACAAGTCAATATTTTAGTAGGATATTCTAAGAGTGGGGCTAATTTTATTGCAAATTACCTGGAAAGTTGTACACCAAAATGTTAACAGTAGTTATCACTTGGAGTGGGCTGGGGGCATGTGGGGGTGTATAGTGGGAATCTGAATGATTTTATTTCATTGGTCATACTTCCCCACTTAAAAATATTTTTAAGAAGATATTTGTATTGCTTCTACAGAAAAATGTTACTCTTACATAAAGGATAGGAAGACAGAAAGATGGAAGAAAGGTAGGAAGGAAGGAAAAGAGGGAGGAGGGGAGGGAGGAAAGAAGGAAGGTTAGAAGAGTGGGAGGGAGGGAGGGAGGCAGGGAGACAGGGAGGAAGGAAGGAAAAAAGAAATAAGGGAGGGAGGAAGGGAGGCAAACCAAGGCTAACATGGATGGAGCCCTCTTGGAGGACAGGTAAAATCCTAAGATGCCTATAAGAAGTGTGTTGATTTGATGACATTAACTACAAACCATGACATTATTTAATATTTTTGTCCCATGTCATGCCCCAAAAGGATTTTGACTCAAACGATGTGATAAAACAGTAAATTACAAGTAAAGAAAAAATATCAGGGTCAAGGAAAATGGCGATGTACTAGAAAGACAAGATTGAGGAAAGCAGGGTCATACATGTAAAAGTTGAGCTGCAAGGTAAGCCCCTCTCCCCGCGGGGCCACAGTCCTCGGGGTCCTCTGCTCACGCAGCTGGAGACTTGCAGCAAGTGGGCATCTGCGTAGGGTGAGCCACCAAGAGGATAGTATAGTAGATACATTACGGGGTGTCTGTCCAGCCCATACCGACCCCTTCTCCTCTGCCTCCAAAAGGGGGGCTCACAATATCAGGTGACTGGGCCAGGGGGAACCTCTGGCCCAAGCCGAGCAGGGCCGAGTCTGTCTCCTAGACATTTGGAACTGGGTCTGAGAGCTGGCTGCAGTCTGGCTGGCCAAGTTTGTGGCAGAGGGCCCTCCTAGTTGGAGCCTTAGAACACACTTGCATTTTGTGGGGCTCCTGGTTCATTAAGAAACAAGGTTACAAAAATGATGGTATATTTTCAATATTTATATTGAATCAAATTAATGCTTTTAACACACACACAAATATAACGCCACAAAAATGTTCTGTTCACAAGATAATTACAGGATTTATTAAAAATATTAATTCATGTGCACTACAGGCGGTGTGGTCCAGAGCCAGAAGGGCCTATGCCAACCTCCTGCTCCCCTCCCGCCACATGCCCCCCCAAGGCTGTCAACTCTGGGTTGAGCTGGGAGGAGGAGGAAGCAGGGCAGCTGGCAGCAGGCAGACACCAGGAGTGGCTGCTCCTCCTTCCTACCCTTTCCAGGGCTCCCAGCCAGGTCCTTCCTAGCCCACTGACCCAGCCCCTACAGATACCCTCCCTATGAGGTTAAGTCTGCTTGACGTGGATTTCTACCACTGTCAACCAAAATAACAAAGACAAAAACAAAAAACTTTTCCAGAAACAACTTGCAGGCATCCCAGATTCTTATTTTTCTGTGTTTTTCTCACGATGAATCCCCCTCCTAGAGATAAAGGGAATTTTCAGCTTTCGTGGCCCTAGTCTGCAGTGAGTTCATGCGTCTTCTCCCAAGGTGGAGGAGGATTGTTTAAAAGATGCTGAGTGGCAGGGAGGAGAATGTCACCTCAACATCCCTCCGCCAAGCCAGGAGAGGTTTGGCTGAGTCTCAAGGACACAGGTTCAGACAAGGGCAGGCCTAGCTGCCTTCCTGTGAGTCCGAGTCAGTTTCCTGGTGCTGGAGAATGCTGGGGAGCCTTTGGGTCCTCCTTCAGGGCCTCTCCTAGAGTGGGTTGGTCCTAAAACTGGCTTCTGAGGTGGAGGAAGGAGGTGAGGTATCTGTCCTCTAAGGGGTTGCCTGGCTGACTCTGCTCCATGGAAAAATAGAATAGCAAAAGCTGGTTACAGTCAGTGATCTTATTTCTCCACGGTTCCCATCGTGCCTAGCAGTGAGCCTTAAGTAAAGCAGACATGCAGTAGCTATTTGTGGTACCCAGTGCTGCTGGCAACATAAAAAAAGTCTCTGTTCTCTGATCTTTGCTCAGGCAGCTCCAGAATGTTCCAGGACTCTTTTCCTCCCCTGCCATTGCTAACCAGATTTCATTCATTTAACCCACAGATATTTTCTGAGCACCTATTTTGTGCTAGTCTCCATCTAAGTACTGGGAATGCAGGGGTGATGAACAAGACAGCCATGGTCCTTTCTTTTTGGGAACTTACATCTTTCTATACCACATTTCACACACACCCCATATACACACCCCAATATACAAAAGATATGTACACATTTTAAGAAAGGAAAAAGCTGTATTAAAATTGTAATAATATATACCGATAACAAAAGATGAATACAAGTCATGTGTATACATTTTTTGGCACCCCCGCTGTATAAAATAAAAACACAAAAACATGAGAGAATTTGCCTCACTTCTCTTGACCCACCAAATAGTACTAAGCATGTGTTTCAGAGAGGGGAGAGAAGAGAGAGAGAGACACTAGTGAGAAAACTCCCAGTTTCGTGGTAGTCTCCCAGAACAAGGGGCCCATTTTTGTCATTCCTTGTTCAAAGTTCCCATGTCCCCCACTCAATGCACACACACACATACATATGTTACTTGCAGTTTACATTCATACCATGTACAGCTGGAGAGCAGGGAAGTCTGCCTCCCACATTATACAGAACGGATTGGCAGCTGGGACCGAAGGCGATAGAAATAAGCTATTGATCAAGGGTTATAAAAGTACTGCCACTGGGATCCTCTGATGCTTGCAAGCTAAGGCAGCAGTAAAGTGCTACACAAATGCAATAACATTTATAACCCGAGGGCAAGTGCTTTTTACATGAAAATAAAAAGCTGATCCTCTGTTTAATTCTTTCCCCCTCCTTGGGCTGGCCTGGCCTTTGACAACTGCCTGGACAGCAGCCTAAGCAGGGCCACTCTGGATGGGCTGGCCTCGAACTCTCTGGGTCGCTTTTCTCTATGCTGGTGCCTTCTGGTGGTCTGTGGAGGAACCTACACTTTTTAAGCTACGGTGGCTGGAGGGAAGGAGCAGTGTCCTGCCATCTTGAGAGGCCCAATAATGCTTTGGCCCCAATGGCCTTGTTTGGTTTGCTTTGCTTTGTGGATGTTACCTGGTCCTGTTGGGAGCTGAACTTTTCACTTGGGTGAATGCTGGAAATCACTCTTTAGAGTTTCATTCTGTGACATTTGTAAAAAGCAGAAGTCCTACTTTAGGTAGAAATAGAGATGAGAGATGGGGCCAGAGGTACCGCAAAATGGTAAATATATGATGATGACTGGACCTGAGAAACCCAGCCTTTTCTTCCAAAACTCACCAGACCAGTGTTTCCTAACATGTGTTCCCAAGAACACCAGTCCTGTAAGATGCTCCATAAAATATGAGGCTATATAATCAAATAAATTGGGAAAATGCTTCCTCTTGGAGAGTCCTACTACATCTTGGCAATTTAAAGGCTCTGAGAAGTCCTGGGGTAAACAGTTTAACTTTGCTTTACAGCATCTCCCAGATTTACTTGACTGCCTAACCATCCCCTCATTTTAAGTTTTACCTTTTCTCTTTTTATTATCTAATGCTTATTAACACACTTTGGGAAATGCTGCCAAGGTATTTGCGAAAGGATATGACATTTTGCCTGCCACATATTTTATGCCTACTATGTGCATGACACTTTACATGGATTATCTCTAACCACCAAAATAAATCCGCACGTATTATTTTCTCTATTTCACAGACAGAAAAATGTGGCTAAATAAATAACCTGTCCAAGGCCCTTCAGATAGGGAGTGACTTAGCCAAGATTCTTACCCAGGCCGTTCTGACTCCAAATACCCTATTTTCCATCATACCCTGTGTCTTCCTATGCGGGATAGAGACTTGCTTCTCTGTTTTGCTGAAGAGAAGGTGAGTTGCTCTTCTTTGGAAACCCTTGTCTCAGGATCCATTCATCCTTTCGCCTGGCACTACCCCAAATCCTCCTTGTGGCTCATGGAATTCCCATTAGAAAGCAGAACCTGAATCTGAATAGCCATGGGCAGGAATTCATTTACTACTTATGTGACTTTAGGCAATTTACTTAACCCCTCTGTACCTCAGTTTTCTTACTACAAAAATCCAAGTCTGGGCCAAATATCTGACCAGAATGCTTAGTAAATGGCAGTTGTTATTTTTACTGTTAATTATTAACAGTAAGTCTTCATGGGGAAAAAACACTCAGGAAAATTTTATCGATCCCTGTTTTAAATCCCCTAATTATCCTAGTGCACTAAGATACACATATTTTTGTGTTAGAGATGAAAAAAACTAAAACCTGTTAAGCTAGTGACTTTTTTAAGTGTACAGCTAGTGAGGGGCAGAACTGGGAGCTGGATTCCCAGTTCATAGAAATTTAAGACACCCCAATGTGTCAAATAGCTAAGTGCCCCTGAAAAGGCAGAGAAATTCAGATTTAAAGCTTTGGGAGCTATTTTCAGTGGCAATCCAATCAGCAATGAGGATAAATTTCTTCTGGAATTGTAAATTTGGTAAAATAAAAAATGAGAAATTTAAATTTTAAAAATTAGATCTAGAATTCAATTGGAAGCAGGGCCCCCTTGTATTACCTGCTATCATATTTTGTTTGTTCGCCTTTTCTGGTTATTCACAATTACTCAGCCCAAAAGTTATTCCTTAAAACATTTTTTGTAGATTGACTTAGGATCCAATAACAGATGAACATAAAATCGCTGTGTTAATGTTGTCAGACTCTCAGTTGGTTTTGCTCTGCAATCTTTTTGGTTTTGCCCAGACTGTTGGGGCAAGAACACTCCAGGATGACATGAGCTGTCTTTAGGCACAGTTAGTCACAAAGCATAGGTTCTAGCATTTCAGCTTGGAATGTGTCTGTTTCCATCAACCCACTGACGTTTATCAAAGGAAATGTAATATTCATCCAGACTGGAATTGGAATGAGTTTTTCTTTTCTATTAGATGAACAGCGACAACACAATGTACTTGGAAAAATAATAAGTTTGTGCTTATGCTAATTGAGGAAGCAGTATTAAAATAAAGTGTTTGTGACTCTGAGACTCATAACCTGTACACCTTCTGGGATTCAAAAGTCCCCAAAGGCTATTGGAAAAATGCTTCTTGTTTTTAAATTCTCTCTCAGTATTAGAACATGTTTCAGGTTCCTACTTCTCTGTATTATCTCCATATCCACCAATGCAATTCTTAGCCCAAAGTCCCTAACCTACTACTACCTTTGGTTTCACTCACCAACCCAGATGCTAGGATGGTAGGATTAGTGTTATTTTCAATTAAAATTGAACTATTTTCTTTTTCTTGCACGTAGAGCACCAGTTTTCGGTACCTTCAGTCATTTGCAACTTCAATCTCATCAGTTCTCTTTAGGCAAAGAGAGGGAAATGAGGGCATGGTGTGTCCATTTTACAGATGGGGACAACATGGACTATATGCCAAAGTTGTAAACAACCTTTCTCCCATTTCATCCACTTCATAGTACAGAAGAGATCTGGCTTATTTATGTGTTGAAGTGCAACACACAAAATGATCAGCCTCTTTCATCACGATGGCTTTCACCAAAGACAGCCATAGCTACACAAATAATGATTCAAGTCTAAAGTTTTTGAGTTCTGAGAGCCTTTGAAACATTTATTGTTTTAATAGTTCTCCTAATGTTGCCACAATGGGAAAATACTGTTCCATTTTAGAGATGAAGACAATGAAGCTAAAGAGAAAGACTGGCCAGATGGAGTTAAAGGAGGGGAAGATATCTAGGCTTTCTGCATGTCCACTCCCACCACTCTGGGGTGTGGTTCTCCATGTGTTCTAGCTTGGATGCACACGGCTGATTAGTTTCACACTAATGGGTGTCAGGTTCATCCAGAGAGCATGACCTCAGTATGTAAATTATTCAGCAATGAGGTTGATGTGACTATTTATAGGTCATAAATCAGTTATAAACTCAGGAATATGAGAACAAGTCCCTAAATAGAGAGGCAATTGTTATCTATCTAGGGTTTAATTTAAATATGCAGGGTTGAATTCAGGTAAATTTCGTATCTGATACCCTTTGCATTGGACTTTGGAAGAAGTGGGTAGGATAGATAGGTGCATTAATTATAACAAGGGATGAGGGGTAAGTTCAGGGACGACAAAATGGATTTCTATCTTGAGCAAGCACCAGTTGGTAATGCCTGCCTGATGCACTGTGTTGAGAAGGATTCTGAAGCCAAGCTCAGGCTCTCAGAAACCCACAGGCCACAGATTTGCCATCCCAGGCTTGGTTATTTCATACCCTTTATCCATCAGTGACAGATGTTTCATGAAAATGAGAAAACTGGGTCATATTTATTCACCAAAATTGCCCTTCTGAATCTTATACACTGATGCATCTCCTACTACCAATCAAGGAAAAAGAAACCAAATTGCCTCCTTTCAAAGACCCTTAGAGCAATGATAACTCATTTATGAGATTGGGATAATAAAGCTATGACGAATCCGATTGCTGTCTGGATTTGGGGTAACTTCTTGTTGCCATCATTCAGAAGGAGAGATTTCTCTGCCATGTCTAGGTTGTGAGACTCAGCCTGTGTCCATTCTTTTCTTCTTTAGCAGTTATCTCTTTGTCTTTTTCAAGATCCAAGTCGATTCCAGTGCATAATTACACCTTATTTCAGGTATGCCAGGTCTAAAGATATACATTTGAGGTCATTCCTAAGCTCTAAGATGTTTGAGTCGCTTGGCCTTGGATAAAGCCTTAAACGAATCCCCTTCCTTTAATGCACAGGCCTTTCAGGGCTCTGACCCCTGGAGTTATGTTTCCTGTGGCTGCTTCTCCCTTTGCTCTCTCTAGGCCCAGCCCAAACAATCACTCCTAGACCTTACTTTGGTCTGTGCAAAATCAGGTCATGTCCTGTTTGGATGCTGGGCACACACCTTTGGCTTTCTGTTCAGAACTGCACTGTCTTTACAACTTCTTGGTTCATCAGCCTGCTTACCACCTCCAGGTACCCTGCTTTCTCTCAGGTTTCATTCTCTAGCCTTTACCACAGAGGGGTCCCAGTGATAGCATCCCTTAGCATTTCTGATCCAGCTCCCCTTCTGTGCAAAATTGCCCTTTTTCCTAAAAGATTTCTTTAAACCTCCGTAACTTCCTTCCTGTGGTCCCTTGGGCATCATCCTAAATGGATAATAATTTACATTTATTGAGAGCCTATGTGCTAGAACTCATCCAAACCTTTGTAAGTATTATTTCATTCAATCCTAATAACAATTCTATTATCCCCATTTAACAGAGGAGAAGACTGAGGCACTTGAAGTTAATTTTCCAGAATCACATATCAAGTAGTAGATAGTGGTAGGACTTTGGGCAATTTATCATTTTGCTATTATTTTCATTTGATAATTCAAAATCACATCTGCACAGCAAAGCCAGTGGCTATTTTGTCTTGGAAATCTCCACTGTTTACTTTCAAATTCATGATAACCTTATTTTACCCTCCTAATGATAAAAAAAACATGTTTATTACAGAATTCCCTAGCCTTTAAAAACATTCAAAGATTTACATAGATGTGTTCACTTTGTGAAAATTTAATGAAATGTACAACTTGTGATTTGTGCATTTCTCCGTATGAGTGTTATACTTTAATTAAAAAGTTTTATATGAAAGATACCCTTAGGTCTCCTAATTTATATTTTAACTTAGAAAACACCTACCTGCACCCCATTTCAGGACTGCGATGCTCTTTGCCAATGCTTTTGGGGAAGGTGAATTTTGCAACAGCACCTGGTCAGATTTAAATGTTCAGAGCTGGACATACATTGTGCTAGCTGGGCATACTACGCCTGACCCCATGTGTTTTATGTGATACAGAGATTGTAAAAAACTTATTGGAACATTATTTAAATAAGGGGAGGAGAACCTTATGTTGTTGGAACAAACCTGAGCCCTAACTAATTTAACTTGGAAGACAGAAGGTTGCACACTAGTTTAATGCTGCTTTCAGTTGGTTGGAATTTGGGGTGTAACATGTTCATAACAGGGTTTTACTCATATAGGTGTATTAACACCTATGTTCCAATGCTCACAGAAAAAAATAACAATAAAATATGTATTTATTCATTGTAATGCAATTTACCAAAGACCAATAATATCTATACAGCATGTATGACATACATTATCTCATTTAACCCCCATAACAACACTATGAAATCATATGATTATTTCTGCATTTTGCACATAAGGAAACTGCAGCTTACAATTGAGTATATCATTTGCCCAGGGTCAACTCAAAAGTTCCAAAGTTCCGAATTCCTCAAGAATGAACCCTGTTACTTCTCATTAACACATTGTTGGACCCTCACAACAATGCACTGGATTAAGCATTATAGTTTTCCCGATTTTGGACAAGGAAATAGGCCCAAAGAGATAAAGTGATTAGCTAGACATTTTCAAAGGCCAGACCCAAGCTCAGGTTCTCGGACTCCAAATCTGGGAATGCCTTCCCCTAGGTAATGTCATTACTCAGGCCCACAATACAATTTATTTATGTTGATAACAGATAAAATAAAGGTGCAAATAACAAGATGATAAAAGTCTTTTAACATCCCCAGTCTTGGAGACTCTCCCTGTGATACTTTTAGCAGCTCAGCAGCTTTAAGGCAGACATTTCTACAGCTCTAATTGCAGCCATTTTAGATTTTAACAACAGGTCCAGCCTAAGCACCCCCTGATCAGTTCCTTTGGAAAAGGAATTGGGATCCACTTCTGTGGAGGGTAGAGTCAAATACACACCAATACACACTTAAATCTACCTATGCTGTTTGGTCGAGTTCAGTGGTTCTCCAACTCCCCATCCCCCAGACAATTTTAACATCCTTCCTCCTGCTCCACACACACACACACACACACACACACACACACACACACACACACACACACAAACAAACACATCATTTGGCAATGTCTGGAGATATTTTTGGCTATCATAAAAGTGGGGAGGTGCTACTGGCATCTATCGAGTGGGTAGAGGCCAGGGGTGCTGCTAGATCTCCTACCAGCCCCCCCCCCCAAAAAAAAATAAAAGAAATCATCTGGCGCAAAATGTTAATAGTGTCAAGGTTGAGAAAGCCTGGTCTAGTTAATTCTATTAAACACACACACACACACACCCCTGAAGTTGTTTAGGGTGAAACTGACTTTGGAGATTATGGCAAAGTAATGAAATTGAAGGTATTCTCCAGAGAGTTGACTGCTTATCCCCCAATATTTATTTATTTACAAGTTACCTGACCCATTTCCAATTATGATTTTGCCTTACGATAAATGCACACACAGGACAGTTAAAACGAAGATTTTTAAAAGATTAGAAACCATCGAGACAGTGGGGAGAAAGAACATACATTCAAGTTCTGCTAGTCACCAGGGATTTTCTGTCATAATTCTTTAAAAATCACATTGATATGTCTCCTCTACTTATTTAAGCACTTCGTTGGTACAAGCCAGGTTTTCATTTATTCCAGCCCAATAAGAATTAGAAAAGAAGACTTGATTAACTCTAATAGTTACCTCCCTGCCTCAGTGAAGAAGTGGGACCATCAGGTTTTCAGAGAGTTCAAATCTTCTTTAGGCTGACCTTTTAAAAGATAATGGAGTTACTTGTCAGCCTGGAGTAGGAAAAAGATAGTGGTTAAGCAAAGCACAGGCAGGGGAGCTGCATGAGAAAGCTGTTCAATTAGTTCTTTGAGGGGGGGAAGTTGTTCATTACTTTGTTTGAAATACTGTCAAATTCCAGAACACAAGAGACAATGATATACAAATACAAGTACCAAAATACCTTAATATCCATGGGTATAGTGTGTACTATGCTACCACAAAACGGTAAGAAAATTTAGAAGAAACTTCTTTATTTATTCTCTATTATAATATAAAAAGGCTCCATGTAATGCTATAATATATAATGCCTGTTATGTATTTTCCTGTACTTACAGTATCTCTGCATTGGACTGATAGTCCTTATAGAGAGCTTGCTGTTTTATCATTTTGAATGACATTTTACATTATCCAATTGAATCCCAATATAAATTAAATATTTTCTATCAAACAAGTTAATTAGGTTCCTAGCTCCTATTTTACACACACACACACACACACACACACACACACCACAATAAGATAAATGTGAAAAATAGAAACCATAAAGATACAAGAAGAACATTGGAGGTATTTTTCTAATCTTAGACTCTGGATGATGACCTCTTGAAGCATGGAATGGAAGGCAGCAATACAGAGGATAACACTGATAGATTTGACTACATTTATAAAAATTAAAAACTGCCCTCCAATATTTAATAACATTCAAAATTTGAGTTTTAATTTTGCTCAGCAGGGTTTTGATGGATATTAAATGGTTGGGGGTGGGTAACTAGGTGGTAGGAGAACACTTCTAAGTTATTGTGCACTTGCTATTATTATTATTATGTCATTCATGACTAAAAGTTGAATGATTTACCTCAAAGGAGCTTCTGATGGTAACCTTTCAATTTTCAGCTTATTTCTGGGATTTTCACTAACTTATACTAATCATTCTTTTTTTTTCTTTAGCATTTATGCCATTTAGCTCTTTCAAAAATATCTCTGGTTATCTTTATTTTACGTATGAGAAATGCCAGGATTCAGAAGGCCTAAGTGTGTGTCTGAGTGCCCATGACAGGCATGTTTAGAGCTCGAAAAAGACCAAAATATGTAACAAAACCAACTCCACAAACTTGAATTGCCCCAAGAATCCTGGGACCCCACCTGCCACATGTGCATGGACAAGATCTTGGAACTCCACATGTTCACCTACTCCAGTTATGTTAACTCAGAAAATGAATTTAAGGGCACAGGGAAGAATGTATTATGCAGTCCCATGTGCCAGGTAATGTTAAGCACTTGATACGAATTACTTCATTCCATCTTCTCAACAGCCCTACCAAGTAGGTATGAATAGCTGCATTTTACAAGCTAGGGAAACTGAGGTTATGAGAGGTTAAGTAACTTGCCCAAAGTGCCTTACTTGAAAAAGAGTGATACTTCTTAGGTGTCAAAATCCAGGTCCTCTTGCTGCCACTCCTCTTCACCATCTTAGAGGGAAGAAAAGACTATGTCAATGGAAATGTGATCCATGAAATCACAAGCGACAGTATTCTTTTTCCACAGTTTTTTAGTTATAGGAATGTTTAAACAATTATTTGGTTAAAATATTTTCATTAAGTATAAATATCTAAAACATGATTTTGCATGACACTGATTTTTGATTGCTATACAAACATCTTCATAAACCAAGTAACCTCTGGTACAAGAAGTTCAGCGGTTCAATCAACTTTAGTCTTCCAAAGCTGGGTAAGTAAACAACAGCCCATGGGCCCAATCCTGCCCACCCCCTGGTTTTGTGAAACCCAGGAGTCAAGAATGTTTTTACATTTTTTTCAATGGTTGAATAAATTAAAAGAATATTTTGTAACACATGAAAAGTACATAAAATTCTAATGTCAAGGGCCACAAATAAAAGCTTTATTAGAACACAGCCAGGCTCATTTGTTTACATATTTTCAATGGCTGCTTTTGTGCTACAGCTGCAGAGTTGAGCAGTTGTGACAGAAACTGGATGGTCTGCAAAGTCTAAGATATGTGTTATCTGGGTTTTTATAGCAAAAAGTTTGTTGACCCGTTCTATGGCATTTACACATTCAGGCACAATTTGAGCTTCTGAATTTTTTCTATGAAATTCTGAAAAAAAATTTTTTTTTTCAGAAAGAACAGTAAGGCAATCTTGCTCTGAAAAAAATTTGACAGCTTGGGCTGATTTGAAATGACACCATTAGGTTATGATTCCAGTGCCTACTCAGCCCAGCTTGAAAGTCCACCTCCCTTAACTCATCTTCTAAATACATTAGTTATCTCCGGATGGTAAAGCTAGGTCTTACTACCCAAACTGTCCTTCCATTATTCATCTTGACTGTGTTATGGGTTTAGTTTCACAAACATTATGAGTTCATCCAAGCTTCTTGAATCATTTATAGGGACTTTCATTTTCGCTCTCAAACTCTTATACAATTTCTCTGCTTTGAATTTTTTTTTTCAACCTAAAGCTCAGAGTACGAAATGGCCTACACGCGTAAAACAAAGCCTATAATTTTTTTTAGCTTTATGACTTCAGAATTTTAAAAAATTGCTTATTTCTTGTGAAACTAAACTTAATTTTGCAGGTCACATAAGTAAGAAAATACCTTCATATCCAAGGATCTCAAAGCACCTCTGGTGGAGATACATAACCAGGTAAAAGACCATCTATTTATTTTTAAAAACTGTTTATTTCTTGGAAGAAATATTAAGTTAATGGAAAACATAAGACTAGTTAACAAACAGAGTCCAGTGCTATTTGAGTTCTGCCAATGACTCAGTTTGACTTTGGGCAAATCATCTCCCCACTGTTGCTCTTTATCTGCAAAAACTGGACTTCACGCCTATGGGAGTTGCATGGCTAATCAATGCCTGGAAAACGCATAGTGGCAGATGCTACAAAAGTGCTGAGCCTTAAAAACAAAACCACCCCACCCCCATTTGTATTCAGTTGAGGTTGAGGTTTATTGTTATTTAACATCCGAAGGCCAACACTATGTTAAGTCCAGCATGCTGCACAGTACAGATATCACCGTGCAGTAGGGATTTTTTTTTTTAATCTAGAATTTTGGACTTTATGTGTGTGTGTGTGTGTGTGTGTGTGTGTGTGTGTGTGGTTGGGGTTATTTTAGAATCCGGTAGTATATCCATACAAAAACATTAAGCTTTAAGTTGAAAATTATCGATGAATACACCTAAACCCCCTCCAAAAAAAAAAAAAAAAAAGCCCTCCCCCGCCCCTCCAAGAAATCTCTCAAAACAAGAATTCTTCTGATGTTTTTTTCCTCCCTGCAGTTCTCCATGTTACAGTCCTTGGAGGTAGAATAGGCATAAAATACTTTCACTAATAAAATATGACAAACCGCCGGATTATACGTGGCCGATTCCCAGTGATTGCCCTGCTACACAAAGCATAAAAGTAAATGCCATCATCCCCCCTTAGAACAAAAGAACTTAGGAATAAAAAACATGGAGAGGGGGGAGAAAGCAGCAATAAATAAAGGTGAGCGAAGGACCCGGTCCCCGGCCCCTCCCCAAAGCGAGTGTGGGACTAAGTACAGCTAATAAAGTGGTTCAAGGGTAGTTATTTGGAAAGGGGGCGGGGTAGCGAGGGGAGGGAGCGGGCGAGCGGCGGCCGGGGATTGCATGTTGCATACGACTTGAGGTGGCATCTCTCTCCTGTTGCCTGGACCACGCTCCCCCATTGCAGTGCTTCCCCGTTGCTTCTCTTCGCTCCTACCCTCGCGGCTTGTTTCCCCCCCATAAAACTGCTGTTGCACTGGAGGGAGTTGGGGCCGCTCCGGAGCCCCTCTGCAGCTCCTGCCGGCGGGCGGGGGAGTGGGGCTCCGGCCGTGGAGTTGGGGGGGCCGCAGCGAGCTCCGGCCTCGCCTCGGCTGCAGCTGCAAGGGAGCCGAGCTGCAGCGCTGCACCGGCCCATCATTGCGGCGGCATCGGAGTTTGGCCGCCGCCGCTCGGTGCTCAGCCCCATCACCACCGCCGCCGCCGCTGCACTGGAGTTTGGCTGCTGCTGCCCTACTTCACTCTAGTTTAGTTTCACTCACTTTACATCCGGGTTTTTTCCCTAGGCAATGGGGGCCGCAGCACACCCCGTTCCTTAGGCAAAGTGAAATAAATTCGCCGCACCGACACGTCAAGTAGTCCGCCCGCCCGAGCGCCGCCGCGGGCCCCCGCCGCCTCCCCCGCCACCGCCCCGTCGCCCTCGGGGGGTGCCCGTGCGTCCCGGGAGCCGCGGACGGAGGCGCTGGGGGCCCGGGCCGGCCGCCACACAACTCCGCAGGCGGCCCCCTCCCTCCCCGCCGTGCCCCTCTACCCCGGCGCCTCCTCTCCCCCCGCCCTCGTCCCCGCTTTCCCAGCCCCAGTCCCTCTCGCCCGGCTCTCGGGAGCGGCGGGGGCGCGCACGGCGGCGGCGGCAGCGGGCCGGCGGGGCCGCGCGGCGGGCTCCCGCGCGGGCGAGTGTGTCTGGGCCTGGGCGGAGGGATCCCCGGGCTGAGGCGGCGGAGGTGCTGCGGCCCGGGGCCGGGTGGTGAATGGGCTGGTGGTGCTCGCTGCTGCTGCTGAGAGGAGGAGGAGGATGAAGAGTTGGGCTTGTTTGTCTCCCACAGTTTCTCTCCTGCTGCTCTGATTTACCCGCTCCTATTCCGGCCCGGGGCCTGTGTGTGTCCCTCCTGGAGGAGGAGGAGAATCCAGTTCCTCCCCCCACCCCCTCCTCCCCACCCCCCCTTTGCCTGGGGAAGAGGAGGAAAGAAACAGCCCAGAGAGAGAGAGAGAGTGAGTGAGAGAGAGAGAGAGGGAGAGAGAGAGGAGAGGAAAGGAGGAGGAGGAGGAGGGAGAAGGGAACAACCTACCATCTTAACACACTAATATCTAAAAAGTGCGAGAGGCCCAGAGCAGCAGCAGAAGCAGCAGCAGCAGCTCCAGCTTCTTCCCTCCCTCCCCATGAAGAAGAGTTCCCTCCTCCTCCTCCTCCTGCTTCTCCTGCTCAGAGTTCCTGCCTCCAGCTGCCAGGGGGGACAGCCAGCCAGCAGCAGGAGGGTGCAGTATCCCAGCTTTTCCATTCTCTCTTCTCCTCACTCTCCTCTCTCTTTTTTTTTTTCTTGAGTAGCTCTATTTCCCCTCCCTCCCCCCTTCCCCCTCTCCCTCTCTCTCTGTCTTGTCTCTGGTGTTTGTCTCTGGGAGGAACAGGGGCTGCTTGCTTGGAGTTTGTTGTGGGGGGAGGTAGGGGGAGGGGAGGGGTGTGTGGGAGGGAGGAGGGAAGGGGGGGTGTTCTCGCCAGGACCCCTCAGTCAACTTGAGATTTGAGCAATAACTTCCCCTTTGGGGCGCCCCCCTGCGTGCCCTTCCTATTCCTCCCCCCTAAAAAAAAGACAATGGAAAAACCTTGTCTCCCCCCCCCCCTTCCTCCCCTTCTGCCCTCCACCCCTCCCCAGGATAAATTGGAAGTAAGTTTATGAGCAGCCTCGGGAGCCTGGGCGCTGAGTGCTGGGCCGGAGCGGGTGACAGAGGCGGCGCACCGGGGGTGGCGGGGAGGGGGCGTCACATTGTCCCGGCGGGGGGCCGGGGAGGGGGCCGCCGGCGGGGGCGGGGGGCGCGGAGCCTTGTCCGCCCCCTTCGGCTCTCCCTCGGCCGGGGGATGGTCGCTTTGGCTTTTTCATCACCACCTCCCTCCCCGGGATGCTGTCGGGGGGAAGTTTTTATTATGATTATTTATTTAATTTTTTTTTTTTTTTTTGAAAACCATCTTGTTTGGTGACTGAGGGATCTGGTTTAAAAAAAAAAAAAAAAGCTGCGGCTGCTGACGCTGCCGGGCCCGAGTGTGTGTGTGTGTGTGTGTGTGTGTGTGTGTGTGTTGGTGCATTTGTCTTGGGTGGCCGGAGCAGCGTTGGGGAAATTCCGCTTATTCTTCTTCTTCTGCAACTTGTTATTCCGGAGAGTCTGCCTGCACCCCTCACCCCGGGGCCGGCCCTCCCGCACTCGCCCCCGCCGCCCGCGGCCGCGGGGCGCCCCCGGGACCCCGCGCGGGCCGGGGCCGGCAGGCCGCTCTGAGAGGGGCCGCGGCCGCCCCTCCCCCGCCCGCGCCCCCGCCGGGGGGAGGGGCGCGCGGAGTGGGACTCTTTCCGTTTGGTCCAGCCCCGTCGTGCACGCAGTTCCCAACACTTCTCGTCATCTTCTCTTTGGTCTCTTTATTCTGCTGAGCGGTGCTGTTAGGATTTCTTTTTTTCCCCTGACCACGTTCGCGATGGTGGGTAGCAGCAAGGTGGCCCTGGTAGGGGAGGGGTTCATAGCGAGATTGGGCACCGGGGGAAGAATGTCTCCTTTCAACTTTGTCTGTGGCTTGCACCTCGGGAGAAGGCCACACGCCGGTTGTGGGGTGCAGATGTGCCGAGAGTGATTTCTAAGTAGTTGAGTTGTTGAGATGAGGATACGACTGCTAATGGTAGGCAGGTTTTGTTTTCATTGGTGAATCTGGTGTCATCATATTCCGGTCATATGCTGAAATATTCTTTGTTTCGGTCTTGAAGTAGAGGATCTCACTCTGCACGTCCACACTGTGTTGTTTTTAAATGATGTCTCTGCATGTGTGGCTTTCTAGAATTTCAAATGTGAGTTAAGGTCCGGCCGTGTGTGGGCCCCAGCACTGGCCTTGACAGTGAACTTCGTGGCTGTGTTTTGGATTTCAAAGATTTGCCCCATAGCCAGGGAGCAAGTTGTGCATTTTTGTTAGTATAGTTGTCAGGAATGATGCTTTAGCTGGGGACGTTGGAGAAGGAAGAACATTTATATATTCATAATTGATAGTTGAATATTAGAATCAGATTAATTTGGGCTGATGAAAGTTTTTTTTTTTTTTTTTTTAAAGCAGTTGTGCACTCTAGGAAGGAAGCCTTTTCATAGGCACACTTTATAGGGGTTCTTTAGGGCTGAGAGCTGGAATATCTCCTTTTATAGAGGATGCTCATCAACATCTGTAAGCTTCATTGAGGGCCTGGTAAAGAGACTGAAATTGGGGCTAAGACATCTGAGTGTACTTTTCAGTGTTTATGACGTTTGTTTATATTTGGTGTTCACTTATGTTTGGGAAGTAGAAACAAATAGGTCAGCTTTTCATTTGGTTTTGAAGACTAACCCCCTCCCCCTTTTTTTTTAAGTTTCACGATTTACTTGGTTTCACAGTGTTGTAGAAAACCGTTACTACATTTTTACTGGAAATACTATCATTCATTTTCATTTTGGTAAGTTCCTATTCTTGTTTTTCTGTCTCCACTTGTATATGGGATCTACATTGTGGGCTTAAAACGAGCTTATTAGGGGCTATTTAAAATGTTTGAAGAATGCATTTTAAAAATCACAGGACATAACTTTTGATGGCAAAGAGGGAATTTTTGTGTGCAGTTACACTCATATTTATTAAAAAATAAAAATCTGTACTTAAGTTCTGTAGATGTATAACTATCAAATGAAGAGCATAGTAATAGTGGAGAAAATTTTCAAAATACAAACTTTCGACTAACATGTTAAAAATATTCCAGGTGTTTTTCTTCATGTCAGACTTTTGCTTTTGTTAACATTATAGGATTTGCAGTATGACTGGCATTGCTTGGCTGGCCATAATAATCTTTTGCTTGAGTGCGTTTGAAACATAGTTTTTAGATAATTTTGCAAGCTTTGTTTAAGCATTTTATACTTTGGACTCAGGCAGGTCTTTGTGGAATTGGGATAGTAATAGATTAAAAAGACTCCTACCTATGCCAGATTTTATTTTTAAGAGGCATAAGTGATGGACGGGCCCTATGTTTTTTAGCTTTGAAGGGTCCATCCTTTTCCCCATTCAATCACTGGAAGAAGCTGCCTTAGAAATACTCTTCTTCTGCTTACATGAAGAGCTCTAATTGCCATCCAGCAGGAGGTGCTACAGCAAGATAAAGCAAACTGAATTTTCAGGGTCTTGCTATTTATTACAGCTCACTTAGCTTCAACTAAGCAACAGGATTAACACCTTAAAGTTCCAGAGAGATTTGAGTAAGTCCATTTAAAAATTTTGTTAATAAGTTACATTTGCTGTTTGAAACCGAAATCTTTGAATGCTTTTTACCTTCTTACAATATTATACAAAGTAGATTTGTTATTGTGGATAGCTTATGGGTGCTTGCTTAGGTACAGAGTGATATAGAATTATTTTATTTGGATGAGGAGTTGGTTTTGTGTTGGTGAGTGGGGTGTTGAACACATTTTTAAAAAGTTATGAGGAATGGCTATACACAAAAGTATTTTGTATGACTTGGGACTTCAGGTTTTGTGGTCACCCCTATAGTATTAATAAAATTAGGATATAGAGTACTTCAGATTTTAGAAAGATACTGTGTGGGGAAAAGTTGAGACTTTTTGTGTTGATTTTTTTTCTTGAATCTATGGATAGTGATCCTAATAGATAAATTATTAGGCACTCAACTTTATAAATATATATAGTTGATGTATTTGAGTTGGCCTCCAAAAACTGAGATTCTTGAGCTGTAAGTAAAGTTACATCGGTGGGTATAGGTCACTGCTCATATGTCCATTAGTAACACTTAACAGTACTCCATAAAAATAAAAGTAATTTCATACTGTGTTTCCCCGGAAGTAAGACCTAGCTGGACAATTAGCTCTAATGTGTCTTTTGGAGCAAAAATTAATATAAGACCCAGTATTATATTATATTATATTATATTATATTATATTATATTATATTATATCTGGTCTTGTATTATATAAGACCTGGTCTTATATACGACCCGGTCTTATAGGAAAATAAGACCGGGTCTTATATTAATTTTTGCTCCAAAAAACGCATTAGAGCTGATTGTCAGGCTAGGTCTTATTTTCGGGGAAACACAGTAGCATTTACAGCACATGGTTGTTTGAAACTCCTGTTAGTGTTAGGTGAATTGGTTTATCACTAGAAATATGCTACTGTGGTGGCTTGTAAAGTTTTATATCAAAGTTTAAAAACTTAGAATGTGTAGAGAATTTGATGAACCTGCTTTGAACTTTGTTTTCTAGGCATACGGTTGTACTTTTTACTTGGTAAGATGAAATGAGATTATAACATGTGAAAGTTCTTTGTAAATTGTCAGAAGCCATGCAGATGTTAAGTTGTTGAGATAGGTAACCAATTAATACATGGACAGAAGCATCTGTCTTGAATGTGCTAACTTTCGCCATATCTTTTGGGAAGTGAGTGCATAAAAAGTGCACCCTGAACACCTTATGATTTTTTTCTTTTTTAAATACTGCTGTGGTTACCAAAAAGCTCTTTGTTACAGTTTTGAAGCTTTGTTTAAAAATGCTGCCTAGGCAGTTTCTCATAATTCAGGAAAAAGATCCTTTTTCCTTTTGTAGATCTTGTGAGATGTGTAACCCCTATTAGTTTTTCTTCATTTCTCCATTGATGTGATAGCAGTTGATTTTAGTGAATATTTAAATTCCTGGATTCTTCTATAGACTCTTATTTACACACATAGTAACAGATGTCATAGTTAAGGTTTTGATTGTTTTGATTGATTCTGCTAACTTTCTGAAAAATTCCAACTAAAGCTTAACTTCTTTCAAAGTGAAGATGTATATCTGTATGCATTAGTATTACGTACATGTGTATATCTTTTTTTTTCTGTTTTAGAGGGATTCATGAGGAAATGACTAGTCAAATCTTGAGGAGTACACTGAAATATTTTTGTGTAAAAATAACTCAAAAGTTTGAAACTCAGAGCCTTGAGTTGTGACTTTCTTAACAGACTCTGCTCACAATTTTGGACCAAAATAAAATAAAATACAATAAAATATGTGTTTATGAGCATATCAAAAGGTGTAGTATCTTAAATTTTAGAAGTGGTTGTTCTTTATGAAGTAGCTCCAATTAGTAAACTTGCTTCTGTGAAGAGTGAGAAAAACATTTAACTGTTTAGATAAAAATGAAACCTTTCAGGGTAATATTAAGTTTTGCGTCCCACAGACAGTGAATACTAAGGCTTTTCTTGAGGAAATGCCCAAGTTAAGGTTATATTAATGTGCTTTTAAATTTTGTATCCTTAGTATCTTATTGCTGAAGGCTTTCGTATTTAATTACTATTCAAAGGAGAAAAGGAAGAGATTAAAGTTTTAGGTCTCTAACCTTTGACAGAATTCCTTTATATCTGTATTCAGAGCTGATTTCTTGAAATATGTTTGAATCTTCATATTAATCTGTGCTGGGAAATATTAATGATTTATGTTAACGTCTCAGGAACTTCTATACATACATTTTTTTTGTAGGCTCTAAATGTTCTTAAGGAGCATAGCAATATATTCTGATCACTTTAACTTTACCAGGTGTGCATTTTTGCTGCATTGAGATTATTTTTTAAAAGAGGTAATTTGTTAACACTGCATTAAATTTATTATAGATAATTATTTCTTAAATAGCATATGTTTTCTTCTCTGTGTGTATATGTGGACATACTATGTTGTAGGCTTTCATGTAATATTTATTTGTGTATCAAGTTTTTGAACAGTTATCTTTTGTAATGATGTTGAAATAGACTTACAAGAATAATTTTTATATTACTTGTCTATCAATTCAGCCTTAAACTAGGGTGGTGGTGAACTATTCTCTTTTAGAGATAGTATGTGAGGTTCAGTCAACCTTTGGGCTTTTCTAAAACAACTGCCTTACACTAGACACTTGTTTGGCACTTTGAATACCTCTCCACTTCTCTCCCTGCAATACACTGCAAGGCCCCCCACTTTTATAAATAAAAAGTAGTGAGCAGGTCTCGATGGAAACTATTCTTTCCTATATTTTGGGATCATCTACAGAAATGATTTTCTGCTTTTAAGTAGACAAAAAAGTGAACCGGTAATGTGGAGATAGGAAGGGGATGGGCCCTAACAGGTTGATCTAGGTTTTATTTTGACTCTTGTCTGTGGGCCTAGGGGAGAAAAATAACTTAAACATAGAAGCCAAAAAGATGGGTTTTGTTTTATTGTTTTGGCTGCATTGAGAATACAAACTGTCAGTACTTGAGGAGACGGAGCAGCAGAAAGGAATTGATTTTTTCTACTGCAGATCCAAATATTGTTAACCATGTGTATCTCTAAAGCAGCACACTTACAAATCAAACTGTAGTTGATTCTTTCACTCAATTAACAGTGAGAACCCTAAACTATTTTTTTTTTAAATTTTAAATAAGTGCCAAAAACTTCAGTGTAATGAAAATAATTTCCTGATAAAAGTGGGTGATAGTAACCATGGCAACTGCTATCTCTGGTCTTATGGACAGTATATTGTATTGATGAAGCTTCAGATCCTGTAGTTGCCTGTCACTTTTATGGTGAAATGTAGTAGCATGTGTTGCAGGTGATTTTTAGCTGGATTGTGTTAAATTTGTTTGCCAGCTTATCTTCCCTTGTTAGGAATTTCTTGGATTGTATTCTACAGCATGTTTGTGAAGGTGCTGTTGCCTGAAAATAATCCACCACCTGTGTTAGGCCTCCTGATGCAGATTGCACATAGTTCTTTCCCAGCCTCCTCCTTCAGTCTTACAGAATCTAAGAGGGGTGTGTATAGAAACAGTATATACATAAATTACAGCTTCAAGTTCTTTGTTTGGGTTTGGACATGTTATTGATAGCTTAAAAAAAAATCCCTGTGTTTTTGGAAAAGGTCAGTAGATGAGAGAAATGGGTCTGTAGTTAGAATACATTTTTCTAAGTGTTCTTTTCAGACACGTGTGTGGGAAACGAAGGGTAAGAGTGGAGGGCATAAATTTTGAGAAGGACTTGACAAAATAGGAACTTAAGTATAACTGTGGTTTTTTGTAAGTAATGTTGTGTGTATTGTATTACTATAAAAATATATTTCCTAGTGGCAGTATTAGCGTATGGGAAATGTTTTCTTATGATAATTTTCTTTTAAAAAACTTATTTATAAAACAATTTGAAAGACTGCTAAGAGAAAAACCTGGTAAAACAATTAAAAATTTTTGAGGGGTGGGGAGGGTATGGATAGAGAGCTTTGAAACTGATCCAACCAAACTTTAAGAAAATTGTTTTTAAAATTATGTTTTTAAATACAATTTTAAAATTATATCAACTCTTCCTGTTTTCTAAGCATTTTTTATATGCTTATCCTGTATAAGTTTCTTCTAATGTGAAAATGTTGATCTAAATATTGATTCCCCCCCCCCCCCCATTATGTGCTAAAGAAACTCTGCCAGAACAGCCAGCAAACAAATTAGATCTGAATTTGATTAGGACCTGATAAGACCTATTCAAATTGTGCTACGTAGTTCAGACTTTCTTGAAACTTACAGTCTGGTAGGGTGAAGTGGTTTACTTACTACAAGTCCCAGGATGCATTGTGATTTTTTTTTTTTTTTTGCTTAACTCCAGATTGCATGCTGGGACCTGTAGTAGATTTATACAGCACAGGGAATCCTTTCCTCTTGTCTACTCCATTTTATACATAGCTTCTCAAATCTCTTAAGAACTTTCTGCTAAGTAAAGTTTGATTGCTAGTATCATGATTATTATGTTGCTGATATCCTAAAGTGAATCTTCAGGAACACCTTTGTTAATTTACCTTAGATTAGTTTCTTGTTTTTTGAATCAGCTACTCCAAGATTTGTATGTAAAATAACATATATGTGTGTGTGTATATATATTCAAAACTTGACCTAGAAATTGCAAATTTTTCGTCTGTGACGATAGAGGTCTTTTTATAATTACATCATTATTGATTGCTAGTATGGACATTAGAAGCCTATTATTGTAGGGCTTGATACATATATGGTGTTCTCTTTTATTTGAATGGAGATAGTTTATTCAGTATTTAAAGTTGGATGGAAGGATTTTTTTGTGTGTGTGCCAACATTTAAGTTCAGAGTGTTTTGGTTCTTCTGTAATAACTGTCAACATCTTGAATCACAGTATTTTAAATGGAAGATAGATTTCTGAAAATAAATTTAGTTTTAGTGTAAATTTAATACTTAAAGGTGTAGTATGAAAGGCGGAGAAATTTAATAATTTGCTTGTATTTTCATTTATAAAATTTAAATTTCTGTCCTGAAGGTTCAGTGCTTTACTTTATTAACTAATATCAGTATCGTTGCAGGGACTAAATGTTAAAATTTGTGACAGTGCCTCTCACAGTGCCAGGCACATAATAAAGGCTCAGTAAATGTTTAGAATTTGCAGCAGCAGTGGTAGTAGTGGTTATTGTTATTTTAAAAAATAGTATACTTCACATTTTTTCTTCTCTCTTTATTTTATTATTTAATCAGAAGCCCAGGCTGTTCTAACAAGACCTTGAGATTTCTGGCCTATGGTAATGATGTGGCAATTCCTTAGAATTTTTTGCTGTAAATAAAATATCTTTGCACATCATTTTCTCCCTAAGTGATGGATATATGCCCAAAGTAGACAACCAGCCAGTAGCAGCATTTTGACCGGATTCAGCTCTGCATTAATTACTCCATGCCATTGTACCACAGCCTTTGGTTGACTTTGGAAAGTTCAAAAGACAATGAAAATTTCTCTGTTCATAATGTTTGCACTGGTAGCATATCCAGACTAGTTGATTAATGAAAATAAGATGCTACAAAAATGTTCTTTGCATCACAGAGTATGTAAACGTGGAAAAATTCTGTTGTGTTTTGAAACATGAACCAATCTATCACCACAGTTCAGTGTTACAGGATTGATGTATTGGAGGCCAGTGAGCAGCCCCAGAAAGAAAATGTAGTTTCAGGTCTGTGAGTTGTACTTAAAATGTTAGGTTAAAAGAAATCATAAGCCTTTACATTAGTTTTCTCTTTTTGGACACTCTAAATTCTTTTAGGCTCTGAAAAAATATGTAGGGTATTTTTATCTGCATAGCTGGTCCCTTTTAGCTTTTAGAGAAGAGAAAGGGACACCTGGGAATATTGAAAAAAGTAAGCAGAAGTTGCGATGTATTAGTTTTGAGTGTATGCAGAATCAAGGAAGTGTCTTTCCTACCTTATTGGCCAGTATATACTCCAGCTTTTTTCTTTGTGCAGAGTTCCTCAGATATTATTGCTGAGGGCTGCTGTGTTTATTTAAGAAAACTCTGTCTTTAGTAGTAATTAGTTTAAGTACTTGTTTACACAACAAACCAACCCACTGTAATACTAACCTTTTTTCCTTATAAATATGAACTGAAATTTGTTAATATTTGTATATTAGACATTAAATAGATTTTTTTAGACCTGTCAAAATTTATGGTATCTGGTCTGATGTGTTTCCACATTGTGAAAGGTTTTATTTATTTTTTATTAACTTGTGTTTTCAAGACCTAATATTAAAATGAAATAAATTCAGTAGTTACAAAGAAGTTAAATACAAAGGGCTAAATAGAAGGGGAGAATGGTTTCTGGTATTAATTGGCTGATGCAGGAAATATCAGGTTTGCATGAATTCCCCTTATCTACCTTTTATAGTTACAGCATTTGTGTAATTCCTGAAATACTAAAGTTAGAAATAAGAAAAGGAAATGAGAGTAAAACTGGCAGACGTGTAATTCCCTATAGTCTTTTGACTCACCTAAATTACTGAGCACAATTTTCTGCCTTTTTTTTAAATGAAATGTCCCAGGCCAATATAAATGAAACAGTTGTGATGATATCAAAAGACCTGGCTGTAAGACCAGTCCTGTCACTAGCTGTGCACTCTTGGGAAATTCAACCTTGCCGGGCTTTAGTTTTCCCAGTGGTAAAATGGGCATAATAGTAAAAGCCTGCTTGACTAAGCTGTTAAAAGGAGTAGATGAGGTAGTACTCACGAATGTGCTTTATAGACTACAGTAGTATATAAATTGAGTTATTAATCACTAATAGATGGCTGGGTTTTAAGATATTTGTTTATGTCATGTTAATAATGTTAATATTTCTAAAAATTTAAATGTATGAATTAGAGTCATAATTTGTGACCTGGACACCCTATCACCACCACCACCACCATGGCCAATAGACAAGCTCTTAACCTGTGTTTACAGCATTGTTCTTGATAGTATGTGCTGATGAATTTGTGTGTGTGTATATGCTTATATGTATATACTAATGTCATAAATGTATTGGTGTGTTATGGTAATGAAAAGTTTTAATTATGGGCTTTCATGTTGAAAATATTTCTGTGTGTTAATGTACAAACGAGAGAAATGGCATAAACAGATATGAGACTTTAAATATTTGGCAAACTGTGAACAGTTTTCGTAACTTAAGGTTATCTATTGTTATAATATTAATAATAACACTAAGTTCACATTTACTGATTATTTCATTATGTATAGTCCTAAGTATTTTTACATATAGGATCACATTTAATTTTAATCCTCACAGAAATATTCTGCGGATTTACTATTACTGCCTTACCCCTATTTTACAGATGAGAAAATGAAGGCTTCCCTGGAATCACAAAGGTAGCAAATGATACAACCTAAATTTAAGTTCAGGTTTGATTTCAGAGCCTCTTCTAGTAAGTGTCCATACTACTATACTAAACTGTGTAATTCCATAGAAAGTGAATTACTGAAGAAGTTTTCAGTTTACTGAAATGCCCATAGTTATGAGGTATCATTTTGAGAATGTTTCATGTTGATTTTGGTTTGGGTTAGATTGAATTATTTTGGAAACAGTAAGCATTGGAATGCAGTGGAAATGAAGGCATTTGGGATATGCCCATCAGTGCCTATTGGTGCGAGTGGGGTTGGAAGTTTTTCTTAAAGGTTGGAAGTTGGGCACGTTAGCATGGTTATTTTATACATTTTCTTAGTAGGTGCAATATGTAGTTTACATTTGCTATTTCAATTAGTCCTTATGTAGCTATCAACATTTTTGAAGATTTGATGACAAGTATCCTTTCTTTTAAAAAATATAAAGGCAGTGCATTTGAGTTATGAAAGTAATTCTAACAATATAGATATGTATAAAGTAGAAAGGTAAAGTTATCTGTTCCCATTCTCCTTTTAAACTTTCCCGTGTAGTTCAATATGTATAATATATATAAATATTTACAAAAAACAGATTATACCATAATACCATCTTGAAATTTACTTTTTTTTCCCAAGTGGCTATTTTAAAAACTTGCTATTTTTAAAAATAAGGCTCAGGTGGGAAGTGGGAGTGAGCTTGGAAGGAGAGAGGTGGGTACGATTTTTACATTGAGATTATAAACCTAATACCCTAGAATGATTATTACCTATGGGCTAAAAGCATTCTAAGTACTTTTTACTTGTGCCTAATGCCTTAGAGATAGTCATTGTTATTTTTAAAACTTTAAAAAATGTTAACCAATCTAAAATGACAACATTGTTTTCCGTCCTGCGCAAGTAATTTAGGAGACATTATTTTCAGAATTAAATTCTGCTATTTTATTCTGGTAGCTACTTACAAAGAGATTTGGTTTCAGATAACCTTTTTTAAAAAAAAAACGAAAAACTGGTGGTCTCTCTTCTTGGTTGTTAGGAGACATTCATTCAGTATTTACAAAGTAAAGTAGGATTTCAAACCAAGAAAATACTTGTAGCATTGTAATTAATAGAAACTCAAACCAGTATTGCTTCATCAGCATACAGGTACCCTGCATAGGAATTAGTCCTGGTCACATCTGCATTTGAGCAATGTTGCCTGACCTCGCCCCCGTCCCTGTCCTTACTCAATCATCACCAGATGCTGTACTGGTAACCCAGCATTTTTTAAAACAGTAAAGAAAAGAAAAGGGAAATTATTGGATGTGCCAATAATTTATCAAGGGTCGACAATTTTTTTTTTCTGGCATTATATAAAAAAGGCATACACAAGGCCTAATAGTTTACATTAAATATAATCTTTAATTCTGGCTTTGAGAGTTTTAATTTGTTGGTATAAGGTTATTAGTTATAATTCACCTTTGTAATTTTTAAATTAAAAAATTTTATTTCATAGTTAATAACTTTTTCTTTATAGCGTTAAAAAAAAAAAAAGCCTTTCTAATACTAGAATGCACTCATTGTATCTAAGGTGCTCTATGCTTCTTTAGACCCAACTTAAGTGAAGTGCTGGAGCTGGCCTTAAAATTCTAAGAATTGGATTTGGTAGTACGTAACAGTTTATTTAAACTATAGCACAGTTAAAGTTTTAACAAGCCAAGTTAAGAGTATTTCTCATTGGTAGCATTCATATATGCTTTTCATTTTGTATAGCTCAGACCATGCTGTAAAGTATTTTATTATTTCTCATAATAGTCTTATAAATGTATAAAGGGCTCAGTTCATGTCATGGATGGTAAGACTGAGGCAGAGACAAGAATTTAAGTAAGTTAATGTCAGAGCCTAATTTTCCTGATTCTCTTATTTTAGTTTTTGTCTCCTTAACCTGTAGTCTCCAAATTTTTAAACATTATGGCTACCAGTCGATGTATATTTATATATACTTTTCTGAACCTAGTATTTTATGTATGTTATAGAATGTACAGGAAATTTGAAACTTAAAAAAGGATGAGAGTTTAAAATACAAATTGTAATAATTTCTTCCCATGACCCCCTTTTTTCCCCAGGGTAGGTGAACCCACGTAGAGACTAGTGCTTTAGATAGGCCATTTTTCTGCAGAAGAGGAAACCATGGGGACACCTGAAGGACAGTTGATTGATACAAGGTGTGGGCCTTTCAAGTTGGAGTGATCTTTCGCAGCTTTTGAATTTTAAAGATGGAGAGTAAAGGCCTTGAGAGAGGTGGGCTTAAGAGACAGAAATATAAGCCTTATGTGTTTTCTTCCGAGTTGACCAAAGCGGGAGAAATAAAGGCTGCCTACCCGGACAGCTCCTACTCCCACTATGGAGATGGCAGTGCCTTTTTCTGTTGTTGTTAGGCAGTTTATAGAATGCAGGATAGCTTGGTAAGCGTCTTCTCTGTGCCTGATATGACGTAACATTGTGGAGTATGCAGCACGCATGTTAAGTACAAGTGGTTGTATTTGGCTTTTTGCTGCAGCATTTTTGAGGATGTCTTAAAAAGCAATTATCACTCGATAGAGTTGGATATGTGAAAATGATTGAAATCATCATTTCATGGAAACCAAACTTTGTAACTTGAATTATTCTATTTAGTATTTGTTTACTTCTCTTCTTCCCCCCCCCCTTCTCCCCCCCTCCCCCAATACCTCAGAGCAGAATTCTTTTTCTGAAAGGAACAGATGCTGTTAACTTATCAGGACCTGATACTAAAAAGCCTACAAAAATCTTTGTGCTGCTTATTTTCTTTATTTAATCTATATGCAAAGCATATTGTAATTATTGCTGTTAGAGGGTTTTAAGCTAATGGTTCCTTCCCACCCTTTTTGTGCTTGGGGAGATAGATTAAGAATGCCAAATTGGCAAGTTGGTATAAAGAAATAATGACCACTGAAATAAAACAGGAGTTCAAATCAAAAGCAAACCAGATACAATGTAGAATGAAAATATCTTTTAGTAAAATGTTAGCATGCTGTACTTGGAACAGATGCCACATTAATTCAAAAGAGAGCCCAGAAAATGTGGCAACTTTACGATGTCAATGGAGGGAGCTGCAATAGTTCCTGTTCTCATTGTGTCAAGTTCTCAGTACTTCTAGGTCCAGTCCTGTTCTTCTGTATATTTATTTTCTGTATCTGTTACATGTTAGTATAAAAATATTAACTTTATGCTTAATATTTTTATTTATGTAATTAAATATATTGTCATACTAATAGACATTAGAGTGAAAAGCCTAATGACTTGTAATACAACAGTAATGATTCTTGTTTTAAATATGCATATCAAGATATGCAGAATCTGAAGCAAAAATGGACTTTTTTCTGCACCCTTCAAGGCACATTTATGATAATAAGGTAATTTAAGAATTGAGTCTTTCAAAGAGGCCTAGTGGTTTTTGAATGTAGGATTTGGACAAGTTACAAAACTATGAGAATTTTCCATTTTTTTTCTCATTTAAATTTGTAGTTATCATTGGACATTTGTTATGATTTTTAAGTAGCTTAGATTCATTCATTCCTTTTGTGGTTTTTTTTTTTTATGGTGTTTGGGAAGAAGAAAAAAGGGTGATGGAAGGGTACTATACACACTTGGATACTTCCAGAGTGACATTCATTTTATAGAAGATTGTACTGGGACATCTCTGAATGGCCTGTTCCTTGCAGTGCATGGTTAGTGTGGGTCTGAGTGTGGAGAGAGATGGGCTAGGGGCTCTTAACCAGATTTACAGTGTGCCACTTCCTGAACAGTGTAATGATCTAATCACCAGGGGCATATCCTGTGTGCCTGTAAAGTCTGGTGCGCATGCTTAGAAAAGCACTACAGTTTTCTCTCAATTAGTCAAAGTATGAAGGCTTACAATTTTAGTAATTTTGTTGAAAAGGTTAAAAGTTCTGTTTTCATGCAATTCAGGTGAAGGAAAGTTTTTAGCGTGGCAATAGAGCACAGTATTGGCACTGGAGCTGGAGCCAGTCTGCATGGGCTCAAATCCTGCCTTTGCCCTGTATTAGCTCTGACCGTGGCCAAATCACTTCACCCTTTGTGTCTCTGCGTCAGTTTCTTTATCTGTAAAATATGAATAAATCATAGTGCCCATCTTCAAAGATTGTTATGAGGAATAAATTAGTTAATGTGTTAACTGTGAGAAGTGCCTGACACATTGTAAGTGCTAAATGAATGGTAGCTGTTATTAGGTATTATTACTTACCTTTAATTCTGGACTCCTTCCTTCTCTTCTCAAGGCTTGGTACAAATGTTGTATAGTGGGAAAAGAGCCTTATCTTTGGCATCTGACCCCTGGATTGGAATATCAGTGCAACCTCTTAAAATTTGACTGTGTGACCTTGGACGAATTATTTATATTTAAGCTCCCTTCAACAAAAATGTTCCATACAT
The DNA here is from genome assembly GCF_964194185.1 of Rhinolophus hipposideros. Classification (NCBI taxonomy): domain Eukaryota; kingdom Metazoa; phylum Chordata; class Mammalia; order Chiroptera; family Rhinolophidae; genus Rhinolophus; species Rhinolophus hipposideros. Next base: position 13,945,784 of record NC_138056.1, read on the forward strand.
GCTGTATATCAAGCACTGTGCTGTTCACTTGGCCTTAACTTTCTCTATGATCTAGGGATGACAATACCAACCTCCTTGGATTGATGGGAAGATTAAAGGGGGAAGTCTTAAGACATTTGATAAGAAATAGCTGCTATTATCATTGTTATTATTATTACAGTCCCAGTAAAAGTTTATGGGAAAAGAGTAAATACAGGAACAGCGTAGCTGTAAAGGAGAGTATTTTCCTGAAATGTCATGGTGAGAAAAGATAATGGATGGGAAAGTGTATCTATAAGTTTTTGTTTGTGAATCCCTCTGAGAGAAATAGAAAATACATGGGAATATGTCAGATTTAACAGAGACTTTAAAGAGTATTTCAGGGCATTTTATTAAAACCCTTAGTGATACAAGCCTTTTTTTGCACCAAGAGATGATGCAGCTTATAGTAGGTCATTTAGCATCAAGGCAGTGGTGGACTAGTTATTGTAACTCAGAAGTCCAAAGTACTGATTCATTAGCTGGTCAGTCCGTTGGGTCTACTGCTCAGGATAAATTGTGTGTGTGTGTGTGTGTGTGTGACCCTTGAGAGCACATGCTTGGGTGTAGTAACTCATGGAAACAATTACAGAACCCCAGAGATAAAAAAACAAACAAAAAGAAAGTGGCACACAAGTGCTTTCTAGTAATGATGGACACAGTTTTATTTGCCTTCTGATTTGAGGCATTTTGCCTTTGTGAAATTTTCTCTCATCTGGTGCCTGGTCTTTTCTTATGGTAATTGTTATTTTCTTTCTATATGTAATCATTGTTACCTATGTTGAGTCTAGAAAATGGGCCCGAGAAATTGATTGTGATAAAAGCCACTTTTTAAGTCCTGCCTTACAGTGATCTCAGAATTCAGATTTTTTTTGGGGGGGGTGTAAGGAATTTGTGATTTTACTATATGCATTAGTATGTTTGTATGTATATGTGTGAATATGTATGTATGTATGTATCTGGTAACTGAAACCAGTAATTGAGGAATGGGGAATGATCAGTAAGCGCAAAATAGAATTAATTTTACCCTTTCACTACAAATTTGGATCAGAAGCTTTTTTGATCTTTGATCTATATAGTTTTTTTCTGGGATTCAACAAAAATATTTGTAATAGCTTATTTTAAAATATCCTGAATGTGGCGTATATTACCAGTGGGGAGTATTTGAGTTAAAGTAGAATACAGTTAGCCCTTGAAAGCCGCTTGGAATTGCGCAGGTTCACTAATGCGCGAATTTTTTTCCTCTCTTTTATAAGTTCAAACCCATGTTGTTCAAGGGTGAATTATAATAACTTCCATTAACTTTTTGTTCTCATGTATCCAACTGCACCATTTGATAAAGTCCTTGTAGGTGGGGAGAAGTAGTTACTATATTTTATTTTGTCTGTATTCCTAAAACATTGTTTCTGCTTTCTGAACAGAAACTCCGACACATTTATTTTGATAAAGTCCTGTACTTCAGCTCAACAAATATTTTAAAAATTAGGCAATTAGAGCAGGATGTGTAGTTTTCTTCCAGTTAATAAAGTTGTAATGTTATTTACAATCGCCAGAGTGGTCGGTAAGTAAAACTTTGCAGTTTTAGGATCAGCATAGTGTATGTACAGTGTTACATACAGCTTGTATGTAGGGCTTGTGTGCAGGGCTTATACAAGTTGCTTCTCTTGGGCAAATGGAATTGTAAAAAGTTTAGAAGTTAATTTCATTTTAATAAACACAGGAGTTAGAAATACACCCTATGGAGTCTTTGGGGTCGATTTAAAGAATTCCACAACTTTCAAAATCAGTTTGCCCCTGCCTGATTTGTAAAAGGTGGGGCTGCTTGTGACAAGGCTGGACTGTTCCACTTGGTGCAGGAAATGTCTGGTTCTGTGGTGCTTTAGCTATTTCCTAGATCTGCCATCGATTGTGCCCCTCCGTAGCCTTCCCTCTCCCCTCTTCCTGACTATGTCTTCGCAGTCTCTTTTCAGCGCACGCTATCTCCAGTCTGCTGTTCATCACTTCTTCCAAAGCCACCACCATCTTATTCGATTTCTCTTAAAAACAGAACAAAACACCATTGTAATCATTAGTTTTTAAAGAGAGAGAGCTGTTATCAAGACCCAAAGGTTTTAACAGTTTGTGGACCTCCTCATTTTGGGCCTGCAGCCAGGAGTTGGATAATAGCTAGCTGAAAATGGCTTGTGAAGTAACAGTATTTGTGAAACATGTTATATCTCGACTAAGGGAGAGAATAGGAAAAGACCTTTTCACCTCAGAAGTTGCTGTATTTTCTGGTCGGGGGTGAGGGAGGGGGCATGGTGGCTAGGGGGCAGCCTTGTTACTTAAGGGAAATTTAGGAAGCATTAACGTACTAGATTGCTCACAGTAGTCCTGTGGACCTAACTGGAGAAGAAAATGGAAATGTTGGTGTTGCTGATTCTGAAATTATTTTGATTTAGTACTAGAGAGGGCTAGTAGAATTTCTTCTAGTTTGTAAAATACAAAATATGACTATGATGCCTTGTTATTATGTATTGATTGTTTACATTTCATTAATTGGTAGTTGCAGAACAGCAGACCCTTTACAGATTTCTCCTAGTAGTAGTTTTCAGCTGTTAACTGAATTGTTTTGGTAAGAAGAGTAAAACTTGGAAATGAACTCTGGTTACATGTTATGTTAATGGCTCTGTTGGATTTAAATTCAATAGCTTCTAAGACCTATGCCAGGCGTTTCATTCATTATTTAATTACCCATTGAGACAAGAGCCTTAACTTAATCTATAGGATTTTAAACACTTATTTTTATGAAAATTTAAAAAAACATACATAGAAGTAGAGTGATAATGTTAACAAACCCCGCCTACATGTTACCCAACTTCAGTTATCAGCATTCCTCCTGCCCGTCTTTATGGTGTGTGAAACAGACAAGGAATTTTATGTTTTTAAAACATGCAATCTGAATAGATGCACTGGTGTACTGAAAGAAGAGTGTGTGAGAGAATGTCAACTCTTCATATGTTGTAAATTTAATACTGTTACCACCTTGTAAGACAATACTGCATTCAGTTGTCTTTTAACTTAACTGAAGATGAAGGTGTCTTGAGTCACCACTCACTTAACAGAGAGCCACACCTGCTGGAAAGATTTTACTTCTCTTACCCCTTCTTAAGGGTTGCATTTGATTTTACGTACACTTGGCTATCTGCAACTTTGGACCAGCAGTAATGGTCATTTCTAGAATATGTAGGACAATATTTTAAGTCAACGTCAAGTTGGAAATCACTAAACCTTGCTCTGCACTCTCTCCTGCATGTTCACTCTGTTTTACCCGAGTGTATTGACTGACTAAAGAATACATGTTACAAGCAGTTTGTTGAGGGAATTTTGACGACCTGCTGCCCCGGGACCTAGTCACAGGGATTATGAACTTAAATTATTTGCTCCCTTGTTCGCTCTTCTTTGGAGGAGGAGTAATTGTGTGTGTGTGCCTGCAGTTGTGGGGCCTACAAGGTGATGGTAGCCCTATTTCTGAATTTCCTTGCTTTTATTGGTTTAAATTAGACCCAGAGGGGTAATTATTCCACCCCAATGCATGGGGAAGCATAGTCTTTGGGAGTTGTGCATCTAAACCCCTATGCAGTGCATTGAAAAGGTATCTTTAACGTTATGATGCTGTTTGGCATGTTTAGTGCAAGGAGTGTGCTTACTTAACAAGACCCTTAATAAGCTCCCTCTACACCAAAGACATATTTTAAAAAATATACTTAAGATGACTTTGTAGTATTCCCCAGTAGAGTTCATCCAGAACAGCAAAACCTTTCTAAAATAAAACTTATTCCTTTAACCGGTATTCATTTAAGTGGATATCACTGTACTTGGTTTCCATGGAAATAGCAAACAGCTAACGTTATTTATAAGGTGGAAGTAAAATAGGGTGCCTAATGGGACCCCATGCTGCTCTGATGAAGAGACTTAGGAAAAAAAATCCATGCTCATGGGATTTTTTTTTAAACAAGGTTAATGGAAGCCTTGATTTCAGTCTTCTGCAACAGAACATATTTTTGGTTTTAAAGGCTAGCATTAATATCAAGCAAACTTCTTTTTTTGGTCTGTATTGCTTTCACTTTCAAGTTTTAGGACCATTTACTTATCAGCACGATTGAGGCTTTATGCTTCATACTCCCGTTTCTTTGTGGGTTTTGTTTCAAAAGTTAAAATCCCCAGAATATTGTAGCTGTTTCAATTTCTCATTGACATTTCAAAGTACAGATAAAAAGCTAACGGTTCATTAATGATAGCAGTGATGATAAAGAATCAATATGTTGGACAACATAGATGTTTACAAAAAAAATGTGTATGTTTTGGAACCATTTTGAGTTTTCAGGCCTTAAGTCAGTGTTCTTTTTTATTTGTGTTGTGGAGCTAAACCTGTGTACTCAGAGAGAAAAGATTCTAATTTTCTTTTGGGAATAGAAATGGGGAAAACCTTAAATTCTCTCTCTCTCTCTCTGAAACAAATGGATTGTTTCCAAAGCCTTTTGATTGAAATAAATGTTAATTCTTTCAGTCTTTGAATATGGATTTGGGATAAACCTTGGCTTTTTCCTCACTTCTTCGGTAAGGCCTACTCTTAGTTTTCTAGGCCTTACCGCAAAGCCTTGCATTTCTTAAGCGCCTTCTCGTGAAAGAATATCATTCCCTTTGTGTTTGTGTTTGTGATTGGGGATGTGTGTGTGTGTGTGTGTGTGTGACTAATTTTTCTATAGCTTGAAAGGCACCTGCTCATTTTCCAGCCTGGTGAGTACAGCAGTGCTATATTGAGAAGTGAGGCAGTATGGAGCACAATAAGGTGCTATAATTTTCATTTTGTTAGTTTTGGTCCTCCTTGGCAGCTTGTGATCATTATCCGTTTGTCTGGAGGTACTGTGTGATTATTCCTGGCTATCAGTGCAGCAGGAGTTTTCTTCTGTTTTAAAAGCAAGGATGGTAGTGTACTTAGGGCTCCATCAGGGGAGGAGTTTGTGTGTGTGTGTGTGTGTGTGTGTGTGTGTGTGTGTTTCTTTGGACAAGTTTCTGGCTGTAGGTGGGTTTACTGTGCTCTTAATTTTAAAAATTTGATTGTTTTACTCCTGTTGAATTTTTGTATGAGGTATCTTATCTCCAGCAGTTCACTAATTTCTTCTGTGCATATCGGTGCTATTTTATAAAATTTACATAGTGTGTTAATTGTTCTTTTTAGTTTCGCTTTCTCTTGGATATTTTTTAATCAGGTGTTTACCAGTGACCTTCCTTAGTGACTTTTACTTGAGTCATCTTGGTGCTTTAGAGACATAGGAATTTGGGTCTATTATCTCATTTCTGAGAGAACAACTCCCAGTAGTTTCAGTTAGTGTGATAGAAAGGGTTTTCACAGATGAAGTGCTGGGTATGGAGCCTCTTCCTTGGTGCTCATGGTTTACACCCAGAACTCCCATTACTGTTAATAGGAGGCACTTGCTTAAATCCCTCTACACCGAGATAGACCCAAACTCTTGTAATGCCTTAGAGATACCTGAGTTGTTTTTTGTTGTTGACGGCAAGAATTTTGGTCCTGAGGTTAACTGATTATTAAGATAAGAATTTGAGTTGTCTTGGGATACGGGGTGATTTACTAAGTCTGATCTGTAATTAAGAAGTTTGTTTTGATGATTAGACTCAGAAAACATTTACAGCTTTGTAAATGTTTGTGGATGCTTGTGAATGAGGATTTTTGTACCTGAGAGCATGATGAAGCAAGATTTATTCTTTTCGTGTTTTTTCCCCACTAATACTTCTCAACTACAAAATAAATGATTTTACAAGTTCTTGTATCTATCGTAAGAAGACTTAGTAAAAATTATTTTTTCATTTGTAAGCCTTCCCACAATTACTGTGGCCCCTTAAGTCTTTTCTCAGCTGATGCTGCTCACATTTTTCAGGCATATAGAAGCCAGTAATAATTTGTATTGTCTAGGAGCTTGGACATTGCCATCACTGGTCAAGTATTGATAATCACTGTTTACTACGGCTATCTGTGAATTGTGGGTTTTTATTAGTTTCATTTATTTATTCACAGTCTAATGGAAAGATTCCTTGATTGAGAGCAGTAAATCTAGGTTTTAGGTTGGACTCTTACTATCTTTGTAGCTTTTGGCTAGTCACCTAAACTTCTTGGGCCACTGTTCCCCCGTGAAAGGAAGGTATGGATCTAGTACTCAGGGCAGCCCATTCTAGCTTTAGGCTTTTTGAGGGCCTACATTCCTAGGTACTAAAAGAAATAGAGGACGGTAAAGCTCTTGTTCCTAATTCTGTCTACCCATCAAAACCTTCTGGGGGAACTTTTTAAAAATACAGATATCTGAGTTCCAAATCAGACATAATGAAATTCAGTCTTTAAGGGTAGAACTTGTGAATCTTTTTTTTTTTTTAAGTTTTAGATTTATCCAGATCTAGTTTTGAGAACTGTTTGTACAAGGCATCATCTCTACTCTATTTGGTGTGTGTTTGTGTGTGTGTGTGTGTGTGTATGTGTGTAGTCTAGTTAGGGAGATAAGGCACATAAGTTACAATGTGACAGTATATGATTAAATTCTGAGATGAATGAGAAAGATGATAAATACTCCGAGAATTCAAAGAAAGGGAGATCTGGGAGTTGGGATGGTTAGGGAAGGTCTCCATTAACCAGTGAGTCTTTATCTCTACCTGGATGTCTGGGTGAGATTTGGATAGGGTGAAAGAAGATAAAAGGGTATTCTTTGTATGAGAAAGAGCATCCCCAAAGTAAAAGTTTGGGGAGAGGAACAATTCTGATAAGTTTTCGTCTTTATTTTAGTGTTCTAATCTTGCATCTGCTGTAGATTTCCTAAACATTTTGAGGGAGTAAGCCATGAAGATATTTGATGGAAGAGAGTGTTCCAGCCAAAGGGAAAAGCAAGTAGGAGACCCCTGAGAAGGAAACTTGTTTGGGGTTTTTGAAGTACAGAAAAGAGGCCATTGTGGCTGGAACAGATTGAGCAATGGGGAGACAGGGGCCGAGATGAGGTCTCATAGTAGCAGAGGCCCAAGTCACTTAGAGCCTTGTGGGCCACTGTAAAGGACGTTAGCTTTTTCTTGGAGTATGGTGGGAAGCCATTGGAGGATTTTAAGCCAGTGAGTAAGCAGATCTGTCTTGGATTTTGAAAAGTTCACTCTACCTGCGGAGAGGATAGACTGTAGTAGGACAAAAATGGAAGAGGGGAGGTGGGGTAGGAGGCTGTTGAATCGTCCAGGTGAAAGGCGATGGTGTCTTTGACCAAGGAGGTGGTAGTGGCATTCAGACAAGTGGTCCAAGTCTGTGTATTTTGAAGGTAGAAGCAAGATGGTTAGCTATTGGATTGGATGTGGGGTGTGGAGGAAAGAGGAGTTAATGATGAGTTTGAAGGCTGTGGCCCGAAGGGCTGTGGTTGTCATTTCTTGAGATGGGGATGACTGAAGAGGAGGTTGGGGGATGGGTAGTCAAGAGTTTAGTTTGGACAAGTGTTGAGTGGGCAGTTGGGTAGAAGAGTTTGAAATTCAGGGGAAAGGTCTGGGCTGGAGGTACAAGTTTGGGAGTCACCAGCGTACAGATCCTTTTATAGTCATGAGACTGGGTGAGATTACCTAATGGGAAGAGTTCCAAGAATTGAGCCCTGGGGCAGTTCACCATTGTGAGGTCTTGAGAGAGGAGAAGGAATCAGCAAAAGAAACCCAGAGGAGTGGCCAGAGAGTGGGAGTGGGAGTCAAGAGAAGAAAGGGTTTCAAGAAGGAAGGTATTATCAACTGGGTCTAATAAAACTCATCAAACAAGGAAGCGAAGGCTGACACTTTGCTATTGGATTTGGCAGCAGGGAGGTCATTGGTGATCTTACCAAAGGAAGGAGGCAAAACCCCAATGGAATGGGTTCAATATGGGATGGGAGGAGCAGAACTAGAGACAGCAGTGAGTGTGGTTAACACTTCAGGAAGTTTTCTTATAAATGGGAGCATAGGGAGCATAGATATAGGACAATAACTAGAGAAGGATATAGAGTTAAGGGAGGCTTTTTTTTTTTTTCAGATAGAAGAAACAAAATGATCCAGTAATGATAGAAGAATTTATGCTTCTTGAAAGTGAAGGGAGAAGTGCTAGAGGGTTGTCTATGGGAGAGTAAGATTAAGGGGGATCGGGGCAGGAGGGATGATTATACCATTGGGGCCTAGAGGACCAAATCTCGTTAAGCAGGATTCTGCTTTTTCTTCTGAGCTCTTAGTTGCATCTAAACTTACTTCAAACTTACTATGCTTTCTGTTTAGAAGTTAAGAAAGGTAGATAAAAAGCAATAAAACTTATTGTATATAAAATTAGTGTATCATCTTGGTGTAGTAGAGAAAGAGAAGAGATTGAGTCTTCTGTGTAAGGTGACATTTGAATGACAATTTTCTGTGCTATTCTAGTCCCTTGTCAAAATTTATGATTGAGCGTACACTATAAACTTAATTGCTCAAAATTTGTCGTGGGATAAATTTTAGCCTAATTTAAAACACGATCTAGTATTGAACATTTTCTCTGCAAAATTTGTTTATTTTTTAATACATAGTCTTAATATTCAGAAGTTTTAGATATTTCATAAAAGGTACTTAAGTAATTATTAGTCACCTTTGATTTATTAATGATACTTTACATTTTACAACCACATCAGAAACCTGAATGATTCATTTCTTTACCAGCGCTAATTAAAGAATCTACCTGTGAAGATCTGGAGAGGTGAACAATGTTCAGTTTGCAAAAAATCGTGTGAAGATAATATTCATATCTAAAGCAAAAATAATTTCATTTACTCCAACTTATGTATTTTGAATGTACTTTTCAAGAACAAATCTGTATTTTAAAAATTTAAGCAAATGTGGTTAAAATTTTGAACTACCTTAGCTACAAGTGTGAACTGCATGAGAAACAAATTAAGTGGACTTTCAGTCAACTTTACATGAGAAAAATCAAACTTTCACTTAAGACTTTGAATAGGTTTTGTTTATGAATAGTGCAAAAAGTACAGCTTTCTATATAAATCTTGCTGCTAATTCATTCCTGTTAATTATAGAAATAAAATATTTTCTTTTTTTAAAAAATCAATTTCCAAATAGTAGTCAATAATCAGTCTTCAGAAGAAACACTTTGATAGTTCTGATGTACAGTGTTTAAGAATCACTAAAGATAATTTACTCTTTTTGGGTATCTGAACCTGTTTGCGAATCTTGGTAAGGCTGTGTGGATTCTTTTCCCAGAATCCTCATACATACAGAATTTAGTATATAGTATCATGGAGTTGGCAAACTCCTTTAAAGCCCACTCGCAAAGATCCCTTAGGCACACGTAAAGGAGCTCAGGTTTTAAAACCTGCCCTAGATAGCTTACTTACATGACTTTTCTTTAAAACTTTATATGCACTCTTTAAAAAAAATATTTGACCAATATTTATTGTAGTTTGTTTCTTAGAAGAGTAACTGCTGCAGCTGATTAAGAGGAAGTGAGATCTAGTAGAAAGGCCAGCTCAGTCAAAGGAATCTCAGGGTCTGTAAGCTTTTCTCCAGCCTGGCTACCAACTCGCTGTGTGACGCTTGGGGAAGTTACTTAACCTCTCAGGCTTTACTGTCCTATGTGATTTCTGCACTCCCTGCAAGCAGTTTTATGATATCATGGTAAAATTCTTTATCAATTTTGGATTGACTCTACTATTGGTTTTTGGAGACATGCGCTAGAGATAAAGTATACATCTGTTGTGCCTTTTTACTGAATATGACTTTTCAGAAAAGTTTATGTGCCTGTAGTTTCTCAAATGCCATGTAAGTAAAAGCTAAAATCCCAACCTATTCTGGTCACTTGGAGTTTCATGTTTTATTGTATAAGCCATTGTCATTACATGTGCTGCAATTACCATCTCTAATTCTGTGGCTTGCTTTTTCATTCTCTTAATTCTTTTCTTTTTTTGATGAGCAGAAGTTCTTAATTTTAATTTAGTTCAAATTATCAGTCCTTTTCTTTTTCATTATATTTTAAAATGGTAATATTTAACTTCCTAATCAACTGTTTTTGTCCAAAGTCATTCATTTAACAAATAATGCTGTGGGATCGATGCATAAGAAATTATCTCCCGCATGAAAAAGCTACCAAGAAATGCCTAATAGGGAAAATAAGCCTGCAACAGAGTTAAGGGTCCACTCAGTGAATTCATTCGTTTAACAAATATTTACTGAGCATTGATTATGTGCATGATAGTGTTTTGAGTGGTACAGTGGTATCAGTAATGTTAAGAATCCCACTTTTTAAAATTGAGATATTATTGACACATAACATTGTATTAGTTTTAGGTGTACAACAAAGTGATTTGGTATATGTATGTATTGTGAAATGATTACCGCAATAAGCTTAGTTATTTATTCATCACCGCACATAATTTTAAATTCTTTTTTCCTTATGAGAATCCACTTTTTAATAACCATATTCTATAGATTTTTGCATGTTTTTTCTTCTGTTTGGGAGTTATTCTAATCTTGGTGATTGAAATTGCCATTTGTGTGGACTTGAGAACTTTAAAAAGTACTGCTGCTAAAAAAAAAAGCAGGATAAAACAGCAAATTCAGTTTCTTTTGGAAATGAATGTTAACTGCATGAATTGGGGCCCATTTAAATTATTTTACTGTATGTTTGATATGACTGTACATGATTAAATAAAATTTTTTTATTTGGATGACATGAAGACATTTTTTGAAATATCTCTTGAGGAAATGAGAACATTATTGGGGTAACATCAGTCAACACACGTACTATGTTTAAAGCATAAGGAAGATATTTATAGTTTTAGAGCATTAGGAGAAAAGTTTAAATTTTTGTTCTCTAATTTTTTTAACTGAGAAGTTTTGGTCAGGGAAGCGTTAAAAATAAATAGTATAGTCTGACTTGACTTTTCTGACCTTGAAGTCAGCTTAGTGGAGTTTAGTTAATCTGAAGAAGACACACTGAGTGATAAAAGCATCACTGAGCATTGGATTGGGCTCCTAAAACCTTGGTTTTTTTCTGGCTGTCATTGATTAAATATGTGGCTTAGGGAAATCACTTCTATGTTATGTATGTGGTTTACAGTCTAAAGTGGTGAGAATGTGAATTAAAAGTTTAATTAAAATTATGACTATACATATAAAATGATATGAATTTTAAAGTCTTATATAAGCCAAATCCATTTCAAGATTAATTGAAAAAAGGCCTGTTAAGTAGACCAAACTAAGGGCCAATGATGTTATTTGTTAATATAAAGCAACAAACTGAAGGTGATTGGTTGGGGATGATAGTGCATTTGTGTGTTTTTTAGATTAGATGCATTTCATTTCTCTGTGTCTCTTAGGAAAACGAAACCATCACCTACTTATTTCTCCTTGCCTTGAAAAAACTGGAAAAGTGAAAAAACTGGAAAATTAGAGATTTAACTGCCCTTGAATTCTTTCCTTGCTGTAAAAACTACCAATCTCTTCTTTCCTTTCTTTTGGGTTTTAGAGTTTTGGAGATATCTCTGTGTTTTGGTTTTTTCTTCTTAAAATCAGATAGAAATTTTTCAGTCTTCAGCTTTTGATGACATGTCATAAATCTGTGTTTGTAGTCTGATTCCGTTTTCCCCTTCTTCTGTTATAGGGAGCAAGAGAGCTGAAGGAGGGCCAGTTTCCCCCAAATTGGTAAGTTCTTTTACCAGGCAGTCATAGTGTGCCTGATGTTAGTTGGATAATTATTTAAATGTTCAGTGAATTTTTTGTGTGTGGCACAACTCTCTTCTCAGAAATGAAGCTTTGCTGTTTGCACTGAGTGAAAGTGAATTTTTGTCTAATTTCACATAGCCATATCTCAAATGCATTTGTGTTTCTAATACTACTGCTAGGCTTGCATGTTCCTGCACTCGATAACCTGTTAAAATATAAAGTTCCCCTTATGCAGTGGTTAGAGCCAAACATTCAAAAGTCAAGATATTCAAAAGTTAAGGTTCCCATTGTATTTTGTTACTTAATATGCTATTAAATTTGACGGCCTTCATATTATGTGCCAAATGGGTAGGTTAATGTAACTATAGGAAACTTGACTTTGAAATTTGGGACTCTTTAAGTATTTATATTCTTAAATTTAATGTTGGATTGGCTTTATGTCTGATACTATATTTTTAGTGTGTATTGTTTTGTATAATTTTTAAAGAGAAAAAAAAGAGAGAGAGAGAAAAGTGGCAGTGTAGGGCATATAGGCAAACACATTTTTTCCCTAATGTCTATTTTAACAGCTCATAAATCATCACACTTAATCATTTCTTTGAATGTCTAATTCAAGATCACAAATTGCACAGGGCAGTCTAGTGACTAAGGATCAAACAAATATTAACCTTATTTGGAGAGCATGTATTACGAAAAAAAATTAAATTCAAACAAGATAGCTGGAATAGGGTGTCCCCTAATGCAAGGCTATCTTTTTGTTTTTTTGTTTTTTAAATTCTCTCTCTCAAATAGTAATTAACTTAGTGTGTGGAGTAGATACTTAGTTAAGGCTTCTTTCTGATAATTTATGGTCCTTGAGGTGTCTCTCTTACCTTGTAGGAATTGGGCTTTGAACATTAAAGGGAGGCATTTGGACCAGTTAACCTTGAATTTACTACGTTTTTATTCTACTTGCCTTTTTCTCATGGAACCTTTTAAAATAAATAATCAACACCAAATAGCTGTTTACTCTGAGATATGATAAAATCATAGGGTCTCAGAGAAAGGACCTTAAGACCTATTCTTCTAGCCTTTTTCCCGATGTGGCAATTTCTTCTCCTGTATCCCTGATAGATTGTTATTCGGGTAAATATTGAATACTACATTTTTTAAAAATGTAGCTCATTATTTTCTATAGTGTATTCTGAGGAACTCTAGTTCCACAGAAATGAATAAATATTACTGAGGTTGGGCGGGGGCGGAAAAATGTTCGGTCAAATAATTTGGGAAATGCTGCGTTAAACAAAGTTAAACAGGTTTCTTTACTGCAGGACTTCTCAGAACCTTTAATATGCTAATGTGCATTGTGAATCTCCAAGAGGGGGATATGATATGCAGCATTCTTGAATACTTCTAATGACAGGGAGCCCACTACCTCATAAGGTAACCCATTCCTTTTTTGTACAGCTCTAATCCTTAGCTCTTCCTTAAATTGATCTGAAAACTATCTCCCATAACTTCCACTTCTGTTAAGTACTTACTGGTTATGCCAAGACCACCACACCCTCTTGTGTTAACCTTTGTGTAGTGAATATGTATATCATTCTAGCCAGGCTGTCTGGACTTTTTTTTTTATCATTACATAGCATTCTGGTAAATGTGGCAACCAATTATAAAACTCTCACTGTCAACTATGCTTATACACTACTCTCCAGCCTCCTTCATTCTGAATTTCTGTGAGTTTTAAAATTTACTTCAACACTCTTGTTGTTGGGTATAATTGGGATGGTTTTAGTAATGAAAGTGATGCTTGATTTCTGTAAAGAAAGGGCAAATAGAAGAATGTGTGTGTGCCTGTTAGGTTTGGGTCCAGGAAGCTGCGATAGAAACTGTACATTACAATGAACACTGGTGGAAGGGAGAGGTTCAGGACATTGCAGCAGGGTGCTGTGGGGAAACTCTGGCTTGACCCCAAATACCATACTGTCATGTTGCAATGGTATGACCTGCTACATATTCCTTTTCTTTTTTTTTTCCTTTAAATGAGGGCCTGGCTCCTTCCCTCAGAAAAAGCAAAACAGAAAGGAAAGATATATATTTTATTCTCAAACACATCAGACATTCAGATATCATAAATCTTGTGTGTGTGTGTGTGGCGTCAATTTAATTTAATGGTTAGGAAACATCAGTCTCACTAGTTGAAGTGATTTTTGTCAGCAGTTGTAATACCAAGATTTTAGCATCATAATCTTGCCAAATTTAATGGGTAGCCTCTAAAATCAGGATTGCCCAGCTTTTTGTGCAGTAGCATTTTCGGTTGACCTGTGGAGTGTCACCAAAGAAACACCACCATGAAAATAAAACAATCATTAGTTTTTTTTTAATGTCATATTTTGATTCATGTTAAAATGTTAATTTTCAATAAGTGTTATTAAAAGAATTTTATTATTTTTGGCATCCATGATAAGTTTTAGCACTCTTAGTTAAAAGTTAAAGATACCGTTTTATCTCCTAGCATGTTAGATACATAGTAAGAAATAAATATTTCGCACACATTGAAATCTGATATTTTAGTATTAGGCATGTGACAAGTAAGGATACATAGATCTATCAAGACTTTCTTCTACTTTTTCATATTTTAAAAAATTAATTAAACCTACTCTAAACTCTATTCTGAGAATATAGATCAGAAGTGGTGTCTTGTACAGACAATAATTTAGTGGTTTCCAGAGGGTAAGGGGGTGGGGGGTGGGTGATGAGGGTAAAGGGGATCAAATATATGGTGATGGAAGGAGAACTGACTCTGGGTGGTGAACACACAATGGGATTTATAGACGATGTAATACAGAATTGTACACCTGAAATCTATGTAAATTTACTAACAATTGTCACCCCAATAAATTTAATTAAAAAAAAAAAAAGAAGTGGTGTCTTGTACCAAGTAACTACATGGTACAGAGAACACAGAACTGACCATTTTCTGGGGATTCAGTCTGGGGGCACAATGTATTACGAATTTATGGTTAGTGAAAGAAACTTGGTTGGCAAGTTGAGTTTTGATTGGAAAAAGGGTTTTATATCAGTTCAGGAACAGAGCAGTGTTTCTTAGCAGTAAATTCATTATTAGAGTTATAATGAAGACCTAGAGGTCACATATCTCCAAGCAAAACTATACCCATAAAAATAGAAGCCTCTTTCTTAGAGAATTTGAAAATAGGAAAGCCTGTAGTCTCCTTAACAATATACTGTGTTGAGAAATTTATTAAAAAGTTTGTGTGTGTGAATAAAAGCATTAAGTGTGTTAGGAATAGCATAGAACTTTACAGTTTACAAAGGGCTTTTCATATAGTATTTACCTCATTTAAACCTCATAGCAATTTTATGAAGTAGGTGATACTGTTCCCACTTTCCTGATTTATAAGCAAACAAATTTTAAAAACCCTGAGGCAGTTGAGAGTGATTGCACAGTGAGTAAGTGGAATCAGGTTTTTTTTCGTTTTGTTTTGGGGGATAGCAAACGTTCTGTCCAGACGTCACTGCTGCCTTTTTAAAGTGGGATTTGATTATTGTTTTTGTTTGGTTGGTTTGTGGAGTTTTAGGTTTTAGGTTTTTTGTTATTTGAGGGTGAGAGGCTAGTAGGTATCCCAGTGATTTGAAATGTACAGTTCTGAAGGTAACAAATGTTGGTATTTTGTACTAGGCAATTGTCCTCTCTGATGGTAGTATTTAGAGCTGTTAGGTGGTGAAAGACATTGTACCTCAATAAAGTGTGTCTATTACTGTTTTGTGAGTCTGTTTATATTTACCTTGCAGCAACTGATTTGTTATTTATGACTTACTAAAATTGGTCAGAATATGATAAATCATCTTTTTACAGATTTAGCAAATAGTACCTTCTTTATGATGCTGTAAACTGCCCCTCAGTGGTCTTCACATGACTGGCTGCATGAATTGTCTAAGCCCCCAAAATATTTTTTAAGGGGATTCAACATGTGCTTGCCTTGTTTTTGTAAGTTATAAATATATGGATAAAATTTGTTCCTTTAGGCAGAGACCAGTCTTTTAAAGTTGCTCTCCAGAAAGAGACCTTTTTGAAGAAGGATATTAAATACATCTTCTAATCCTTCCTAACTTTTTCTATAACAAGTCACTACCTTTTTTTTTAACACTTCTTTTAAATATTTTATTTTGAAATAAAATGAGTAACTGGCATTTAGAGTCCTTGCTACATAAAATGTGTGCCTTTGTGTGTCTCTAGTAAGTAGACAACATTCTGATGAAGTAAAAGCTGTCAGCTCCTGGTTAACTTGAGTCACAGGCTTCTTACCCAGGGAGTCACCCTGGCGTTTAGAGCCTCCAGGTTAAACCCTGGTTTTACTTTTTCTTTTCCTGTACATTTTGTTTCATCAGTATAAATTTTTCTGATGCTTTATCTAGGAAACCTTAGTTAATTTTTTGCTATTTAAAAATAAGTGCATATTTTCTATTGAAATTTTGGGAACTGTTGATACTCTGAAAAGAAGGTGAATAACCCTTAGTGTTACCACCCAGAGATAACCAATGACAAATTATGAAAGTGACACCTGACCCAAACACTAGACAGCTTTATTATTTTTATAAGTCTTTGTCAGTTTGATAGATAAAACTTATCCTCTTAAAATTTACGTTTCTACGACTATTGAAGATAGGTGTTTTTTATAAAACATTTGTTGGTCATTCTTATTCTGTGAATTGCTTTTCATAGTTTTTAAAGATTCATTTGTGAGCACTCTATATAAATTATGTTAACTCTGTTGTTTATATTGTAAGTTCTCCATGTTTTCAACCTGCTGTTTGTTTCTAGAGTTTATATGAGTTGAGTTGAGCTGTGATATTATGCTACTAACAGTAAAATAAAATGTAGCCTTTCTGTTGTTGAAAATACCCCTTTAACTTCAAGACGATTCTTAATTTGACAAATACTATAACAAATCATTTTTAGACACATTCACTGAAAAAAATTAAAACTAGCTCAACTACTGTTTTCAGGAAGAACTCTAGTACCTAAGTCAAGAATTTGAGTAAGGAGATTATTTTAGTATTTGAAAGTAAAGTGACTGTGTCGTTTTTAACATTTACATTTGTATGTAGAGTAAACATACATGACAACAGAAACCTTGGTCTAAGTCAGGAGCCTAATGATTCTTATATTTATTTACTATAGTTTCAAAAATGTTCTAAGATAATAAGTAGCTGAAAAACCCATGTTTTTTCATAAAAAATATGTCTTCTTTTCCAAATTATCTCCCCAAACACACTATCTTTTTGAAATGTTTTGGCTAATAATGTAATTATCATTGTACAATAATCCTTTCCTAGCCTCTACAAATGTGAGTTTGAAGGAAGTTTACACTTTTGGAATTTATTATTTTTTAGGTTATTTTGATACTACAAGACATAATATATATATAAGCCCTAGGGGAGACATTTCAAGTGATGGTTTTAAGCCTAGCGAGGTTAAGCAAATATAATGAAAACTAATATTCACAGATATACATTCTGTAGTTAATGATTCCATTTTAACTGTCAAAT
Source organism: Rhinolophus hipposideros (assembly GCF_964194185.1). Lineage (NCBI taxonomy): Eukaryota > Metazoa > Chordata > Mammalia > Chiroptera > Rhinolophidae > Rhinolophus > Rhinolophus hipposideros. The sequence goes on from NC_138056.1 coordinate 13,963,091, forward strand.
CAGAGTTTAAAGAAGTTTTAAGAAAACTTAGGTCGAATATGGACTTTATCTATAGATAAATAATTTTTTGATAGTGTAAAAATTATGAATCTCATTGAATTGGTTTTAAGGAGTAGTAATTCTTTTAGCTGTCTGATTGTTCCCTTCAGTTTGTAAGAATGCTGAGAAGTTGCTTTAACAACAAGTTTTATAAGAACAAAGAAGAAAAGAAAAAGAAGTTTAAATTTATTCAGGCAGAAGCAAACTTTTGCTTTGGGAGAGTACTTAAGATCATGTCTAAGGCTATATTCAAGAAAAAAGAAAAAAAATTAAAAGGAAAATTATCAGTTGAGTTCATTTCAGTTGCAGTGGTGATGAGTGGAGCAGAACAGGAAGTTTCACATTCACAAATTTAGACTTCTGACAGTATCTCCACATGCAGTTACACACACAGCCAAAGAGATGCACTGGCAACCTTGAAAAGAAGATGGTGTTCATTTTAAAGCTGGAACTGTCTGTTCCACTGCTAGACCACCTCATCTGTTGTGCACAGTAGATTTATTTTTCAGCATCCCTGTCATCACTTCGTGGAAAACACAGTTCCATTGCCTTGTATTTGTGTTAAGTATTAATTTGTTAAATGTAAACCTTTAACTTATATCAGAATTTTTCCAGTTTTCAATTAAAAAAATTTTTTTTAAATAGAATAAGAGTCATCCACGTGAAAGTACTCCAGCCTTCGTTAAGCTCTGAGACCCTGAAGTTGCCAGTTCACTGTGTGTGATGTTTCAAAATATGTGACCCTCTTGTGTGTCTGTCTATTTCAAAGAACAGTGTGTCCTGGATGATTGTAGGCTCCCCCTCTCTGCTCACAGCTCATCTAGGGCAGAAGTGGTTTTGTTCAGCTCTGTATCCTCAGAATGGAGTATGTAGTGTGGTGCTGAACACATAATAGGTGCTTAGATGTTTTCATGACCAGGTTAAACACTTTTTTTTTTTTTTTCATTTCTTACTTATTTGACATGTTCTGTAGAGGAATACTCAAAGAATAAAACCCAGAAAGTTTTGGTACCAATTCAGTACAACACTATTCATTTTGGAAAGAAATCTGTTTGGGAAATTTCTTGCCCTGTGTTGTTAGAGAATCAAATGTTTTTCAACTGCTATAATTTATTTAACATGAATATTTCCTTTATGCCTAACATAACCCAAAACATTGTATGATCTCTACAGCTGCAGTGAGAAGAGGAGTTTGTTATTTTAAACGGAGGCTGAAGAAACTATAGAATTAGCAGACATAAGAGAAAGTGGAGAAGGTAGAGGATGGAGTTGCAGACTCTACAGGAAGCTCTTAAAGTGGAAATTCAGGTTCACCAGGTATGTTGCCATTACTGGCTTCTGCCATAATAGCATCGTGTTATTAAGTAATGGTTAAGATTAGAAACAGGCCCATCTCTGATTTCTAGTACAGTTTTCATCATCTTCCAGACAATTGTCCAAGTCATGTCATTTGCCTTTTATCACTACTGAATAAACACATCAATAATACTTTTAAGAACTTTAATAAAATATTCCTGATTTCCTTTCCACAGGAAAGAACTGAAAATATTTTTTTCCTATACCAAAGGTGTTTAAAAAACCTCTCCTTTGTTCTGTTTTTGTTTATTTGAGGGCCTTTGCTCATGTCACTTATGACTTAACCTGTAATTTTAAATGAGATGAGTTTAACTCAACTACCATTTATACTAAAGTTTTTACTCATAATTCAGCTTCATGCCTTTATTCCAGTCGTGAGTAAAAAAAATGTGATTGCCTTCACAGATGTTTAAATTTCAAATATCACAATTCTTACATTTTACATCAGGTACTTAGGCTAAACAAACCTGTAAAATATAGAAATAAATGTATATATGTATATATTAATAATTAAATTTATATGATATAATAATGTTGAAATACATGATATATTAAATGTAACTTATGTATTAAATATATATACTATGTTTTATTTAATGTAATTGTAACCAAGACAAAAAACTGTCCTTAAATAAATCATTAACATTTATTATATAAACAGAATATCACTGTTTTATATCTCCATTCTAGACATTAGTTGGATGTGGTACTAGGTTCAAGACACACATACACATATGTAATGTTTGATAATAAAATGTGAGAAATGATGAATTGACTACTTTTGAGTGTTTGGGGTGTTGGAATAGGAGAAGGGAACTATTTTTTAAAGGTGTTTGTTCTAAAGGTATGGTTTCCTTTGCTTTATCTAAATAGTCTGTTATAAGGTTAGTTTCTGAAATAGTTGGAAGAACACCTTGGGCATTTGATAACTACTAGATTTGCAAGTTGCTCAGAATTAAGGAGGATGAGAGTTTCAAAGGCACATATATGTATGTAGATGTACACACACACGCACATTCATATATATACTGTTTTATATTCAGTCTCCGTATGTTCGGAAATCCCTGCTGCTGCTTTGTGTCTTGTTAAACTCTTGCTCAGTAGTAGTCTTAGAGTTTGCTGTGTATAGATAGGCTTTCTCTGTGAAGTGTATTTTGTTTTTATGGTAACTTGAAGAAATTTATTATGTAATGAGTTTTATATATTTAAATTTAGTATATAATAAAGTAAGCACATTTTATTTTATTTGGCCTTGCTTCTGGTACTAATTAGGAGGATAAAAATCTGTTTACAAAAACAAGCTTGTTCTTTTCCACCAGACGAAAGTATTTTAACACAGAGGTGTATTGAATACCCAATTTGGCTAAATGGCAAATGATGATAGTTAAGTTCACAATTTGTTCAAAGCTGTCATCATCATAGAATGAATTTCTAGAGAACAATAATCAATCTGAAATTTGCATGGATCAGAGATAATTTAATAAATTGTATGTGATTTTTAGAGATATTCCTCTTAAGAAATTTTGAGATGGCAAAGTTGACATTCTGCTTTTAGTTCATCCTCGCAAGATATGAACAAATCCCAGTAAGGCTTTCTTGAAAGACTCATGATCTACTAAATTACTGAAAATTGAACAGAATTCTTAAATATTATTTTGTTTCATATTTTAATTCAAGCATACCCATTTTATGAAAATTATAATTATGAAAAAATTTAATGTACATTTTGTTTTAAAATCTAATTTACATTTTAATATTACATTTGTTGACTCAAAAGGGATATATATTCTTCCTAAAGTTATCCCAAACACTCTCTCAGTATTCACATTAATTGTCTATTTTCCAGAGGGTGGGGAGGAAGGGGAATGATAGATGAGGGTCAAAGGGATCAAATATATGGTGATGGAAGGAGAACTGACTTTGGGTGGTGAACATAACAATGTGATATATAGATGACGAATTGCAGAATTGTACACCTGAAATCTATGTAACTTTACTAACAATTGTCACCCCAATAAACTAATTAAAAGAAAAATTGTCTATTTCCCTATACATTTAACTATTTGTTTTTAGTATAAAATTAGTAGCTTTTATATTCATCTTTAATTATTATGCATTCTGTTTTTGCAGTAATAAACATTTATATGTTTATTGGTAGTATTTTAACATTTAAAGTATATAAGATATTTTCATTCCAGTTAGATTTAGAATACTTTTCTATTTTTGAAAAAAAAAATAAGTATTAACAGTAAATCCAAGTGACATGCCTTGTTGGTAAATCTTATGTTGTTATTCTGAGTGGAGATGTGGAAACTTACATGAGCACTGGTCCTGACAAGTTCAGGGATGCCCAGAAATGACATCCAAGTAAGCACTGGCTATTAGGCTGTAACAAAAGCCACCCTTTGGTGCATTTCCAGTGAGGGAATGATATTAGGGCCGAGACTAAGCTTACTCGATAAAAAGTGTGTCACAGAACTACCTGGTATTGCTGTGATGGAAGTAAATTTTTGTTCTTCACAGACAGGAGACAATTAAGAAAGTAGCGATGTATACATGGTTGCTGTTGAATAAATGTTTAAATAATAAACGTGATGGGCAGCTCATCTTTTTTGAGAAGTTGCCTTTTTGATGATTCTTATGCAGATGTCATGGAAATCATATTTAAACTTCAAAGTCTTTACTCTTCATGGAACAGAGTAGTATAAAGCAGAACTTAGCAAATGTTTTCTGTAAAGGGCCAGATAGTAAAATATTTTGTACGTTCTAAGTCAGTTACGGTCTCTGTCAAAATACTTGCTCTGCTGCTGTGCGGACAAAGTAGCCATAGACAATATATAAGTGAATGGGTGTGACTATGTGCCAAGAAAGCTATTGATAAAAACAAGTGGATGGCCAGATTTCCTGTGGGTTCTAGTTTGCCAACCCTTGACATAAAGTATGTGCTCATGAAAGATTGCTGCGTTCTTGCAATAGAAAGTAACCTAAGTTTGATAACACAATGTGAGCTTAAAGTCACTAGGGGTTTGGATGGTTAAGTGTCCAGTGTGTCCAGTCTTAGCCTCTGATGATGTATAAAATGCAGCTTGACTGCTTAGAGATAGAAAAGTAGGATTATTTATTTTCTCTAGAGGTGGAGACTTAGAATAGTTATCAGTTAATTTTTAAATTCCAGTGTCATGGAAGAAAACCTTTTTCAGCTTTAAAAAGGCAACTTTCATATAGCAGCCAACTCTGGTAACCAAATCAAAAAGGAAAACGAAAAGTTTTTTTCGTTGAAGAGTGTGGCTAGCTTTTAGGCTGTGGTACTAAAATTATATATGTATAAAACCTTTTTTTTCAATGTCATTGAGCTTTTGGAATGTGTGTTATTTCTATTTTGTAGATTAAGACCAGGATATAGTAGAGTTACTACTGTCACATGTGAAGTAGAGTATAGTAACATATACCTTGTGTATTTGGAGGTCGCATGATTGGCAACCTCAGCTGTCTAGAACATAGCTTAGCACCTGAAGTAAAGGCTTTCGACCAACTAGAATAAATGTTAGAAGTCATTTATGAAAGATTGTACATTTTACTCAAGGGGGCTTTCTTAGGTTATTACAGCCTATTCATTCATCTTAGAATCAGTTCACTGAGTGCATTATAGAGCAGATCAGAAGCAGCACATCTGAGTTGGGGTTCAGATGCCATGAGAGGGAGGCATAATAATAGCAAGATTTGCTAGCTGACTGGCATTAAAGTGAGAAACTAAAATGCAGACACAAGAACTGTTTAAAACAGCAGTAAGGCCCTTATTGTATTGTTTGTAGAATAGTGTATTAATTACTGTAATCATACTTCTAGGTATCAATAAACGCTTTTTTCCTATTTAAGAAGGCAGATAAGTATACATTGTATTTTAGAAAGATTTTATTTTATGACTAAACCATTTAAAACTGCCTTGTCACCCAAAGAGAGGAACAGATTTTCACTTATATGAAAAATTCCCTTGGGGAACAGCTTATTCCCAGATACTTCTAGGAATCAGCCTTCTGATCCTCCTTCATCCTTCAAATTCTTCTGTCCCTCGTTATAGTTATCTTTGGGCAGTGATGTTTTTAGAAGTTGGGTAGATCAAACAATATCCATTTTTCTTTGTTTTTTTATTTGTTTGGACTTCTGTTTTCCTTAGTAGAGGCCTTTCTCATTCAGTATTCTGGTAGCACGCTCCTTCCCAGAGGAACCCAGGTAGGTAGAGTTTTGCGTTATTGTTCCTTCACTTTCTCATTTTCAAATACTGAGCATCACTGCTCAACTGAGTACACCGTCCTCTTCCCCTACAGTGAAGACAGTGGCAAAGTCACATCTGACACTAGGTTCCTTCTGTGGTTAAGAACCAAACCAACAGACTTGCAAAATCGGCAGTTTGCTGGAGCCAAACAGGCCTGATTTGTATGAGAGCAGCTTCTTTCTGGGCCTTATTTGGACTCTAGACAGTGACAACATTTTAAAGAGATGTTTGGCTTTGGAGCATCCAGCTGGTGTAAATTGCCTTTTAAAAACCCTCCGCCCCATCCCATCTTCAGGTTTGTTAAAAAGCAGGTGCTTTTTATTTCAAATATAAAGTGATAGTTTGATTTTATTTTTATGTATTAAGAGGAATGTCTCATTAAACTTTTATAGAGATCACAGAAGCCTTTGATCTGTTCTGACTGTGGTGTTGCTCATTTTTGTGTGTGCGGACTTAACACTCCAGATTTGGGGCCAAACCTGATTAGTCATAGTGAGTTAATATGTCAAACTGATGACTCTTTCTCTCTCTTTATTACCAGAAACTGGTTGCTCAAATGAAGCAGGATCCACAGGTAACATACTACTTTTATTCATTTAATTTTTAAACTAAAATAATTTAAAGTGACCATAAAATACTAAAATACAGACCAATGCTTAAGGTTTAAAAGCTGTCTCATCTCTTGTAGCAATTATATTAGCATATTGGTCATCATGTTTTAAGGGTTTAGAAAAATCCAGTTATTCTGTTATAATAAAGCTATCATTTCATCTTTGTTACTGTTATTTGCTTTTATGTTAATTGCTTTGAGTATTTTGGGGGGAAAATTGAGAGTGAGTACTCTTCATATAGCTTAAATTTCATTTCTATCAGCCAGCCCACTTATTCAAAATCAGAGTTTGTGAGGCTTTCTAATTATTGAAGTGGCCCGGAACCATTCTTATTTTCACATTGTTTATAATACAGATATAGTACAGAACATTTAAATACTTAATCCCACTATGTTCAGGGTAAGAATTTTAGCATAATTTTTAAAAGACGTTAAATTTTTTTTTTGAAAAAGCCCTTAAAGAGGCTTTAAAAGTACTTTATATAATAATCCACTGAATGTTACCTTTTCTTTGTATTCTCATAGAAGTTTTGACTTAGGCATTTTATTATCTATCCCTGAAGAGAAATCTTCCTAAAAAGCTATCTTGTCTTTGATGATTACATTTATTGTTCGGGCAGTGTTTCTTTTACAGCCATTAGACAGTGGGTCATAAGTATGGAGAATATTTATCAGACTCTCTCAGGATTTCTCCCTTGCATTTGTTTACTCACAATCTGTTCACAGAACACCTAAATCCATCGACAGGTACTCAGATATATGTATATGTATTTTTAACTTGTTAAACATACCATACATGCCTCATTGTAAATTTAAATAAAAGAAATTCTTGAATAGAGGAATGGTATTAAGGCAGACTGATTTTTGAAAGTAGGAATAATATTCATTTCTACAAATTTAGCATCCAGTGGCCTAACTATTGTGCTTGAACACAATCCATTGATGGGGAGAGCTGGCGTTGATAGCCCACACTTAACTCCGGTTTGATACTCCAACTTCTTTGAGAAGCTTCTCCATTTTTATTTATTTTAAAAATATATTATTTAAATTAGATTTAGGGAACCAAGAGACAGTAGACCTTAGCTTAATTGACTTTTATATTTAATATGGTAACCTATGTTATCAGCAACTGAAATATTAGCAGAAAATGTCAGCATTTCTGATATAGCTGGTGGTCATGTAACAGAGCAGTCTTTGCCTGAAGAATCCGAGGGGGCAGTAAAATGTTGGGCAGTCTTGTGGGTGATCTCATTAGAAAGGCCTTATATCAAATACACTTATGAAAAAAGACCACACAGAGTAAACATGAGAGGGAGGGTGTATGTCCCAACCCTGGCAGAAGACCAGGCAGGGCAAATTGAAAGCATTGCATGGGAAACAATGAGGAAAAACTGGTCTCTCTTTGGGGGGGGGGGAGAGAGGGGGTTCAGTCTGCGGGTAGGCTATCCTGTTTCATTGAGCATTTGACAAGTTTAATTTTGGATTTTTTTTTTCCCCACTTGAGTAAAAGGCTAGCATACTCAGTATATCTCACCTAAAATAGTATCCTTTTTGATTCCTAAAATTTGAGAACTGAGAAAATGCCCTGGTAGTCAGTGTGTTAATTTGAATGATGTAGTGTTAAGGCAGTTGTAACTCTGATGGCTTTTCAAATCTAGGCTAAAATAACAAATGTACTCCACTAAATAAGGGAGAGGGTAAGTAGAGAAAAACCTCTTATCTTTATTGATAATGCTGTTAAGCATGCAGTGGACACAGACTTATAACTTCCATTTTCCTGCTTTGGTCTGATTAGTGGAGCTTTAGGTTTTCTGTCAACTGATACTTTCTATAAAGAATAACTATTGTTCAGTAAGAAGGAGTACTATTACAGTGCAAGATGCTAAAAGGTAACACTTATAATCTAAAACAGTTGCAAAGGAGCTGCCCCTGTCCTAGTGTTAGGAGCCTGCTTTTGGGATCTATGCCTTAGGTCGTGACTATATGATAATAGGACTCCAGTTTAATGCGCGGCACATTTGATTGGCTAAATGCTTAAATTAAGGTTGCTTCATCATTTGCAATGCAGTATGCATCAAGTCTTCTTGCTACTATTCTGTTAACAAATGAAATATCTTTCTCACAGATATTTTTTCTTTCCAATCAGAATGCTGATTTAAAGAAACAGCTTCATGAACTCCAAGCCAAAATCACAGCTTTGAGTGAGAAACAGGTAGGGGAAAAAGGAGGGGGGGCATTATTTTTAACATTGTGTTCTAAAGATATGTCTGCTTGAGGCTTCTAGGAGAACTGCTATTTTTCCTCATGTGTGAAAATAAGTGTGGGCAGCCAGACTCAGTTTTAATTTTATTTGAGCTCTGTTTATCTATTTTTATTTTTGGTTGAAATCAGTCCCTAGAGTATCCCATGGGTATATGTTACTGGCGAATATCTAAAAGCTATGTGGCAAGCTGCTGTTAACTGTGTTAATTAAACTCTGTAGTTTGCCCACAGGGGAAAAATGTAAAGAAAGTTAGTGGGAATATGTGATAGAGAATCTCGTGGCTGCTGGATGTGCTTTGCTACCTGTTTTAAAGGCTAGAGGTGACATTTAACTTACGTGGAACAAAAGGTGGTAAATAGATTGCTCTATATGTAGATCTCCCATTCTGATTACTGTTATACCTTTAAGTTATTCTCTATTGATGTTGACCTACTACTGTGTGAAAAAGCTTTGGTGGAACCTTGTTAGACTTACTCTATATAGGGCAAGACCATCTTGCTTTTTTCCAAGGACATCTGGCAAGTATTCTCTGGAATTTCTTGTATAATGACCTCCACTTCACCAATTCGTACAGCTCCTGCCACCAGGTGGAGTCTGGTAATTGATAGAGCTATAAGTAAATGTCTGTGGTAATCTGACAAATCATTTATTTTCTGGTTCCTTCCTCACTACTGCCCCTTTGGTTAAAAAGAGCAGTTTTCTGTCTTGGATTAGGTAAATGTGTGAAGCAACATGATTCGCTGATTTGCAATTGATAGATAATGCTAGTGATATCTCACTGAAGATTTTTTACTAACTAGTTCTCAATAATTGATTTTAATGTTGTTTTATTAAACTTTTGAAATAATAGCAATGAGAATAATTTATTCCTGGAAATTCTTGATTGTGTTTGTATTGTATATTATATTGCGTTTTTGTTTAACTAAGGGGAGAAATAAATTTTGAGAACTATGTGGAAAAGATATGAGTTGTTGATGTTTCAGAATAGAATATTTTTCCGGCTGAGTGAACAACTGCTTTTTTTTCTCCCCCTTCCTGTTCTTATGCTTCTGCGTTCCCCCATCTTGTCTTCTCCAGAGACAGGAAGCGTTTTACATTAGGGATTTGCCAAACTAAAATTGGGAGGAGGTAGCATGGTAGAGAGCAGTTTTAAGGAAAAGTATAAACAGTTTGTTAATATGTATTTGGCTCTGATAGTGATTCAGTTCTCTAAAGTCAAAATGATGTGTGTTAGTGAAAGTGTTCTAGCTTTAGAATTCTGTTAGCGCTGAGCCTCTTTATAGTTTCAGGGTTAGTTTGACAAGATGCCAATGAATGAGTCACTTTTGCTGAAAAATTCACGTGTTCCAGCAGGGAAAGAAGGTGAGAACTGATTAGTGGAGTAGGGGGTGGGGGATGCTGTCACAAAGTTACGACAACCTAAGGCTACATTTGAGGAAAATGAGGTAATTAAAAACAATTTGCATTTATTTGAAATTTTTGTTTGTGTGCACTGATATAAAGATTTGGTTTATTTCTGTAACTTTTTATTCCTTAATTTTTCTCTAGGGACCTCACTTAATAAAAAATTACAACAATTTATGTTCATGAGACATTTCATCAAGTGGCAAACTGTCATCTGAACGAAGTTTGGATATTAGAAAATAGAATTTTAAAAAAATGGGTTTAGCGTCAGTAAAAAGAACTAGAGTCAGGAACTGAAACACAGTCTTGCAATTTTAAAAATATTTACCTAACTGTTAAAAATAACTTTTTTGATAGGACAGAAAATGTATCATATTTTGGTAGGATAGTACTTGACGGAAACACAGCCATAAAGTTTAAAAGCTAGTTTTTCCTCAGACTTATTTTCAACATGAAACATTGATATTTAGTTTAAAATAGTATTATTTTAGAACAAACTCATGCTGAATGCTCAGCTTTTTGTTTTTTTATCTCATAAAATCTACTTAGCCTCTGGGGAAAGAAACTTAATGATTTGCCTTCTAATTTAATAACTAAAATCTGAATTACCTTACTCACGTGACTTATCTTTCAATTTAACATTAATTTTTTGGGTGTGAGAAAAATTTTAAATACAGAATAGCTCAAAGAATGTTGTATTCCAGAATTAACGATTAACCTTTTGTCATTATTTATTTCCTTTTTCTATTTGCATTTTTCTATGATCATTTTTTCTACATCCACTTGAAAACTTAGTTATACAATAATAGATGCATACATTCTCTTACTTTGTTAAAATAAAACAAACTATTGAAGATAGTCCTTAGTTCTTAGAGTAAGCTCTTACTAGTTCTTATTTGTTATTGCTTCCTCAATCTTTGATACTTATTCGATTTCTTCCTCAAGACTAATTATGAAATAGTATGCTCTGTTTGGGAGAATATGATCTTTAGGGAGCATCCTTCATGGCTAAAACTCAGTGAATTTCACTGAATTCTTGATTAGAAAGTTCCAGTACTTTCACACTGTAACTTAAAGTTTCTAATTAGAAACTTTCCATGGCAGATTTTGAAGTCATCTTTTTGACCCACTGGATCAAGTTGACAGTTTTTAACACAGGAAATCCCCAGACTTGATTAGCTAAAGCAATTATGTTATGTAGCCATTTAAAAATCATGGTTTCAAACTTATTTTACTGACATAGGAATGTGCTCATGATAAAATAAGTGAAAAAGCACATGCAATTTCATATGCATTACAATCCCATTTGTGTATGTGTTGTAGGTGTGTGTGTGTGTGTGTGTGTGTGTATAGGCATAAATATGTATTTAAAAAGTCAGTATAAAATGACACTCTATAGGTAGTTTATTTTTAAATTTACAGATAGTTTATTTTTCTTTATAGTCGTACATATATTTACAAGTAGTTTATTTTTTCTTTATACTCTTATATATATTTGCTAAATTCTCCACAATAAATATGTTTCCCTTTTATAATCAGAAATAGACAAGAAACGTTATTTTTTCTAAAAAGTTGAACACCAAACTCTTGTCTGTTTCCTAGATAGTTAGCGTTTAAAAATCCAATGACACTCTCCTCATGGTATATGAACCACTCTAATCAGAGAATCCAGCTGTCTTAAACAGTGGTGACATTGAAGTGTGGAAGCCATTATTAATTTCTTTAACATGGCTCATTCTCATTCTGCACCCCTCATTCCTCATTTTTTACATGCATATATGGCCTTTAGCTTGTCAGAGCAGAGATTCTGATATTGGAGCCAACACACTTAGTTGCTTTTGTGCTCTGCTTTCACTCTAATTCGTTGTAGAAGCAATCTTACCCACGCTTGTTGCTTGTCCCTGTGATGATTCAGGCTTAATCCATGGCAGTTGCATCTTCGGTTTCTTCTGCCTTGAACAGTTTGCCACCCCACCTCCAGGCATCGATTGCAGCGTAAATGTCACTTCCTCAGACGTCCTATCCCTGAAAGCCCTTCCTCCTGTCAAAGTCAACTATTTCTATTATAATCTCTCATTGAACCGTTTACTTTTCCTTCACAGCTATACCATTTAGGATTAGGTTCAGCTGTGAATGACTAAAAACTCAAAGTGAAAATGGCTTAAACCAGGTAGAATTTTATTTCCCTCGCATGGAAAAGCGCTGTAGGTGGACTCGAGCTGGTGCTAGTGGTTCCACAGTGTCCGCGCATCCTGGCTCCTCCTATTCTGTTGCCTTGCCATTCTCAGCAGGAAGCTTCCCCATCGTAGTCCAAAATAGCTGCTCCATCTGGTAAGAAAGGGGAAAAGCAACAAAGAGCAAGCCCTTTATTTTTAAGGGTGTTTACTGAAAGTTGCGTGTACCACTTCCAATTAGATCCCATTGTTCAGAACTTAAGTCAGTAGGAGCAAGGAAAGCTGAGAAGCGTAGTCTCTTCAGGTGGCCATGGGCAGATAAAACTCAGGGGCTCTGGTACTGAGGAAGAAGGGCGAATAAATACTGAAGATGATTAGTACTTTCTGCCACAGGAGCTTATTATTTATAATTACATATATGTGATTATTTTTTAAAATAATCTGTCTTCCTCAGTAAACTGTTAGTCTCAGGAAGTCAGGGAACATGTTTGTCTTATTTACTTCTTTATTCCGAGTATAGTACTTAGTATAATGTTGAACATAAGATATTTAGCACAGAAAAGCATTTGTATTACTTAAATGAATTATTTTATTCTCTTGATCTTTTTCTCTACTTATAGACAATTTTTAAAAACAATGCATCTTGTTTTTTATGCCTTTTAAATTTAAAATTTTATGAGCATCTTACATTTTTGAGTGTGCTTTAAAAACATTATTTTTAATAGCTTCAAATATTTAATGGTCTGTCTAGATCATAATTTATGTAGCTATTCCTCTATTGATGTAGAATGTTTCCAGTTTTTTGCTATTGTAAATGTTGCTATGATAAACACCCTTGTATGGGAATCTGTTTCTTTCTGATTGGGATAAATAATTACTGGGTATATTGGTCAGCTATTGCCGTAACAGTTCCATGTTACAAACCAGTGTTTTAACCGAGTGGCTTATAACACTAAGTGTTTATTTTCACACTGGGTCTGTAGATCACCTGGGGTTTTCCTGATCTAGCTGAGCTTGGTCAGGCACACCTATTTCAGTTTGTGGGTTGGCTAGCCCTGCCTCCAGGCTGCAGGTTGGGTTAGATCCACTCTAAATATATTCATTCTGAGGCCTAGCATGAAGGGGCAGCAGCTACCTGGGGCATATTCATTTCATGGTTTATAACTGGAATGCAAGAAAAAAGCTAAACTACCAAAACACATTTTAAGTCTCTGTTGGCATCAAGGCTTTTAACCTCGTTAGCCAAAACAAATCATGTGGCCAAACCTTACAAAATTACATGACAAGGGTGTGCATATATAATTTTATAACAGACATTATGAAGAATTGAGAAAAATAATCCATTGACCACCCTTGGTCAAAGGTTACACAGAAATGTTTACCATATTGAAAACAAACAAACAAACAAACTTTTGCTACTTATTTCCAAACAACCTCCAGAAAAGGCTGTATCAGATTAACAGCATAAATGAGAGTACCTAGTTTTCCCCAGGCAATAAACTATTGGGGGGAAAAGAGCTTTGCTAATTGGAAGATGGATACTATCTGAAGCTTTTTTTGAGATACATTTTTCATGCCATTTGTCCATGGTATAACTATTCCATAGCGTTCAGTAGAATTACCTTTTGGTTTTAGGTTTTGTTTTTCTTTAACCCTTTCTCCTGTTTTTCTTTTTTTTTTCTTTCTTTCTTTTTTTCTTTCTCCTGTTTTTCTTATTCCTTTTTAGAGAAGTGGACCTCTTCATAGTCTTTGGTCAGTACCACTGCCTCGTTTCTCTGATTCATGTTTAAAAGTTATAGTCTGTATTCCTTACCGTGTTTCCCCGAAAATAAGACCTAGCCAGACCATCAGCTCGAATGCATCTTTTGGAGCAAAAATTAATATAAAACCTGGTCTTATTTTAATATAAGACCTAGTATAATGTAATACAATATAATATACTATAATATAATACTGGGTCTTATATTAATTTTTGCTCCAAAAGGCGCATTCGAGCTGATGGCCCGGCTAGGTCTTATTTTCGGGGAAACACGGTATATATTGTGCAACCTAACACAAAATGAAATACTTCTCTGGATTTAATAAATAGTTGCCATTTATGGAACCATTCTCATTTTAAATTTGAACACAATATAGTAAAATGGATCCTCAAGCCTTTGGGAGAGAAGTTTCTGTTCCTGCCATAACTAATTATATTTCTGATGCATAGACCAACGTAATTTAAGCTAAGTAGATGACTTGAACAATGGACTATGTGTGTGTGGGGGAGACATGGGGAGTTTGATTCTGTTCCGGACTCTGTAACAGACCTCTTGATAGATTTTGAGTTACTAAATAGTTTAATATGTCTGTTTCCTTATTTATGGAATGTTTGGATAATACCTTTTAGGAGTTAATGAATGTGTATATCTATTGAGTGCACTGAATATTTTTGGAGGTAAGTTCTATTTAAATGGAAATTGTTGGCTTTAGTCATGGTGGCTAATTTCTTCTCATGTAACACCTTCATCTTACATGTAAAGTACTACTTTTTAAAGGAGTTCAGAACATTTCACATCTGTCATGTGTACGTCATTGTAACATAAACTGGGACGTGGACTGTTTGTGACTTAGCCATGATTATATAATTAATCTATCGGTTTCAAGATTAGAATCCAGATCACTGTACTCTTCGTTCAGTTTTATTGAGTAAATTATATTCTTAAATTACTTTGTGGACCTTTATCTATCAGATATTTTTTAAATAGGGCATTAGGCACAATAATTACATTGCCTTTAGGCTTCATTGACTTGTAGTCAAGTAAGTACATTAGTTCTTGTAGTCTAATAATGGTAACCTGATACATAACTATCTCTAGCCTCTGATGCCAATAACCAGAGAATGTTACCCTCTCTCATTCATAACCAAACTAGTGTGATTGGCACATCACACCAGACTTTAGAATTATTTTCTTAGAGATCCTTGAATTATGATGGGAATTTGACCTAATCTTTATCCAGAGCTTAGGAATTCCCTAGGATGTCGTCTAGTTCATCCCACCTGTGCAATATTTATGTGAAACCACTGGTCTAGTTGTTTTTCACGGGGTATTTATTTTTTAATCTGGAGTGAAATCTCCCAGACTATTATTCATACCTAAACCCCCCAACCAAAGTCAAAGTATGCAAGAGTAACAGTTGGAAGCCATCTATAAACATCTATCATAAAAACTTCTGAAGACACACCTTTCTTAACGCTGATTTCTGTTTGTCCTAGATGTGAGTTCATCAGCTGAAACAGTATTTGCAAGTTATCAGGATACTCCCCCTGAGCCTCATCTGCTGCTAATAGCTGACAAGATTATATATAACTGTTTAAATTTCTAGTATCCCTTTTTCATGACTTCTCTTCCCCTTTTTACTTGCTTAAGTATCTTCTTTACAAAGTTATAAAGCATTTTATAGCCATCACTTCTGAAGAGAAATTGATTAGTTCTCCGAAGACGGAAAGACTAGTATGATTTTCTAGAGCAGGGATTGACAAACTATGGCCTGAACCTGGGCCAAATCTGGCCTGCCAACAGTTTTTGTAAATAAAGTTATTGAAACATAACCACATCTTTCATTTACATATTGTGTATGGCTGGTTTTGTGCTCCCAACAGCAGAGTTGAGTAGTTACGACCTGGCCGTGTGTAGAAAGTTTGCCAACTCTCACTCTAGAGAAATTGAACCAGAGAGGCCCTGGACTCAGAGATATTAGACCCAGTAAAACAGTCTAGGGCAGGAGTGAGTGCCATACTTTACAGAGTATACAGTTGACCCTTGAACAACTTGGGGGTGAGAGGTGCCGACCGCCTCATGCAGTTAAAAATCCACATATAACTTTTGACTCTTCAAAAACTTGACTAATAGCCTACTATTGACTGGAAGCTTTACCAATAATATAAACAGTTGATTAACACATATTTTGTATGTTATATGTATTATATACTGTATTCTTACTATTCTTACAATACAATGAGCTAGAGAAAAGAAAATGTTAAGAAAATTGTAATGGAGTGGCTGGATGGCTCAGTTGGTTAGAGCGTGAGCTCTCAACAACAAGGTTGCCGGTTCAATTCCCGCACGCGATGATGGGCTGCGCCCCCTGCAACTAAAGATTGAAAGCGGTGACTGGACTTGGAGCTGAGCTGCGCCCTCCACAACTAGATTGAAGGACAACGACTTGACTTGGAGCTGATGGCCCCTGGAGAAACACACTGTTCCCCAGTAAAAAAATTAAAATAAATAAAAAATCATGAGGAAGAGAAAATATATTTACAGTACTGTATATATATATTGAAAAAATTTCACAGGTAAGTGGACCTGTGTAGTTAAATCTCAAGTTGCTCAAGGATCAACTGTATACTGAATAAGGAGAAGGCCCTCTGAGACATGCCAGCCCCATAGTTTTCAGTTCATTTTTAGCATCTCTTTTTTTTTTTAAAGTCTCTTTTACTTTGCATTTCTCTCTCTTTCATAGATTTTTTGAGGCATAATTAACGTAAAATAAGCACTCATTTTTAAAAGAGTTTAATTTTTTTATTAGTTTCAGGTGTACAAAATAATGTAATAGTTAGATGTGTACACCCCTCACAAAGTGATACGACCACCCCATCCCGGCCAATCTACTGCCCCTCTGACATTGTAAAAGAGTTTAATTTTTAGTGGGGTGAAATCACCACCACAATCAAGTTAATGAACATATCTATCACCTCTGAAAGTATTTTTGTGCCCTTTGGTAATCTCTCTCTTCCTCCCCTCTCACCCAGTCCTGTCCCAGGCTAACATTAGTCTGCTTTTTGTCCCTGTAGGTTAAGTACATATTTTAGAATTTTAATAAATGGACTTACACAGTATGCACTCTGGATTGGTCTAGTTTTTAGCAATTAGAAATAAAACTACTATGAACATTCATATATAAATCTTTTTTTTTTTTAAAGATTTTTTGGGGGAAGTGGAACAGGACTTTATTGGGGAACAGTGTGTACTTCCAGGACTTTTTTTCCAAGTCAAGTTGTTGTCCTTTCAATCTTAGTTGTGGAGGGTGCTTCAAGTTGTTGTCCTTTCAGTCTTAGTTGTGGAGGGCGCCGCTCAGCTCCAGGTCCAGTTGCTGTTGCTAGTTGCAGGGGGCTCAGCCCACCATCCCTTCTGTGAGTCAAACCGGCAACTTTGTGGTTGAGAGGATGCACTCCAACCAACTGAGCCATCTGGTAGACAGCTCAGCTCAAGGTGCCGTGTTCAATCTTAGTTGCAGGGGGCGCTGCCCACCATCCCTTGCGGGACTCGAGGCGTTGAACTGGCAACCTTGTGGTTGAGAGTCCACTGGCCCATGTGGGAATCGAACCAGCATTCTTCGGAGTTAGGAGCATGGAGCTCCAACCGCCTGAGCCACCGGGCCAGCCCCCCATATATAAATCTTTGTGTGGAGATATGCTTTTATTTCTCTTAGGTAAATACCTAGATGTGGCTGGGTGGTATGGTAGGTGTATTTTTAACTCTTTAAAGAATGTTTCCAAAGCGGTTGTACCATTTTCAGTTCCCACCAACAATGTATGAGAGTTCTACTTGCTGTACATTCTTAGCCCTTCATTCTTAAATATGAACATAACAGCCAAGAATCCCAGCTTTTAAGGTAAGCCACGTACATGAAAGGCAGAACACACCTGGAGAATTGGAAGGGACAATTCAAAATAACTATAACTTTAGGTCCTCAGATCAATAAGAGAAGGTACTGCATCTGTGAAACAAGAACAGGATGCTAGGAATAAAGGAACAATTAGAAAACAAAAATAATTCTTGATAATAAAAAAATAAAAGATTTAGAGAATGCAATTGGAGCAATCTCTCAATAAACAGAAGAGACAAAGGGATGGACAGTGGAAGAGAAAAATTTTAGAGGATCAATCCAGAAGGCCTAATGCTTGACAAGTAGAAATTCTAAGAACAGAAAATGGAGAAGGGAATATTATCCAATATCTAATGTAAGTTTCTTGGAACTGAAGAGTGTGCATTCCAAATTAATAGAATTTACAGAGTTCCTAAAACTGAATGAAAAAAGACCCACACCCCCTTACCAAGGCACAGCATTGTGAAAGTGCTGAACAACAGGAATAGAATATCCTAAAAGCTTCCCTTAAAGAGAAAAAAAACAGAACAAGGATTGGGAAACAGATGGCATCAGACTTGTCAGCAGCAACACAGAAATCTAGAATTCAGTGAAATGCTGCTTTTGGAATTCTGAAGAACAGTAATTTCCAATGTAGAATTCTATACCCAACACAACACTTGATCAAGTCTGAGGGTAGATTGAGACATTGTGGACATGCAAGGTCACAAAACTTACCTCTCATCACCTTTTTGAGGAAGCTCCTGGAAGATGTTCTCCATCAAAATAAGAAAATAAACCAATAAAGATGAAGACATGGATCCAGAAAAGAGGGAATCCAATACAAAAGAGAGAAGAAGAAAATCCGATTTGATGGAGGGAAAACCTACCGTGTTTCCCTGAAAATAAGACCTAGCCAGACAGTCAGCTCCAATGCGTCTTTTGAAGCAAAAATTAATATAAGACACAGTCTTGTTTTACTATAATATAAGATCCGGTCTTATATAGTGTATATAGTATATAGGTCTTATATAGTATAAGACAGGGTCTTATATTAATTTTTGTTCCAAAAGACGCATTAGATTTTCAGGGACACATGGTAGATGACCATTGTACAACAGGTTTAGAGAACAATCAGGAGGATGCAACTTTCTAGGAAAGATGTAACCAAGAAAGAAAGACTGCTGGATTACATGATGTGTTTTGAGCCATTATTTAGGTATCTTTTATAGCTTCTTTGGAGAGTACAGGGAAGAATTAACGGTAAGAATATAGAAAACCAAGCGGTAAGAATATAGAAAACCAAGCCAATGACAACAAAATGTACAAGAAAATAAGTATAATTGTAATATACTTATTGTCTCATCTATTAATGTTATTTACATGATTCTAAAAACACTAACCTTATTAAATATGGATTTAACTAAAAGTCGTGATATGACTGTAATGATAGTAGGGATTGGGAGGGGGGAAGGTAATATAAGAACTAAATTTCAGTTATTTGCAGTAGCAATTCCGTAGGGTAATGATTAAAGTGAAAACTCAAGAAATCACAATGATAGATAGGAACACAGGACTGGAGAGTTGGAGAGGGTTCATGCAAGGGACTGCTGAGCATTGTGGTGGTATTTTTTAAAGCTATGTATATGTATTACTTCAATTAAAAATAGAACTAAATAGGAAACTAAATTAAAAAAATGAAAGTCTAGATGTGTCATTAGATAGGATGTTTGGTTTTGTGGAATGACCCTGGGCTCCCGAGTCAGGTCACCTGCTGACTAAGTCTTGAGCCTCTAGTCCATCCCCAGACTGTATTAAGGACTCTACTTGGGCCTCTCCAGTTCTCCCTTTTCATTTTTCTTAGTACAAGCCACACGATGACTCTGAAGTTTGGTTAAGACATTCCTTAGGAATCTACACGAGAGATGAATATGTCTTTTTTAGTTGGTTGCTCGTCTCTTCTGAGAATAGATTTAGGTTCTAATAACAATAATAGTAAATATAACAAAAGCATATTACTACTCATGAGTTTAGCCCCATAGGATATAGTATCCCTTCTCTATTTAAATTGATATTTTCTGGTACTATCCTCAAAGTCTAGAAATGGCATAAACTTCAGGAGTCCAGTGATTTTTACTTGTTTTGTTCATCGATGTACTGGCTTGCAGTAAACCAATAAATGACTACTTTTTGAATTATTTAAGTTCCAACAAATATATATTTAGAGCCTACTCACTGAGTGCAGACTTGCAGAGGAGATATGGACATGTAAACAATTACAATCTGAAGTCAGAATATGTGTGGTATCCAGAAAGGGAAGATCTTGGTGGGGCGTTATGGAAGCCTTCACACATGAGCTGAGTTGAGTGCTGAAGGATGAATAGGGATTTGCTAGGTGGACAAAGCCCTTCCAGGCAGAAAGAACAGCGTGTGCACAGGCACATGAATAGGTAACAGCACGAATGCATGACTGCATATTCAGCAAACAACAAGTAGTTTAGGATTGCTAGAGCAGAGATTCTGGCAGGTGAAGATTGGAGGGTCAGCTTGTGTAGTTTGAAAACAAAGCACTTTGTATTCTTTTCATTACTGTTAATGCTAAATATTATACTATTAGTAATAGCTACAGTTGTATAGCACTTAACTATTTGCCAAACACTTCTCTGTGTGCTTTAAATATACTAATTCATTTAATTCGCACAGTAATCCTAAGAGATAGGTACTGTTGTCCCCATTTTATGGATGAGAGGTTAAGTCACTTGCCCAGGGTTTCTGAGCTGGTAAATCATAGAGCCAGATAGGAATCCAGGCCATGTAGCTCCAGGCTGTTTTGAATTTAATGTCAAAGAAGACTATGACGTTTACATTTATTTAAAATGAAAGGGAGAGCAGTGAGAGATGTATAAACAGGGCAACGCTAGATCACAAGGGCCCTCACATACCCATTTCCTTGACTACT
Source organism: Rhinolophus hipposideros (assembly GCF_964194185.1). NCBI lineage: Eukaryota > Metazoa > Chordata > Mammalia > Chiroptera > Rhinolophidae > Rhinolophus > Rhinolophus hipposideros. The sequence goes on from NC_138056.1 coordinate 13,983,797, forward strand.
GTTTGCTCTTTCTGCTTTTGTTTCAGGACAGCTTGTATTCAGAAGCTCCATCCCTCTGAATTTTTGCTAAATTATAAGTAATGGCCAGCAGGAATGTGGACCTTCCTCCTAAAATCCATCTGCTCAAAAATAGTCTTTTTTGTTTAAAATCAATGAGTTGATTTTTAAATAAATACTTTGTTAATGGAATATAACTTTTTTCTTCTCCTTTCTTTTTTGCCAGACCTGTGGAAGGAGACTGAAATATTGGTATTGGGGGTGGAAATCTATGATTTTTTTTAAAAGCTTTTTTTTTCCTTCATTATAAGAGTCATGCATGATCTTTTGGCAAATCCAAGGAGACAAATCAGATGTAGCTGTGATCTCACTACCATGTTTTAGATCCTTTTTTCTTTTTTTTCTATGCCACACATTTGTGTTAAAAATAAAATTGAGATTGGCATTTCACTTAATATTTTTGAAAGACTTAATTTTTTATACATCTTGAGCATTTCTTCCCATTTTTACATATTCTTAAAGAATATTAGGTTTTAGTGAACTGAAAACTGGTGGGTATAGAGTTTATGTAGTCCGTTCGCTAGTTGTAGACATTTGGATTGTTCCCAGGTTTGTACTGTTTTATGCCTAATCTGCTCGTACATCTACATCCTTGGGCATAAATTATTTGGACAGTAATTTTTATTATTTTCTGGAAGTAAAAACAAACAAAAAAAGTGACAGGATCAGGAAGAAATAAACGTTTTTTACATGTGTTTGCGAAGACTTACTTGTTGCGAGTAAAGGAGTCTTAACTCAAACTAGGTTAAGCATGAAGGAGAATTGATTGGAATCGTATTAGGACATCTCAGGAACCCAGGGCAGTTTTTGGGGCTGGAACTGGAGCGTCTCTGTCTCTTGTCTGTCTTTGTCCTTCTCTGCATCTGCTTCGTTTCCCTTCTTTACAGACAGGCTTTCTCAGCTGCTCTGTACACATGACAAGCGGAAGGCTTCTGGCTGCCGCACGGTTCCTAAGTGTGTATCTGCTCTATTCAAGAAACCATCCCAGACTCACCGGCTTGTTCTCATTCCAGGTTTTTGGCAACAGCCTGGTTTGAGCCAGGTCTCTAGCCCTTGTCCAGTCAGCTTTGTCTAGGGGACTATGTCACTAGTACAGACATGGCTAGATTAGGGAGCACCTCTCAGAGAGAGGGATTTGTGAGTTAGGCTGATACCCCCAAAAGTTTCTGAAACCTATATTACCTGCTTGCTCTCTAGAAAGATTGTATCCATTTTTAGGGTCATTTTCCTAAATGATAAGCTGTTTAACATGCTGGATGGAATTCTACCTGGAATGTAAACAAAAAGGTTTAATGCTCAATTTATTTGGCAGATATATACTGAGAACCTTTTTTATGGCCGGCATCCTTCTAGATGCTGAAAGTTTATCAGTCCTGAAAACTAAGTCCCAGCGTTTCTTTTAGTCATGTGTTAGAAGTTTGAAACACTTTGAACTGACCTTCAAAATATCCTTTTAAAGTCTTAATCAGATTTCATTTTATCAGCCGTATAATACAGTTAAGCCATAATGTTTCCTTTGTTGGATCTATCCATTCATTGTTCTCTTAAGTAAGTGACTGGAAGTTGTGAGGTTATGATAGTTGGCATCTTGGAATATTAACAGTTAAACCTTCCTCCTTTCCTTACCCTTGTCATAGGGCAGCAGAAGAGTGCAAAGAAGTGTTGAGGCTTTGGTTCTCTAGGTTTTTGTTTTCTTCAGGTTCAAGTGCGATCCTTCACATTCAGTGAGACTTTATTATAGGTAAGATGTAACAGGACTGGAGTTCTTCTCCATGCTTGGAAAATTAACTGACAGGAAAGCCTTTGCAAAGTGTTCTGAATTTCCATCCAAAACAGATTATACTTTTTTTCCCCCCAGATAGTCCTTTGTACGCATCAGTCAGGTTAACAGTTAAGTCTGCCCAGTGACAAACTTAAAAATGTGCTGAATAAGCCTGGGGTTTTAGAGGAACATTCCCCTAAGGATCGTATTTTTATACTTTTCTTCTCTGAGTCAGCTTTCACCTGGAAAATCTATGTTGCATTTAGCCAGGGTAGTGCCTTCTCCTGAGACCGGATCTCAGTTTTTGAATGGGGCAAAACTCCTTTAAGTGAGCTGGGGGCAGGCCCTAGAACAGCCTGCTGCCTGTTTGCACTGAGACCCTTTGCTGCTGCTGGAGGTAGAGTGTTAGCTGATTTTACGTATTTCAGCTTGAGCCATAGTATAGATGACATTTTAAAGGAGACACCAGTTCTCTTTCTTTCCCCTCTATTCAGGAAGCAAACCATGGAGAACAAAAAAATATAAGTTTTCCTATATACTTCAAGAAATTTCATTCTCTTCTGCAGATTGTAAACCAGCCGGGGTTCCATGGGAGAAGTAAGCCCGAATGCTTTATCTGTTCTATGTATTGAATTCACATTTCTGTGGATCTAGAACGGTACTAGTTATGTTCTGTCCCTGTGATCAGTGATAACATCATCGCTGAAATAAATGTGTTCTATGGTTCAAATGAGGAATCCTGGCTATTCTAAAATGACAGGAAACCCTGTCTGTGAAACTCCTAGAGACCCAAAGATTATAGCTGTGTGAGTTGCAGTGATATAGTAACTGTTCATGTTGTGCTAAGATGGGAAACAAAAAGGTCTACGCATTAATAGCCCCCTGGACAAGATGCAGTGAAAAGAACTATTCTACAGTTGTCTTTAATCAAGCACAATATGTATGGACTTGGGGGAAAAAATCCCTTGGTTATGGTTTTTATGTAAAGCAACACAAATTAATACCAATAATGTTTTTATTTTTTGTGCTAACATTTTGGGTTCCCCCCTCATCCTTTATCTTGATTTTTTTTTAACTATATGTAAAGCAAATAAAATCAGTTATCTTTATAAGCTGTGGCACTTGATTAGTTTCTAAAATAGATAAGTAAAAAGCTCATCAGCTTAGCGAAAGGCTAAACTATTTGTACTTGTAAATAATGGAATCGTTTTATGGAACTCAGCCCTGGGGAGAAGGACTGCACATGGCTATTTACTAACACAAAGCACAAGAATTCTATAGCAAATCTTAACATTTCCCTGTCGAAAGGTCTTTTAAACAGGAGCATCTATGAAATAAATCGACATTATATTTTTCCAGCGAAGTCCTGATTCATTGATTGGGAAAGCCATTATTGCTGAAGTGAACACACAGATTTAAAAATGTTTAATGGACAATAGAAATCACGTGTCCCTCCTGAAGTTTAGATTCCTAGAAATTAACAGTTGTTAACAAATTTCTCCACTCTTCTTAAAAAACATGTTAACAATGACCTGTTTTTTTAAAAGTCCAGGTCCTTGTTTTAAAATCTTGACTGAGATACTAGCTAAGATTAATTGGAAACCAATCAAGGTTAACAGATCCTTACAATGAAAATATTAATTTTTGCCATTGTCATCACCTTCACATTTAACCTAGAAATAATTTGAGTTAATGTGTCATAGACGCTGGCCCAAACAGCCCACACCAATGAAAATGCAGTCTGTTTTGCTCTCAGAATCTTTTGCTAGATGACCGATGGAATAAAGTTAGAGTTATCAGCTTTGTTGGGAAAGGTTTAAATAAAAACAAAATTGCTGCCTAATTTTAAAAAATTTCTGTGGTTCTCATTTTTTTCTTACAAGATAAAATCCAGAATCTGAGGTCTTATCACTTGGGAGCAGGGAACAGGAATACTATAACTTTATTGGAAAAAAAACTTTCCATGGAAAACTCGTGTATTTGCAAAGGTATCACATTAGCTATTATGTTGGTGCAAAAGTAATTGCGGTTTTTGCAGTTTTTTTTTTTTTTTTTTTTTTTAACCTTTTAAACTGCAGTTACTTTTGCACCAACGTAATATAAAGAAGGAAGAATATTTTAAATTTTTAGACTTTCAATGAAAGGTACGTTATAGAGCCTCCTGGTGGCAGCAGTTCTTTGTTGCCAGAATGTCCTTGTTTGAGACACCTGCTGACTGGGAGCTGATTCTAAATTAACAAAACAGACCTATTCTACTTGTCTAGTCTATTGAGGCTTTTACTTAAAAAACTCTATGTAAAAGAATGAGTTGAGCATTTTTGAAGTTCTGATTTTAGGCTCATCTTCTATGATATTTTAAATGGATCCCATGATAGTTAATAGTTAACTGGTAAGTGCCATACATGTGAATTAGGGAGTCTGGATGTACATCGTTGGGGTGTTTTGTTTTAAGAGATTCCATGATTCCTGCCTCTACACCTGATGAGCCTCTGATGGTGCAGTATATAGACCTGGTGACACTTTTTGTAGGGTCTCAGTTCAGCTGATCTGCCAGTGAAGGGATGAATTGACTACTCTAGGGAATTGAAAAGGTCAGTGGGAAGAAACCTGTGGCTAGCATTTGTGTAACAGTTAAAGCTCTGTGGAAAAAAAACGTCAGTGGACTCACTGGCTTACCTGTCATTCCTCCCTCCCCCTGAGTGCGTGGGGCCAGTAGGTTGCTGTCCAGGTACTCACACATGTCTTCATGGTTGTAAAATGGTTATCGAGAGTGGGTTGTGTATGTCCCCAAACCTGTTTATGTTATTTGTTCTTGTTATTGTCATTATATAGTTTAACTATTACATACACCAATGACTTAGGAAAAAACCAAACCAAGTTGTTCCCATGAAAACCAAGTTAAATGTTTTGGAAACAGTTGATAAAGGTGAGTTAGTAAAAAATTGCTGCCCAGATACATTTGGGAAAGACAACTGTAAAAGAATGGAATAAAATATGAATGTCCAGGATTCTACATTCAGATTGCTTCAAAGCATCTTACGGTCTCACCAAAATGATGCATTGTGGTTATGATTTATGAAAGAAAAGAAAGACATTTTGACACTCTTTAACGTGTAGATCCATATAAACAAAAGACCTGGACCTGTATTACAAAATTAGTAAATGAATGTTCATTTAAGTTAGAGTGCTTAAGTATGCATGTCAAATTTTTATAGTTTACTGATTTATATGACTTTTTTCTTATTAATTACTGGTCCTGACCATTATTGGCTTAAGAAAGCTTCTACTATATTACTTCAAGCTATTAAAACTGAAGTGTACCTTTCAGCTTTTAATTCATTCATTCACAAATGTTTATGGAGCACCTATTACGTGGCCTCAGTGCTAAACCTGTCTGATAGGGTTTCTCTTCTTAAGCAGTTTTCCTTTTAGTGGCATATTAGTGAAAGTATAGAGATTTAAGTAGTAATGATTTTCTCAATAGTAGTAGGAGAGTTTTCAAATCAAATCTAGTCTTTATATTGAAGGCCACATCTACCTGTTGACTAGTGGATCTCAACCCTAACTTGTACCCTAAGTAACCTGAAGAGCACTTGAAATATGCTACTCCTAGGGCTCTATCTTAGACCAGTTAAGTTAGAATTTTTGGGAGTGGGGCCCAAGCATACAAAGATGTGTTGGAAAAGGCAAGTTGATTTTAAAGTTGTGGACACTGCCTAGTCTAAGCCCGATAACCCCAAGCCAATACGACGTAGCATTTTTAATTCCTGAAAATCACCTGGGAACATGTTTATGTGGTGTTGGCTTGTCAGAACTAATAATTTGTTTGAATTTTGTTAGAGAAGAAACTTTACATAATGTAATTTGTAAGAATGACTATCATATTAATACTCTTTCAGCTTTTCGTTTTAGAAAAAATATTTTAAGAAACATAATGAGTTGATTGAAATTCTTCGTTCACTCTTCTCTGCAGTTAGAAGTGTGCAACTTTTACCAATGTATTTTAACTTTCAAAAACATTCTAGTGAATCAGAAATCTCTAGAAAAGCAGCATATCTTTTATTTGCTTTAAAATATTAGTGTTTGGTTTTTATGAAACACTGAGTATGGTTAGGAAATGCTGAGCCATGGGATTCTTTTAACCAATCATGGCTTGTAGTTAACATTTTATATGTAATGAACAAAATTAATTGATGTCAAAGGTATTGAAAACATCTTGAAATAAAACCTACTCATAAGAATGATTTTATTCATACTTAATCGTTAGGCCCAGAAACTTTGAAAGTTGAAAGTGTAGTGCATTCGTTATTTTTCTTCCGAGCTCTGGCAAAATATAGCTGTGCTTTTTCTGTTTATTTATTTTCCCACTTATGTCACTCAAAAGAGGACTAGAGGTTAGTACCTTTACTTGTAGGTATTTGTTTCACTAATAACTCTTTCGTATTAATATTTTGTAGATCAGGTACATTTTTACAGAAAGCTTTTTATTCTTTCAGATGTGATCTGTGAAACGAAGCATTTGTCAGGACACCACAACAAATTCCAAACACGCATTACATTAAATTATGAAGTTTGAATTGAAAATGTAATTTTAGTAGTTCAGTTCTGCTCCGAGAATAATGCTTTGGGGGAAGGGCCAGTCTGGCACGTAAGTAAACTAGTTGCGGCATTTGGATTTTCATCTTTATAGGAATAGCTTCTTTTCATTCCCTCATTTCACTTCATGTGTAAATTAATCCTTTACCCCATGTCCCAGCACATGTGTGTGTGCATGGACATTTATAGACGCACATGCACTCACGCAGTGAAACCTTGAAGATGGAACTGTTAATCTTCCCTTTCTGTGATCCCTTTGCTTACCCATCATAGTATGCTACTTAGGTGACTTGCTCGGAGATGTCCAGGAAGGTGGAAACGCTTGTCAACTAAAAATAAAAGGGAAAATACTTGAAGATTCACTAGGTGATTAACTGGTTTGATAAAGATTTCACAGGCCCCACCAGGGCAAATGATGAGAAAACTAATAGAAATAGAAGGTTATCGTACCAACACTAGCAGCTAGGAGCAATTCAGCCCCATGAATGTCTTATTTCTTCTATCCTTACCTTCTGTTTTAGTTAAAATATCTATGCCTCCTGTGTAGTACTTAGCAGTTTTCAATTCTGTAAGGTAAACAAACATGATTTTTCTTCCTCCTTAGAACTCAGAAAACTGATATGCAATGGAACTGAATGCCTTGTCCAAGTTTATTTAGCTGGTAGATTAGATTAGTAAGGACTCTTGGATTCAAGTGGTAGAAACTCAACTCAAAGTTTTTGAAGCAAAAAAGATAATTTATTGATTTACATAACTAGTAAGTTCAGGGATGTAGCTGGTTTTAGGCATAGCTGGATTTAGGGGCTTAAACTAAGTTTTAGGACACTTTCTGTTTCTTTTGGCTTCATTTGTATACAGATTGTCCGGTACAGGCAGTGGTTCCTCTGACAGCTCTTGGTTTACAATCTGTTGTTTTATAAACCCCAGTGAAGAAAGTGTTTTATGTTTGTTTGTTTGTTTTCCTGGAAGTACCAGCACAAAACATGGACATGATTTTCAGGTTCATTCCTGAACCTGTCATCCCATCCTTCACTGTAGCCAGAGAACTGGAGACTTCTCATTGACCAGGCTTGCATTACATGCCACCCCTGAAGCAGGATTGAGATGATTTCTAAATGAACTAAATACACAGTGAACGTACTTCTCCAAAAAGATACTAGGAAGACAAAAAATATAGGTTCTGGGCCGGCCTGGTGGCTCAGGTGGTTGAAACGCCGTGCTCCTAAGGCCGAGGGCTGCCAGTCTGATTCCCACATGTGCCAGTGCCAGATGGCTCAGTTGGTTTGAGCTCGGGCTCTCAACCACAAGGTTGCCAGTTCAACTCCTCGACTCTTGCAAGGGATGGTGGGTTGCGCCCCCTGCAATTAACAACGGCAACTGGACCTGGAGCTGAGCTGCGCCCTCCACAACTAAGACTGAAAGGACAACAACTTGACTTGGGAAAAGTCCCGGAAGAACACACTGTTCCCCAGTAAAGTCCTGTTCCCCTTTCCCCCGCAAAAAAAAGAAAAAGTATAGGTCCCCAGTTAAGTTACTGAGCCTGGGCTTCTGATTCTAAAGCTGATGTTATTTTCTATTTTACCAGGTAGATACTACTAAAAATGACAAGAGAAGTACAATTACAAAAATAAATATAGTTGTCTAAGGATAGGACATTTGTCTTGAAATTTGTAAATTATTATCAAAAGCCATTTTCGTTCTTTTTGACAAGTTGACTGTTATCACCTCATGACACCTTAGAGTCTAGACACAATTAAATAATCTGATCTCATTTTGACTGTTATCCTAGGAACAAGCTTTGGGAGGCTACCTCAGTTTTTTATTCTACTTCAGTACTAATTTGAAATACATATGGTGGGAAGGAGCCTTGACAGAAAAGCTGTTGTTTAATATGTTCCAACATTGCAAGAGGCTCCTGATTTCTGGACAGAGGATTTTTCTCCCATTTCATTTTGTCTTCTGCCTGTCTCCCCAACCCCATCACCTTCCTTTTTGTTCTGGGGCTTAAGTCCATTTCTTCTTCCAATGCCTCTCTCCCTGGGAGCTGAGGCTGGAGAGTTTCCTTACCCCCTTGAGTAGAGGCGTGATGACCATTCTGTCTTCAGGGAAAGTAACTGCAGAGTGGAATTGCATGTTGGCAGGCTTAAGAATGGTTAAGTAGAACTCACTTTCCTGAGTGGATGGAAAGCTTTGTGTCTCTGAAGGTCAAAGTCTAGAGTGCCCTGTCCCAGATTTCCCTGGGCAGCTTCAACTTGGATAGCTCTGGAGGCTCTAGAAGCAGCCTTGATGCTGGACATGTAGGCTCAGGGGCTTATGTCAACTCTTTTGTGCCCAAGATGGCTGTGAGAATGGAGGCGGAAGGTCATGTTAAATGCTCTGGTTTTCATTCCTGCTGTCACCAGAATAAAAATGACCTAACTGTATTTTGGGCCCCCAGGCAGCACTGAAATGACATGCCACCTGCTGACCTAATCCATTTCATTTCTGGTATGAGGAGAGCCAAAGCAATTTGCTCAATTTGCAATTGACTATTTACTCTTTAAAGCAGCAATGATTAGATCTAGAGTAAGAAATCACATACTCTATCAAGAATTAAAACTTTAAAGGTGGAAAGTTATCCTTTTTGGAAGAAGTCATTTAAATAGGGTGTATTGTACTTCAGAGTCTATGCTTTTAGAAAGCTACTTTTTGCTGTTGTTCCCCAGGAAAGAGTACAATATGCTGATGAAATCTGAGATATCCGAGTGTTTCTCAGCAGCAGCTGAATGGAGCAGAGAACTGGGAAACTGCTATATTTACCTTTAGGTAAACTTTGCAACTTACTAGGAAAAAATCTGTATACCATGCATACTGTATTAACCCAGCAGCTGCTTCTCTGGCAAACAGAAGAGGGTGTGCAGCTGTGGTCCTGCACACACACTCAGGTGCTGGGCATATTTCCTTTGTCTCAAAAACTGTGCCAAGAGCTACATATGCTGATGAGGTCCTGGTTTTTTGTTTGTTTGTTTGTTGTTCAATTTAAATTTAAAAAAAATCTTAACTCCCATTGTTTTCTCTCCCCCATCAAAATGAAGTGACTAAAACTTCTCTGAATGGTAGTTTCAGGAGCTTGGACTCTGCTCTTAAACATTGCGTGTAGTAGTTCTGTGTAGTACTGCAATTGATAGAATTAAGAGTTACAGAAGCACCTACTTTATTCCCCTCCCAGAGAGCCTTGTATCAGTAAGTCACATGCTGGCAGAATTAAGGTGTCTGCTTCCAGGTCAGCCCTCTTTTATTTCTTGTTGCTTTCTGTGACTCTGCTGCTATGGAATTTGCTTCCCTGCGTGGGCCTCTCAGAAGCCAGCGCTCCTGCTTTCCTCCACGTGCTCACAGTCAGCAGAACAGGGAAATCACACTGATCAGCACACCACTCAGTTGATCAAAGGAAGCCAGCCACTTCTCTTCAACAAGACCCAGCGGTATTAGTCACTATGCCTTCTCCTGCCGTGAGCAAGGCCACTGGAACGCTGCTGGCGACATTAGTGTGTGTGTGAAAAGCTGCTTATGTTCCCTTTGCCTTGGCTTTGGCTTAGGCCTCAGCGAGGGGGGCAGAAAAAGAGGAAAAGGCCCCAACAGCCAGTGTCTTTCCCTTCTATAACTTGGTGTGAAGCATCGGCAATCCCTAGTGGCAATCCTTAATTCTGCTGAGGAAAGATTTGCTAATTTTATTTCAATTGTAAAAGAGCAGAGCCCCACAGCAAATTGAACATGTGGTGACTACCTGAAATATATGACAGAATAGAATCTTATGTTGATTAAGTTAATCACAGGTCTGACAAATTTACAAAATCAAAATCAGCCACATTTTTTAGTATTTAATCTCTTGATCCTGTTGCTTTGTATTCTTTTCTGGGTAGTCTTATTTATATTATGTTGTTAGGAATCTAGGGATCTCGGTGATAATTTATTGGGTATAGATGGCAGTTTGCTACTCGTGGCTCCAATAGGTATATAATTCCCTTTCTTGTAAGCAATTGGCATTTCAGCACAGTTTACGGTATGGAACATGGAAGGGACCCCCTGAGTAGGACAATGGCTGCTCTTTGTCACTTGCAGCTGTGTTTGCAAGGGAGCATGCTGGCAGCCAGCAAGGGGAGTGCTGTGACAGGTGGGAAGAGCAAAACCAGAAACTATCTTTCTCTTATCCTCTTTCTGTTCCCTTCTTTCCCCCACCCCTTTTCTACCTGACCTTCTGTTTTTCTGCTCTTCCCCTTTTAGAAGCCATCTGTTTCCCTACCAGTTCTATTTGGTTTGCAGACGCTACTATGCAGGAATACACTGTTGGAGCTAGCATATGCTTGACCTGTACTGAACGTGTGTATTTGGGCTGGCCTCAGCCTGATGCACTGAGGGGAATGGTGAGGGCCTGGCTTAGAAGGGCTCACACATTTTACATGCTAGTTAGTTAGTTCTAGAGATGCCAAAGGACAACAGATCTTACTTACTACCTGAATCTGGGAAGTGGTAAAGCCTGGCTCTGTAAGTTCTGCATTACTTTCTATTAGAAAAGGGAGCAAGCAACACTAGTGTGTGTGTAAAACGCTGCTGACATTCCCTTAGGCTGAACCTGCGCCTGAGCAAAGAGGGAGAAAGGGAGGTAAATGCCCCAATAGCCAATACCTCTTTTTTCTAAAACTTGATGTGAAGCATTTCCATCCTATGGTCAGTGGCACAGGTTGTCAATCTGCAGAACTAGTGTAGCTATTTCTTGAACAGGCACCCAATTAATGGTCTTCTATGGGGTTTCCCTTCAGTTATCTTCTCCTCAAGCATTGCTGGTGGGAATGTGAAATGGTACAGTCACTTTGGAAAACAGTCTGGCAGTTCCTTAAAATGTAAAACCTTAGAATTACTGTGTGAGTCAGCAATTTTATTCTTAGGTATGTGCCCAAGAGAAATGAAAACATACGTCCAAACAAAACTTGTACACAAATGTTCATAGCACCATTATTCATGATAGCCAAAAAGTGGAACCAACTCATCAACTGATAGATGGTTAAATAAAATGTGGGTTACCCATACAATGGAATATTATTTGGTGATAAAAGGAACGAAGGCAAAAAAAAAAAAAAAGCAAAAAAGGGAAGGAATTCATCCATGCTACCACATGGATGAATCTTGAAAACATTATGCTAAGTGAAAGAAGACAATCACAAAAGGTCACATATTGTATGATTCCATTTATATTAGATGTCTAGAATATGTAAATCTATAGAGACAAAAAGAAGATTAATGGTTGCCCTGGGTGGAGAGAAATGTGTGTGTGTATGTAGGTGTGATGGAGGAGTCAGGAGTGACTGCTAATGTGTTTGGAGTTTCTTTTTAGTGTGATGAAATGTTCTAAAATCAGTTGTGGTGATGGTTGTACAACTTTGAATATGCTAAAAGCTATTGAATTGTATGGCATGTGAACTATATCTCAATAAAGCTATTTTAAAAATTATTACTACATATTTCATTTGGTCTGAGGGCGCTGAATGGTCTTTACTAAAGTTGTAGAGGCTAGGAGAAGCCACATTCTCAATAAGGATACCAATCTAATAAAGGTAATAAATAACTTATTTGCACAGTATGTCATTGTTTGCCCATAGTTTTCACATCCTTTAATTTGATCCCAAGTGAACCCTAGTGTGCAGATGAAAGTAACTAAAGAAAAAGTGACTTCTCTAAGATTACACAACTAATAAATGGTAAAACAAGTATTTAATCTCAGGTGCTCTGATTCTTGTCAGACAGTTTCACAACATTGCAAAGAAAGTAATATTGACCCTTGATGTTTTCCAGATTCTTAATTAGGCTTAATCCTTTCACCTCTTGAACATGACTAGAAAAGTCACTCACTTTCTCTGTCTTGTTTTCCTCGTCTGGGAAATGGAGATAAGAATGCTTCCCATTTCATAAGTCACTTACCTTCCTGTCTTGGTGTCTTTATCTAGAAGAGGGAGCTAGGATTGTTTTCTATCTCAGGGGCATATAATAAGGACTAACTAATAAAAAACAATTAGGAAACATCTTGCCAGGCTATAAAAATCCTTTATCAAAGAATATTGTTTCTCTCTTTTTTTTTATGTTGTACAACCTCACAACCACAGCGGGATATAATAATAACCACTTATATCACTTCTCTCTAAGGAGCTCAAAGCACTTTATAGACATCATCAAATTAATCCTCTCTGCATCCCTGTGAGTTGCAGAGGGACCTGGTATCAGAGGAGCTAGAGCACAGAGAGGTGAAGTAACTGGTCTGAAGCCTTTGTGTCAGGATAGGTCTATACTGGACTGATTGCTCGTTTATTTGCCCCTAGGGACATTTATTTGGTCAATTACCTTTATTCTGTATGAGTTGGTCACTTGTTAAACATGAATAAAATGCTGGTCTAGCCCTCCTGAATCACTTTAGATCAGCGTAAACTTTATCAAGGGTCGAGCTATTTATTTTGACCTGGCTGTGTCATCCTTGATCTAGATAGACTAGAAAAACAGTTCAAAACTCCCGAATATATACTTTTTTTTTTTAGATTTTATTGGGGAAGGGGAACAGGACTTTATTGGGGAACAGTGTGTACTTCCAGGCCTTTTTTCCAAGTCAAGTTGTTGGCCTTTCAGTCTTAATTGTGGAGGGCGCAGCTCAGCTCCAGGTCCAGTTGCCGTTGCTAGTTGCAGGGGGCGCAGCCCACCATCCCTTGCAGGAGTCGAACTGGCAACCTTGTGGTTGAGAGGACGCACTCCAACCAACTGAGCCATCCAGGAGCTCAGTGGCAGCTCAGCTCAAGGTGCTGTGTTCAATCTTAGTTGCAGGGGGCGGAGCCCACCATCCCTTGCGGGACTTGAGGAGTTGAACTGGCAACCTTGTGGTTGAGAGCCCTCTGGCCCATGTGGGAATCAAACTGGCAGCCTTCGGAGTTAGGAGCATGGAGCTCCAACCGCCTGAGCCACCGAGCTGGCCCCCGGAATATATACTTTTGGCTTGAGCATTCACTATGTGTGTCCTGCTGTGTAGACAGGAGAAATCCTTGATGAGTCTTTGGAAACTACTCTCATTTGTCCAGACACTCTTCACAGAGTGAAGGCAGACTTCCTTCCAAGTCATTGAGTTTTACAGTGTGTTTACATGTACAAAGCTCATTTACCATGTGTATTCCAACCTAGATCTTCACCACTGCCCTCATCGTTTAATATTATTTTGGTCATAGCACTTAATCCCATTACCAACACTTCTGACAGAGAATATATATGTGAGGGAAATGTGTAAAGTGATTAGAAAGGACTGTGTGAGATTGCCTTTGAGTGGCTTCTAATAACCCAATAGATAGCAGAGTGAGGCCTGATCCATTCACTGGAAAACATTAAATTCTGGCCTTTCTCTTTCCTTGAGTTGAAACGCTCTGGGTTCTTGATGAGGCTGTCCTGGCAGGGTTTTTTGATTTGGGTGTTTTTGTTTTTGTGGTTGTTTGGGAGTGGGAATTCCCTTTTGTGTTTTGACCTCTCATCTTACTTGATGGGGACACACTTTTCTCCCCCAGAAGTGGATTTCCCTTGCATATTAGCCTTGGTATACTGCCCCAGGGGAGATGGCCCCAGTGCTGTTGGCACTGTCCTGTGTACAGGTAATTAAGCCTCCTGCTGGGGACCTGGATTTCTGCTGCCACTGTTCACTGACGTGTGTGTGAATTGAGTGAAACACATGTATACAAGCTCAGGCGCACTCGCGGAAACAGACCCTGAAAATAGCAAAAAATGGAGTTGGGGGAAAGCCTTCAGCTTTTAAATAAGCTTGGTAATCTGGCTAGCTGAATGCCAGAGCTCACAAAGCTGAGAATTGCATTTCTGAAGATAAGACAGGCCTTTTTTGTGTCTTTATCTTTTCTTCCCAAGATGTATTGAGTTTTAATATGGTGCTTTATCTCTTTGAGCAAGAAAACAGAGCCAGTGGTGCACTCATGGGCCACTGAGTCCAACTCAAAGAGGAGTTTCTCATTTCTCTGGTGACTACATCCCAAGAAGGTAAATCTTGACCAGAGTCATCCTAAGACGTGAGGCTGCCATAGCTTCATTGCATCATAAAGGGATTAGGGAACTCACAGAAGGAGAGAGCGGGCTTTCTGAAAGTCTGGTAACCTACACGTTTTAGAGATCAGACAGTGATTTCCTTTGAAGTTAGGCCCCTGCCCTTTTTCATTAACTAAACGTGCAGAGAGTCTCGATTTCCAACCATCCTTTTTGAAATACTTTGTAGTGCTTTGGATTATTCTTGTGATTCTGTTGACTGCGACCTAAAATGCTTATTTAAGAAACTCTGATCAATTTTTTTCTGATTCCCAGGTTGCTTACGTGGGCAAAATATAGTGATGTCTTAAAAATGTGTCAGTTGCCGAAGCAGGCAAACTCTCTGTTCTTTCTCCACCCTTCCACACTCCCCTCAGCGAATTTCAGCTCTGCAGTTTTATATGCAATCATTAGCCAGGAAGTGTGCTTTCAGCCCCTCCTTTGTGTTACTGTGTAGTATGTATGCTAATGCTTATGATCTTTAGTAGGGAGAAAGAAATAAATACGCATCTAGCAGAATAAGACAATGCATAATAGTACGTGGTGTAGATAATGAGGCTTGGGAACCCAATTGGGAGGGACTTGGATCCAGAAAGGCCAGACAGAATGGAGGCATTCTAAGTCAGGAAGCAAGTGAGCCAAGGCAAGGATATAGCAGTGAACATGAAATGTAAGAACAAACAAAAGATTTACTGTATATTACAAAGTTTTTATAAAAAGTGTTGGGAAGCCAGCAAAATTAAGATTCAATAGTTGTGATAGGGTCTGGTTCTAGAAGGCTTTACCCCTGCATAGAACTAGACTTGCTTAGAAAGCTTGGATCAGTAGTTGTCTTTTGAATGGAATATGTTAGCATTTGAAGGGTGGAATGTGTTTGCAGGACGTAAGGTTTCATTGGCCTGTTTGCTTTGTTTATTTTACTAAAACAATATTTTCAGGATACTAAATCAGTTTTCTGTCTTGTGGAAGCATTATTCATGATAACCCTTCAGTTATCTTCTGTAGTTTTCTCCTCTGTAGTTAAGAAGCAGGGTTTTTCCTGCTTCTTACAGGGATTTTGTTTCCTAATTGTGAAATCTTGGACTGTTTGCATATAAATAAGAAAGCTGATGAGTGAGAGGACAGGTTTAATGTTGAAGAGTTTGGATGGCTATCATAGAAGCAAAATTACAACACTGCTTCCTGATCTGGGGTTGCCTGAACGAATAAGAGAAACCCTACATTTACCTATGATAAGTTACACAGGCTGTTACTTAGAAATGCTGTATGTTTGAAAGATCAAATGCTGTGTTTCCCCGAAAATAAGCCCCAGTGAAGACTGTCAGCCAGACGGACACATTTAGTACGTTGTGACGATGTTCCAGAAGATGACATGACTGTGTTTGAATAAATGTAGATTGTTGTACATGAAAAAGGAAGACATCCGCTGAAAATACGCCCTACTGCGTCTTTTGGAGCAAAAATTAATATGAGACGCGGTCTTATTTTTGGGGAAATACTGTATGAGATCCAAATGGGGGTGGTGAGGGAGAAGAGAGGTAGTAATCCAGGGGGTCCTGGCAATGTAAAGATTGGGAGTTTTTGTTGTAAATTATAAATTTGAGTAGGAACAGATGACCCTAAAATTTCCAGTTTTGTCTATTACATTAATGTGAATTTTCCGGTATTTATTTTTCCACTTAAGGTACATTTTCATTTAATAGTGTATTCTTAATAAAGCCAAAGGGAACCTACAGCTGCAATGTGGGTAGGTTTTTGAGTAGTAGTTGGATTTATTTTCCAGTTCTTTTTCCTGTATCGTGAGTTATATTGACAGTTGCTATTATTATCTCATTTAAATAGTAGTGCTTAAGTTGAAACTTGATTCTAGTCAATTTTATTATGATAGGTTTATCATCTTCACAAATGTAATATTCCTCTAATGCATTGTTACTATATCATGAAGGTAAAAACAAATTTACAGCTGTTAACCACAAACCTAACCTTTCTTCAGTTTGCTTGATTTACTACAAATTAAATTAAATTATGCCTGATATAAATCATTAAGTATATAATTTAAAGCAGTTGCTGTGATCCATCTTTTACCGGTTTTTGCCCTCACATCCAAATGTGGAACTTCAAATGTGAAAGGCAGCGGAATGATTAGAGAACTGCCCTTCTGGAGTCGTAAGCGAGCTTTCATTTCCATGTTGGTGTGTGACAGCAGGATCCTTTCAGCTCTGAGCTGGAGATGCACACATAGCATTCAGGATGGAGTGTTTGCTCCTTGACTTGTCTGCCTGATTTAAATATTCATACTTCACCAGAAGGAAAAAGCTGCTGACTTCTAAAAGTGGGTCAGTTTTTTTTTTTTTTTTTAATGGCCCTTTTGGCACTTTGTAACGTGTTAATACTGCCTTAGGGCTGGGGAATAGCTTGGCAGAGCTCATCTTTTTCACTTCAGGGGCCAAGGCTTCACTAGGCCAGTGGAAGGAGAGAGTCTTGTAGATATTAATAGCTAATAGACTATGATATGGGCTTTACTTGCCTTTCCGTTTGCTTTTCTGGATGTAGAATGTAGTATGTTAACCAGAAAGGACTAATGTGAGAAAAACCATTTATGAGTAGACCAATGATAAAGTTAAGTAAGCAGTGATAGCCTGTGTCTTCAGATGCATGATATTTCAGAATAAATTCCACAGTTGCATAAACTTGTTTTATTTTTCTGCTTGAATATACCTTTTGAAAGAAGTTTTGGATAGAATGGGATCATTGTTAGGTTGTGAACCTTATTCCTACATCACTTATTTAAGTTTAATGATTATGTAAAGTATGCTTTATATTGATTGAGTTTCTTACATCTCAGGGACCCAAGTGGCATTTTAAAAGTGAATGTCATTTTTTAAAAAAGATTTTATCGGGGAAGGGGAACAGGACTTTATTGGGGAACAGTGTGTACTTCCAGGACTTTTTTTTCCAAGTCAAGTTGTTGTCCTTTCAGTCTTAGTTGTAGAGGGTGCCGTTCAGCTTCAAGTTGTTGTCCTTTCAGTCTGAGTTGTGGAGGGCGCAGCTCAGCTCCAGGTCCAGTTACCACTTCTAGTTGGTTGCAGGGGGTGCAGCCCACCATCTCTTGTGGGACTTGAGGAGTTGAACCGGCAACCTTGTGGTTGAGAGCCCACTGGCCCATGTGGGAATCGAACCGGCAGCCTTCGGAGTTAGGAGCATGGAGCTCCAACCACCTGAGCCACCGGGCTGGCCCTGAATATCATTTTTTTATTCTCATAGAATTAAAAATTGAAATATCTTTTGTGGAAAGGAGGGGTAGGGCTGCAGGATGAGAAAGAGAGGGTTAGAATAATAGGAGGTACTAGAAAGAGAGAGACATTTTCTGGAGATCCTGATTACCCTGTCTTAGTCACAGGACATAGGTGAGATTGACAGAGTTCAAATTACTTGTCCAGGAGAAATCTTACACATTTCACCAAACTCTTTTTTCGGTTACCCACAGTTTGCAATAATGAGTCGATGGTTTCAGTCCTGTCTTATATGTCCATGGCCCCCCCATACCTTACCCTACACCAACTCAAGAAGTGGTGAATTTTCCCAGAAGTGCACCAATCACACAGACTAGTATGGCTTCTTCTAGGATCTGGGTCATTGTCAAATTCTAGCTTCCACTTTAAAATGGCCAAAGACTTGTCCAGTGATCTAAAAGTTTGCTTCAGGTATCTATAAAAATCGGGCCTCTGCCCTGTTGAGGATTATGAGTGCTCACGTGGCCCTCCCACAGGCCCAAGATGTGTGTGCTTTTATCAAAAAGATATGTACTAAATTTAGTTGCCTGACATCCTGAAAAATAACCAGAATATTATTGAACTGGCAGTTGTGAGGAATTATTTATTTACCTCCTTTTAGACATTAATTATGTTCCAGAAGATTGTTCTGTAAATCTCAAATCATATCAAATATAGTAGGGGAAATTGCCATTTTTAATAAACAGACATATAGTATTTAAAAAATAGGTAAATCCTGTTCTCAGGGATCTCACAGTGTAGAATTTCAAGCAGTTCTGGGGTATATCTTTACTATAGGCACAGAATGGTTCTGAAATACAAATGCCTACACCTGAAATATTTAAGGCTTAAATGTCATGTTGTCTCCTTTCAGATTGTTCATGGAGAAGAAAGATTTAGAGAAGGGTAGAAGGACATTATAGGTGTTTGGTTTATTAAGGGATCATTGTACTATTTTTTAAACTTTTCTGTGTTTAAAAATAAAAAGTCATAAAGATAGCAAGAAATATTTCCTAATTTATTTTAAATCTGGGTCTTCATGTATTAGGCATGCTTATAAAACAACAAATTGGGCAGAACCTGTATCTTTGGAATCCTGACATGTGTACTTCACTAAGTAGATCATACTACTGCAGAAAGAAGCAGTTAGGCTTGGCCTGCCTATAATTGAAACCAAGGAGAAGAAACTTCTAACTTTCAGATTAACCCCTTGGTTGATAGTCCTGAGATAATGTATGTGTTTTTTTAAGGAGGGTGCAGCTCACAGTGGCCCATATGGGGATCGAACTGGCAACTTTGGTGTTATCAGCATCATGCTCTAACCAACTGAGCTAACCGGCCATCCCCCGAGATAAATTTGACCCAGATGACTAAAAAGTAATCAATTTTCAGTGTGTTTGGTAGTGTGTGGCCAAAAAAATGTTATTGTGTAATAGAAATAATCCAACAACTCAAATCATTGTCAACATAGTACTTTCTCTGTACATCCCCAAGATCTCATTTGTTAAATGCCTGTCTTTTCTATTCTCCTGACTTTTTGTTTCGTTTTTAGTGACTTCTGCGTATTTGTGTGCGTGGGGAGAAAATTAAAACTATGACCATTTTGCTTCTATGTTTGAAACTGTGTTGGGAGGCAGTGGGAAAGGAGGTGATGGATAAAGTAGGGAGATAAGGAGGTTGGATTTTTGTGCGTGTTTTTAAAAAGAAAGAGAGAAGTAAGTACATGTATCTAGTGCTCACTATTATCTTCACTATGAAAAGTCAGCAAGAATGACCTATTTACTGTGTATAGGCATGTTCAAATCTAGTACACTGACAAAGGATGGGACCAGTCTGGGAAATCCTTACCTTGGCCAGATTAAGAACCTTAATCTTGTGTGTGTGTGGTGTGTGTGTAGAGTTTCCTACTGTGAGCTCTGTCAGTGTAGTTGTAAGGGTGAATAGATTTATATTTAACCCAAGAGGACAGGGGGAGCTATTCTTGGGTTTTTACTACTTAATCAATTACTGAGAGAGAATCAGAGCTATAAGAAAAAACTGCAATGGTTTTTAAACTTGAACATAGACAGAATTCTCCACTCCCGACCACAGTATGCAGTTGTGTATGAGATACTTTAGGATTGAATCATGAGCAAGTGTTTGTTACCTGCAGAACCTCTGAATGCAGTCCTTCGGCACTACTCTTATTTTCCATTCTCTAGATTGTATTAGTTGCTAAACCCTAATTTTCTAATGAGTTACCACAAAGAATAATCCAACTATTTTACTCCCAGAGTCATCTTAGATTGTACAGGGGCTACAGAGAACCCCTTAAAATATCTTTATTACAGTCTATGAAACATAGTATTTTTCTTTGTTTAGAACTCCAAGCGGTATCATCACTCTATAGTGTAGGTATTCTCTTCCACTACTGCCCCACCCTGCCTCCATCCTTCTTCCATCCTCCACGGAGGTGGGACTACTATGTTTAATGAAATTCCATTTCCTATATGACTTGTATTATGTTCTACCCATTAAATACAAGAGGAGAGTGAAAAGTCACTTGGGATTACTGCCGGAGGTTGTTCAGAAGAAACCACATCTAGTAACCCTGTTATATCTGGCACAGTTCATACTCAGAAGCCAGCACAAAAAGACTTGGAAGGTTAAATTCTCCTACTGGAACATTTTCAGTTACATGTGCTTTAGGCTTATAAAAGACTTAATCTCTTTTCCCCAAAAATGCTGTTCGTATCAGATAATAGTAAACTTATTTAAGGTTTTTTTTAAATAAATGTATTGCTTGGAAGTCTTGGGAGATACAGAAAAGGAAACAGATTGATAAGCACTCAGTATTTTTCATTCATGCAGATACATTTAATCGTAGGGAAAATTTTAAATTATTTTTTCTGACTTTAGTCAAGGACTCCAGAAAGCTGCGGATTGTGCAGTTTTGACTGAGATCCTGATAGGGATCTGTAATTTTAGTTTGCTCTTTATAATATTGACCTTTTGTCTTTACTACTGAGAAGCATGGAGTGAAAGACAGAACTGAATTCAGTCTTTAGAGACCTACAATTGAGCCTATACCTATCTGATTTTTAAGGTGATTATTGAATAATATGAAGAATATGACTGTTAGAATATTGGTCTCTAGGCTTATGTTTGCACTCTCCATATTGACCCTTGCATGCTTCCTGAGAATTAATATTGTGATAAAAATTAGGATGAACTGCTTCCTCCAAGATGGGCCTCGTACTTACTTGTCTGTTCTTCTCAGAGTTCTCCACACATTCACTTTGCCTGAGACAAAGCCTTTTTCTGGACTTTTTTTTTTCTTGGACTTTTATCGCCACACATATACTGATTTACCTAAACCTTTATTTGTAAATATAAGTAGACAAGAAAAAATTACCTCTTCGACATAGAGAATCAGCAGCGTGGAAAAGTGGGCAATGAAACTGAGCAATCAAAACAAATTCCCCACCCTACATGCAAGAAAACAGGAGACAACTTTCAAAGTTTTTCATTAGTATTCTCAAAGAGGTTTGAGAGGATCTTATTTCATTAGCAAAACAAAAATTGACTATCCTTACTACTCTGAGAATAAAAGTCAAGTCCTTACTTGACTATAAGGCCTCATGGTCTGCCCTCATCTTCTACTCTTCTCCAGCCCGTCATCCGACTCCAGTCACACAGGGCTCCTTGCTGTTTTTGAACAGGTCGGCTCTTCCCACATAATGGTCATTCTCTGCCTGAGAAGCTCTTGAAGTTTCACAGCTAACCCCTTTACCTCCTTCAAGAGTCTAGAATGATGTCTGGGCACATGATAGGTGCTCAATAAACAGTTTTTGAAAGAATGAAAAAATAAGAGTACGTAGAAGTAAATTCAGTAGAGGGAATGAATAACAATGGACTCTGCAAGAAGATGCATTCGTTTATTAGAAGAAAGTTAAGAAAGTCTCCTATAACTTAGCAAAGAGTCAAAGAGATGGACAATGTGAGAGAGAGGAGTAAACATGGAGACCAGATCTAGGAGATTTAATAGCTACATAATAGAAGTTTCAAAACAAAAGCAGTGATCAAAGAAATTACAGAAGAAAAAATTTCTGAACTGAAGAAAAGCCTCAGATCTTGAAATAAAACTCATAACATCAGGCAAGATTATTTGGGGGAGGTGGGAAGACTATCATGATTACAAATTTTAAGTTCTTAAATGAGAAAAATCCCATGAACTTCTCAGTAGTTAACAACAAATTACTTATAAAGGAATAAGAATCAGGTAAGCATTACATTTTTCATCAACAACTCTGAATGCTAGAAGATAGTAGAACTTCATAGAATTATAAGGTTTCAGGATTTTGATATTGAAACTATGTTAGGTTGGTTGCAAAACTAATTGCAGTTTAAAAGGTTAATAATTGCAAAAACCACAATTACTTTTGCACCAACCTAATATTTAGGAGAGGAATCACTTAGGTGTGAGGGTAAAGGGAAGACATTTTCGACTCACAATGTATACTATTCATGTGGCCTTTCTGGAAAATTTTGTGTCTGAAAATTTGGGGTTGGATGTGTTCCAACCAAATTAGTAAGAAATAAAGAATCAATAAAATAAACAAAACTAAAAGTTGATTCTTTGAACAGATCGACAAAATGTACAAACCATTAGCTGTCCCAACTGGGGGTGGGTGGGGAAGAGATTATTCTGGATATTGTGGATAGTAAAATAACATAGGAAAAGGAAATGACAAATACTATTGGAATAATAGATGTAGATTATCATTATAGAACATATGATTGTCTACTTAGAGAAATCAGGAAATGAACATTATTACAACTAGTAACAGTTCCGTTAGTAAGGTGGCCACATACAAGGTAAACTCAAAACCAAGAACTTTCCTTTATGATAGCAATATCTTGTGAGAAAATAATAATGGGAAAAAATTATCTAAGTTGCAAAAAAAGCAACCGATCTTTTAAAAGACAGAAGTAAACTTAACAAGAAATATAGAATACTTTTATTTTTACTTAGGGGTATAAAAGTGTTTTAATAAATGGAGAATTATACCTTCATTCTAGATGGAAAGATTCAGTATTTTTGAGAAGTTAATTCTCAGGGCCGGCCCAGTGTCTCAGGCGGTTAGAACTCCATGCTCCTAATTCCGAAGGCTGCCGGTTCTGTTCCCACGTGGGCCAGTGGGCTCTCAACCACAAGGTTGCCAGTTCAATTCCTCGAGTCCCGCAAGGGATGGTGGGCTCTGCCCCCTGCAACTAGAAAACGGCAACTGGACCTGGAGCTGAGCTGCGCCCTCCACAACTAAGACTGAAAGGACAACAACTTGAAGCTGAATGGCACCCTCCACAGCTAAGATTGAAAGGAGAACAACTTGACTTGGGAAAAAGGCGTGGAAGTGCGCAGTGTTCCCCCAATAAAGTCCTGTTCCCCTTCCCCAATAAAATCTTTAAAAAAAAAAGTTAATTCTCCTGAAATCTGTAAATTTAATATTATTCCATTCAGAATTCCAATAGATATTTTGGGGACTTGGACAGATTAATTCTATAGTTCACCCAAATGTAGCCAATGAGACTTTGGAAAATAATGGCAAATGCTACATTTCTGGCCCAGACCCATGCTCCAGCTGCTACCTATTGAACATCTTCATTTGAATGTCCCACACGCTGGCTCAAACTCAGTGTGTCCCAAAGTGAACTTATCTTCTCTCCAACTTGTTCCCATGATGTTCCTTATTGCTGTAAATGTTATCGCTCTCTACTGTCATAATCAAGCTAGAAACCTGAAAGTCTCAGTGACTCTGAAAGCCGTCCTTGATTGTTCCCTTTCACTCATCTCCAAAATTCAGTCATTCAGTCCCACCAGCTTTCTGCTCAAATAGCTCTTAAATCTGTCTTCTTTCCATAATCACTGTTCTAGCCCCTGCCATTATCATTTCTTGCCTGGCTTATTAAAAGAGCCTGTTTGTGGATGTTCTTGCTTCCAGTCTTCCTCCCTTCCAAGTAATATAGCTAGAGTGAGTCTTCAAACATACAAGTCTGAATCATGGCTTAAGACCCCTCAGTGTCTTCTCTTTGCTCTTAGGACCAAGTCCAAAATCCCAACATGACTTAAAAACCTGTATGATACTCACCTATACTTTTTCTTTCCTTCCAAACACCATTTTGGGGGTTTCTCTCACTAAAGAGACCTTGCCTTTGAACTTACCATTCTCCCTCCTAAGGTCCTGCCCACCTTTCTTGTATGAACTCAGTATTCATTCTTCAAGTCTCAATATAAAAACCACTGTCTTCTGGAGGCCTTCCCTTACCTCTAAATCACGGAAGGTCCAAACTGTGGCATGTTCACCTACTTCATCCTATTCCCTTTAACCTAACATTCATTATATTTTATTGTAACTATTTGTTTGGCTTTCCTTACTTCTAGGTTTTAAACTCCATGAGCGTCAGGGCGTCCTTTTTATTTAAGGGGACACTCTCTGTGCCTAGCATGGTGTAACATATTCAATACATACGGGTAGTGAAATGAATTAACTGCCAGAATCAAAACATACAAGAAAGTTGTTTGATGCTGGAGAGAAGAAGCAGGTCAGCACAACAAAACATATTCAAAAATGAAGCTTTCATATAAATTGGAATTTAATATATTACAGAAGAAGGGACCGATGGATTATTTAATAAATGGTGTTAGAACACTTGGATACTCACTTTAAGCAAAATACTGAGTGAGATTCCTCTACTAATCAGGAGTGTTTTGATTATAAATGACAAACTCCACTCACACTAGCTTAAGCCAAAAAGAGAGAACTTACTGGAAGAATTTTATTGTATCACTGAAAGGAGGGAATAGCTGAACAACTAAGTTTCAGGAATGCAAGAAACAGCAAAAGTCTTCAGCCCTCACAGACTCTCAGACTGGAAAGCTGCTAAGATACTGTTTCTCTTACATCTTCTGTTCTCAGCTTCATTTTCTCCTACTGTAGACTAACTTAACGGGGGGCAGAAAGTGTAGCCTCCAGCAGTTTCCAGGCTCAAAACTTTGTCACCTTTTGAAGAAAAGCACTCTCCAGCCTTATCTCAATGTTGAAAATCCCTGAGGAAATACTTTGATTTGCGTGGCTTGGGTCACATGCTTGCCCCCATCCTCATCTAAGGCTTAGAGCAATCGCTGTGTCGGAGGAGACTGGGTAATGGAAGTTCCTACAATGACCACGTGTTGGGGTATGTGTACACGTGTGTGCACGCACTCGGGGACGGTGATGGTGAGAAGAAAGGAAATGAGTAGCACAGCCACAGTCATTGAGGGACTTGCGATGAGCTAGGTGGTCACCCTAATTTCTGTGTGTCCTTGCCTCTAGTTCCCATCACACTCAAAAAATAGATTTAAGGTGGATTAGGGATAAAATATAAAATTGTAAAAAATACTTGAAGAAAAGAATTTTTTTGTTTTTTTGTTTGCTTGTTGTTAAATCTCAGAGTGTAGAAGCATGATAAGAAGGTCAGAAACCATACAAGGAAAGACTGAATAACATAAGGGGCGGGGGGGAAGCAGAAGAAAAACCTTCTTTAAGGCAAAGGCAGCAAGAACAAAATGGCAAGAACCACAATAAAAAAACTCAAGGAAAACATTTTCAACACATTTCTGACAAAGGGGCTATTAGTCTTATATATAAAGAGTTCTTATGAATCTCTAAGAAAAAGACTAGTATCCCAAGGGAAAAGTAGGCTATGCACATTAATAGGCAATTCGCAAAAGAAGTAAAAATATTTGTCACTGTCACAGAGAAGGAAACATCAGTGGACAAATACATGAAAGTTGATCAACCTTGTTAGTAATTAAGGAAACAAGATTTAAAACCCCAATGAGATACTACTTTGTTTCTACCAATTGGCAAAAATTAAAATATCCACCAACAACTGCTGGCAAGGATAGAGCAGCAAGAAACCGTGTACACAGCTGGATGGAATGTAAAACGGTTCGACCACTTTGGAAAACAGTTTTGTGTGTTGTACCACATCTGAAGATACGTTACGACCCACCAGTTCTAATCCCAGATATATACCCGAGAGCAGCACTATCCAATAGAAATAGAAGCCACATACGGAATTTAAAATTTTTCAGTAGCCACACTACATAAAAGTAAACCGATGAAATTAATTGTAATTATATCATAATTATTAATTTTAATGATATGTTTTAAGTTAAGTTTTATTAACTATATATTTCATTTAGATATAAAAATATTTAAAATGTTATCATTTCAACATATAATGAATACAATATGCCAGTGAGATGTTTTACATTCCTTCGAAATCTGGTGTTTGTATTTCATACAACACATCTCAGTTTATAGTAGCCGCATTTCAGGTGCACAGTGACCACTCCAGGTGTCTAATGGGTGCTGTATTGGACGGTGCAGCTCTAGAGACACTCTTCTACAAAATATGCATCGCAGCCTTGTTAATAACAGAAAAATGGAACCAATCTAGATGTCCTTTAACAGAATAGAGAAATTATGGTAAATTCCCACAGTGGAATACTAATACTGTATTATTAATTTTTATGAAACGTGAAGCTACAGGTATATGTATTAACATGGAGACTTGCACAAGTATTGGGCAAAAAAAAAGAAAAAATACAAGTCATAGAAGACTATATAAAAACTAACAAAGCATTGTGCATGGATAGTTACATAAGTAGTAAAGCTATAAGGAAAACGATGAAAAAAATTTTAGTATAGTAACTACCTCTTGGGCAGACGGTGAGGGATGCAGTTGGAGTGGGTATGCAAAGATATTGGTAATAGCCTGTTTATTAGAGGTATATGTGCAAGTCTACATGCATACACATTAATACATACACATATACTCTATACTCTCGTGTAAATCATTGGCCATATTGAAATTATTAATGGCCAGTAAATATGAAGTGATAGTCAGTTTCATTAATGAAAAAATTGCAAATTAGAACAACGGCGAAATATTTTCGCTTGTCAGACTGGTAAAAAATTGTAAAGGTTGTCAAGTTCAAGTACTTGGAAGGGAGTGAAAAACCGGCAGTTCACCTGTTGTTGATGAGAGTAACACAGACTCTCTGGAGAGCAGTTTTGGAAAAGGAATCCAAGTTTTAAATCGGCCCATTCTTTAACCCAGCAACATAATTTCTAAGAGTTTATTCTCAGAAAAAATTCAAGTAACAAATAAAGATACATTTGTAAGTATGTTCATTAAAGCTTTTTTTCTTGTAATAGTGGAAAACAACATTTATTTTAGGGAATTGGTTAAACAAAGTATGGTGTATTCATGAATGCAGTTGTTAAGAAAAAGACGTGATAGATGGTATATGTATTGACATGGAAACATGTTTATGGCACACCGTTAAACAAAATAAGGGCAGAACAGTGTGAAATATTGCATCGCAGTGTTGTTATATAAAACTAGGAAAACATCAGAAAGAATACATCAAACAATTAACAGTGCCTATCTCTGAGGCAGAGGGATGATTACATGATATTCTAATAGTTTGAAAATTTTTTGACGAAATTGTATCACATTTATAAACAGGAAAATATAAGAATATCCCCTTTGTTTCTTCTGAGGCTGGCATCATTTTCTGTCACTGGATCCTAAGGACACTGAATGTTACTCTAGACAAACTCTGGTGCCTTTACTTGTGAGAAATGTATAGCTGGGGACAATTTTCTTTTTAAAGTAGCACTTAAAATTTGAGCTCTGACTGTGATTTAAGCTATCTGCTAATAGAACTATGGTTTTCATTTTGGTGTGAAAGAAGGGGGAAAAAGATGTGCATTATGGAAAATTGGGTAACTGTGACCCAATCCAGGACCTTGGACTTATAATGATTCTGCTAATTTTAATCAAGCATTTATGTCTCACCCCATTTCCATAGTCTCTGGGTGTCACTCCTGAATAATTAAGGATAATTCCAGCTTTTGAGTACAGTGTTACTAAAGTCTCTGGAAAAAGTAAGATTATTGCATTCTTTTCCACTGTTACACACAAAACCAGAGCAAGAGTCCCCATCGAACGAACCCTTTTGATTTGACCTGCCGCAGAATGCCTGCAACTCTAAAAGAGAAAAGAATCTGCTAACTAAACAGTTTAAAATACATACTGTCTTGTTATGCATGTTTATTGAAATTTTTTAGAAAGATAATGAATTTGTGCAGTGTGCGTGAACGATTAGGATAAATCCTGCCAGATCTCCACTTCTTTGGGTCCTGTGGACTGTCTTTGGGTTCCTGTTTCTAGGCTTCAGCTCCATTGCCTTCCCCTCCCCCTCTCTCAGCAGATAGTTTCAGGGGCCACCAGGGCCCCTTCCAACTATTAGGTTGGTGCAAAAGTAATTGAGGATTTTGCATTTATTTTTAACCTTTTAAACTGCAATTAGCTTTTGCACCAAGGTAATAGTCTATGATTCTTTGCTGGTTTTTGTTTTTGTTTTCAGCCAGGGAAATGACATAATCAGTCTGGGTTATGCTTTCTTGAAGTTAATCTGGCAGCACTGTATGGACAGGGAGAAATAGGGTGCAGGAGCGCAGTTAAAATCATATTATTTCACTTTAGGGATGAGGAAATTATTCCCAGCACAGGTAAGGGGCAAGAGGTATGAGGAGGAAAGGTGGGACTGAACAGTATTACAGATGCAGGACAAGAAGCACCAGGATTAGGGATTGAAGCTGGGCCACAAGGCAGAAGTAGAAAGAATGAAAGATGATTTTGAGACTTTGAGCTTGGGAGCACTTCTTTTCTAAGTGCCCCCTTATATATATGAATTGCTTAGAGAACTTCACTCACTGATACAGCCTCTAGTTCCTTATGATTCTACTTTGCTCTGTGAAATGTTTATTTACTTGTGAGCAAATATGGATAGATGTTACTCCTCTGAAATCGGCATTTTTTCTGTTCAGCCAAAATAGTAGAAATTGCTTAAGGAATCACACACACACACACACACACACTCACACACACACACACACACACACACACACACACACTATGGTTTAGAAGAAATGATGTTCAGGTTCCAAAAATTGCAAATTAAAAAGAGAAGCAAAAATAGTTCAATGAAAGCGTAAAATATTACTTGAACACACATTTGATATCTAGTGAAAATCGGTTTTATTATGTTTATGCTGCAAGTTGTTTCTTTAAAAGATCTAAAACATATATTAGGGTTAAAAGATTTTTTGAGTTTTGTTGTTCAAGGTTGTTTTAAAGTTACCTTTTAGTAACACTCAGAGTAGTAGACTAAGCTTATTTATCCATTGCAGGCTGAAAAAATAGCACTATTATTGAAATCAGATTTTAGTCCCCACTAGTTCAAAGAAGAATCTCATGATCGTGATCTTAGATAAATGTTAAAAACTTGGGCAAATCATATGATTAGTCTAAAAGATTGTGCAGTGTCCTCTTGTAATGAAAGAAGCATTCTTGATTGGAGGAGGAGAGCTTATGGAGAGAAAAAATAATTTTTGGTTGCTTGACACTCACTGAAATCAGAGAATAGAAACCAAAAATGTAGCTTGTTCACAGTCTCTGGACAGTTCTTTCCAGAGGCTGGGATTCTAAAGTAGCAGTAGCTTTATAATGTATTAGCAAGATGTTCTGCAGATAGAGTCAGCAGTTTGCACTGTTGTTTAGTGTTGATTCTTTGTCCAAAGCCTGTAATGAATAACAGGCTGCTGTGTTAGTTGTATATGTCAGGACTTTCTTTTTGCAGAAGGTAGTCTATTACAGTTCAGTTTCTAGAATAAATTTCAGTGAGAAGGGTAATTATCAAAAATCCAGTTATAAAACACCATCCAAAGAATAAGTCTTTAAAACACTTTTGTAAATAAAGAATATCTTGTCTACCTCCCTCTCCCAATTTAGGGATTCACATTCTTATTTTCTTTTATGCCTTTGTTGATATTTTTACTATGTAACTGCAGGATAGGTAAGGTGGAGTAAAGGTGAAATACTTTTAACTGAAAGCATTCTAGTGGCAATTTGTGGTTTTTATTCCAGGTGCACTATTGGAAATGACATGGAATTTATTGGTACATTTTTAGGTTATATTTAAGGAAACACAGTTTAACAATGAAGACTGAAGAATTTTTTAAACCTTAAAGGGAACTAACTGTAGGGTAAAAACAGTCTGTTTTCAAAACAATTACTTAGTTGGGTCTCTAGAATAGAATAGAATATTGTTTTGAGAACCTTTTATATGAGGAAAAATTCAACGCAAGTAATTGTTAGACTTGTAAAACTCAGTAAGCATCAAGTAGAATTAATCAGTGAAAGAACATCTCAGAACATTAAGTGCAAAAAAATTGCCAAAGATTATGGGACAAGAAATTATCATTGACTTCCTGAGTTAACTCCTTAATTTCCCCAAAGTTTAGTCCACTCTTTTAGAAGTCACATTTTATTTTGAAAAGGTCAAGTTTGGATTAATAAATCCTGATTGCATCAACATTGGATTTTTGGTTAATTTGGAGATCCGAAAGGATTGAAAGTATGTCTAAAGTCTGTAGTCATTCTGTGTCCGTGTGTCCTTCACTTAAACCAAATGAAAAATTAAAAGCACTTTTAAAAGGTAAGCTTTTAGAGTATAAATAAGTATTTTAACATAATAGGCTTTAACGTGAGCATTGCAACTGAGTTAGGAAGCCTTAAAGTATAAAGAGGAAAAAGCATTTTTTCCCCAAAATAAGGAGATAATATAATTATTCTAATTATGAAAATAACATTCTTTATTGTAAAACAAACTAATTCAGCAAAACAAAAATTGCCAG
Organism: Rhinolophus hipposideros; assembly: GCF_964194185.1. Classification (NCBI taxonomy): domain Eukaryota; kingdom Metazoa; phylum Chordata; class Mammalia; order Chiroptera; family Rhinolophidae; genus Rhinolophus; species Rhinolophus hipposideros. The sequence goes on from NC_138056.1 coordinate 14,014,366, forward strand.
TAAGCTCAGCATTCAACTGTTAACATTTTGTTGTGTACGATATTATTTTTGTAGAAATTAATGTGAGATTGTTCCACAAGAACCAAGACGTTCCAGTTAAAAGCTTAGGGACAACTGTGTGTGCATGTACTTGAACATTGAAATAATTTTGCATTCTGATACCAAATACTATAAAGTTGAAGTTTTCAGGATAATTAAGAATGTAAGTATAGTTTTTGGACAAGAGAACCTCTTTCAAATTCTTTTTTTGTTGAATCCCCCAAAGCCCACTCTTCAAAGAAAAATCTGTCCCCAGAGATTCCCAACTCAAGCATTTAGAGAATTAACTACCAGCCTATTTAAGTAGTTACAATTGTAGTAAACGTTATCCTGTTCGTACTATTAGGATGAAATGAAATGAATTCCTCATAGCCAAATAAGAATTCTTAAATGTATTTACTATAAGCAAGAAAGCAAAATTTTGGCCACTTTTCTTGTTAAGTATCTTCGCAGTGTGCATTATATGCTGAAACAGGATAAACAGGAGATAGGAATCATTTTTACAAAGGTGTTCCCAGAATACTGATTTCTGAGGAGGTAGCTTTTTATGTGGGAACAAAAGGTGTCTCATAGCTTTGGCTGTTAGTCCTCCTGTGACGAAGGTGAATCGGTTATGTCGTTAGCACTGGGTATTTTAAAGATCTTAAGCAGTACACATTCAGTTGATTGGTTTGCTTCATTTTTGAAAGAGTTGTATATGTGCATTAAAGACTTCATCAAATTGCATTGTATGTTGTGCGTTTCCTGTGCAGGCGTCTGCATTCAGGGGTAGGTAGTACTGTTTTCCAAGCCCAGAAAGGGCAGGGTGCTCAGTTGCCTTTATAAAGGCAATTTCTTGGTTGACTGCGATTGAGTGCAGAATTATAATACTGAGGGCCTAATTTATAACAGAAAATGCAGGAGTGCAAACCTGTTAAACCCCTTATACATGTATAAATGAGGTAAACAATGGCAGATTAGCATGGAATATTGTTTGATGTGAATAATCTTACAAACAAATTTCCTTGGCCCATGCATGTTGTACCTGTTAGCACACAGAACACTTGTACAAATCTGCGCATCATCTTTGAAATATAATAAAATCAGGGAGGAAAAGAAGAGCGATGTGAGACAGCTGCAGCTTGGATTGGCAGCCTATTTATAATCTGGGATGCTCGTCGCTAGATTGCTGTGCTCTGTGCTATGTGTGCTCTCACACATCAGATAGGAATGGTGATTTGTGTGCGTATGTTCCTACTCTCAGACTTTTAATTTCTCAGACAAGGATTCCTTTTCCTGCACAGAAATGTTGCATGCTAGCAAAAGCAGATTTTCGGAGTGCCAGACACTCACCCGTCTCCCCCCACAACCTCTGGGCGTTTCTCAGCGCTGGGGGAGAGACCTTTGGTGGACTAGGGCTTTAAAGACGAGAGGCCTTCTCAGCATTCTTCGTGAGGCTGCTGAGTGAGTCATGTGGGACAGAATGTCGCATTTCAGTACCTTTTGGCTATCTGTGCACGTTAGACAATAACCATTGCCAAGCTAACATGTCTCAGGTTTTTTAATTATGGATTTAAATGCCCACAGGAGCTCTACTCATATGTTAATTCCACTTGACTTTAAAGGATTTTTTTTTTTGCATTTTCTAATTCAGATTATAAAAGGCAGTCAGCCATTCAGTATAGAGACAGTTTACCACGTAAACTTGTTTGAGGGGCAAGCGGGATATATAAGAGGTAGCTAAAGCTTTTCCACATTTTTATTCTGAGAAGGAAGAAAAACGCTCCTCAGGACTTTTCCTCAGGTTTATTTTAAAGGGCCAAAAAGAGCAATATTAATAAAAATCACCTTGACACCTGTTTTTGCAAAGGATCATAAAGCATTGGGATGGCATGCTTAAGTTCTCGTAGTATTGTCAGCTTTCACCATCTTGTGCAGGCGATTGTCAGCAACTGAATTTTCCACCCAGGGCAGTTTTCCCTGAGGCATACTTTACTACAAAAATACTTCCCATGCCCTGGAGCTTGGGTGTTTTCAGAACATTCTAATGGAATTTAATTTAAAAACTCAATCAAGACATAATTATGTAGATATATCTAACCCCAAAAGGACTGACAATTTAAAAGCCAAATGTAACAGAGTTTTGGATATTCTGGTATTTTGGTTTATCCTTAGCACATTTCTCACATAATCATGAATAATCAGAAAGCTGACTTTGGGCGGCCGGGTGGCTCAGTTGGTTAGAGCACGAGCTCAGTTCCTAACAACAGGGTTGCCGGTTCTATTCCCACATAGGCCAGTGAGCTGCGCCCAGTTAGAGCGGGAGCTCTCAACAGCAAGGTTGCCGGTTCAACTCCTACATGGGATGGTGGGCTGCGCCCCCTACAACTAAAGATTGAAAACGGCAACTGAACTTGGAGCTGAGCTGCGCCCTCCACAGCTAGATTGAAGGACAATGACTTGGAGCTGATGGGCCCTGGCGAAACACACTATCCCCCAATATTCCCCAATAAAATTTATTTAAGAAAAAAGAAAAAAAGAAAGCTGACTTCTTCCAATGCCCTGTCAGAGAAATAGAGAAAACAGGATACATTTAAATAACTTACAAGGCATGACCTGGGATTTTCTTTTTTTAAGTAATTTTTTTGGTGGGGGGTGATATTGGGGAACAGTGTGTTTCTCCAGGGCCCATCAGCTCCAAGTCGTTGTCCTTCAGTCTAGTTGTGGAGGGCGCAGCTCAGCTCCAAGTCCAGTCACCATTTTCAACCTTTAGTTGCTGGGGGCACCGCCCACCATCCCATGTGGGAATTGAACCGGCAACCTTGTTGTTGAGAGCTCACGCTCTAACCAACTGAGCCATCCGGCTGTCCCTGGAATTTTCTTTTAAAGAACATTATTGGGACATTGGCAGAATCTATATGAATAAGGTCTATAGAGAGTAACATCAATGTTGACTTTCTGACTTTTTCCCCTAACCTTTATTATGAAAAACTTTCAAGCATACAATAAAAATTGAAAGTTTATAAGCATCTAGTTGTATGCCCATCACCTATCTTTTAACACATCTTTCCCTGAATCCATCTTGTTTGTTTGTTTGTTTGTTTGTTTGCAAAATAGTAGTAAAGGCATATTGTGCCTGCACCTTACTCTCAAATTGTTCAGGATAAAAAATGTGTGTGTTTGCGTGTGTGCGTAAGGAGAAAGAGAAGAGAATAAAACCTGGCCGAGTTAACATTTAGAGAATCTGGTGAAAGCTATGGGAACTCTGTGCAATTCTTACAACTTTTCTGTAAATTAGAAGTTATGTCAAAATGAAAATTTAAAAGCAAAAAATAGAGATTATAAGAAAAATATAATTAATCAAATAGAATGTTCTTAAGACATCAGAGGATACCTTCTATTCAGATAAAAAGATTTCTTTGTAGCCCAGACCTACAAATGATTAGGGTTTTATTATTGTCTTATTAGGAGGATGCCATCTCTACTAATTTAGTCTATTATCCTGGAAGGGCTAAACTTAATGCTAAAACAGGATGAAAAGAGGTATCTACTCATCAGCAAGAATTTGACTTTTACCTGAACACCAACTGAATTGGTCACCTGCCTTCATTGGTCGTGTCTGAGTGAAGAGAATACAGTAAGTTTGTGCAAAGAAGAAACTCCATGGTGATTAGACATGAGAAGATTCCTTCCTTTTTAAAATCTATGGCATAATATTGTATTGTATTAGGAGGTGGAGGAAAGTTTTTAAAAAGAAAACTTTACACATGTGCCTGAGAGAAAATTTTATCCCCTCAGTATACCCCCATCAGTGTTAACTCTGTTAGAGAAAATTCCTTGCTTGTAGCCAGTTTATACTTATTTTCATAGAGTCTAGATCACCACTCCATAGCTGATGAATAGTATCTAATAATGACAGGATTAAGAAGCAAGAATGGAACAGCATAGCATAATGCTCATCTTGAACAGCTTCCTGTGAGTAATTACTTACTGGAAGGGGTGTTCAGTAATAAGGGATGACGGCTTTATAGACTAGTCTAGAGATAGGGAGTCATTATGGTAGGAAATAGGGAAATTAAAGAATCATCAGAATAGCAGGTACAGTCTTAGAGAATCCCTAAGTCTTATGTAAATAAATGAAAGTATCGAGGAAAAAATGGAAGAGAATCTGAATTAGATGGTTACATCAGATAGAAACTTAATATTAAGTGAAAAGTAATGACAAGCATTTTTTTAATGGAAGAACAAGTGTATACTTGTTCATAGTTTAAAATTTGGTGAAGGTATTTTTTTAAATCTAACTAATGGTCCCTTTCGTGTACTTGAAATGCTTAGTTTAGGGATAATGTTGTTCAACTACAACTGTCATGGGTTTAGCACGTCAGCATTAACAAGTGGAAAGCAAAAAAAAAGTACTTTTATGGAAGAAAGAAGACTACTAACAATAAAAAGGAGAAGAAAAAAAGAAAAAACGAGAAGTAGGGAGAGAGAGAGGGAGGGAAAGAGGGAAGGTTTTGATAGCCTAGACAAGTAAGTGGGAGAATTAGAAAAATCAGAGAAAATAATGATTTAATGAGAGGTAGATTTATACCTGGATAAGGTATAAATGAGAAGGACGAGAAAGAAAGTGGATCAGCGTCCCAATTGGCCCAACATATAAAATCATCAAGTTAGGAGACATACCCAGACACTGCCTTATCCTTTCCTTGCTTTCACTTTCAGTGGTACCCAAACCAGCATTTCCCAAACTACGTTCCTTGCAACATTAGTGTTCCAACATGTTGTTAACAGGTTTTGCCATGAACAAATCGTTCTGTGATTAGAAAATGTTAAGAAATGCTACACACTATCCCTCAGAGATACTTAACGCACATTAGTAATTAAAGATTCAAATTCTATAGTAAAGAAATTGTTTGACTGTATTTAACTTGGTAGTTGGAAAATTTATTAACCATTTTCCCAGAAACACACTGTTTCATATCTTAAGGGACACCATTCTTTGTCATTACACAATTTGGGTAATGCTGACTTAACCCTTTCTAGAAAAAGAGCAGTCTTCCTTTTTAATATCCTCACCTGTTTTTGGAAATAGATTTTGGCACTTCTCAAAAGTTAGTCTAATTTCAACATGTTGCCTAAATCCCATCTACTTAGGGCTTCTTACTCTGTGCAAAATGGCCTTGGGCAAAAAGGCAGGCAGACTCACACATTGTTCGAAGTGGGAGGGACCTGAATAATTACCCATAAGCCGCCTCTGCCAGCCTGGCTTGCCTTGCAGAAGGCGGGGAAACTGATGTTTCAGCTCACACTGTGTCCTTTCCTAAGTAATTTGTTTCTTTTCCAGACTAAATAGTATAAATTCCTTTAACTTTTCCTGTTTATTTTCTAGTCTTCTTTCTTACTGTTAATATTTTTTGTTACTTCTGATTGTCCACATATCATTCAAAATGTGAGACCTCAAGCTAGATATACTGTAATAGAAACTAATAGAACATGGTTTTGTTTTGTTATAGGAAAATTCCAGAATTATATATGTGTATGATGAACTTTTAGTTATTTTATGTGATTCTCTCATTTGTTTCTCTCATTACAGCCTGTGTCTCTTTAAAGAAGATGTCATTGACTTAAGTTATCTGTGTTTCACCAGAATACTGCACACACACACACAGATCTTTTCCATTCCCACTTAGTTTGATGCCTGCATTTTCTATTCTTGTGGTGCTTTTCTTTTTTCTTTTTTTCCTTCCAAAGTAAATTATTCTGCCCCTCCTCAGGAATCTTGAAATGTGAGCTCAAAGAAGATAAAGGTCTGTATCTTTTGACTGTTTTCTGTGGCACCTTCTGTGATGCTTGGCCCAGTATGATACCATTCCCAGAGCCACCATACTGATGGTGTATACTTGTTCATAGTTTAAAATTTGGTGAAGGTATTTTTAAAAATCTATCTAATAGTCCCTTTCGTGTACTTGAAATGCTTAATTTAGGGATAATGTTGTTCAACCACAACTGTCACTGGTTTAGCACGTCAGCATTCAAAACAAGTTACTTTTGAATTTGGAGTCAGGACACTTGGTGCAGGTCCCAAGAGATAAAATACAGGCAGCCAGGAGTCAAGTTCATATTTGAGAAATTTTGTAACTTCTGGAAGTAAATAGGACCAAAGCGGATAATATTTTATATTCTAGATCATCAGACGGTGTGAGACACAAGGAGAGCAGAAAAGTGGAAGTGGGAGCCAGTTATGTCGAGGCCCTGCTTTAACAGACAGCAGGGTCACTCGTGCCTAGTGAGCAGAGCACTGTCACCCACTGTGTATGTACAAGGTGCTTCCCTCCTACTGTTCCGTGAAGACCAATCCAGCAATGTCAGAGCTGCTCTCCTGTTTCTTGGTGGCAGTTCTAATGAAAAATTGGTTTGCTGCAGGATATCAGCAGCCACTTCAGGGAATTCTAGTGTTGTCCCCAAACATGTCACGGGATCTTACTCTGCTGATGCAATATGTGTGAATGAAGTGCCATGTCTGAGAATGTCAACAGGGAACAAAAGAAGACATTGGGTAATGACACCACTGATGCCAAAAAATAGGGCCCTCATCCAAGAAAGAGAAGTCAGATTCCCAGTCAGAGCATATTTGAGCAGCAGAGTTGCTGTTCCTGGTGGTAAATAACCAGGATAAATAAAATGGAGTTGTGGAAAACCTGCTTTGACTAGAGTACTGTTGCTTCTCAGAGCTTCCCTTAGTTCCTGTCATTCAGGTCAAGCAGCCTCTTCAAAATGATGGCCAGAAAAAGGGACTTAAAATGTAGAGTGGTGATACGCCCTTGAAGGCAAAGGATTTGAAATGCTATGACGTGATTAAGATTATTTAGGAACCCTGAGAGGCAGGCATGCTGGTTTTCCTGCTTTTTATGGTTCTGTGGTCCTTTTCTACCTACCAAATGTAACTCACGTTTCACTTGCCTCTGTATTTCAATGTTGTGCTCTCATTTCTCGAGCAGACTGCTGTTTAACTCTCAAGCAGAAATACAAAAACAAAGGAGCCAGTCAAATCTAAACAGATTGATAGGGCGCAATTTCATTGCTAAGATTGGAATGTAGTCTGACTGCCTAAATTAATACGAAAGTGAAACGTTTCAGTTTTGAAAAAATTTGTTTCAAATGGATAAAGTGTACTTTATAGCATCAGTAAGAACATGATACTCCGTGATACCAACTCCAGAATTTAGGAGGGTGGCTGAGTGTCTTTAAACTCCATTCCTCTGCTTGCAGCGGACGTCGCCTGGATTAGCCATGTCCAACTGCTGTGCGGGCCTGGTTTATTCCTACTTACTTTATAAAAGCCCATCTTATTTTTTGGTGTGGCATGCATACTTAGCAATAAAACTTAGCTCCTACATTAATCTAGGTCTCAAATGAAAAAAAAATTAAAATTGATTTGATGTGATCCTTAATTTTAATATGACTTTGTTTGAAACTCAGATCCCAAACTCATCAAAAAGTGCTTTTACTGCCAAGTTAAAAAGCTGACAGTCTTTTCTCCCATCTCCTGGAAAGCATTAAAAAGCAGTTGTTTCGTTTCCTCTTCAGCGAAGATCAAGCAAAAACCAATAACTGAGAAATTAGCATCCACAAAAGTTCAAAAATGGAGTATGTGAGTTTCAAAGGCTCCAAATAAAGAAAAAGAAATAGGGAAAGGCTTATTCTCCCTTTCTTTTTCTTGTCTTAGTTTTGACCAAATGAGTTTGGCTTTAAACACCATTTAAGCTTCTAACATGATTTGTGTGTTCTTGCTGCTTACGGTGATGATACATTGATTTTGTCATAAAAAGTCTTGCACCGGGTTGCATTACTCTGAGATGTTATTTTAGAAATTGGTGATGTGCGTCTGTGAGCGTGTGTCATGGTATGCAGTAAGCACTGCCATTAGGCCAGTTACTGCCATCTGCTCTTACCTGCAGTCATTCTGAGTACAGCATCGTCATTTTTTTCTACAAACATCACTTGCTGTCTCAGTTTTCTTTTTTTAATGTGGTGTCCATTTTGGGATTTTGTTCATATTCACCAAATTGTTTTTTTGCCAAGTCATGTGATATATGCTTGTAATTGCACAGAATCCCTTCCATAAGAAATTGAGTCAAATAGGTTAGTGGGATTTTAAAGGCACTTGAATAGACACAAATTAAATTATGCAGACAGCTATTTCAAAATAGCTGTTTTCTCTGAATTAATAAGAGATGAAGTCCTTAGACAGTTTTCTTTCAATTTTAGGAAGACTCTTTTATTTTTCCCCTCTATAGATTGCCTAACTGGCAAAGGTTAAATGGTGATAGGATGCATTTTTCTGGAAACCATGATGAGTTTGAGCCCAGACCTTCAGGATACCCAACTCACAGGTCATTAGGGCGTCCTGGGAGGTATATTTTGATGCTTTTATAAGGAAGCTTTTGAAGCACAGGACACTTTTTTTTTTTAAAACCCCCGCAGCTAGAGTAATTAGTTTAACCAAAATAGCCCCCCAAAAAATTTTTGGACCAATTGAGGTGACAAAGTTGGAAAGGGAAAGTACAACAACCTGCAGTGTGGGCAGCAGGTTACATTGTAGTTTGTTGTTTGATAGTCTTTTCTGTTGAACCACCCCCACCCCCACCCCCAACCGTCTCCCCCAGGGACAACTGGTTACATTGTGGTTTGCTGTTTGATAGTCTTTTCTGTTGAACCCTGGTTTCTTTTTAAGGAAGAGATTAGTTCTCCTATCAGTCTTCATATTTATAATTAACAGTCTTCTGGGACAAAACCATTTGCATTTTGATTTGTGTAATCTTGGTTAGTTTTGTAAAAATTAGGAAGAAAACCTTACAGGCAGTAAGGATAATGATCTCTTTCCCAGTTTTTGGTGGTTGTTTGGTGTTTCTAAGAGCAAATCCTGAAGTGTTATTTATAAATCTGGAGCTCTTCATTGTCAGGAATTTCAGCTTACCACATAGCTTTTTGGAGTACCACCGCTGCAGACACAGAATTTCCTCAGGCCACACCCACGACAAGAAGAGCACATGGAAGTACAGTCTGCAAGGAGTGGGCTGCCATCTAGTTAGCCTTTGCCATACTCTGGCATCTCCTGCATCTTTACTCATTCTGAGTGCTAATAAAAACCTCGTTTTTCACTGTAGTAGAGCTATGAGGAGACAGCAGATGTACCCTTTAAAAATTAACAGGTATACATTTTATGAATTTAAAAGTCTAGTTAATTTCTTCCTCTACATGTACGTGTTTATTTAATTTTATTTTTGTAGGCATTGTGATACTTCATCCTAAACGGAGTGCTTCAGCATTTATCTCCAATATGACCACAGTATAAGTATCACGCTCAGGAAATTTAAGATTGATACAATATTGTTCTCTAATAGAGTACTTCTTGAACTATCTGTGGTAAATGTTCTGTTTTTAAATTTTCCATCTATTGCTGACGCTTTTATAAGTACAATAAAATGAATGACTGGAAAAATAAACATATATACAAAGTATATGATTAGATTTAACAGGCATAAAATTTGTCACATTTCTGTAAAAGTTTCTAAATGTTTACTCTCGATCTTTGTACTTACCTCACCGCATATCAGTAAGAGTTCACAGATCACATGGGTCCATGGACTGTACTTCTGGGGAGCACTAATCTCGTAGTCACATTTCCCTAGTAGGGGACCATTATGTTCTTTAGAAGGCTTTTTATTTTCAATCCAGGATCCAGTCAGGGATCACACATCTCTCTTTGATCTTTAATGTACAACAGTTTCATAGCCCTTCTTGGGTGGAAGGCAAGGGTGGGCTGAGGTGGGGGGTGTTGCACTTGTTGACTTTTGTGGAGAGTCCAGGCTAGGTGCTAAATGTCCCGCACTTCTATCTGGTTGTTTCCTCAGGATTAAATCCACGCTAAATGTTTTTGGTAAGAATACTGCTGAGAGTACATCATGCCTTCGTCACAGCACGGCACATCATGTCCATTTGCCCTGTTATTTGTGATGTTAAATTTGATCATTGGTTGAGGAAGTATCTGTTTACTTATTTTTTAAAGTGCTGTACGTCTGCATTCTCGATGATAGACTCGTGTAATTATCTGTTCAGTTTAACAAACACCTATGAGGGCTGCCAAGTTCCAGGATCTTCAACCATGAGTAAGACCTCGTCTCCCTCGTTCTTGAGGCAGCACAGCAGAGGAGACAAATGTACAAACTACACATTGAAGTGTAAAGTAGGCCAAGGTACATGCCGTTATAGGGTGCTAAGCAGAATGTTCTGCAAATACAGAGAAGAGAGATAGTAATCCTGAGTAAGGGATTAGGGAAGGATTTGTGTAAAAAAATAGTGTTTGTTCTGGGTCTTCCAAGAACGAGTGAGGTTTAGACAGGTAGGACTGGTGTTAGGTTGGAGGGAGGGAGTAATTGAGGCAAAGCCACAGAGACAAGCAAAGGCATTTTGAGTTCCGGAAATAGTGGATAATTCAGAGAAGTTGAAGGAATGGACATAGTGGGAGCTGAAGCACAATTGTTAAGGGCCTTTAATGCCTCACCTAGGAGTGTAGGCTTTATTCCGCAGTTACTAGGGAGAAGACATAGGGAATTTTCAGCAGGAAAATGACATGGTGAGATCCCTTTTGAGAACGACTATTTAATCAGCAAAGGGATCTATCTGTGTGCTCTAGGTAGGAGAGAGAACAGTTAGCAAGATGTTATAAATTGTCCTAGTAAGAGGCCTGGATTACACCGTGGGGTAGAAGTACAAGATAGTGCAAGGACTAATAAGATGTAAAGGGTGGGGGTGACGGAGTGAGCGCCCCTCGGGTGCCCTGCTTGCGCTATCAGGGTGTTATTAAGATAGGAAGCTGCAGAGGGGGAAGACAGTAAGTTTGGTTTTGAGCAGGCCAGATTTGAGGTCTTCGTGTGGCATTAGGGTAGAAATGTTGATCCCGCCATTAGAAACGTGGGTGTGGTGTCCCGGAGAAACCAGGGCTGGAACATAGGCAGCTCTACTGTGTTCCAGGCACTGCTGGGTAATTTGTATGTTACCTCATTTAATCTTCACAGCAGCCCTGTGAAGTCGATACTGTTACCCTCATTTAAGAGAGAAGTAAACTGGGGCTGAAGTTAATGAACTCGTCTAAGGTCATGCAGCTAGTCAGGAGGGCCCACATTCTGTCCAAGGCATGTGGTCTTCCACTGGCCCGTGAAGGAGATAATTACAGCGCTGAGACTGAATGAGTGTAGAGGGGGAAAGAAAGAGGACTTGGGGTAGAAACCGGAAACATCTGAATATAGGAGGCTCTGAACTTAGAGGGGCTTCAGGGCCATGGGACAGAGACTTAAAGAAATAATGACAAGTGAACAGATTGTCCCCGGAAGAGCATTGTGAAAACTGCAGTTGCACGAAGAGGTCAAGAAATACAGACTTGAATAGCTTTTGAGGGTAATTGATAAATGATCACATAAGGGTGAATAGCAGATGAGGGTAAAGACGACACGAACTTTGGGCAGAGCCCGTGGCCTGGTTAAAGGATTCTTTCCAGTAGTAATGAGCGGCTCAGGAGTGGGGGTTGTCAAGGTCAAAAGGACGAGGGGATGTAGTGTGAGGGAAAGCACAGTGGCAGTAGTTTGCCATGGATCCCAGGATAGACAGGAAGTACTGAAGCCGTGACCAACTGATAGTCTGGAAGTCTAGACAGAGTGAAGGACTGCTTCTAATCTTTGTGCATAAAGTTTTTAAGTTAATGTTATACTAAAGAAACTTTTGTTTTTGTTTTGGTATGTTGCATGTACAGTTTTAAAATTAAAAGAAGGCAAGAATTAATATTAATTCCTTTAAAAAAATTCAGTCATTAAATAAAAACTGTTCTAAAACTCTCAACGCCAAACTCATGGGCATCCACATTTTTTGCTTTGGGGGAATTTTGTTAGCTAACGACGTTGCCTGAAATAACATCTCTACTCTGCAGAAGTCAGAGAATAAAAAAGGGTCTCAGCCAAAACTCTTTCATGAATTTAGAAATGAAAAGCAATGTTTAGTACCAAGTGGGGAGATGTCACGAAATCCTAGACTTCAAGAGCCAGAATGTATCTTAGAAATTGCCAATCTTTTTATTTCAACAATTGGTTCATTGAACACTACTTCTTAAACATCCTACCACTAGCCAGGCAAAACAGTGAAGTTACCAATTAAAACAGCTTATTCTTGCCGTCAAGGAGCTCACGGTTTAGTGAGAAGATCAAAGAGCCCAGTAGCTCCATTAAGAAGTTAGTGAAGGTTCTCAAATATTTGCTGAATGAATGAAAAACTCCATACTTTAATTGATATCCTCAGGCCACAAGTTTTAAAATTAAGTGACTGATGATATAATCTAATGCAATTAGATCTAATGATATAATCTAATACAAAATGCTTTCCTAATGAAATTAATATTTTTAAAAAACAATAACAAAAAGTTTAGTGATAAAGGGGAAAGGGACTTATAATTTAGCGGGTGCCCATTTTCTTTTGGGCACTCTACTTAATCACACATTTCTTTTTCATGTCTCAGGGAAGAGAAGGAAAAAGAACAGCAGCCTGAGAGAGAGAGAATGAAAGAGAGAAAGAGAGAGAAAGAGAGAGAGACAGAGAGAGAGAGAGAGAGAGAGAGAGAGAGAGAGAGAGAGATTATACAGAGAAGACTTGAATGTGCTTATTTATATTTGGAGGGGACGGAGCGAGTGAACAGGGTTCAATGTTCACTGTCCGGCTACTTTGTATTGCTTCAGTGCAACCAGCAACTCAGCCTTACACATCAACTAATCATTATTACCCCCAGTCCACTAGGTTGGGGGGTCTGTAGTTAGAGAAGGGGGACAATAAACTTCCAAAATAAAGGGAGAAGAGAGGTACAGACATATTTATGATTTGTTCTTCTCTAACTTCTGGCCCAAGGCTTTGCACACTGACTTAGGAAACCTGCTGTTTCTTCCAGATCCAAGACTGGTTTTATTTTTGTTTTATGATTGTTGTTGACTTTGAGTATTATGAATTACCAGAAGATGAAAGCCCAAAACACATACTCCAAAGCCAAATATAATTTAATTTTGAGTTACCCACACCACTATCCCCAACAGTGTTATAAAGCAAAAAGGACTCAGAAAACAAAGATTTGGGTTCTGGTTGCCACCTAACTGTAGATTTGGACAAATCACTAAATCTCCTTGAGCTTCACTTTATTCTTCTTTAAAATAAGTATCTTCACAGGATTGTTGTAAGGTACAAATAACAATGTATTTCAAAGAAAAGGCTTTGTAAACTGTAACGTCAGTTATATTTACAGAATGCTTACATTTTTAAAATATAGCAGGTCCTCAGATAATGTTGCTTCCTTCAATGTCATTTCTGTATAGCATGGATGAGAAAAAGAAATCCATTTCCAGTCAGGACCACTGTCTGCATGGAGTTCACACGGTCTCCCCATGTCTGCATGAGCACCTTTGTATATTGTATAGCCCAGGAAAATGCAAAGTGATGGAAGAGTTACACTAGATGGAATGCCCTTATCCTCAGGTAACATACATTCCATGTCAAAACACACAAGAGTGTATGCGAAACACTTAGCAAGAAGAATCTGTACTATTAATACATGGTGGATAAGAGCCTGCGCTCTGGAGCCAGACTGACCAAGTTAGAATCTTGCTCTGCCTCTGCCACTTGTTACTTTTGGAACCTTGGAAAGTTACTTAACTTTTCTGTGGGTCAGTAATCCACCTGTAAAATGGGATACTAACAGTACCTATCTCATAGGAGTGCTTTGAAGATTAATACATAATATATAGTTAATATGCTTAGAACTGTGCCTGCCATATAGTAGGTACTACATAAGTGTTTTCAGCTGTTGTCATATGTTTAGATGTGAGGTTTTATGAATCAGATATCCGGTGGAATAAGGTTTCACAGATCATTCTAGGCAGGTAGTATCAAGGAAAAAAAATTTTTTATTAGTTTCAGGTGTACAAAACAATTAATAGTTAGACATTTACACCCCTGACAAAATGATAACGCCCCTCCTCCAGTATCAAGAAAAATTCTATAGAGGAGGTGGGACTTATAAAAACCCTCAAGGGTAGATGGACAGAGATGGAAGAGAGAAAGGTACTTCAGACCCAGTGACCTTCATCAACAAAAGCTTAAAAATGGGAGCCAATTTGTTAAGTTCACTGAGCAGGGAAGCGAACAGTCTTACCAAAGGATCTATTAATATGGAGGGTGAATATTGGCCAGAGCAGTGGTAGAATAAGAGTGAATAGGGTAGACAAGATTATTACCCTGTTTCCCCAAAAATAAGACCTAGCTGGACAATCACCTCTAATATAAAACCCAATATTATATATTATGTTATGTTATATGATATTATATTATATTATATTATATTGGTCGGGTATATAAGATCGGGTCTTACAGTAAAATAAGATTGGGTCTTATATTAACTTTTGCTCCAAAAGATGCATTAGAGCTGATTGTCCGGCTAGGTCTTATTTTCGGGGAAACACAGTAGGTTAAAAATAACATTTTACAGTTTGTATTCATGTTTATTCACTTAAATCTACCAAAAATTCTTATTCAGATATACTCATGTAAGATAAGTATATACTTTATTATTGTTGCTATTTTCATTTTATAACTATATATGCTGGAACTTAGAAAGGTATGACTAGCCCAGTAGCATCAGGTTTTCGTACTCCCAACCCAGCCCCATTCCACCATATTTTGCTGTTTCCCTTTCTTTGCTAGATAAACAGGTGGATTTGCCAACCCAGCCAGTCAAGGTAGCTCTTTCCCCATCGTCTACCTTTAACTCATGGAGTAGCTTGCAGGCCATTTACACTTCTCTAGAGAAGCAAATCTGGGTCAACATGAGATGTATGCCACCCATTTCCTGACTCTTTTAGGAAAGGAAGAGAGGAGATTTGGTTAAATTTAGCTAGTTTTTTCAGAACCCAGGCCATATGTGGTTCATAGTGACCTGGATATAAACTTCCGCTCTATCATTTTTTTAATAAGGACACACACACGGAAATTTCGATAGCCTTGAAGATCTCCCAGGTTGCCAAATTTACTTGAATCATCATCTGAACATTATTATATTAGGTCTAATATTTGACATGCTGGAATGTATGTGGTGTGTGTGTGTGTAAACAAATAACACTGTGTAAGGAAAGATGCTGAAATAGGAAAGACGCCAAAATGTTAAGGTTAAAATTCCCACCTAGAAAATGGAATAGTTTGCACGTTACTTTTCTGAACTTTGCTCTGTGTTAATTCCCTCCTACCAGTGAGTAGAAAAACAATGAACACATTTTACTTGAAGTTCCTTTCTATTCTTATCTGGAACATGGTAATCTGGAGAAGTACAAAGAAAAGAAGTAGAAGCAGATATGCTATTAGGAATGTAAATAACATAGTAACACTGATTGTGGTAGAGCCCAGGCCTCACGCGAAAGTCGAAAGTCGGGCCTTCCGCTGAGGAGGAAGTGGAGAAGCCCATTTCCTAAGACCTGCAAATGATAAAAATAAATCATGTCCATGGAAATTAGAGAAAGAATATCTCCTTTGTTAGGTAATGGGGAGGGTACACAGCTCACATCTCCTCATCAATTTTTGGTTTAAGTTATGTAACTAAATCAAAATCACGATGGATTTAAGATTCATGCTAGCAGTTTATTTTTAATGTGAAGACAGTTAATAGTAAAACTATGATGAAAGATCATTGTAAATGTCTTCTGTAATGTACCACCGACTTCCTGGCTTCAGATCTGTGCCTGGGCTCCTTGACAAGCCAGGACCTTTCTTCATCTCTTAGAACTTCATCGTCACTTGGCACGTTTCTGGGCACCGGGGGGTTAATGCCGTGAGCTAGTGTTGATAGATGAGATGTTCACATTATTGTCAGAGGGAAGAAAGATCACTTTTTAAATAATCACTCTCGATTTAAGTGTGCTTGTAACAGGGAATTGTCTGTGGAGCTACATTGTACAACAGCTTTAAAGATTAGACCTTTGTGAAGTGCCTGGCATATTCTAGGCACTTAATAAATAATACTTATTGTTATTTAAAATTTTTTATTGACAGAATGTTGTTTTGACTTTGCTTTTTTCCTGAGATCTTTGAAAACCCATATTGTTAGTACATACTGATTTCTGTTTTGTACCTTTGAAGGAAAGAATAGAAATATTATTCCCTTCTAAGCAGGGTTGCTGATCTTAAAATATTTTTGTGCCATTTTTGTTGTAGACAAGTTTATCACATTCTTATAATAGGCATTCAGGGTAGTTCACTTATTAATAGAACCGTATTTTTAAAAATAAGGTATTTGACCAATTGAATAGATTGTGTAATAGTAACTTGTGGTAAACTCTGGCTGAAATCTCGCTGATCCCACTAGATGGCGTTAATTCATTAAGTGATAACTTCATCCTCTAGCTGAGGTAGCCAGACTCCTATGGTGTTGAACTGATTTTCAGTATCTTTAGAGGGTGAGTGTAGGAGTACATTGTTAGACTCCTTGCTATTTATATAGAGTGGTTTGTGGAGCTTATTTGGAAATAGTACGAAGATCAGAAGGCTAAGGCAGATTTATTCAAGCTAACAAACTTTAATAAGCTCCAGTATTTTGTTAGGTGCTGGTTTATTCTACCTTTGACTTAGCCTTTGCCCTAATTGTATATCCAGCTGAATGATTCTGAACTTACTATTTTCTCATAGTTTATATTGTCCTATTGTAATTCTTGTCTGAGCTTCTGAGAACATGGGAAAACAATTGAAAATAGGAAGCAGAGACTGTTTAAAGTACATAGTTTATAACAGATTTAATTTTAAATCATTTGGTTCTTATTTGTAGGAACTAGAATAACTGATCCATTTGCAGCTTATTCTGGTTCTTTAGTTATAAATGTAAAATAAAATGAACATTCTAATTCTTGAATTCTCTCTTGTCTGAATTTGAATTATTTATTATCTACAAAGGCTGTTTTATATTACAGATTAGCCTATTTTCAAAGTTTAAAAAGTATGCTTTTCCACAGTCATTTGTAGGCACTAAATAATTAAGCTATTCTACTTATAGGTTTTATTTTCTTTCTGTTCTTATGAGTTCTGAAGTCAAATATTTTTAAAGAAATGATGAATACATTTCACATGCAAAAAAATCATTCCACATTTCATTAGAAGTGATTTTTTTTCTTTATGATCAGATTCATACAGCTAGAAAAATTGTTTCAAAATTGATAGGATGATCCATCTTGAGCCATAGTGGCTTAATTGCACTACAAACATTATTCTTTTATTCATTGCTCATGAGGAATAAGTGGTTGGTACTGATGGTTTCCTTAATGTTTATTTAACTTTTCCAGCAGAGGGGAGTTCGAATTTCTTAATAAAAAGATTGCCAGTAGTTTCATTCACTGATTGTCCTAAAAAGCTGAGAAAAGTCAAGGGCTTTTGCCAATAAAGTCAAACTAACCTGTTTTACAAGTCAGAACAGGAAGATCTGAATATGTGGTGCCCGTTCATCAAATTAATATCTCAAATGAAGATTTTGCTTTTTCTTACGATCTTATAAAGCTTTAACCAAAAAACAAGCAATTGCCTACGGTAAATTTAGTGTCTAGAAGTCATAACTATATTGTGACTGATTTCTTTTGTGACTTATGAAAATTAGTTCATTTCTTTCTAATCACACCTTATGCACATATTTGTACTTATGGTTGTCATACAGGCATGTATTAAAATGTAACTGTATAACTTTATTTTCCATATTCAGAAAAACTTCTGATGACAGAGAAATTCCATTGTAAAGGGGAAAAGTAAACACTGTTGGGTAGCACTTGAGCTTGTGTTTCTTCTTAGGAGTTGACCTCAGAGAAAAGGAGTAATTTTGAGTGTGTGTAGGTGTATGTGTAGTGAATGAGAGAGGGAGAGACTGTCTTTTCAGGAGGCATCAACTCTATTTTACAGACAGATCTCTGGTGATAAGTTCCTTAGTCTTGAGGAGACAGTTTAATGGAATGCTGTCCGGTCCTGGCAGGATGTAGCACTCATCCACAGTAAAACTTAAGTACTATAACAAAATAAATACTTCTGTGTCATACAAACCAATATGAAGGAAAATGAGTTTCTGTTGGATAAGAGGTCAAATGACCACGGTTCTTTAAAACTGTCATGTTGAAGGAAAGGCTATAGAATGTTCCATTATAGCCATTGATCAAATGTTTTCGTTTCTGAGGGGCGGCCGGATGGCTCAGTTGGTTAGAGCGCAAGCTCTCAAAAACAAGGTTGCTGGTTCTAAACCCCAACTGGACTTGGAGCTGATGGGCCCTGGAGAAACACACTGTTCCCCAGTATTCCCCAATAAAAGTTTAAAAAGTTTTAGTTTATGAAATATCATCACTTACATATTTTAAATAGCTTTTGATGTAATCTTAAAACAAGGACTTCCTTCTCTGCCCCCCACATTCCAATGTGTCTACTTTTTAAAAATTGAGGTGTAATTGCCGTATAACATTATGTAGTTTTAGGTATACAACATAATGACTCGATGTTTGTATTTTTATTGAGGTATAATTGACATATTAGTTTCTTATTTCTTATCTAAGTACAAGTGAAATCCTTTTCCTTTGGTCAAAAGTACAATTGTTTTGCTGGGTCCAAGGCATCTCAGATTGGTTCACTTTGTTGCTTAGCTGCACCATTCATGATGTCATACCATTTCTGAGAACATCGACTTGTTAAGAGCTCTGTGGCATGAGGTTCTTTGGTTTTTAGGAACATGAATACCCGATGAAATTCCTTACCAGTATGCATATTTTGGTGATTTTAACATTTTTAAATTTAAACATTTTTTTAATTTAAAGTGACATGGGATGAGAAAAAGAGAAGAGAGGACTTAAATCATTGGCACATCTTTTTAATTTTCTACTTTGTGACTCCATTTAAAAAAAAAAAAACACTGTAATTTTGAAGCGGAGATTCTGAAATTACCACTTTTCTAAAAATACCCCTTACAGCTGAAACTTAATATAGCTAAGCATTTTAGTTTGGGGGATGATACATATTTTCATAGAGCTGTGTTTCCAAATGGAAATAGCACTGAGGCTTCTGAAATAGGGAACCTTTCCAAAACAGGCCGGTGGTTGCCTGGGTGAAGAATATCAGGTTGCAACGCTCAGAAAGGAAATCCCGGCATAGGAAGCAGTTGATGAAGGAAGGGCAAATCGCCACGGAGCCCGATAAAGCTTCCAGAGGCACTGGCGTGGCCTGAGTGCAAGGCCTCGCCAGTGCCTCTTAAATATCGTAGGATCCATGGCGTGCTGAGCCATGCTTATACTTCCATCTTTGCTTCTGTTTTACATAATGCATCGTTCTCAGTTTTTATCTGCTGTAAGTACTGGTCATCATCCAAGTGAGAACTGCAGCCTTCGCCCACCCTGCCCTTCGTGGAAATGTCATCGTCATAATGGGCAGCAGGGCAGCTTTATGATGGTTTAAAAATCAAGCTCATCAGCATTTTTAGACTACCAGTTTATTATTTAGTGTCATTATTAGTACTAAGAGTACTGAATATTTTATAACCCTAATTTTATAAAAAGATTTTTTTTTCTTTGAGGGGGGTTGAGGGATAGATAGATATTATCCTCAGGTTGTAACAGAGGAAACTAATACAGAAGAGAAGCTGAGTGATGACAGAGTCACGAAGATGGGGTGAAAGGAAAACCAGCATCCTGGTTTGTAAAGCTTTTTAAGGGTTTGGCCCAAGCTCTTCCCTGGTACCGTACAGGCACGTTTTCATGGCTATTCTTGTTTAAATATACAGGCGCTCTATATATACAGATTTTCTTTTCAAAACAAGAAGCATCTGGTTTTTTTAAAGGTTCTGCTAAAGAAATGATTCTAATCCTGTTTTTATAACCTTCTCCTGGCTCAGAATCTCTCAAAATAATTTTCAATGGGTTTGTGCCATTTGGGGGAAAAGAAAAAGTCACAGAAACTTAACCTGATGATGGGAATCTAAAAGCTTTAGTAAAATTTCTTTCTGCAGCAGTTACGTACTTATTAAATGAATTCATTTTATTTGAAGTTATTTAATTTGAGCTGCATTTTAAGTAAAAAGGTACCATCAGTCTACTTACTGTTGAAAATGTTAAGGTTTTGCTTTGTTTTGGGAGGTTCCGTTATTACTAGTATGGAACTTTGGCTTTTGGGAAGAAGGGCCCTGAATAAGTAGATGAACCAGAGGCTCAGTGTAAGGTGTCTGGCCAGGGGCAGGGGTAGACGGTGTCTACACATCCTGAAATGTGTGCAGAATATGTGTGTGTGTTGATACACATGGCATTTGGGGGCGCAGGGTCCAAATTCTTCATTATGATCTTAAAGGGGTGTGGACACTCCCTTTGCCCAATGGTAAGATCCATGCTCTCAAGTCAGTTCCCTTATTAGGTTTGAATATAAAGCATTTTATTTTCCCCTCAAATGAAGAGGACCGCATGTGAATACCTTTTTCAAAATAGTGATTCTAAAAACTAGAAGTGGACCCGCCCGGTGTCTCAGGCGGTTAGAGCTCCATGCTCCTAACTCCGAAGGCTGCCAGTTTGATTCCCACGTGGGCCAGTGGGCTCTCAACCACAAGGTTGCCAGTTCAATTCCTTGAGTCCCGCAAGGGATGGTGGTCTCCACCCCCTGCAACTAAGATTGAACATGGCACCTTGAGCTGAGCTGCCACTGAGCTCCTGGATGGCTCAGTTGGTTGGAGTGCGTCCTCTCAACCACAAGGTTGCCGGTTTTGACTTGACTCCTGCAAGGGATGGTGGGCTGAGCCCCTTGCAACTAGCAACAGCAACTGGACCTGGAGCTGAGCTGCGCCCTCCACAACTAAGACTGAAAGGACAACAACTTGACTTGGAAAAAAGTCCTGGAAGTACACACTGTTCCCCAATAAAGTCCTGTTAAAAAAAAAAAAAAGGTACTAGGAATAAAGCCTTTTTCTTTAAAAAAAAAAACCTAGAAGTGTTTGCTGAGGATTGTTCTCAAATAAATCATAATTTATAAATGGGAAAGAGATATGGGAGATTACTCTTGCATTCTGTTGGAAAGTTAATAAATTTCACAAGTTGTACTAAGTACAAGTACAGATTAGTTCCTCTCTGAAACGTTAGCCATTCCACAACTATTTTAAGGACTAAGTACTCTAGTTATGAAAGCAAGATTTAGAAACAAAGCTTGATGCTGGAGCTAAGGAAAAAGTCGCTTAAAGGAGCTCAACTCACCATTAAAAGCCAGCCAGTGTGCCAGATTGTAATGATTTAAATCACTAATGAAATTCATGTTATTGGAGAGAGATTTTTTTTTAACATTAAGTGAAGTAGTAATTTACTAGTCGAATTTAATGAAAACATTTACTCATGTAAATTGGAGCTTTATTTTTATATATTAGTTTTACTGTTTTATTTGTTTTTACTAAAAATAGTCACTCCCTGTATTTCCTCATGAAATCTTTCAGAACCACTTCTAGAAATGGCATCCTTTTGCCATAAGTATTTTGTTTTCTCCCCCATCTAGTTTTTATGAAGTAGTGCTAACTCTGCCTTAATTTGATTTGGCATCCCTGCAATTGAACATTTGTAAGTATCTTGTATTATGGCCCATCTGGGTTGTCATAGAAACCAAAGACCTCCATCCTCTTCCCTCTAGTTAAAAATGGAATGCAAACAGGGCTTCAAAGTGACGTTTTTCTAGTACGAGTGACAGCCCTGTGAAGTGCAGAACAGAAAGGTTTCTTATTGGTTTTATTCTCCCATGGCCTATCATACCAGTTAACTCTGATGCACGCAGCTTTTTTCTTGAAAATCTGGCAAGATACTAATGGAATTTTTAAAATGTACGCATCACGGAGAAGAAAAAGAATGCATTTAATCCTCTTCCTGCTCTTTTCTTACACAAAAATGCAGTGTTAGCTAGCAGTGTTTCTGTTTTCTTCCTTATGTTATTAGCTGGTCTGTGAAGCCATGGGACACGTGGCAGAATCACTGATTAGTCACCACAACTGTGGCTTTCATTATCAGTCTCGTTATTTATTTCTCAAGTCAGGTGAATGTGGTTTTATCTCATTAGAACCTGTAGGTCCAGGGGCTAAGTCCTTTGCAGATTTTATTAATTAGAATAGAAATTTGTTGATATGGCCATTCTCATGGCCTTGTCATTGGACTTGATTCTAAAACATCATAGAGACCCCATTTGTACCACCCTGGTGGTCACATAACCCTTGACCTTGATGGTTTTTCAACTTCCACGTTCCCTTTGGCTTCTCCACCTGAAAAGTACATTTCCTCTGTGATATATTCTGCTTCTAAAGAAGCTATGTTAATAAGTTCTAGTGTGTTCCTTCAGTTGTGTTAGCAAATTGTCTGAGTTCGGTGCTTAAGATTTGTTGAACTGTTAATGTAGCATTACTCAAAATTTACAGAGTGTCAAATTCTTATTTAAACATAGGTTTTGAATTTAGAAAATGACACAAATAGTGATCTCTGACTGTGAAACAAATAATGAAAAACTGACATATATGTTTCTATCCTAATAGGACTGTTTCAGAAGGGTTAGATTAAAATCACTGGACAATTGCACTACAGTTTTTGGTCCGTTTTAAGTCTACAGTTTTTCAAAAGGAAAACATTAGTCTTTAAATAACATCTGCAATTTGACTGTTAAATAGTTTCTGATAATTGTGTACTCTCTTATCTTGTGTCCCACATCTCAGCTAAGGGTCATTTTCATCAGCGAATTCAGAAATATTAAGAGTATTACTGTATCTTGATGAAAGAGACTCCGTAGCTACCAGGAGAGTAGTAATAAGCAAGAGTTAGGGTTTAGCTGCTGTTCTATCGAAAGGTAAGAGAAAATAGTTTCCAAATAACACTATATTCCTTGGCGTAGAGTATAGAAGTAAATCATTTGTTTTCACAGCATAGTGTGGGAGAAAGGATGTGGCTTCTTTCATGCTAAACAATTGTTGCTTTCTTCTTTAAAGTTTGCTGCCTTCCCTTCTCATTTGATTGGTGCTGTTTGTTGTTTTGTTTTTTGCAAGCATCAGGCGGTTGAGAGGGTTACCATCCTAGCCTCAATTCTCCAGTCAATTTAAAAATTAGAATCTTCCTTACATCCTTATTTCCATTTATCAGTGTCTGTTTAAAAAAAGACTAGAGACGTTTCTCGTTGTTCGGTAAATGTCATATTGCTGCCAGCCTTGCAGAGGCTTGTGACTTTGCACAGAGGACTTGGACAAGTATTTCTACTCAGTGTCCTCAGGAGAAAAGCTGGGAAGTTTGTGTACGTTGTAGACAGTGGGGCCTGGGACAAAATGAAATGTGATGAATTTCTCACCCACAAAGATACAGAAATTCTCATGTAGGCATCAACCCCTCTCATCCCCGTGCTGTGTCATCACCAGTTATTTTTTGCTAGTAACCAACGTAATACTTGGTTCTTTGAAATCTGTGTTTTTAGGTATATGTCCGCACATTATCAGCATAGTTCTTAACTCCTGTAACCACCAACCTCATAACTGGCCGGCTCCTTCTAAATTTTACATTTTTGGATCCTCTGTAGTGACATTTTAAAATTTCCTTTCTAAAAATAGTCATGCATTTTAAAGTGTAGAAACAAGATAGGTAATTCTACAGTCTGTGTTCTCAAAAAAACAGTCTTCTTACATGTAAAGAATAGAGCTCAATGGACGTGCACACGTGCCTTTTCATTGGGTAGATATTTATTTGCGGGACCTATAATCAACCACTAGCATCTAAACTTGCCTTACTCCGTTGGTCCAAAGTAATAATTTGTAATTATCATTGGTAGCCCATGTTTGTTTCTGTCTCAGAATTTTTTTCTTGGGTTTAGCATTGTTCAAAATGTACACTCTCCCAAGTTTGAGCTTGTCTTCCACTTGTGGTTGTGCTTTTTCTATTTATTGTTCTCTGCTCTGTTTACATATTTTTAATTGTGCAATAATTTTGCTTGTTATACTCTGTAAGAAACGTTGCAGGTTTTTTGCGTATGTATCATCTGTCTCTTGAAACGGCCACATAAACTTCCTAAAGAATTAAATAACTTTTTAAATATTATATGACAACAGCTAATACAATACTATATACTCTACAGATATTCAACAAACATTGTGTTCAAACCTTATACTGCCCACCACCCTATTCATTGCCCTCAAAATGTTTCAAACCTAAGATGATAGAGGAATCAGCAGAATGCATGAAGAGCAGGAAGCAAATTAACAGCTGTGGGTGATTCAAAAGATGTTCTGAGAACCTTTTCTAATGCTGCTTTAAATGTGTGTGCTAATCACACAGATGAAACCCCATCTATGAATAAGTTGCCAATCTTTAAAACAAAGAAGACCAGAATCGTTTGTATTTGCAGCTTATGCTCTTGTCCTCTGGGATTCAGTAATCCTTTTAGCCTCTCTCCACAGTGGTACATGTATGTGCCTGGGTAGCCAGCTGATTGCTGCCGATGGTACTAAAATGTTTTGATAAGAGCAAAACTGTGCTGCCACCTTCCTCCTGAGCCCAGTGTCCGGAGGTGACCTGTTGACGCGTGGACCTGTGGTGTACCATATTTTTTTGTACTAGAGCAGTAGAGTAAGGTCTGACTCTAGTTGATTGAAGTGGTAGTTTTAGATCCTGATAAGAGGACCTATTGCTGGTGGGGGAGGTTGAAATTGCAGAATGAGTTTGCAGCGTGTGGCACGTCTGCCCAGCAGCAGGTTGATTTGCACCGTGAGACAAGCAGCACACATAAACAGATGGCCCAACAATGAGTCAGAGTGGCAGATCCCAAGCAGGTAGATTGGCTTTTGCCTGATTCTTAACATGGTTGTAGAGAGTGGAATTTCAGCCACTTTTCAAACGAAAAACAAGTACTTAGTGAAAGAAATTCTCTTCATTGGCAAATGAAAAATATGCATTATTAGGTGGGTCTGTCACTGGCTCTGGACATTGAAAAACCAACACCTTCGGGAGCTGCTCTCTGAAGGCATGAGCTGGCTTTATCTTTTGACATGTGATCATTCAGCCTCATTTTGCCGAACGCTTCAGCATGTAACGTGCAGCAAGAAAATGGTAAAATTATGTTTTTGATAGCGGGTTTTAAAGAATTATGAACTAGTTAGTTGCAAGCACAAATCTGATATTTGGTTTAAGAAAAACATTTTTTTTTAAGGGACACCATCATGGTAAGTATCATAAAAACATACAGTAACCTAAGTTTGTAATGGTGTTGAGCAGAAGAAAAATATTAACAGAAGAATCCTTCAGTTTCATACATACAGCATAGAAAAAGGGAAGAGTGTAATAGAATTCCCAGATCTAATCATCTTCAGCATGTAAATGTAAACAATCATTTCTCTGCCAAACACGGAGAAGTACTAAACATCTCATTAATTTTCAAAAACAAGATTTGCTGTAGTTTTATATCTCTAGAAGAGTGTTTTAAATATAACATTTGATGAAGGAAATCTGCACTGCTTGAATTCCTATACTCGAATTTTCTGATCGGCAGATGACACTTCTCGTCGCCCTGCATTCTCAGTGCATGCCTTTGCCAGAGAAAGCGAGTTCCTAACGAGGAGCGTTGTCGGGAGACCTGTTGGCCTTCCTTGGGTCACTGTGGTTAGGAATGTACTTGGAAACACAAACTACCATGGAAACCTTCCTCTGCGAGGATGAGAGGGCTGTGAATGCCATTGGTTAAAGCAGAGGGATAAATATAGCCAGCTGCCTTTTGTTCCCCAAGTAATTGGGATCCTATTTAAGATTAATTGTGCCAGCACCTACACCCCAAATTGGCTTTCGTTTTATCTGCTCCAGCATGTAGCACCTAGCCTTTGCTCAGGGTAGAGAAAGCACTAATCTGCCTTCGTGCATATGGAAGGTAGCGTTCCGGGCACTGCATGAAAAACTCAAGGAGAATGCATTATGAATGGAATAGGTCTCTCTCTTTCCTCTCTCTCTCAAAGAGAAATTACTTATGTGACCACTGTCATTGAGGACAGAGACAGACTTAGTGCTAGTTCTTAACCAGTTTTTTTTTTTTAATGAGTTACTGAGAACCATAAGGAGAATACTTTAATGAGTCAATTACCTTCGCAACACGCAGCTTGTAGACACCAGTGCGATCTAATTGTAATATAGATCACCCTGTAAGTATCACCCTGTACGTTTAGTACATTGGGTACGTTTCTTATGGGATGCCACATTACCAAAATTTAGAAAAATAATAATAAATTTGGTTTTGATATTATTGTAAGAATCATCAGAAGATTTTCTAATCATGTTTGGTTTGAATAAGCTCCCATCATCTGTTTGCTGGTTTCCAAGCTTTACATCTTCGGTTTGTTTTTGTCTACACATGTATAATTGAGCTGAATATGTGTGGCAATAAGTAGAGGAGCCGCGTTCAGCTTCTGCTTGAGTCTGCAGTATGCAAGTGTTCTTTTTGTTGCATGTGCTGGTCTTGCAGAGTCTGTAGGGCCTTATCAAATGCAGCCAGTTGGTGCTGCTGGTATGAAAGCACAGGGGAGCTCTCATGTGGAAGGTTAATGGAGTGTAATTATAAAGAAAAATGAACTGCTCAACCACTCTATCTCACTCTACCTGCACCAAGAGTGACAGTGTTGTGATCTTTTATAAACCCTGGAGCAGAGGTTTAACCACCTAAAATTATGACGGTATAACTGTCACACAAACAAACACCCTGTGAAGTATAGGTATGCCCCCCCCCCCACTGTGTAGGAAAGATTCCTTCCTGTTACAGGGAGTCTCAGGAAAGGAACACCTTCAGCCCCCAAGGAAAGCTGCTTGTTAAACACTGTACTTTCGCGTCGCTTCTTCTTTTCTACTCAATTTATTCCATTTTCTTTTCCTAAAGATGCTTTCTCTCCTCTGATTAGTGGCAAGGCTCACAGCCTGCACACGAGTAGGTCCATTGCACTGTACCTATCATATGACAAATATCTTGCTTTCTCCAAGCAGGTTTATCACACTTGTCCTCACAGCCCTCCTGAAATCAACTGGATTCTTTTAAAGGGGATGGAGATGATCGTCTCTCCTCATTCTCAGCATCTGTGCAGCTGGGTTGTATTCCTACAACCTACGGTCCAGCAGGTCTTTCTCTCAGGGTGTGCCATAGCATAGCGATCACACACATTTCTAATGGGCTCAAGATGGACTTAGAGCCTTATGTCCTTTGGTTGAAAATGTCACAGGAACTATTTAGGAAGGAAAATGCAGCTGGGAGGAGCAAGGACAGAGAAGGACCAAGGAGACATTCACAGGGTGTGATGACTAGACAAATCTGTGTCACTGGTGTGTCACATTGCCAGTGAACGTTGCAAAGTCGTCGTGCCACTGGCACCTCCGAAGGGTAAGCGGAGCTGGATTGCAGAGCTGGGTTGATTTAGTGCTTTTGCCAGCTCAGCACAGAATTGGAATAAGGCTGCAGAGTGAGGCACCACCAACAAAACCCCTGACATCTTGTTCTTACCAAGTCTAAAACATGACCACTCTTGGCGAGGCTGCGCAGCCTACTGAGATAAGTAAATTCAGCATCCCATACATTAGGCCTGTGGAGACGCAGCAGAAGTGATGGCTGTGTCACTGGCACAGAAGTCTTACTGACTGAGCCCTGGTCTTGTGTGACGGTGGGGAGGGGCGGACAGCAGCTCTGAGAGCGGGCAGGCTGGTTTTAAACCTCTGTGTGGTTTATAATGTTATTTCCTCAGCCCCTTTGCGCGCGGTTTTTGATCACCGGGGCTCTATGTTAAAAGCAAAAAAAAAAAGCTGTATCGTCTTTACGGCAGTAGGATAAATCTGTTAGTCAATAAAAATTTTAAACCCAGCTTTATATTAGTGGCTGGTAAGAAAAGTTGGCAGTGATTTTACCCCCTTTAAAAACGCCCTGGCACCTAACGTTTTACCCATCTAAATGTTGCCAGCGTCCATTCCATTTATTAAATTGAAGTCATTGTCCCAGAATTGAAGTTTTTGGCTTGAGGCTGGAAGGTTAGACACAGAATCTTAAAACTGTCTATCATACTCCATAGGTGAGGAAGCGTATCATTCTTTTGGCTTGGCTCCAGCGTGTGGCCCTGCTCAGCTGCCGGAGAGAGTATCTTTGATGACAAAAATACAGTCTCTGGCATTTTGGAGCCAGTTACCCAGCTCTGCGCTGTCCCTTTAAGAGCGAACCCAGCCCTTCAAGTGCTCAGAGCAGTGTATAGGAACTTCACCTGAGAATGGACATGATGGGTGTCCTTTGCTCCAAACCCATCTCTTGAGCTGTCCGTGCCTCATCTCTGGCTCTCTTATTTCCGACCTTCACTGCATCCTCTCGCTGCTCTCCTACTTGACCACTTCAGTTTGTTGCACAAGTTACTCTTCTTCCTTGGCACTCGACAGCCTGTCTTTGTTTCCCAGCTGTTTACTGTATCTAGAGACTGATGTCCAGCAAAGGACGTCTCTCCCCCTTGGCCCAGCTCCCCTCTCCGGTATACTCTGTATTCAGTCAGTCCATTTGGATGTCACCCAACCTCCTGTCAGCCCCAAGAGTTAGCTCAGACATACGAGCTCCAGCTCTTTGTTCAGGAAACAGAGCTTCATTCAGACGAGCTTTCCAGAGGAGAGGGATTCCATATTCCAGTGCCCATTTTGCTATTAGGTAGCCTTGTAGCTTCTGACTGGCCATCAGTCGCCACATGCCTTCGTTCCCTGTCTGAATCAATGACAGTCGCCTTAATCCACCCCACACAATTGTGAGACTTATTTGATAACAGAATGTGAAAATGTACAAATGTAAAGAGCTGTATAATCGGATGATCACACAATTAGGGAAATATTTGTGGAAAATGCTACCGTCACTTTTCCTCTAGGGTTCACTCAGAAGAATTATTAAATAATCCATATGTTTATAACATAAATTCCTTTTTTCTTAGTCATATAAAGTACATGGTTTTGAAAAATCTGAGTACTCAGAAACAACCAGTGAAGTGCACGAGGAGTTTCTAGTGTCCTGGTTGGATTCCAAATCTGATGATTACATTTTGCTTACTAGAATTCCCTGGGCAGCTTCAACAAGGTAGTTTTCATTTTTCTGACCTCTACAACACGGCTGTTTAAACAGCTGCTTTCTTTAGCCCTGGAGACAGCTACAGTGCAGTGATAGAGAAACTGATTCCAGTTCATTTTTACGTCAGTGTTACACGATGGGGAGGGGCTTAAATTATCTGCGTGCTTTAAGCTGTTTTGATAAAGCTGTCACAATTATGGGCATATTATTACTGAAATGTTTATTTTTTACCTTCATATTTTAATAAATAGTTCTCTGTCTCCCTTATATTGTCAGATATTTTATCCATCGATCGCTTGCTTTTTATGTCTGCCTCTTCCCACTAAAAGTCACATCCCAGCCTTTTCACAATAGTAAAATTTTGATCAACCAGAAAGCCATTTTAATTTTCTGGTTAACTGAAATCCTTTTTGACTGACCTCCTATTGTTAAAAAATTTTCTAAGTAGTGGTTGATTCCTCTCCTAGTAACTACAGTTCAGTGAGTGCATTTACTGTCTAGGTGTTGGAAACTGGTAGCCTATGGGCTTAATCTAACCAGCAAAGATATTCTGTTTGATTTCGAATGTTAAATGCATTTCTCACGTTAGTGCCTTAGACAGGGCACTTCCTTGCCACTTGACCTTCGTCCCACTCACTCCTGTTCACAGACCTTACCTGCCTGAACCCTGCTCATGTGAATTTTCAAGCCCTGAATGAAACCATTCTTTAATGGTTTAGTTTCTTTGTAGTACATCAGGCTCATCATTCTGAGCATTAGTTTTCTGTGTACAATGCTTATTTATAGAGGTAGAAAGTGTCGATCAAGAGAGTATGCTTGCCATTCTGAGATTCATAGAATTTTAAGCAGAAGAGAATGCTGGAGACATGAGTGCTCTAAAATGGGTGGAGAAGCTGAGACCAAGATCAGGTAAATCATTTACCAAGGTTACAAACCTAGCTTAATAACAGGTTTATGAGACTAGAACCCAGATTTCTTGACCCTTTCTTTATTTCTACTGCATAATAGTGCCTCTCTACTTATTTTTCCTAAAAGCAGAATGGGTGTGTGTGTGTGTGTGTGTGTGTGTGTGTGTGTGTGTGTGTGTGTGTATTTAAAATTTTTTGCTAGGTGCTTTTGTGGTTTGCTATATATGTAGTATATAGGTGGCCGGAAGGATGGCATGGAATTAGATATCAGAAACCAGAACTATTAAGTCTCACTCTACCTGACTTGTGATCTAGGTCAAATCACTTAAATCCTCAAAACCTCATTGTCGTAGGTGGCACGTAACAGCTATCTGATATTATTGCTATTGTTTTTATTGTAACCGTTACAGAACTCACCAGCTGCCACATAAATTGTATCTAAAAATCACAAGAACTACTGTGGTACCTTCAGACAATGGAATATTATTTAGTGCTAAAGAGAAATGAACTATTAAGCCATGAAAAGACATGGAAGAACTTAAAAATGCATATGACTAAGTGAAAGAAGCCAATCTGAAAAGGCTACCTACTGTATGATTCCAGCTATATCACATTCTGGAAAAGGGAAAATTATGGAGCTAGTAAAATGATCAGTGGTTGCCAGGAGCCGCCCCCCAAAATTATGTTTTTAAGTATCAAGAGTTTGTTATTCAGGATGAATAGGCAGAGCACAGAGAATTTTTAGGGCAGTGAAATATTCCACATAATACTACAATAATGGATATATGTCATTATACATTTGTCAAAACACATAGAACGTATAACATTAAGAGGTAACCCAGTGTAAACTATGGATTTGGGCTGATAATGTTTCGTGTAAGTTCTTCATCAGTTTTAACAAATGTACCATTCTGGTTGGGATTTGGTAGTGAGGGAGGCTGTGGGGTCAGCAGCTAGGAGCAATATAGGAATTCTCCATTCTTTCCACTCAGTTTTACTGGGAACTTAAAACTGCTCTAAAAAATAAAGTCTGTTTTTTTAAAAAAAAAAAAAATCTTATGTTTAGTTCAGTGTCCTCTAATGAACGTGCATCTCAGTAATTATGTTGATTGGGGAACTGGAGAACAGTATAGTAGAAGAGTGAGCTACACCCTCACTACTAAGAAATAAGCTCAAAGAAGATAAAAATAACAAGTCATTTTTACTGCAGTCATTTCATCTTTTCTAAAACTTGGGGAGAGAGAGAAAGAGAGAGTATAAAGACTTTAAATATTCATATAGAGATTTGTCGATTGGATTTAGTGATTTTCATAGCCTGTGAAAAATGATTTTCTTCACACTTGAGATTTAATAAAATGCTTAAATTTTTAACCAAATGTTTTTTATTCATTAAGAGATTATTCATGCTTTCTACTATATTGCTGAATCTCTATCTCTCTTTAATAAAATTTCTAGTACCGACAATTTAAAACAAAAAAGCAAACCTGCTCTAAAATTCCGAAAGATGAGTTCAGGTTTCTTCTGTCTCTGATGCAGAAAACCCAGACTAAATACAGAGTAATACAAATCATCCTTTGTCACGTGTCTTGGAAGATTCAACTCCTTGAAGTTACCCATCCCTCATCTTGGCAGCCTACTGGAGGTGACAGAATTGCTCCCTCTGTGTTGTTTTATGTGGGGTCTTGTCAAAAAGTAAATTTGTAACATTGTTCGTTTTTCTCTTCAAGTGTTTGTAAAAATTCTTCCTGATAAACTACTCAACTAGTGAATACTTTAAAAGAAAGAGATACTCATTCAGTAGCTTTGGAATCTTTGTAAATCTCTGTTTATGCTGTTACTGTAGGTGATCAAAAATTATGTGTTTTTTTTTGTTGTTGTTTTGTTTTTTTTAAAGAGATAACACTTTTTTGTTTTTTTAAATTTCATTGGGGAATGTTGGGGAACAGTGTGTTTTCTAGGGCTCATCAGCTCCAAGTCGTTGTCCTTCAATCTAGTTGTGGAGGGCGCAGCTCAGCTCCAAGTCCAGTTGCCATTTTCAATCTTTAGTTGCAGGGGTCACAGCCCACCATTTCATGCGGGAATTGAACCAGCAACCCTGTCGTTCAGAGCTTGTGCTCTAACCATCTGAGCCATCCGGCCGCCCCCCAAAATTATGTTTTTAAGTATCAAGAGTTTGTTATTCAGGATGTACTTTTGTTAAAATACTTCCCAATTCAAAATGTCAGTGTTTCATGATTTGTAAGACTTACTTTTGTTTAAATGTAAGAAAAATACTACATTTTACCTTAGAATATTTTCTACCTAATGTATCCTGCCTTACATAGATACTGTTCTAATATATTGTCTGTCTTTTTCTTTTAAGAAAAAACTGTAGAATTGAGAATTGTTAAAAAGGTATCCTCCCCTTTGAAAATGATTGATCCATGTCTTTGTACATGTATTCTGTGTAGAATTGGTTAAATATTATATTTTTGTCTTTCAGCATCTGATTCTATCTTGTGTTTCTGTGAAAAGAGGGCTTCCTACATTATCTTAAATTGTGTCCAGGGCTTGGGGAAGGCAAAACAATCTGTTTTATCTGAGCAGTGTTCCATAAAATGGTAGGGGTTTTGGTTGTGTTCCTGTCTTTCCGTCCCCCCATTTTAGGATCATTACTATGCAGGGACAGCTACTATGCAGCCATTTCTAATCATAATTCTTCTGTGACGAAAACCCCAGCAGCTTCGGGCAGAGCAATAAGAGAATTTCTGTACAGGACAACTGCCATTAGCAAGACCATGCTGCCTTCTAAGTTGTGGGGTGTAGAGCATGGAATGATGAATGACAAGCCGGTGGTGTGCGCAGGTCTGTAACAGATAGTTACAGAGGGGCATGCATTTTGCTGAACTGAAGCATAATTTACAAATTAATAGCCTCCGTGTCATATCCATTGTGTGGTATAAACACAGTGATTCAGGCACTTTTTTATATTAGCGAGCAGCTAAATTATGCAGATTATAAATGGTTCTTATGTTTTTTTCCTGCTGTCCTCATTACCGTATCTAGGGTCTTTGCTGGATCGGGTTACATTTAAATTGGACATCTATTTTATGCATTCGGAATGTGGCCCTGAACCACTGTAGAGGTATAAGAAATCTGGGCTGTACCTCACGTTCTACATGGGGAAGTACATTCCGTAATGTGTTTGATTTCTGAGATAAAAAGGCAACAGGTGGCATTCTCTTTCTTAATCATGTACTTTGGGCAGTTCTCATTTTTAAAAAAAAGTTTGAACTAACAAAAATGTTTGATTAGATGTTGAAAAATCAAGTGATTGAAATATAATTGACATTGGAAATAAAAGTTGCATTTAATTAGCTATAGCTCTGTGTTAAAAATTCATACTAGACTAATTGTATTAGTCATTGGTTATCATCCCTTATTTTCATAGTGCCCTCAACTATTTCCTAAGCATTTCCTACCATTAATTCCTTTGATCCTCAACATTTTTCTGAAGTAGGCAGGACAGTGTAGCTTAGGGCTTCAAAGAGATGTAGAGAACTTAAATGTAAGCCAACTGGGTTCTGAGTTTTGGCTTCTTTGGTCATTATATTACAACTACCATTCCCAGCATGCAGTGCTCTTTTTTAGTCTATATGTGTGTTTTTACTGTGTTGCCCTAGCACATGGGTATGCTACATAGTGGAGAACTGTTGTTCTCCAGGGGTCACATCTCTCTTGTGTACAATAGCTACACACTTTCTTTCCTATGCAAGCTAAAGGCAGCCCCAGGTTCTTAGCCGGGTCCCTGGGTTTAGGTAGAGTTTGACTGTAGCAGTCCTAGCAGTCTTATAGTCATGCATAAGGGGCTGGAGGAAGCTGGGGTTGAATTTACCTATTAGAGCGTGAATAAACTAAATAAGAAGAATGTAAACTGCATTTCAATCAGGCTATCAAAAAAGGGTCTAATTTCCTCTGGAGGTGGAATATACATCTCACTGATATGAATAAAATGTCTGTTCTGTGGAGATGGGATGTAAAACCTGTTGATATAAGTGTGTGTGTGCGTGTGTCTGTCTGTGTTTTTAAAGAAGTGTAAACCCCAAAGAATATTTTTTAACTTAAAAAAGTAAGCCAAAGTCTAATCTGTACCATGACATAATGCGTTCTCCACCATCTGTTAAGCATCTATGTAGAGAGTTTTGAACTTTATTTAAAAAAAAAACACAAAAGCAAACTCTGATAATTCATTTATATTGTACTCTACAAATTCCATGACACGTTGCAGAGCTGTAAAATAATTATCTATGTTCCTAACTCTGTAAGACCAAACAAATCCTGTTTACTTGACAACATACATATACAGCTGACTGTATAAGGTGAGGTTGTAGATACTGCTTCTGTCAAACAGGTGGTATTTTTAAAGGGTGTATCCCTTTTATAAAGGTTTAAAAAGGTTAGAAGCCATTTGCTAATTCTAACCCTGAAACAGAATATTGGACAGTTTGGGGGAAACCTGGTGCCTTATAAAATGAGGAAAGCACAATTATTTTTAGCTAAGTCTATATTTTTAGCTGCTGCCACCAATATTGCTCCTTTTCCTCTTCTGTCAGGATTCTGTCCTTTGTGTCTCCCCTGGAACATTCCCTCTAATAACTTCAGTGCAGCTCCTCCCATTGAGTTCCACTTATTGCATTAAGAAGGAGCTTATTTTGAGTTTATTGCTTCTTTTCCCTGTGTCTTAGTTCATAAAGTGGTGGAATCTTCACTTAATTTAATAACACATACCTTTTACTTTGGATTGTAATTTTTGTCATTGTTATGCCAGTCACCCAAACCCTATTCGTTAGAGGATAATTAAGTGGCAGCATTCTGAAGACTGTCACCATATCTCCTTCCTGCCTCCTCAGCGTTGATGAATATTGGTGTTACTTATAAATGCAGTGATTGAATTTTAGTTGGATAATAGAAAGTTTGTATTTCTTCTTCTTAAGTATTATAAATTCTGACTTCATCAGCAAATGTGAATTTCTCCAGGTTAGTTTTTCTACCCACAAAAGTTTTCATTTCTCTGGTTTCATTTGAGCAATTGGTGAGTCTGAAGACCTGGAAAATTTTTTCACTGCCCTTTAGGTATGAAGATGGGTAAGATTTGTTCTTGACTTTCTCGATTTGTGAAAAGCTTTGTCTCTTATCAGCCTCTGGTATGAAGGGTGAAGGTTATATTTTCAGATTAGATGGTTGATTCATGGAGGAAAAAAGATAAATTTTTAGGGCAGCACTGTGTAAGATGTCTGAGTGGGTGTGACCCTCTCATGAGTGATAAAAAACAGATAATGCCGACTAGAACACAAACAAGTTGAGTGACTTGTAGCACCAACAGTATAGCAGAGACTTGAAGCACCGACAAATAGGAGGGCAGGGCCTTATGCCTGGAGTTCCTTTAGAGAGAAGCTTTCTAAAATGTATGTGAGAGTTTGATAGAAATAACCAGGTGGCTTGGTTGGAGGGGTGGGGGCTGTCCTTCCAACTCTCCATCTTTCTGCTGTATTGACCAAAGCCATGGATGGACCTTGGAGTGATTGACTTCGGAGAAAAAGAACCTGATTTTCTGTTGAATTGGACCTATAAACTTCTGTATTTTTCTTTAGGCTCTATCTTCCCCCCCCCTCCTTTCTTCCACTTCCCCCCTCACCCCCTTACCCCCACACTGTTCAAGCCGTTGTTTTTCAGTCTAGTTGTAGGACACAGCTGCCTGGCCCATGATGGTGTTATGAGCCTTGTGTCCCCCCGCCTGAGGCAGTCAGTCACCAGTCCTCCCAGAGCGCGGCAGCCCACGGCATCACATAGCAGTTCACGGCAGCCCAGCTCCAGGGAGAGGCGTTGTTCACAATCTTAGCTGTAGAGGATGCAGCTCACTGGCCCATGTGGGAATCGAACTGGCGCCCTCGGCATTAGGAGCACAGTGCTCCAGCCACCTGAGCCACTGGGCCGGCCCCTTTGAACTCTTTATTGCTGTCGTGTGTACACGTTGATAGTATCACTGAATGTCACAATATTGATCACCATGACTACCTGTCTCAGAAACTGTGACTTGAAGTGTCAGAGGCTCTGTGAACTCTTCTGCCTGAACAAGCCCTGATGAAACCTAGTGATGTGAATGTCACGGGAATCTGAGGCCTGGAATTACATGCTGGGTTTATGGAGTTCTTGACAGATGGATCGAAGGGGGCGGTACTAGCCATTCTCGACACCTGGCACATTGGCCTGTTGTCTATAGAAAAATATACTAAGGATAGAAAGTGATTAAGTTATTAACTTTTCTCCCTTCTGCCTTCATTCTTTCCAGTTTTTCTCTTTCATTTTTCCCCCCTTTTAATTCTCATTAACATATTAGTGAATGACGGATGGCAAAGCTTCAGGATAACGTTCCATGATAATTAGCTACATTTAAAGGGCTCCTTTATATGTGATGACATGGAAAATATCAAAATGTTTGTGTCAACATAACCTTCATTAATGACCAGCAGAATAGCATTAGGTTGGTGCAAAATAATTACAGTTTAAAAGATTAAAAATAATTGCAAAAACAGCAATTACTTTTGTACCAATCTAATAAAAGTATTATGCTCACTTTCTGTGGAGACGTAAGGATACATGACAGCTTTGCTCGGAGGATACCACACAGCTGAGATTTACAAAATATTACAGTTGTGTTTTCTCACTGCCACCCAGAACTAGTACTGACCCAGACCAGGATCCTGCTGGAGTTCATGTGACTTTTGCCAAGACTGAACTAGAACAAGAGTGGATTGTGGAACTTAGAAAAGCCAACAAATACGCTCAGTAACTCGCCTTCATTCACCAGTCCTTAAAAGAATGTGCAGGGCCTCTGCAGAGTTCACCTAACTTCAGATCGTTGGGTGTCAAAATGCAGTGATAAATATTTAAGTTACAGAAGGCATCAGTACTTCCCCCAGACCTTGATTTTTTTCAAAAAGAATTTCACAGACATGCGCAGTGCACAACTACATGCTTGGAATTCTTCTAATCTTCTCATAAACACTGCAAGGATTGCAGGGGCAATGCATTTCTGAGCAGTGCTCTGAAATATACCAGACCCTTCTTCTAAAGAAACCGTTACCCAGCTCTTATGATCTGACCTACGTCCAATCTGCACAGCTCTCTCTTTCTTCTTTTTCCTTTTTTTTTCCCTCCTCTCAAGGACTAATGGAAGTTTGCAAATATTTTGAACCTCCCTCCCCCCTCAGGTTCCACAAGCTTTGTTTTCAGGCCCTGGGGAAGGAACAGTTGTGAATGCAATGTGACTCACTGACTCCCACTTTGCAGATTCTGGTTCTGATTGGTCGTCACCTGCTCCAGCTGTAAGGCTTCAGAGTACTCTAGCCTGCATCCCTTTCTCGTTCTCTCCCCTACTGTTCCCTTCTGTTGCACATCACACTGGGAGTGGGTTCTGGGCTTTGTGTCTTGATTGTATACAGTAGTTTATCCCAGTTAGGCACTAAGTAGGAGAGCACACTGTTATTTCCTAAGGATGGCTGTAGAGGAGAAAAATACCCTTTCACTTTGTGCCTGGTGTAGTAATTATTTCATTTCCTGTGCTGTTTTTGTTCAAAGTTTATTTTTTGGCAGGTGTCACATTTATGTTGTATTATTTCCTCCTGGTTTCTCTCCTCCTGATTTGAGCTGAGTTTTTTTTTTTCTTTTGTAAAGGTTCTTGGAGTCCCTTTCTCTGATTGCTATGCTATACTTTCGCTAGTTTGTTAATGTGTTTGATTAATGCTGATCAAGATTGGGAGCGGGGTGGGGAGTGCTGAAAGCTACTCTAAATACTTAATTGTTAAATGTCTAAATGTTCTGGCAGTTTCCAAGCAGTAAAACCCACCTGTGATACTCAGAATGCTCCGTACTACCACTGCTATTAGTTTCCCTTCTCCTAAGCCATATCAGCTCAATTACTCTGCCATTTATACTTAAGAAATAGGATTTTGAAGACTTGAAAGTTAATTTTTGTAAGCATTTGATATTTTTATTAATTTACATTTTTATTATTCTGCAGATGGTTTCCAAAGACATTAGACTCTGCATCCTTTTTTTTCTCTCAGTTAACTATTGAAAGAGGAAGTGCTAGCAGATTAAAGTATAGCAGACTTTTTTCCCCCAAAACTGGCTTTTATGTGGTATTTTCATTGCCTAAATGGAATCAGTAGTAAAAATATTTAAAAATCTCTGAAGAATGTATTTTGTACTGACTAAAAGTTTTTAAAAACCCGTTTTGTAAATATTTTCAGGTTCAAATATGTTAAGCAAGTAACCTACAGCTTTGGATTCTTTAGAGAATATGTGCAGTGAATTTGGTTAGAATCATCAGCAGGAATTTGAAAATCGACCTGGCCCTTTGATTTCACTTAACTCTTTATTGAAAGATCGTCATGCACATCTTTTTCTCCGTTCATAATCTCTATTAGAAAATCGCAATCTATTTTTATCAGAAATAACAAACCTCAGCTGGCGAACTCACTTGACAGTGACTGCTGCTTATACTTTCTTCCAGCCATTAGGGAGGAGGGTCAGAACCCAAGTCTGGCCCCGAATGGTTATTATACATTCTCTGAGCCATTTGTGGTCTTCGGTCCCATCACTTTACACATCATGTGAAGAGAATGAGGACATTGACTTAGGCTCAGAGTACAGTTGTGAACAAAATAAGTCCTGCCCTCACGGAGCTTACATTCTGTTGAAATGTATTATTATTGCAGTAGCGAAAGTATCCAAGTACACGTTCTTCTTGGATTTGAGTGAGGTCTAGAAAAGTCAAGAAACCTTAATTTTAAAATGTTCATCCCATGTAATATAACTAAATCCCTCCTCTGCCTAAACAGATGTATGCATTTCTACAGATCCCAGCCCAGCAAAGAAGTCCTGCCGAGGAGTGAATACATTTCAGTAATTTAGAACGTCTATTGTTTATATGGCATATTTCTGAGATCAAGATTTCTTTGTGTAAAAGTCTGTTTGATGTTCGAATCAGGGACAGATACCATATTTGTTAATAAAAATTAGTATGGCTGGTATCTCTGTTGTCAGATGCAACAAGAAAAGTGACCATCAATGTGCCAGTCACAGTTCTGAGTACTTTCCATACAGCAGCTTGCTTGGTACTTGTATGAAGCTAAGGAGGTTATCAGTCGCCTCGTTTTGCAGAACAGGAAATTGAGCCATAGATAGGTTAAGTAACTTGAACATCATCATAGAGCTGGTAAGTAGCAAAACTGAAATTCGCATTGAGGCCGTCAGTCTCCAGAGCCGTGTCCACTGCTGCACTATACTGCCCTTCCAGCCTAGCACGCTAAGCTGATAATAGTCAAGAAATCTGAGCTCTACTGTGTGACCTCCATTAGCTTTTCTTCTCATCTGTGTGCCTCAGTTTCACTTTATACATAGAACGTTTCTGACGCCAGGGGTTTCTCCTCATTTGTCGAATCCATACATTTTAGATGTAACAAGTTCTTCATTAAAGATGGCAGAGGCACATAATTGCTGCCTGTTTCTATACAGCCGACAGAACAGGATTCTGATAGATTTTATTTCTTCTTGTCTTCACTTGGCAGAAAAGAGTCGTTGAACAGCTACGGAAGAACCTGATAGTAAAGCAAGAACAACCAGACAAGTTCCAAATACAGCCATTGCCACAATCTGAAAACAAACTACAGACAGCACAGCAGCAACCACTACAGCAGCTGCAGCCACAGCAGCAGTACCACCACCACCACGCCCAGCCGGCTGCACCCTCGCCCAGTCTGACCGCTTCACAGGTAAAAGTGTGCATGGAGATTGGGTGTGTGTAGAACCGGATCCTGCTTCCACTTACGTTAAGCTCAACGAGCACTAAACAAAAGTTCCTTTATTTACTTTTTCCTACTCTAACGGATAAGAATCACTTGAAATTCATTGTCAGAAGGAAATAACATTACTAAGAAGTAAAAGATAAATGATTTCCCACTTGTCCAAAGAAGGAGATAGTCAGTGGCAAAGGAAAATCTTCTCTGTATTAGAACAGAAGTAAAACCTTATTTTGAATGTCTGGAAGTATTTGTTTGTACTTGTTCTAAAAATCTGGGTGACTTGACTGCCTCTGGAATTGTTTTCCTGGAATTCTTAGCAATTAGGTGTGGAGATATTCCAGAATCAGGCCCCTGGGGCCAGGTAGAAAGAGGCATTTAGAAGGGTAATATATTTTCATTATTCATAGAAACAAAATACTCATGTGTTGGTGAGTATTCAAGAGAATATGAAGCTGTTCTAATACAATGAAGGAAATCTGAAGCGGAAGCTACAGGTCCAAACTAGGACTAAGGAGTAGAAGCTTAATAACTCTAACTTTGTATAGCTGCGCAAATGATTTCACTGCAATGGGCATTTAAACTAGCATTATAATGTAAGGATAGCAAGCTATACAAAAAGGACGTATGTGGGAATATCATTTGGTTAAGAAAATGATTCAAGCTTGATCTCCACACACTGAGATGTAACATAGACATACCTTTTAAAAATGAGACAATACAGCAGTGATTCTTTCTTTTTTTAATTTTTATTTTTAAAGATTTTATTGGGGAAGGGGAACAAGACTTTATTGGGGAACAGTGTGTACTTCCAGGCCTTTTTTCCAAGTCAAGTTGTTGTCCTTTCAATCTTAGTTGTGGAGGGCACAGCTCAGCTCCAGGTCCAGTTGCCGTTGCTAGTTGCAGGGGACACAGCCCACCATCCCTTGCAGGAGTTGAACCAGCAACCTTGTGGTTGAGAGCCCACGCTCCAACCAACTGAGCCATCCGTGAGGCAGCTCAGCAAAAGGGGCCGTGTTCAATCTTAGTTGCAGGGGGCAGAGCCCACCATCCCTTGCGGACTCGAGGAATTGAACCGGCAACCTTGTGGTTGAGAGCCCACTGGCCCATGTGGGAATCGAACCGGCAGCCTTCGGAATTAGGAGCATGGAGCTCTAACCGTCTGAGCCACCAGGCCGGCCCTCTTTTTTAAATTTTTTGTTGAGGAAAATTGGGGAACAGTGTGTTTCTCCAGGGCCCCTCAGCTCCAAGTCGTTGTCCTTCAATCTAGTTGTGGAGGGCGCAGCTCTGCTCCAAGTCCAGTCGCCGTTTTCAATCTTAGTTGCAGGGGGCACAGCCCACCATCC
The DNA here is from genome assembly GCF_964194185.1 of Rhinolophus hipposideros. NCBI lineage: Eukaryota > Metazoa > Chordata > Mammalia > Chiroptera > Rhinolophidae > Rhinolophus > Rhinolophus hipposideros. The sequence continues at coordinate 14,055,658 of NC_138056.1, forward strand.
CATGCGGGAATTGAACCGGCAACCTTGTTGTTAAGAGCTCACGCTCTGACCAACTGAGCCAAAGTGTGGATCTCTCTCGCCCACCAAGACCAAATCTTCACTATATCTTTATCTGTATAAAGAAAGATTATGGTTTACAGGTTCTTCACTGTTTATAGACATTGAGCTGGCTCACATACTTGTGCAACAGTTTGCAAGTGAAGAATGAATTCCTTAGAAAAATTCTAAAGATAGTTAACATTTAATAGAGGTTACTATATGCTGATACTCTCCTAAGTGCTTTACATGTATAATTTACACAATCCTAACTCCATCCCTAATAAGGAAGACGATGGTCTTATCATCATCATCATCGACATCGTCGTGGTCATCGTCATCATCATCTCTATTTTTTTAGAAAAGAAAACTAAGGCACAGAGAAATTAAGTAATTACTAGAAATCATATGGGTAGTATGTGGTGGAGCCAAAATTTGAACCCAGATGTTCTGGCTGAGAAATCTGTCCATTCGCTACTCCTCTATACTGCCATACAATACAAAAAGGAAAGAAATGTCAACATTATATAAGTGCCACAGAAGGAAAAAGAAGAATCCCAGTTGTACATTAGATAGCTAGAGCCGTCTACATAATTTTTACCCTAATATCCTCCCAAGGTCATTTGAAAATCAGATGTTCAAACGGACTTTTAAAACCTCCTAACCAGGACTTGTATTTCTTCTGAAAGATTGCTTGCTAGATTACTTTGGTAGAGTTCTAAACAGAGTTGGATTAGGTTATTCTCTTTCCAAAGTACAGTTTGATCAGAAAATGTTTACATGGAAGGAGTGTGTAGACTTCATCGTTTCCTGTATGTAGGCGTTTTCTCTCTTAACCCAGAGCACGTTTCTGTTCACGTAACATTCCATGTCACACAAAGCAGAGAAAATACTTACATAATAGTTATTCCCTTCCTGGTCATCAGAATTATATGCTGTTTTGAAATGGTGGCAGTGAGGGGCCTACGGCTATCCCCAAAAGAGAGTTGTGTGGCACCTCTTCATCTGGTAGCCCACCTGATACATTTAATTGATTTAGTTAAGCTTGTTTTATTTTGTTTTGTTTAATGCAAATGTTTCATGTTAAAAGCCCAAAGATCCCCTAGGTTCTTGGGTTTTGTTTTTAACAGTAAACTACCAATCGGTATTTATTGGGCACTCTCTGTGTATTAGCTTCTGGTATACAAAGAGGTAGTAATGGTCCCTGCCTGGCATCGGGTATACTATGGTAATTATTTTCACTCATTCTGTAAATGTTTGCAAGCACCATGCTAGGCCACGTAGAGAGGATAGATTCCTAAATAAGACAGAATTTCTGTCTTCAAGAATTTAAAACATTTAGAGGAGAGGAAGACGTAAGCAACTAACAAGAATAAAATGAAAGGACCAGTGAAGAACTGTGAACATACCAGAGGACAGAGTAATTTTGACTGGAGAGATCAGACAGTACTTCATAAGGAAGGTGGCATTTGAGCATGGCCTTAACAGATAGGTGAGATTTCCGAGATGAGCAGAGGGGGAAGAGTTTCGCAGATGCAGAGCACAGTGTGAACAAAAGTGTGGAGTCACAAGAGTTAATGCCTGCCCTGGGACTAGCAAGGAGACTGATGTGGCAAGGAGTGTGGATTCCAGGAAATGAGGCTGTGAGAGATAAAGCCAGAAAGATAGGAAGAGGCTCATTTGTGAAAGCCCCCAAGGCGTGACAAAATTTTGGGGTTCTTGGCAGGCGTAGGGCGTCACTAAAGGTTCATGGGGCCAAGGACAAATGGGAAGTTGTATATGGCATGTATTAAATTTCTCAGGTCAAAAAGGCAATAACGGCTAAGTAGCAATCAATATGGGCAGGGAAGAGATGCTAGGAGTAGAAAGCTGTTGGATCAGAGTCGGTGATTAGCACGTACCAAGTTGTGGAGGGTTGGCGGGGGGCAGTTCCCTTTATTTAGTTTAACTCCAACTCATGCTCTTTTGTATATTTTGAAATTTTTTCAGTCTACAGGAAAAAAACTGAAAGAATAGAACACTTGAATGCAGGCGTACCCTTCAACTTATATTCACGGCGCTGTCAGTTTTAATGATGTAATACAAATGTAAAGATGCGTGCAGTTAATAAAAGCAAACAGAAAATAAACCCTTATAGACACAGGCAGGGTTCTGTTTGTAGTTTGAGTGTACAGCAGTGACCTTCTGTGCAACATTAAACAGTCTAAAATACACGTGGAAGTTAATTAGAGTCCATAGTAACAATCCATCTAAGTTCTGGTTTGTACACTAGAGTTTGTCTGTTTTAAAGCAGTACCTTGTATTTGTAGGTATCCAACAACAGTAACTTAGCAAAAATAATAAATAAAAAGGATTTTGCTGTTAGTGCTTTGTGCCATGTATTTCTGCATTAACTTCTAGTTCATGCAGTTTGGGTTTTTTTGACATGAACCCCTTCATGAAGCTGTTGGGAAACTGCTGTCTTCTCTTAAAGCTGATCATACTTGGACAGCATCAGCCAGCCAGGACTAATCACAGCTTCCATAAAAATAATTTTCTTTGTTGTTGGACACCTTTCCTCTCTGTCTTCTCTCCCTCCTGCCAGAACAGTTCAAAAGTTTTCATTAATTTTAGATTTCAGAATTCTAGATTCTCTTTGTCATCTAAACTCTAACACTCCAAGAGCTTGGTTTATCTTCCTAATACTTAGACTAGAAATAGACCTGGAGTAAAGATCCAGGCAATACTTATGTCAATAACCTAGTGCCAATAAATAGTTAATAAATGTATTTTTCAAAAAGTTTTCCTTGATGAATGTAGTACGGGGTGCCTGTATATACAAAGAGACTTATGTAGATGCTAGAATACATGCAGTGAAATCAGCTACAACTAAATATGTATAAAGCAGAGTTAAAAATGCTAACCTAAGATGTGAACAAGCTTGTTAGGCTTCTGTTTTTTTAAGTGTTGCGGTTAATGGTAAGTAAATAATTCAGGTGAGTGTGAGGTTTTACCCACTTTTTTAGAGTAATCACTTTAGTGTTGTTCAAACTATTGATAACGATTTACCTGAACCAAGGATGTTTCCAACAAAAGTACACTGACCTCTTTTAAAGCAGTACAATGTGCGTATCTGTTTTTAAGATCCACCTCAGTGAGTCCTGCTATTTAGAGCTTTACTTCCACAACCCGTGGGGGCACCAGGATTGAATGCTATCTCGCGTGACTTGCTTACCACGTCAAACGGTCTTTGTATTTAAATGTTTTAAATGGAAAGATAGCGCTATTAATAATATCACACTGGGTTAACAACACGTATTACAAATAGCTGTTTGGTATTGTAAAGTCAGTTTACGCTGCTACACTAATACAACATTTTTAATGATAAATAGCATGTAGCTTTTTTTTTGTTTTGTCACTGATAGATAGTAGATGGCCTGTACCCCCCGAAATAATATCAGCATTCCCCTTTTACTCCCATTTTACATTTGAGGTGGCAGTGGCAAAGGAAAAAGCCACTTCTGTGTTGTTGACTTAGAGAAGAGGAAACAAGAATTGGGTGATTTTATTGACAGGCATTAATAAGGATTGCTGATTAGGCTATGATGGGATAGACGAGCCCAGGTCATTAAATACGTAGTTAAAAGAAAAAAAAGAGGTTGAAAGATTAGGTTATACCTACGCGTGTGTACGTGTTTCAGGCAGAAAATGGAAACAAAGAATTACCTAGAACCAGACAACTTAATACACAAGTACTTACATAGACAGTGAAATAGAGATTCGCAAGTGAATTTATCCAGACCTGTTTCAGGAGCGTGCCGTCCTTTTTACTGGTGTAGAGCAGCGCTGGCTAACAGCTGCGCTTGCGCTGTTGGAAATCTCCACTGTCCGGTTTGGCACCCACTAGCCACATGTGGCTGTTCAACATGTGAAATGTGGGTGATGTGACTAACGAACTGATGTTTTAATTAATTTAAAGTTAAATAGCCAGATGTGGCCGGTAGCTACCAAATTGGAGAGTGCACGTGTAAAGAAGAAAAGGTGGAGTCGTATCGAAATCAGAACCAACAAGTGGGACCAGATACATTTTCATGTTCCTAAAATGTCTGTATCTTGAGTGACTAGTAGCGCTAGATAGATGTGTGTGCCGTGTACTAAGGTTGTTTATATTTTCTTGTTTTCTGACCGGTTCCTTTAATTACTCTGGTAAAAAGTCTGAAAAATAGAGCTTCAAAGCTGCAGTACTGCTTATGGAGCGTCAGTCAAGTCCTCTCACCGCAATTCATCCTCTGATCTTATAAGGCTTTTTGAGAGTCAGGTGTTTGTTTCCACCTTGTCACGTTTCACCGAATCTTTGATCATTTCTGCCGCAGTTTTTCAGAGAAAAGATTATAGGTAGTGACTCCTATCCCTTTGGTATCAAGAGCTGGTATTTACTATACTGGTTGGTTAATAGGTTTTGTTATCTGGTATTTGGGATTTACTGCCTCTGAGGCAGCATTTATTCTAATCCTCATATGAGGTTCCCTTCCACCCCTCCAGGGTGACACTCAAAAGAATAGAAGACACTTTCTTTTTATCTCAGCCTTTGTGTCACAGAAGTTAGATAATCAGAATTACATGATGGCTTTCCTCCTATTGATGAGGTTGTACCAATTAAGGATAGAGATGGTGTGTGCCTCATTGATTTGCAACTTCTACAAAGTTTAAATTAATTGAGAGCAAGCAAAGAATTAGAAAGACCAGAAGAAATAGGTACACTCATCTTCTGTATCTGTAAACTTATCCCCCATTCACTGTTGAAAACCCTGTGCTCATATTAGTCTGCAGTTACTACTGTGAATTTGAAGCCAAGTAAGAACCCTGGCAAACTAGAGATTGTCTTTCTCTGTAGTAAAAGGTGTGCTCCATGTACACAAAAGAAATGTTGTTATACCGAGACACTTGACAATGAGAATTATTGCTTTGTTTGTTTCTGGGGGTTCGCAGCATATTGTTGAGAGGGATCACACTTCAGTGTCCTAATATCTGTTCTCCATGTCTCCTAGAAGACTGTAACTACAGCTTCTATGATTACCACAAAGACACTACCTCTCGTCTTGAAAGCAGCAACTGCGACCATGCCTGCCTCTGTTGTGGGCCAGAGACCTACCATTGCTATGGTGACCGCCATCAACAGTCAGAAGGCTGTGCTCGGCACTGATGTGCAGAACACACCAGTCAACCTGCAGACGTCTAGTAAGGTCACTGGGCCTGGGGCAGAGGCTGTCCAAATTGTGGCAAAAAACACAGTCACTCTGGTAAGCCAGCAGCTGCTACCATGTGTGCCCGCATGAGAGGGTTCAGGATATGCATTTAGAGAGTATATCCATTTGATGCTCCTGCTGGATTTTTCAGTCTCCATCACTCGCCCATACCAAATTCCCCTTTGAGGCTGACTAGGGAATACAGCCTTCCTACCATCTGCTCAAATAACTGGAGAGGTGTCCTGACACCAACGACCAAAGCTCACTCAGTGCATTATCTGAGGTCAAAGTATGGCTTAACTAAGGGGAAATGTCCTTCACAGAGGCATTCACACTGTTTCATATATCTCTCCCTCCTATCCATGGATCTTCCTGACAAACTGGAGTGCTTATACTTGCTGATGTTATATTACTGACTTGGAAAAACTCTCTGCTGAATTCTTTTAGTTCACTATCCGTTGACTGCACCCAGGAAGTACTGGAGTTAGTTGGGACACTTTAAAAATATTCAAGAAACTCAGAAATTAACAGTGTCCATGCCCAAGATCTATCAGCAAAAAAAAAAAAAAAAGAAAAGAACCTTTGAAGGAAGAAGTACTTGAACAGAATTGTTCAGAGATTTCTAGGATAAACCATTTAGAAACTGGTGTTTTCAGAAGCTTGTGGAAAATAAATCCAAACTGTGATTGAAAAGTTCGTTTCTAAAATGGCAGCTAAGAGCTCTTGGAGGCTTTTGAACGATGACCAGTGATGAGTGAAACTAAAGAGCAATAAAGTGAAGCTTCACCATTGACCCAGGAATCTTTAGAGAAGCAACCAGATAACTCAGCCAGATACTGAGAGTTAGAAAATTCTCTAAGGAATAAAGCCATTCACCATTAGATAAAATTCTTACATTAGGAAAGAGCCCATTTGGCCAGGCAGCAAGTTTGATTTTACTTTGGATCCAGTCTTGACTTTTACAATACATTAAGTGCGAGTGTTCTTGAGTGTCAAAGGAAATTGTCTACGATTGCTGAGCCTGCGTGTTCTGCCTTAGGCGTGTGAGGAAACAGAAATGTGGTTGGTTCTCTGTATGGGGTAAAACATGCAGGTGGGAGAGGAAGACAGTTTCTTGAGGCAGTGTTAATTCAGATGGTTAATTCTATAGTGAAAGCTTGTAGCAAATACTGTCTGATCCAGAGAATAGTGATGCTGAAAATACTTTAAGAATGCCTAGCTTTGATATTGAACAATTACTGTCCCCTCTGGTTTATTTATCTTTCTCATTTTTTAGCAGGTTCAGGCAACACCTCCTCAACCCATCAAAGTACCACAATTTATCCCACCTCCTAGACTCACTCCTCGTCCAAACTTTCTTCCACAGGTGAGTAAACCAACGACAAGCCCAATGAAGTGTTGGGTGAGACAAAAATCCTCATGGGTCCTTTCTACAAAACTTGTAATCTCTTGTCAGCTCAGCTGTATTCAGATCCCATTTAGAAATTCTAGCTGCTGATTTCTGTATCATGAAGAAGTTTATTTTATCATCAGGGTCCCTTAGTAATGACCAAAGGCAGTAGCAGGGGGATGTAAGGAAAGGAAATTTTCCTAAATTAAAAAAAAAAAAAGATTAAGATAATACCATTTTAAAATCTTATAATGTTAAACTTACTGGAAGAATTTATCCAAAACCTGCCTGCCAGTAGGGAAGAAATGTAAATACCATTTTTTCCCACTATGTGCCAAAGAAAGCAGGGAAGGAAATAACAGCCAAACTAACCAGTAGAAACCGTTCAGTTTTACTGTGGAAAGTGGTGGCATTGAGCATCGTACTTAAACACAAAGACTTGCTTATAATGATTTAGACTAGGGGTCTACTCAGGGAGCTTTCTGTCTGGACCCAAGCAATTCTGCTTGCCCATATTCTCCTAAGAGTGTTCTTCCAGCAATTGGGCTGAATTCACCATTCTCGTGGCAGAATGTCAGGATTGCCCTCTGGACCTTGAGGGGAGTTGACTTGCCTGGTAGGAGAGCTGGGAATTCCTATCTGAGGCCCCAGAAGACAAAGGAATTTTGTGGTCAGTGGCTATAAGTGATTTCTGAAGTCTTTCTGAGAAGGGAATAGGTAATGCTAACATGAGATAAGATGATTTTAATCATTTATCAAATATATCCTTAATAAAATCCTTGCTTTTCAAAAAAGGCACTAAGCACTATGGATATGTAAGTTTTCGAGACAGTTCCCTGTCCTTAGAGAGCTTCAGACACATGTACAGGCAATTACAGGTCATTATGGGAAGTAGAGAGTAGTCTAAGAACACATGGGAGGGATACCTAACTCCTTAAGAGTATGACAGAACATTTCCTTCATGAGTTGACATTCTATCTGAGGCCTAAAATCCTAGTAAAGTTAGCCTGTCAAAGTTTTGGGAGAAGAATAAAAATGCTCCAGGCAGAAGGCAGAGCATATACGCAAGTCGAGGATGGAGAGACGCCTGTAAGCTTAAGAAACAAAAAGAGATTTGGTGGGGCTGAGCTCAGTGATCTATGTGGCTGACTCAGGCTGGAGTAAGAGATGAAGCTAGAGAAAGAAGCCCATTGGGCCAGAGCCTGTGGAACCTTGTAGGCTGTACAGGAATTATCCCAGGAACAGTTGGGAGCCATTAAAGCATTTTCAGACAAGCACTTGACGTGATCAGATTTTTGTTTTAGAAAATTCCTCTTGCCACTGTGTGGAGAAAAGATTGGATGTGGTCAAGAGTGGGGAGGAAGAACGGTTAGGAGATGATCAGCAATAATAATAGCTAATATTTAGAGAACCTTGCAGTGTGACACTAAACTATGTGGGCACTTTACATGGCTATTTGATCCTCACGACAACCCTACGATAGTAGGGATTACTCTTTTTTAGATAAGGTATCTAAGGTTTACTCCATGTATTTTAAGTGGTGGGTCATGACCCATTAGTAGGCTATGAAATCAGTGTAGTGGATTATAAGCAGAAGTTTTAAATCAAATGAACAATATAATAGGAAATAATTAGTGTACATAGCACATAAGTATTGTTTCATGAAGTTTTTATTTTATAGAGATCATGTCTATATGTGTATACCGGTTACAGTGTGAAATGTGTTTCCTACTGTGTCACTGCTGCACCCAACCACGTGGTCATCTTAAGTTGAGCTAAACATTCACAAAACTGTCAAGGGCCACACTTGGTACCAGTCTACTTGGAACGATCGGGACAGAAACCAGAGGTTGCCAGCTCTTGCTCAGCATCAGACATTTTCTTCAGTGGGCGTCCCTATGGTAGCCCACAGAGCAATCTCTGCAGCTGACCAGGGATAGCCCAGGTGCGGGGAAATGAGACCTTTATCAGGACAGTGGGAGAGCCACCGGGGGATAGAAGCCGTATGCCTCACAGGAGCCAGGGTATCTTGTAACAGTTTCACATGTATGACTTAAGATCCCCGCAATGGGCATGCCCAGTTAGAAGCAACACTCCACTTCGGGAAGCCAAAAATATGGTGTCCCATAAGTATTTATATTATAATTCTCCCCATTCAGATTCAGTTTAGCAATAAGGGGTCATTTTTAGCATAAGCAGTGTTGCCTGGTAACATTGTTGGCATTCTTACCCTTATCAGGTTTCCAGGGGAGCAGAGCTGGAGAGTTAACTTGAAGGTCATGCACGAAGGGAAAAGATTTTGCCCATAAGGTCACAGTTTAGAAAGTTTGGAAAGTACTGGCTTAGAGAGATCAGGTATGTTGCCGGAGGGTACGCAGCTAGTAAGGGGTAGAATTACCAAGGCTGACCCCATGGTAGAACACTGGTAGAATTATGGAGGCAAGGCTGACCCCATGTTTTTAATCACCATTTCCTGCCACCGTCTCAGTAAGCCAAATAGAAGATTGAATAGTGGCTCGAGGACAAAAAGTGGACATATTTGAGAAGGATTTAGGAAGTACAGGTGGAGTAGGAAACATCAAGAATGATTCTGTAGTTTACTGAGCAAGTAAAGGCCATTTACTGCAGTGATGATTATAGGAGGAAAAGAGGGTTGCACTAAGAAATTGATGAGTTTTAGAAGTGTTGATTTTGAACTTCTTGTGAGATTTCTAAGTACAGATGTCTAACAGGCAGTTGAATATATAATTCTGGAGTTCAGGAAGCATCTGTTCCTGAGATACAAGGATAGAAGTCTTCGGTACATAGATGATCATTGAAGCCGTGGGAGGGGTGAGGGCTCCTGGGAGGAGTGAGGACATTGGGAAGAACAGGGATTCCAGGACAAAATCCAGAGAAATACTTACATTTAGGATTGGACAGAAGAAGAGGAAGCCCACAAAGAAGAAGGAATGGGAGTGGCCAAGAGGAGTTAAAGGGCCAGAGAACTGAAGCTGTGGATAGGAAGAAGTTTAGAATGTGAATTAAGGCCATTGGTGGCATTATCACCATAATCTGGGCACAAATTCTGGGTGAGCCCAGTCTCTGGATTGGACATTTGAACTGAACATAAAGAGGCAGCATGGTATAGGAGAGGGAGCTGGCTTTGGAATCAGAAGAACTATTCTAGGTCCAAACTATTTAGACTATCTAGGTCTAAACTAGAATAGTTTGGACACTCTGAAGAGCTGCTGAGACTTTTATAAGATTATATATCTTGAGATCTATAGAATTAATAAACCAAAATGAATGTTAATATTTGTACTAAATAGCATTTCACATAGATAGTGTAGACGATCTGGCAATGTCTTACACTTACAGGACTCAAGAAGTTTCTTTCAGTGATACAATAATTGTTCTCTCTTTCCCCATAGGTTCGACCCAAGCCTGTGGCCCAGAATAACATTCCTATTGCCCCAGCACCTCCTCCCATGCTTGCAGCTCCTCAACTCATCCAGAGGCCCGTCATGCTGACCAAGTTCACCCCCACAACCCTCCCGACCTCCCAGAATTCCATCCACCCCGTCCGTGTCGTCAATGGGCAGACTGCAACTATAGCCAAAACGTTCCCCATGGCCCAGCTCACCAGCATCGTGATAGCCACTCCAGGGACCAGACTCGCTGGACCTCAAACTGTACAGCTTAGCAAGCCAAGCCTTGAAAAACAGGTACAGGCAAGAGTGCACCTGCTTTGGGCAGTAGCCTTGCCATTGAGGCTGGACTGTCTCTAAATACATCTACTCAAGGGCTCTTTATACCACTGTCAATAACCTGTTGCTTATGGTGTGCTAATTTAGCCACAATGCAAAAGGACCTCTCTTACTGAAGAAAGTTGGGTTGCTTTTCCCATTATCCTTGTGGATGGATCAGAGTCCTGTGTGAGTGAGCTCCCCCTGCTGGTTATGAAGCAGAAATTCACGGATGGGTTTTGCTATCCTCAGTCAGGAAGCATAGATGAGATATAAACAGAAAATGCCATGTTAGTTTCTGCCCAGTAAGAGTCCAGATGAGGCTATGACTGCAAGTCAGGAAGAATAAACAAAAGCAGGAAAGGGGTTTCATCTCAAAGACTTTCCCTACGTATTACAGATAACGAAGAGCTAAATGAAAAAAATTAAAATTTCTAAAAAGCATTCTTTTATCTCTAGAGGATGCAGACATTTTAGCTCAAATGTTGAAGCCTTTCATTTATATTTCTAAAACCAGATTTTTCTCTTTAAAAACATGAGGCTAGAGAAATATACAGGTAACCTCCAAAAATGCTTAAGGGTTCTGTGACAGAAAGACTTTTAAAAACAAGAAAAAGGATTTATAGGCAGCCACCACGTCCTATTTAAAGAAAGACCACTGACAAAAAAGAATTTTGCAAAGAAAAGCATCCTCTTTCATAAAGTTGCTTTAAAAAGTCATTGACCTACTTCTAATTGCTCAGGCTTGAGTTCTCCCTTATCTGAAAGTAGTCTCTGGTGATCCTGCATCTTCTGCCTCTGGATGGCTGATGATGATTCAGAGAGGCTGGCCAGCTGGCGGGGAAAGAGAAGGCTTCCTACTCTTTCCTTGGGCTTCTTGAACAGAGGAACATGATGCACAGAGCACCCGGCTTTCCACGCAGGCAGCTCACAAATGCAGCAGACTTTTCATAGGAAGCTGGCTACCAAAATCTTGTGCTCAGGAAACACAAGAGAGAACACATCTCTGTTCCTGGGGAGCCTCCTCAAACCCCAGGAAATGCTGTTAGGAACGTCGAGAAATAAATTACTTACACATATTTTAGACCACAGGCTTTCAAACTTATCAGCAGAACTTCGGTATTAAAACAGCTCAAGCTTAGGAGTTTGTGTAGGGGCATGTTTGGCGATCATCTGCCCTCACATCCTGTGCAGATGATCTGAGTTCCCAAGAATGGCGTTTCAAAATGCTATTGAAGATTGCTGAATACTATTTCTCTTTGACCTCTTTTTTTAATAATGATATTTTTAGGAGACAGGAATTTTTTCAGTTTTATCTTATTTTTACATTTCTTATTTTTTCTGATTACAAAGATAATACATACTCATTGTAAAAGGAAAATTCAAACATTGCAGAAATATATATTGTAGAAGGTGTATCCCCCCATAATCTATGAAGAGAGTAAACTGCCCCCATAATTTTACCCCCCAAAAGTTGCTATTAACAGTTTAGGTTATATTCCTTCACATATTTTCTATGTACATACTAACGTTTTTAAAGCAAAAAAAAAAAAAAAAAAAAATCAAATTATTTTGTAACTTGCTGTTTTTCTTATTAGATCTTGAATGTCTTTTCATGTCCTAGCCTTACACATTGATAGAGCTTTTAATTTTAGTCATAATTTAGAAAGGTACTCCTGAATTCTTAAAAATTTAACAAAATTTCTGTTCTAGTGATAAATTCTGTGGTCTCTCTTTTGTTGACCTAATAGAGGAATCCAATCATTGCTATTTTAGTTTAGCAGGCCACCTGGCGTAACAGTGTTACAGGTTACCAAGCTCAGCGAGCATTCTCTTTAGACTGGACTCCATTCTCAGAATTCTTACTTCAGATCTTTCTATCCTTCTTTTCTTTTTTATGTTTCATTTCCCATATCATACTTATAGCTGTTCAGAGATCTCATAGATGGGCTAAGAGTGAAGCAATGTAAATAAATACGTAGCCACGGAAGTAGCACTCACGGCCTGCTCATAGTTGTCAAAATCCATATCCAGCATTCTCTGTGTGACCAACCAAGCTACGTGGGTGCCCTTCAGCTTTCTGCTGTTGCCTTTAAGGTGATAACATTCATTTAATAAAAATCCGTTTATGTACTAGCTGCTAGGCCGCATGTGATGTCTAACTATAATACAAGGGCAGATAAATCAAACCCTTACCCTCACAGAGCTTAATCTCTAGTGCATTTGCAGCAGACATTGAGTCTCTGCGGCCAGGGGAGGAAGCCTGGCAAGTTGTGTAGTGTCAGAGGCTTCCCACCTTGGCACAGGAAAGGGAGAGGGCCGTGTCACTTGTAATAGGAGTGGTCTCACTTCTCCCTCTGTCGGGCATCACCGACGTCCTTACCCACCCCAGATAAGAGGTCCTTTGTCCCTTCTTAGAAGCCACATTATCTTGTGGCTCTGAAAAAGCAAGTGGTAGAGTTTAAAGAGCTTTGAGGCTACAAACATATTTTAGGCAGAAAAGCAGATCAATCCAGATGAACGTATAGTCTCCACACCACTACCTTTTATGTCCGTGTCCTTCCCAGCACTCTGGGAAATGAGGCTAAACACCTGTTGATGATGGGATGAGATCAAGTGTTTCAAGTCCGTTGGACTCTGTCTGACATGGTTAGTTCTCAGGATTTAGGCTCATGTCTTATCCACCCACCCTACTCCTACAACAGAGACCTCTGTGTGGGCCCCAAGGTTCAGCTCCTGAAAAAAATTCCAGGTCCTCTAGGGAAAATTGCCAGATTGCCCCCCACTCCCCTCCTTCCATATACATCTTGCATAGGAACCTACACAATATCCTCTAAAAACGGTGTACTTTCAAGTGAGAATATAATCTTATGTGTTACCCTCAAATCTCAGTCTTCCCTCTTAGTAAACTTGAGCTGGCAACTCCTCACCCTCCGTTTAGTACTGATGTGGTCATAGGGAAGATACAGCCAAGGGACCAAACGGGGTTTTGCTTTGCCTTCGGTACAAATTTATTTAACCTTGATTGATGCAACTATTTGGACATGTATTTATTTGCAAGTACCTGACTTTGATTATTCATGCAGTCACGTTTCAGAAAGTGGAATTTGGAATTTGGGGTATAAATGATTAACTTAGTTCTAGTCTTGTCCAGAGTTTTTTATTTCTATCTTTATAATACCAAAAGAACAAGATTTACAAATTCAAACAGCCTTGGGTGTGAAACCGGAAATATAAATGAGTAAAGCAGCCTGGACTTTTTATTTTTCCATTTTCAATGGGAACATGAGTACAAGAAATATTCCCTCTTTTATTCTTAATTCCTCTTTGAAGTAGTAAGACATGCATGATAAAACTGATAATTTGGCCTTGGTGTCAAGGAGACAGTAGAAAGTGGAAGAGACTATGATAAACTGCAAAGTAATATACTCCATCCCAAGGAAGCAGCTCCTTCTTGACGATAGCCAATTTCTATCATACGGAAACTTTTTCAAGAAAAGCCAGAAATCCAGATATTTTGAGAAATCTCCTAGTTTTTAAAGGTATCTGTTTAAACACCATGGAGGAAAAACTATATATATACAGAGGGTGTCAAAAAATTATTCACATTTTAAGAAAGGAAAAAAATAATATTAAAATTGTAGTACTCAATATATACCAATAACAAAAGATGAATGAATACAAGTCACGTTTGACTTCTGCAATGACAAGAGGTAGTCAAAGTGGTTACCATCAGCGTCCAGACACTTGTGATTATGGCAAACTACTGCTTGAGCAATGTTGACAAAAGTGTCCACTTATATATATTTTTTTGGCACCCCCAGTATATATCTGCAAGGAAGCTTCACCTCTGGGTAAGGATTTATAATCTCTCATAGAGACCAAACTTTTAGCTTAATCCATTGTTTTGTTTCCCAACCTAATTTTTTTTAATGAGGTGAAATTCACATCATATAAAATTAACAACGTAGAAGTGAACAGCTTGAAGCAGAACGACATACAAGGAAAACAGTTTTACCCGAGACTAGTTGATATGCAGACATACACCACAGGAACTCAACTCGAATTTACATCAATTAGCCTGTAGTAAAATTGGTTGAAGTCACAGTTTCCAAGAACCTATTGATAAGATTAAGCGAGGACTTACTATATACATCTTTAGATGCTTTCATCAGACTCCATCTGGAAAGCCACTTCAGCCGAAGGTGGCCAAAACAAAAGTCAGCCTGTGAACCAGTCCTCAGAGAATTACCAAACAGGCCATGTTTCTGAGAACAAGGTCCACATGGCTGCCCCTGGCACCAGCAAGCCACGCCAGGAACACAGGTTGTCATCCCCACAGCCTCTGCCCAACTAGGGAATGGGTTTTATAGGTACGTCAGGAAAAATGCTTTTTTGATGAAATCTAGTAGCCTCTTCAGTTAAGTGCCCCCTTAGTTGCACTAAGTTTTTTGTTAGATTCCAGAGTTCTAAAAAGGCGATTCTGTTTTTGCCAGCTTAACAGTAGCTTTAGGAGAAGGACTGATTCTTAAAACTCCCTGTTCTGCCATTTCTGGGATGTCATTCGCCCACCCTGATGTTTTTGTGTGTGTTTTAAGCTGCTTAAAACAACAAACATGTATGATCTCACAGTTTCGGAGAAGCACAAATCAGGTTGTATCTTAACTGCACAGTTCTGCCTCAAGGTCCCTCACAAGTTTGCATTCAAATGAGTTGGCCAGGTCTGCAGTCCCAGTGCCCCACTGGGTCTGGATAACCCACTTCCACACTCAGTCACGTGAGTATTGACAGGCCTTACTTCTCCCTGGTTGTTTGTTGGCAGGAAGTTCACTTCCTCACCACGTCGGTCTCTCCGTGGTACTGTTCACAACGTGGCATCTGGCGTCCCCCAGAGCGACAGGTCCATGAGAGACAAACAGCTCCCTAATGTTGTGATTGTTTTATTATTATTTTGGTTGCTTTTCGTGTTCTTTATCCAACCCTGAGGTAATTGTACTCTTCTGCGTGAGAGAGAAAAGTGGAACCCTGGGTAATTCCTTAGTGGAGAGTAATTGGTTTGCCCTTCCCCAGAGGCATTACCACTGCTTGCTTTACTCAGCCTTAGAGATGGAAGTAAGCGACCCCAAGGACATTCACACGGCCTTGGGACTGGAGCAGCAAACCCTTACCGTTGACCTTCTCATCTCCCTCCTCCCTCAGACTCCCACCCATCCACATTCAGAGAGCTATGAAAATCAGCTTTCTGGACACCCAAGACCTTAAAAATGTCACTATAAACTACTTCCTCATTGTGTTCCCCTTTGGAGTGTTTGGTGGTTTGTTTTATGAAGTAAATGTGTGAGAGAGGAGACACGAATGATTCTTCCGGTAGCTCATATTCCCCACTCAGAAGAGGAGCCTTTCTTTACAGTAAACCTGCTCCACGTGAGCCACTGTACTGCGCACAAAGTGGCGTAAAACTGCTCTCGAGTAGCTTATAGTACAGAGGAGGAAGTAGGACAAGACACTGGTGTAAAAAAAAAAAAATCCAAGGCAGCATTTGTGCCCCCAGATAGTTGGTTGCCACAGTATTGATAAGGCAGATGCCTTACACTTTCCTAAAGTAATCATATGAGAAGCAGAAGGAAAATATGGCAGTAGCCAGGAAAGAAAGCAAAAGATCTTTGTGATTGTTAGTTTTTCAGATCTAGTAAAATATTTCTCAACTTAATGATTTTTGAGAACTTTTGATGTCCTGCCTGAAGGACCAAAATCTTTTCCTTTGACTCCTACTCATCAATAATCAGTTTCATTCTCATTGATGTAATTACTTGTTGTTGCCATACAAAAAAACCATTAGTGTCTGCTTTTTTTAATTTTGAAAAAGTAAATTAGGTTTGTTTTTACAGTTTTATATCCACCTTTCTAATACCATTTCAGTATTTACAGAGGACTTCATAAAATGACTAACCATTGGGTCATGATAAGAATAATATTGCAAGCCCAGTCTGCCAATTTGTTAGCTGCCCTTTGTGTTTGAAGATGGTAATGCTGTTGGTGTTTCTCTTGTCTGAATGGATGCATCTAGAAGATGAGGTTGCAGGTAATAAGGATGTCAGCCTCTTGCAAGATGACCTTTCTTTGGCAATTGCATCTCTGCTCTAATGGATGAGGCAGACAGGTTTTAAATATCCCAAATGAAGATAGCTCCGCAACCTCTTAGATTATGATTGGAAATGTTCTGAAATAGAAGAGTGTGGATGTAAGATTTTTTTGGACATTATTCAGATCTTAAGCATGCTGTGGACTGGAGCTTGACCCATATATAATAAGAGTGGGCTTGCTTCTGGAAAACTGCCCCTACATTTTAAGATATGTTAAAATTAGTGCAGCCTATGCTTCATTTTTATCCATAGGCACTAAACCATGGATTTTTCTTTTTGTATAAACTACTGTATTTATAGATTTCATATCCACTCTAGTTATGCAAGTTAATCATTTCACCTGGGGCCTTACAGTGTACTTTCCTCTCCTTCACCATGTTTCCAGTTTTAGTATGTTCTTTTCATTCTTGTTGACTGCAGTCAAACTGTTTGTTGTCATTCTTTTTGTAATAAAAAGTAAATTCTGAATTTCTGTTTAATTTTCCTCTCTTAGATGATTAAATCCCACACAGACACAGATGAGAAACAAACCGAGAGCCGTACCGTCACTCCGCCTGCTGCACCCAAACCAAAACGGGAGGAGAACCCTCAGGTAGGCCCAGCCCCCTGAAGGCAGTGCAGTCTGTGAGACCTGACTTGTCCCCGCCCATCAGGAGAGACACTTGCTCCCCGAATCACTTCACAGTGGTACCTCGGTTTTCGAACTTCTCCATTAACGAACATTTCAGTTTATGAACGCTGTAAATTTTATGGATCTATGGTCATTAGATAGTAAAAGTCATGCTAAATTTGCAGTTTTAGGGTTGATTTTGAAGGTCTGGAATGGAGTAATCCATTTTGCATTACTTTCTATGGGGAAACCATGCTTTGGTTTTCGAACGTTTCAGAACTCGAACGGTCTTCCGGAATGGATTATGTTCAAAAACTGAGGTACCACTGTATTTTTCTTTTGCTTCATCATTACTCAGTAATGTTATTGCCAAGTCAGGTTGGCCTAGAGCATAATCTGCTCTAGGCCATGAGCTGGCATGCAGGTATTTCGTACACCTGTTACAAATTTGAAATGTAAGATTAATGATCATTTTCCCAGATATCCTGTTGCATTCCTAATGATCATTATGTTTTGTTTGTCTTAGCCAACCTTTATAAGATGTTCAGTTCACTCAGCGAAGGTTGTTATGTTATCAGTGACAGTAGTTACATGTGCTTTTTTGTTATTACCCTTGTACTGCATTAGATCCCCAAATCCCAAGTGAATCACTAGCTCAAAAGTAGTTCACTGAAGCATAAAAGTAGGGATGAAAATAGTAACATCTGTACTACAATTTAGGATAGAATTACAAACTTAAGTAGCAAACATGACTCAGATACAAATACAGAATGTGAATTTGTATGTCCTTAGACAAGAGAATTTTTTAGTTTGATGCTTTTTCGAAGCAGCTATAAAAGAAAAATTGGACAGGTAATATGATGAATATCTGATAGTTGGATTTTATTAAACCAGTAATCCATTTCCTTCTATCCTCAGTACATTCTTTGTAATGTCAAATAGTGGCATGAAACCATCAAAGCTTCATGTCATTTTTTTTAAAGCAATGACTTATTATACAAGCAAAGATTTTTCTAAAACAAGTACAAATATAATTCTTTCTGATATGAAATGGATTCTTTTTAATTTATCTCTAAAGAAGGGACCAAAACTTGAACCAACAAGAAGCACTAGATTGCTGAGAAACTTGTAAAATCATCCATAAAGTTAATGACAAGTATTATGCCTGGAGGAGGAAGAATAGAGCAAACTATTAGTAAAATATCCTTATTAAACAAAACTGAAGGATATCTTATGTCAGTGACACAGTGTGGGCAAGCATGTGTAGTAGCAGATATTTCACCTTTTGTTGGACAGAATCACTGCCATAAAGAGGAGAAATTAGTTCTCGGCACACATGTGATACATAGATGAGGCAAAAGTTCTTGACAATTTTTTAATTTGTTTATTACTGAAATCTGTTCCACAGGAGAGGAGGGGTTTTTTGTTTGTTTGTTTTGTTTTATCTTGTTTGTCATTTAATAATTTCTTTTTTATTACTAGTTTCAGATGTAGAAAACAATGTAATAGTTAGTCATTTCACCCCTCATAAAATGGTAAACCCCCTCCCCCAATGATAAACCACCTCCCCCAAGCTACTGTCCCTCTGGCATTGTATATAGCTGTTACAATTCCATTGACTCTATTCCCTGTGCTGTATTCCACATCCCATGACTATGTATATACTAAATTATAGTTGACAGGCAACATTATTCAGCTTCAGCTTCAGGTGCACAGTGCAGTGGTCAGGCATCTACACCTTCCATGAAGAGGTCTCCCTAATAAGACATATGCCCATCTGACACCCTACAAAATCTTTACAACGTTATTGATTATATTCCCCAAACTGTATTTTATATCTCCGTGGCAATATTGTAGTTACCAAGTTATGCTGTCTAATCCCTTCCCCTTTCCCCTCATCCCTACCCTCCTTCCTTCTAGCAACCATCAATTTTTTTCTGTATATCTCTGAGACTATTTCTGTTTATTTTGCTCATTTATTCAGTTCTTTAGATTCCACATATAAGTGAGATCATATGGTATTTGTCTTTCTCTAGCTGACTTATTTCAGGTAGCATCATGTAATAATACTTTTGTGAGCTTGAGCTAGACTGGCAAAGATGAGCTGGGTGTGAGTGGTCAAAAAGGACGCTGTTACCTGATTAAAAGAAAGCGCATCTGAACGTCAGTCCATGCGCTGCTTCAACAGAGATCAGCTGGTAGACAGCCTTCTAACCTTGATTCAGTTTTGAAGGAATAGTGAAAATTACAAATGTAATTAATTGGCAACAACAATGGGCAGTGTGGAAAGTGGGCAAGTCCAAGAGTACGTTTCCTGAGCAAAGTACTCTGGCTGTCGGAGGGTAGGTGCCCACCTAAGTTTTGGAATAAGAAATGAAATAAAAACATTTCTTCAGGACTCTGAGGATATCCATAAAGGACGTTTTTCTGAGTTTTCAAGTGGTTTGCTCAAGGACTGTATTTTCATAAAACACTCAGTATCTTGAATGGCCCGAACCAATAACTTCAGGCCAAAATATCGTGATGTGGAATGTTGAGGATAAGATGTCAGGAATTTTAAAGACCAAGCTGTAGTATAAATAATTCTACAGGAGTCTGTCTCCTATTAGTTGGTAATGATCTTTACTCATCAGCAAAAGAAATTGATGATGCATTATTTGGCATGTACAACAGCCGTGCAGTGGTACAGCAGAAAATGAAGACATACTTGCCAGACCACGTACAACCGGAGAGCAAAGTAGGAGTCAGTTTGTTGCTCACTCCAACTTCAAGCATCTGATGTTCTAGCTTTGGGGTGCAACATCCTAATCAATTTCATCAGCGAGAAATTGTCCCATAATTTTTAAGCCCATGTTTGATTGAAGACTCATGGTATTAAACAGAACCACCTGTATCATTCCTAACACTCATTTAGCTTTGAACTAGCATTGACTAGTCAGTGCTAGTAAAAATATAAGAAACCCTGACTGGTCATGACAAGTGAAGACCTAGTTATGACAAGTGAAGTCCTTAGCATTTGGAGTTATATGGGAGGCTCTTCATGTTTTTCGAATATGAAATCCTCTTCCCTCTAAGAGGATTGAAAGAAACTTGGGTCACTCAAGGCGCTGATTTCTGTCATTGAGAAAGTAGAAGATGTAGGCCTTGGCCTTCTCTTGTGGTCCCTGTGAGACAGGGAAGCTGCAGAGTAGCTCAGTAGCTGCTAAGAGTGGGGGGTGCCCCGCTCTTTGTTACTTGAGCATGGCCTCCTTCAGGCAAGCAACCTGTGGGGCTGGCTTTCCCGTGGAGTCTTCACTAGGAGCGTGTGATTGGCTTTGTGAGAACCTAAACTGAAGTATATTCTTCTTTCATTTCCCTGCCACAGAAACTTGCCTTCATGGTGTCTCTAGGGTTGGTAACACATGACCATCTAGAAGGTAAGAGAAGATACTCGTGACGTTGCCTTGCTTCTGACCCAGAGCTTTGTTCTTGAAATGGTTGGTGTCTGATTGTACAGAAATAGAATAGAAAACTGGAACACAAATAGAGTATAATTTGATCAGTGTGGACTTTATTTCCTTTAGAGTAAAAATTGCTTTTCCCTCCCCTTCCTATCATTATGTATCCACATTGCTGTCCTGCGGGAACCATCCAGTTGCCTGGATTAAGGTGACTTCTATTCACTTAGGATAACTTTTTTTCCCCCTCTGACAGCATGAAGTAGCAAATGCCCCTGTGACAAGTATTTGTCTATATTTTTTCAGTCACTCTAGGTTATCAGAATCTTAAGAACAGTTACAAAGCTATATCTGTCTTGATTACTTAATTCAAGAATGGTAAACGATGGTTACTCACTCTAGATCTATAGATAAAGTTCATCCACACCTATATTACAGTGATCTAGAAATAAATCAAGACACCTTGTTTGCTAGTGTGGTCTGCCATTAAGCTCCCAGTCACAGAGAGCCACGCTGAGGGACCACATGGTCCTGCTTTCTGAGAGGTGAGGGTCGTTGGTCCTACATATTTTTGCTCCCAGCAACTTGCTTCCCGCTGCGGAGGCTGCAGTGAAACAAAGAGACTGGCCCCTGTTTGTAATTTGTCATAGGAAAACTAATAGTTAAAACAATGAAATTAAGTTTTTGAGGTTCCCCATACCTCTCTTCTAATTCACACCTTTTGCTTTCCCAAGAAATCCAAAGCAAGAGGCAAGAGCGAAAAAGAAGAACAACAGCAAATCCTGTATACAGTGGAGCGGTCTTTGAGCCAGAGGTATTCTTGGCCAGAACTTGGCCCTCCCTCACTGTTCGGTTTTATTTACAACGTGTTCAGCACCTCCCATGTGAAAACCTGCTTACGAGCAGGACCCTGACTGTACTTGGCCAGCTTTGCGAAATGATGGATTTTCCCCTGGCTGACCCCATTATTTCATTTTTCTAATTCACTACTTTCCCCTGAGTTTTTTTCCTAAGTTTGAACAGATACAAACCTACCTTAAAAATTTTAACTCACCCTGGTTTCAACACGACTGTCTTCTGAGCAGAGGCAGACCTCTCTAGAATATTCTGTCAGAGCCAAGTACATATAATCAAACACATGAGCATTGAAGCCTCGGGGTAACCAGCACTAACTAGTGGGCGTGTTGACACTAACTAATTAGTGGGCATGCTGTGGTTGGCCTTTAGCTTTGGCCAGTAGTAGTAGTCACCACGCTATCCAACCAGTCACCTTTTCTTCTTCAATCAATCCTCAAAGCGCAAGAAGAGTGCAGTCACATACCTGAACAGTACAATGCATCCTGGGACCCGGAAGCGAGGTGAGTACCTTTTTCTCTCTCTCCCTTGCTATTGCTGTTGCTTTCTTTGTTGTGTTTTTTTCCCCTCTCCCTCCTCCCATTGTCCTAGAGCCTAACTCCTAGATCCCTTGAAAATAGTTGTATTGTGTTATTCTCTGAGAATGGGAGAGAAAGAGAGTGCAATTTCTTATTAGAGTTCTGTATACTTAGTCAAAAGCTGCCTTTCCTGGGATTCCAGCAAAGCTGACTCAGGGGAATGGCCTAACTCAGCATTTCGGCCCCAGGCCCAGCAGACCGCCCCTGAATAGCCCAGTGAACAGAACACCATGTACAAGGAAGCATTTTAGTCTCACTGAGCAGAACAGAGCTCTGCTGTTGCCAAGGTGTTCTTAGTCCAGAAGACCCGAGCATGACTCTTAAGTTTCTGTGAGCTGAGGCTTTCCAGGAAGGAGGGAGGGAGCCACACCAAGGACTTAGAATGTATGAGAAGAGGGTATCTCCAACAATGAAAGAAAAGGTCACTGTCAAAACAGGCTCCCGAAAACAGAAATTCCTAAAGAGCTCCATCCCTGTATTTCCGACCTCCCCAGGGCAGGCGTTCCACCTCCTCTCAGGCGGGCCAAAGATGCCAGCAGCCGCAGCTCTCACTGTGCAGGCCTAATAAGTCTTAATAGCTCAGAGTTTGAGCTCATAAACAAGGTTCTGAAATTGTTCTTTGATGTCAGTAATACATCCCAAGGTCCCTTTCTCCACATGATAATGTGTCCCTGAATTACAGTTCCAGGCTAGAAAGGTTGCCGAGTGAGTGGAGTCGCATACTAATTTTTGCGTATGCACACGCAACCTCAGAGCTACTGGAAGCTTAGGAGGTCATCCCGACCCTTTGTCTGCCTTGGGGAGGGCTGCAACTATCTCGTTACCACCTCCTCCCCCAAGGAGGTAGCATGCCACCCGTGTGACCCATTCTCATGTGGCGTCAGCCCGTCCTTCAAGTCGTCAGAAATACTTAGATGGGAAACCCGAAGTCTTTGTTTCATATCAATTCCTGGGCCACAGTAATCCATGTCATGGGTTATTTGTTTTGTTTTGGGTGATTGTTAGTGACTTCTGACACAGTTCTCAGAAAGGAGCCCCCAACCAGAAGCCACAGTTAATTGGCCTGCTGGTGGGCAGTATCTAAGAGGACAGGCGTTAAATGAGCCAGAAAGACCTTGGCATCTCTTGCCAAGGTTAGAGAATGAAAACCTGCATTCACAATGCCTAAGATATGCCTTCTGTGGGTGAACAAAGAACGTTCATCTTCCACTTCTCCTTGTCACAGCACTAAAGTTCCTAGAAAAGACAAACCAGTACGATCTGTGTTTGTACTGCAGACATTGCCCGTTTAACATAGATAGGTAATGTTTGGGTAATGTCGGACAGAATCAGGACTCCTGTGCATAATTTTGATATAAATTATAACTGTTGGCAAAGTCTTGATCCTACATACCATCCACCAGTGCTCACAGGGAGGTGTGTACCTCTCTGGCTCTTCCTTTTCCTGTGGCGTCCTAGGCATGCACTTCCGTTCACTCACAGCTCAGCATCTATGACCCTGGCCCTTAGGAGACAAGGAGCCTGACTTAGACATATCCGGCAAGAGTGGTTGGCTTGGAGTTTCCACACCCATTAGGGCTCATTTACAGACCGTCTATAGCCAGGAGGTTTTATTCAAAATGCTCTTGCTCAGATCAGGTCTCAGCAGTGTTGCTGATGGCGGCCTTTGCTGAGACTTTGGAACAGCCCCCGTTCTTAGACATGCAGCTCACCAGAATGTTGGTGATAGAAAGCAAGGGGTCAATTCTCGATCAGCTGGGGAGGACACCTGAGTCCAGACCTACTTAAATTCGTATTTAAGCATAGACATCTTCTTAGCCCTTAGGGTCCAGCTCCTCCCAGAACATAATCTCTCACTAGCTCTCCCAGCAAAGGGTAAGAATAGTTAACTTGAATTTTGTCTCCTTTCTCCACCCTCACAAGCAGTGAAACGACCAAAATGTAGGCAGCAGAGAAAAGGAAAAGCAGAAATCCGTTTGTGGGAACAGAGATTCATTAATATTATTGTGAGAATGATGGGTGCAGAGAAACATTAGAGAACAAATATGCAAAAGACAGGGAAAAGTAAAATAAATTCTTATTCTTGGCCTTGGCTCCCAGTGCACTTTGGTTCCCACATTAGAAATCTCAAATTGTGATAGTCCAGGAATGTCACTGTTATCTGCCCAAAGCAAGATGCCCCAGCACCTCCTGTCATCCTCCAAGGCTCTCTTACCCTCCCTGCTTTTGAGACTCATGCAGTTGTTTCTAATGACATTTAAATCTTTGCTTCTTTTCCTCTCTTTGGGACTGTTGTATTAACCTTCTGTCTGCTACCTCACTTCCTTTTCCATGCTAGCCAATGAGGAACACTGGCCAAAGGTATGTAAGATCATTTTCCCCCTTTCTTTCCCTCCCCATTCTCCCCTTTTGTTCCCTTCTCTTGGTATATAGGTCGTCCTCCAAAATACAATGCAGTGCTGGGGTTTGGAGCCCTTACCCCAACATCCCCCCCATCCAGTCATCCTGACTCCCCTGAAAATGAAAAGACAGAGACCACATTCACTTTCCCTGCACCTGTTCAGCCTGTGTCCCTGCCCAGCCCCACCTCCACAGACGTAAGTAACTTGGGAAAAGCTCACTTATTCTGAGAGCTTAAACTGGGGAAACCGTTATCCTGTTGTCTCCTTACCAGCTGCATCTCCTTGACTAACCCTGGAACAGCAATCAGCCCTAAAGAACACTTTTTGCCAGGCAGGCAGCTTTCTGCTGGGGCCCCATGTCCTGCTGTGTCCTTGAGACTCTGGTTAAACACAACATCAGAAGGCTCAGTCAGAGTTTTCAAAGTCTGGATTTGATGTGAAGGAGTTCTCAGGAAGGGGGTGGGGTTGGGGAGTCAGCTCATGTAATTGAAAGGTGCGTAGTTTCGCTCATCAGTGTTTTGGAGGTGGGGAAGATGAATAAGGTGTACATTGCCCTAGCAGTTCTTGTTTCCTGCTTCAAGTAGAATTCAAGAAGTGGAAAACTTTTCTTTAAAGTATCTGTATTCAGCAGAGTTTGTCAGAAACAGATTTCTGAGAAAATGTCAGACACTTAGTAGTCCTTTACCCAGAAACTGCAGGAGTATCCACCAGTGCCCTAAGTTTTTAAATGAGCATTTACAAAGCAATGAATTCACTCAAATACTTACTGAGTGCTACTCTGCTGAGCAAACACTATTCTTGAGGCTCCGTGCCCTCAAGGAGCTCATATTGCATGGCCAGAGGCAAGTGATAAGCAAATGAACATATATGTCAGGTAGCGATAAGTGCTGTGAAAAACAGTGGGACAGAATAAGGAGCATAAGGAGTTATGGCAGAAGGTTGCTCTTTTATGAGGAGGGGTGAGAGAAAGCCTCTCTGATAGAAAAGGGAGTATGTGGGGGTAAGAGCATTCCATGCAGAGGGAACAGCAGTGCAAAAGCCCTGAGGTAGAAATGTACATGGCATGGAAGAAAAGCAAGGGGGCCAGAATAGCTGGGGCAGTGAGCAGGTGAGAGTGGTAGGCAGGATTCGTCGTGCAAAGCCTTGTGGCTTTTACTCTAAGTGAAATGGGAGACCACTAGAGGTGTTTGAGTAGAAGAGGGACATAATCTTTTAGGTTTTGATTTTGAAAATTTTCAAATCTTCAGAAAAGTTGTAGCAACAATACAAAGAACAAACATGTACCCTTCATCTAGATTCAGCAGTTGTTACCATTTTGCCACCTATGCTTCTCCCCTCTACATACACACACACACACACACAAACACACACACACCCTGATATAACCACAGGGCAGTTTTCAAGTTGAGGAAATTTAATATAAAATATTACTGTATAATATACAGTTGATATTTGGATTTCTCCAATAATTGCCTTCGTAGCATTTTTTTTTCTGCTCCAGGATCCAATGTAAGATCACTTCTTGACATTTATTGTCACGGTATTATCTCTTTAGTCTCTTTACTGTCCTCTGGGACAGTTTCTCAACCTTTCTTTGTATTTCATGACATTGCCATTTTTAAAAAGATAGGCCAGTTGCTAGTATGTGGAGGGTCCATTTATTTCAATGCCCTTGATTGTTTCCTCCAGAATAGATTAGAGGTATGCATTTTTGTGGCACCACTAAATAACTGACGAAGTGTCCTCAGGACATCACGACCGGAGGCTTCTGTTGACAAGCTGTCCCGTTGTTGGCGATGTTAACTTTCATCTCTTAAAAGAGATTCCATCAAATTTCTCCACTTGTAAAGGTGCCTATTTCTTCTGATGGAGATCGCTTTGAGTCGGTATAAATCTCCAGTTCCCCAACAAACTGTAACCCAGTGGTTTTAGCATCCTTTGAAGGTTCTTGCCTGCGTTTATTATTTTAAGATGTTTGCAAAATCGATTTGGATTTTGTGTGTGAACTATGGAGAAGAGCCTGTGGAGAGGATAGAAGGGAAGCAGGGAGACCAGATAGGAGGCTGTCGCCGTCATCCAGGCAAGAGCCAGTGCTGGCTAGCTTGGCCTAATAGGACTGTACAAGCAGAGATGGAGAAAAGAGATCAAGTCTAGTCTGCATCTGTTTTGAAGAGCCAGCAGGATTAGATAATGGAGTATGAGAAAAAGAATAGTGAACGGTGAATCCAGAGTTTTTGGCCTAAAGAGGTAGAAGGTTGAAGCTGCCGTTGAGTGAGGTGATAGGAGTGGGTTTGGGGAGGGAAACCAAGAGGTTTGTTTTGTCATGTGCTGTTTGTTTTGTGAGTTACAGAGATCGTCTTCAGGTAAAATGTCCCTTGAATTTAAAGGTTCTCAGTATTTATTAGGTTGGTGCAAAAGTAATTGTAGTTTTTGCAGTTATCGTTAACCTTTAAAACAGCAATTACTTTTGTACCAAACTAACACTAATGGCCCACGTCTCTCCAGAGAGTAAAAGAATACCATGTGCACAGCCTGAGTTAAAATTTGCAAACAAAGGAAGTGTTAAAAAGCAAACAAAGGAAGTGTCATCTTTGGAGGACCTTTGTAGTAGAGGTCTGTTCTCTGGCAGGTTTCCTTCCTTGGGCGTAGATGGTGGCTTGCCCTCAAGGTTCAGCATTTTACCCAGGTTCCCCGACATTTGGCATTAGTAATTGAGTCCGGTGTTCTACCTGTCTTGTTAATCAGCAGCAGGAGTTCCTGTTAGAAACCTTGTTTGCTGGCATCAAAGATTGTCCCAACTTTTCCTTGGGTGAAGCATTACCAAAGGGAGTGACAGCTTATAGCTTCTTGGTAGGGCCCTCCCAGGGTGCTGCACAGTGCTGGGAACAGATGATTTTGTGGTTCTGCGTGTGAGTCTCTCCTAAACTGGGGTTTTCTTTTTTGTGATTTTTAGCTGAGGGGGTTTATAAAATGGTTTTCTTGAAAGGATCCACTCAGATCAAATCACAAACTGAAAGCTTCCGCCAGGTTTAGTCTTAAATTGCAAACACTCTTCTTTTCAGAAATCCAAAGGCAAAGGGAAGCTTTTCTAAAACCACTAAATACATTGAGTACTTCCTAGGTTAAACCTAGTGGAAGGGATATTTTTTTTTAAAGATAATTGATTTCTACTTTTACAGAATTCCTACAGTGGAAGTGATTAAAATCACACGGGGCTCTGTGTATTTGCTGCTGGGTGGCGTAAACGCCAACAACATTAATTAAGCAGTAACAGTTGAGAGGCAGCATTTCCTGGAGATCAATAACCATCTAGAAGGCCGTGGTAATACAAGACCCAGCCAGACACTGATGCTCAGGATGTACCTTGTTGCCAGTATCATCATTTTTATGAGCAGGGAAGATATGTTGACATAGTTATAAAATCGTTTAGGCCAAGTTGCAATTGATATAATCAGGGTGTGTCTAAAAAAACATGTCCTCAGCTCCTAGCAAAGAATCATGGGTCCGCCATCTTTCAACGTACCATTTGGTTTATGGTAAGAACTTGGTCAGTCACCAAAGCCTAAGCTTTCTGACATGATGCCGCACCTCCGTAGGACTTCCTCTGCTCTCTTTCAGCAAAGAACCAATTCTGTGTGGATGAAATACATGGCTTGTCATTTCATACTCATTTATATGGGTAGTGGTTCTCGAGTAGGGTCTGGAGATCCCTGAGACTCTTTTAGGGGCTCCCCAAAATCAAAATTATTTTCATAATACTACTAAAGCACTCTTTTTCATTTTCATTCTCGTTTTCCCAAGAGCAGTGGAGTTGTCCAGCTACTGCATGATGTAATGATGTCACCACTGAGGGCGAGTGGAGAGTACACATGTGTCTTCTGGGGTCTTAAATTGTGTCAATACCCTCTTTTTATAACCTGTGATTCTATAATTACTTAAAAATTAAAAAATTTTTAAACTTCTAATACAGTAGATACTGATGTATGTAACTCACGTAAATAAAAGCTCTTTGAGGTCCTCAGTAATTTCAAGAATGTAACAGGTTCCTGACACCATAAAGACGAAGTAAACTGCTGTTACAGGGTCTGTAAAGAGGACAGGAAGTTTTCTTTCCTTTAGCAACTTGAAAGAAATCATTTCATTTTTATTTTATATTCTCTCCACCTTCCACTTCTTGATGTTCTCCTTACTCAGGAGCAAAGGAAAGGGAGAACTCTTTACCCAACAAATTCCTCTGAATAAGATAGTCAGCATGTCTTATTTGTTTCATCACTGATAATTTTGTCTGTGATTTCATGTAATACACTCTCTGAAACCATACAATTTTTATAAACCTCGTAAAGGTGCAGGCTTAGAACATGGAGCTAGGGTTCAAGAAAGACTAGCTCTCTAGAGAAGAGCATCCCTCAGCCTGATTTTAAGACTAAAAGAAGAAAGTCATGATTCATTGAGGGATGAAACCTTACCTCTTTCAGTGCCTGGAAGTTGAATTGTTCAGCTGCCTTCTCACGCAGTATTTTTTTACATGTACCAAGTACCTTTTTTTACTATCCAAAGATAACATTTTCTTACTAAGAAAGGTTAAAATCCATCCACACTCTGATTATCTTACATCTTCTTACAGCTAGTTTTCTAGGCTGCTGGATACCCTAGTGAATTACAGGGACAGCTTCCTTTCCTATAGAGAGAAATTGTAGGTCTGCGAAGCTGTGCCTTCGGCCGTGGTGGTTGAGGGGTCAGATCACAGAAAGGGAAAAAATGAGCATTGCTGTCTGTATCATTGCTTCCTGTGCGTATTTCTGAGGTAGGCTTTTTGGCAGAATAGCCTCGAAATCGAAAACAACACATTGGAGGTGAAAGCGGTCTGTCTGCACCAAGCTGTGGCCCTGCCTCTGCTGGCTCACCTCTGACATGTCCCTTCAGTCTTCCCTTCCCTGGTGCCTTTGTCACAGGCATTAATCCCATTCAGAGAATAGGCCAGGGATTGACTTGCTGAAAAATACCTCTTGAATACCTCTTTTTCTTTTTTTCACTGTTGTCCTCTGCAAATTTTAAGTAGATCAGCTTTGTGTGATTTTTTTCTGATTGTGTCTTCTGTTCAGAGGGCTCCAGCAGACTTAACCTGAGTACTAGAAGTCACTGATGAGGGTGGGGGAGACAGGCAGAGCTCACTGGCTGGGGCTGCTCTTCTTTTCCCATCTGGTGAAGTGTTTTACAGGAAGGAATAAAGCCTCCCGGAATAGAATGGTCCATTGAACAGCAAATGCCAAATACAGGTTTTAAGAGAGAACATTGTCAGCTGTTGCTGTGGCGGTTTAAATTCTTCATATTAGAAAGCTCATATGAGTTTAATTTGCTCCTGACTTAATCTTTTCCCATTTGAACTTTCACTATATTTTTTCTCCCTGAGCAAGCAAAGAGTTTAGCAAAATTCCATTTCTTGTCTGTTTCCTTTCCCAATCCTTCTAAAGTCCCCCCAAAAATGAAACGTAATGAGAATTGTTTGTATCATATTATAGAACACTTTGATGAATGGATTTCAATGTCTTTAAACTTTCTGATTTGTGGGTTGGACTCTGCCAAAACGTAATAAATGCTGAGCTATCACCTGTAAAATTAATTTTGGCCTACGTGACTACAGAGCTTCCTATAAAGTCTACCTTACAATTAAGAATACTTCCCCTGCCCAGGGAACCTCAGCTGTATGGGGCAGGTGGGGGCTTGTACCATTGGTAATTACTACTTTTCTTGAATACTCTTGTAACATGTTAGAAGGGGCACAGCTGATTGTCCTAAAACATTTATTGGTATCCAGAATGTGCATGTTAACATTTACATTTTACCTTTTTGTCCTTTCTCTTACCTTTTCTCTCACTTTCATAGGGTGATATCCATGAGGATTTTTGCAGCGTTTGTAGAAAAAGTGGTCAGTTGCTGATGTGTGACACATGTTCCCGTGTGTATCATCTGGACTGCTTAGACCCTCCTCTGAAAACAATTCCCAAGGGCATGTGGATCTGTCCCAGGTGTCAGGACCAGGTACTGTGGGGAGTCAGGCAGAGTGCAGGCCAAGGAGGAGAAAGAACACAGTCGGGAGGACTGCTTTTCCCCTCTGATCTGGGGAAATGGCAGAGTCTCTTCCCTGTCCCTGTAGTTCTCCAGGCCACATCTGCCCTGTTCACAGCACAACACTTAACACCGCACAGCATCCGGCCCCTTGGAGGTTCTCTGTCGTATGCGTTGGTCTGTGACTCTGTGTATAGGTGGAGAGACCCTAAGTGCCTTCCTTTATTTGAAATGACTTATCATTATTACCTTGACCCTTAAAAAAGTCCATAAGACTTTCTGCTTTATTCTCTTAAGAATGGTCCAAACGCAATATATGGTTTTGCAACTTTTTTGAAAATAAAATGTTTAAATGAAAGTGCTCAATCGATTGTTTAATTCAGATAACAAGTTTCACTTTTAACCCATGTTGTCATCAGGATCAGAGAACTAACTGTCAAGTGCTATCTTAATATTTCAGGACTTAAAAGGCAAACATAGAGTCATGTGCTGCTTGAAGACGGGGATGCATTCTGAGAAATGTGTCGTTAGGTGGTTCCGTCGCCATGCCAACATCAGAGCGTGCACTTACCTTACACACGCCTGGATGGTCCAGCCTCCTGCACACCTAGGCTGTGTGGTGGAGCCTATTGCTCCTGGGCTGCAGGCCTGTGCAGCATGTTACTGTGCAAAACAACACGGGATTAAATCAGCACAAGAGAAAATGATGTGATCAGGAGATGTGCTAAACATGCAACGTAGCATGGCATACTGTTTTACAGCAAGCTTTTTGTTTTTAACAAGTAGAAAGTACACTCCAATGTATATAAAAAGTATGTAGTATGGTAAATACATACACCGGTAACAGTCATTTATTATCAAGTACTATGTACTGCGCTCAGTTGTATGTGCTGTACTTTTGTATGACTGGACAACACAGTAGGTTTGTTTACACCAGCGTCACTACAAACATGAGCAATGTGTCACACTATCATGTTAGGACAGCTGCTTCACTAGGCAATAGGAGTTTTTCAGCTCCTTTATTATCTTATGGGACCATCATTATACGAGATGTGATCAAGCAATATGGTGAATGTTTAAATAAAAGAAATTAGGGGCAGCCGGTTAGAGCACGGTGCTCTTAACAACAAGGTTGCCAGTTCATTCCCCGCATGAGCCACTGTGAGCTGTGCCCTCCATAACTAGATTGAAACAACTACTTGACTTGGAGCTGATGGGTCCTGGAAAAACGCACTTAAAATAAATAGAAGTTAAGAAAATTATTACAGTAAAATACACATTGCCATTAATCCCCCTCAAAACACTCCCCCTCACTTCGAACACACTTATCCCATTGTTCTTGCCCTTTCTGAAACAATTCTAGAAGTCCTCTTTCATGAGTATCTTTAGTTGCACTGTCATGGCTGCCTCAATGTCCTGAATCAATTCAAAACATTTCCCTTTCATGGTCATTTTCACTTTGGGGAAGAGACAGAAGTCATGCAGTGCCAGATTCAGTGAATGAGGTGGATGGACACACCGTAATGTTTTTATTTGACAGAAGTTGCCATACCAGAAGCAATGTGTGACACAGAGACTTTCCATTGTGACCAAGAAATATGGTGAATGCTACTGTGAGTGCCATCCAGTGGAAAGGCCGAGTCTTCAATATGGGAAGCAGCTGATCGAACCTTAGTAACAATGTGTGACAAGTTTCAACTTGTTCAGTGCAATCAGTCGGGTGTGAGCTACAGTTGAGAGAAGGTGTGTTTTTAAGTGTGCCATAAATCATCCTCCATCATGACAACATTCTGTGTCACATCGCTTCTGGTATGGCAATTTCTGTCAAATAAAAACATTACG
Source organism: Rhinolophus hipposideros (assembly GCF_964194185.1). NCBI lineage: Eukaryota > Metazoa > Chordata > Mammalia > Chiroptera > Rhinolophidae > Rhinolophus > Rhinolophus hipposideros. Next base: position 14,087,970 of record NC_138056.1, read on the forward strand.
GTGTGTCCTCATCCACCTTATTCACTGGATCTGGCACCGTGTAACTTCTGGCTCTTCCCCAAAGTCAAAATGATTCAGGACATCGAGGCAGCCACGACAGCACAATTAAAGACACTCACGAAAGAGGACTTCCAGAACTGCTTCAGAAAGTGGCAAGAGCAATAGGATAAGTGTGTTCAAAGCAACGGGGAGTGTTTTGAGGGGGATTAATGGCAATGTGTCTTCTACTGTAGTAATTTTTTAAATTTAAACATTCGCCATATTTTTTTATCACTCCCTCGTATAGGTGGTCTGTCATTGACCAAAACATTATGTGGCACATTAATTGTCCCAGCCTCTTCCCTCCTTCTCTGCTTGGTTTCTGATTTCTTATTCTGAACTATCCATGTATCTTTATATTTTTATTATAAGCAGTCTTTTTGGAAATAGGCAAAGTGTAAATAATAGATAAATGAGCTCAGTAGTTGAGCAGAGTTTGGGATGCTGCTCAGTTCCTTGGAATCCGGATTTGAGAGAATTCTGGTTTTCCCCTTTTATTCTCACTCCTCTTCCTAGCGTCTCCCTGATGTAATTAGTAGAGACAGTTCTCTCTATGTTCTCTCAGTTGCTGCCTTGTGACCCTCTCTGATCATTTTCCACACGGGGTCTAGATTATACTTTAGAATTTGGAACTGACATTTAATTTCCTTGTTCGGGCTGCCTTTGAGGGACATAAAAAGCTCAAATTGAGACCGGCAGCCCATGTCAGATCAAGGACGAAACTTTCAGTGGCTGCTGCCATCATGCACACTTGCAGCCTATGCTGGTGGTTCTGGCTGTGGGGAGGTGGTGGGGGTCATGTGGCACGTATGAAAAGATAGGAACGTCCAGCCAAGTCACAGCTTCTTTCTAAGCCAGGGCTTAGGTGGCTTGGCTCTTCCTGCGTTGTACCTCCTTCTCTCAGGCTGATATCTGGAACTTTATAGTCCAGAACGATAGACCAGGGTTTTGCAATACTGCCACCCACCAAAATCATTCCTGGATTTTGTCTGCCAGTAGCTACAGACACCATTGCCTGGTATTGCACAGGGGATGTGTATGTATACCTCCTTCTCAAGGTAAAATTCTAAAAATCTTTTCAGATGCTGAAGAAGGAAGAAGCAATTCCATGGCCTGGAACTTTAGCGATTGTTCATTCCTATATTGCCTACAAAGCAGGTAAAGAATTATCCATGCCCCCTTTTGTGTAATCCTCCCTTATTAAAAAAAAAAAATACTGGAAGGTAGTATTTGCTTTTTTTCAAAAGGAAATTTAAAAATGACAAGTTTTTATTGAATGAAGTAGAAAGTTGTGTAGCTATTTCTTGGGGAGGAAAACGGAAAAGTAGATCTGGTTTCTGTAAAGCCAGTCTCAAGCCACTGACAACTTTCTTAGTGTAGCTACACATGTAAAGGGGAAACTCCAGGTGGGCAGGTGCACTGGCTGTGGGACTCAGAGCTGTGGGGCTCGGGGAGCTTTGGGGTTCTGGGGGAGCTTTGGAGAAAATACTTTCTTCGGTGGCAATCATTGTGAACACAGTGGCCTTTTCAAAGAACTTATTGTTACAAACAGTTTCTTACTTTTTCAGCAAAAGAAGAAGAGAAACAGAAGTTACTTAAATGGAGTTCAGATTTAAAACAAGAAAGAGAACAACTAGAGCAGAAGGTGAAACAGCTCAGCAATTCTATAAGTGTAAGTAAACCTCATGCCTTCAAGGATAGATACAGAAATACAGAACTTTGCACATACAAAGCAGTCCATGTGGCTCCCAGGGGCTATCCAGGTCTTTTAGCTTATTAACGCCATTAACTTGGGCAGATGCAAAGTTTGTCACCAGTTAGAGCTGGCCCTCGGGTACAGGTGCCTTCGCCGAGCTTGCAGCGTCCTCTTGGCTTTGATCTGAGAGGATTTTCAGTCTCCAGGCAGAAGAGAGGAGCGGCTACAACAGTGTAGCCACCACCCCCATGTGTTCCTGAGCGTGTTTGGCAGCAGCCTGTGACGCTGGGCACACGTAGACCAGGTCCCCACCTGTGATTTTTTCTAGTTGCCTGGGCCGGTGGGTCCGTCTGCAGGACCCTTCCTTCCTGCCCACACCAAGCTGATCACTTTTCCAGGTTTTCCTAACCAGCCTGTGGAAAGGGGATTTGTAGAGACAAGTATTGGAAGGAAATACTGCCCAGCCAGCCCTGTCCAGGTGGGAAAGAGGGTTGTATTTGCGCCAGGGATTCGGAGGCTCCCCCCGACAGAAGCAAGTTCCCGTTGTCCCTTGTTGGAGGGAGGTGACCTCAGCCCTCACGGGCACCAGCTGGTGTCCTCCCCACCATACTACCGGTGGCATGCAGCTTTCACATCTCTTACCCTGCCTAGAACAGAAACCAACCGGTGTGGGAGGCCGAGGGCAAAAGATGACCATTGACCGAGCAGAAGGGGTTCTGTGGGCTGAGGTCTTTGATTCTCCTGAGTGGCTGTCCCACCCCAGACCCTCCCTCTGAATTCTTGCTGACCGAGTGAGCCTCAGGAGGCCCACCATTGAATCCAGGTGGCCAGGGCTCGTTTTCTGTCCTGGACGGCTCGGTCTAGTCCCGACTGTTAGCGCCCATCAGCCCGGCGGACGCATACCACAGCCTGCCCAACGCAGTTTCAGCACAGCTGTGGGAGCTTTGTTTTTAAAATGACTTTTATTCCGTGGTATTAGAGTGGTCGTTCACCTTTGGCTTTAGTCCTGGTATCACGTACAGTTGGCTTCTGAACCGCTCGCTTGCCCCCTCTCCTGCCTCTTGGGCTTCCTTGTAGCGCCCACTCCAGAGGGGCAGCACACTAGCCGGCTGCCGGGCTGTCAGAAACAGCGCAGGCTCAGTGCTGCCGCCCCTCTCGTTTGCTGCAGAAATGCATGGAGATGAAGAACACCATCCTGGCCCGGCAGAAGGAGATGCACAGCTCCCTGGAGAAGGTGAAACAGCTGATCCGCCTCATCCACGGCATTGACCTCTCCAAACCTGTAGACTCTGAGGCCACTGTGGGGGCCATGTCCAATGGCCCGGACTGCACCCCCCCTGCCAACGCCACCTCCTCCACACCGGCCCCCTCCCCCTCCTCTCAGAGCTGCACAGCGAACTGTAACCAGGGGGAAGAGACTAAATAACAGAGCCCTGCTAGGAGAAGCCACGGGATCCCGGCGGCAAGGAGAGCAAAACACTGAAGACTCTAGAAAAGCAAAGCCGGATTTCTTCTGGAAAGTACAGAATTCTTTTGGTTCTTTGGTTCCAGAGAGAGAGAAGATGCTTGTGCCAGGTGGCACCAGAGTTTGCCAATTGATCCTTCTTATTCTGTGTGTACATGCAAAGATTGGACCATGTTACATGAAATAGTGCCAGCTGGAGGTTCTTTGCCAGCACCATGCCAAGTGAAATAATATATTTACTCTCTCTATTATACACCAGTGTGTGCCTGCAGCAGCCTCCACAGCCACGATGGGTTTGTTTTTTGTTTTGTTGGGTGGGAGCAGGGACGGGTGGAGGGAGGAGAGCAGGTTTCAGATTCTTATTTGCCGAGCCGTTTGTACAGGTAGAGGAGACAAGTCCAAAGAGTGTGTGGGCTTTCCTGTTTCTCAACTTTCACTACTATAAAACCAAAAAAAGGAAATCGAGATTTAACCAACCCCAGTGCCCAGAGGAGGGATGGGGAGGGAATGGGGGGGAGCCGGGGTGGGAAAAGTATATCAAATAAGCAGTATTTCTTATTGTCTGGGGTGGGACACTGTGCACGGAGAGGTGGACACCAAGGACAGCCATCAGGTCCTTCTCCCGAGCATTCCGCGCCCCCGCGTGGGCGCCCCACCACTCCCACACTTCCTTCCCTGCTTTGGCAAATTGGTGCGCGTCCCCGGATGGTCCGGTTCCTTCCCTCTCCCGAGAACAAGCAGAGCCGAGCTCAGCCCGGCCCTTGCCCAGGGCAGGGAAGAAGGGTGTGTGTGTGTCTAGGAAGGAAACAAGGTGGATCAGTGATTTTACTTGAAAACAAGCTCCATCCCTTTTCTATATTTATAAAAAGAGAAGATCCTGAGCGAAGCGAAGCAGCACGCGACCCAGGTGTGTGTGAATTGAATGGAGACATTTCTTTTTTCCTTTTTTTTTAATTTTTGTTTTTGTTCTTTTTTTCTTTCAAAAAAGTTTTATTTTGTTGTTTATTTTACTTTTTTGGTAACAAAAACTAAAATAAGGAATAGAAAAGCTGTTTTTCAGGCTGACAGTCCAATTAAGGGTAGTCGAGACCTTGCATGGTAGAATAGGAATCATAGTGTCAGTGAGGTCCAGTGAGTCTGTGTGAGTCCTTGTGTCATCGTTCGGGGCACTGTTTTTTTATGCAAGGGCAAAAAATCTTTGTATCTGGGGGAAAAAAAAAACAACAGCAACTTTTTTTTAAATTAAAAAGGAAAATAAAAGATATTGAGGTCTTCCTAGTGTTACTTAAATTAAGATCAAGGTAAGAAACATTGTAAAAAATTACAAAAGTGCTATTTGTTTCCTAAAAACAGTGATTTCTATTAAAAAGGTGTCAGAACTGGAGAAAATGCTGTGTAGTTATAATTTTTTAGCACAGAACCTGCTGATCATGATGACATTTTGCTGTGTTTGTGTCTCAAGACTGGTGAGCTAGTCTCCGTGACGTGACTTGTGTCCTCGGAAGGCTGCCCCGCCGGGCAGGGGTGGGGCTCTCCCACCATTCTCCCTCCCCTCCTCGGAAAAGTCTGCCCTCCCTTCTTGGTGCAGGGCCGGGCTCCAGTGTTTGAAGCCCAGATGGAGTGTGAATGGTATCAGGGCCCCACCCATTGTCCCCTGGGATTTTGCTAGAGCAAAAGGCTGGTGCCTAAATAAGATCCCTTCCTTTGGTGCTGCTCTCGGTCTTTCAGCCACCAGCATTTTGAGTGCCTGGGGGACAACTCGGAAGGAAATGGCCAGTGAAACTCATTGGTGCCCATGCACCCTGGCCTTCCTGGGAGGGTGCAAGGGGCAGGCTGGCTGCATCAGCCCTTGGTGCTTAGAAAGAAGGAAGGAATAAGATGTCTTGAGGGTACAGGGTGTCTCTGAGACAGAGAGCCCCAGGGTGGCCTTTGTGTCTGTCTTGCCATTGAAGAGAGTTCTGAATCTCCAGCCCCTTTCTCGGCCTGCTGGTTCCAGGCACCCAAGATGGAGTTTACTCCACTTTTCCCACCCACCTGATTCCTGGGTGACCCGTGGCTGGAATCGCTGTGCCTGCCTTGGCTTGGCTGGTCTCCCTCTTGAGAAAACCAGGGTTCTGAAAGGCTTGGACCATTTCTATCATCTTGCCTTGTAGGAAATACATTTTGTCAGGTGTGTGCTCCCACTGGAGTCCTTTGCCCATTGCACACCTGGCCTACAGGAGGGAGACGGGGGCCCTCCCAGAGCAGCTCCCCCAAGCCCACCCCATGCCTCCTAGTGGCCAGAGTCTAGGAGGGGCAGAAAAGATCCCATTAGTTTCTCCCTCACCCAGTTAGACCCAGAGAGACAAAGGTAGATCCTGAAAGCAAATGCAACAGTGACATCTCTGAGGTTAAATGTGTCTCATCTCTACCAACTGTTTTCATTCATCTCCCCAGGGAGATTATGAAAGGAGATTACGAGTGGCCGCACAGGCCTCAGAGTCAGGCCCTAACTGCAAGGTTGCCTGAGGGCACAGAGAGGAGCTCCCTTTCCTCGTACAGAAACCAAGGTGCTATGTCTAGTCAGGGAGCTTTGGAGATGCCTGGACTGGTTGGACCAATAGTTGGCGGAGGTTCCGAGCCCAGCGGCAGGCTGGAGGCCCTGTCTCAGCTCTCCCATTCGACTTGTCTGGGCCCAGAGGCTGGGGCTTGCCACACAAAACTATCACTAGAGGCCTTTGCTCAGAAAGGGGCTGCCTGAGGGTTCTCGGGGGTGGGGACACCGGTGGGACTTGACCAGTGTTTTGCCTGCGGCTGAGCAGTCCTACTCTGACCTAGCCTAAGGTTGGGGTATGGATTCTTCCTGAAGTTCAGATAGGAGCTGTTTGGGAGTCAGCGAGTATGGAGTACAAAATGCAGCCTGCCCCAAACCCACATCTGGACTCAAATTACAGAACACCCCTTACTGCAAAGAAAAGGCCCTAGTGAACCGTCTCCTTTTCCTTCACTGTCCTGACAAAGACCCTCCCTCTGTCCCCTGACACCTGTGGTTGCTTGTGACCACGTGAGACATACACTCATAACCGCCCCACCTCTCCTTCCTTCTGCTGCTCTTTCCCCACGCCCAAGTTTAGCCGCAGGCTGACATATGTGAGACCCACTGGCTGCAAAGCCAGTGACTGCAGTCCTGTCAGAGGCCAGGCAGCGGAGGGGCTGGGACCAAGAAGCAGGAAGCCGTCCGCCAGGCCCTGGGTCGGGCCGGCCCACTGTCAGTGCCAAGGCTCAGGCGCGTGCCCTGGAGGCAGTGAGGTCATGTTGCTGTCGTCTTCCCTGCTCCGCTCACATTCTTGCCAATGTGGCCTGCAGGTCCTTTTCCTTTCAGGGAGCCTGCCGGGTCTTGTCTCACCTGTGCTGAGCTCATCCCGAGTTCTGCTGCTTCCTTATCAGGCCCTCTGCGGTATGCCTCCTGGTTGTGCCTGGCAGGGAGGCCTGTGTGGGGCCTGTGTGGGCCACGGCAGCCTCCAGCTGGCACCATCTGAGTGCCCGGTTTCCCTACTAGGCACTGCCTCCGTCTCCACTGCTTCTTGGCTCAGGCTCAGCAGGCAGCATGAAGGGGCGCAGTTGCTCCCCCCACACCTCTCCCCTGAGGGTGACTGTTTCCGGCTCACCTGTCTGTGTGTGTAGTTGCCTCTCCGGCTGGCTGTCTCAGACACTTCCTTTCTTTGGCCCAGCGGAGCCTCCTTGGACCCCCACTCCCAGCTCACACAGCACACTCTTAAGTGGTTTCCTCCCTTTTAGGGTGCGGTCTTTCTTATTTATCCAAAGGGCTTAATAGGAGACTTTTACCCCAGGGGCAAAAGGTTCTTCGGGGTAGTATGATGGATGGTGGCCCAGGTACATTTTCCAAGCCCTGGGTTCTCCAGATTCCATGGCTTCTGTTGGATGGAGGCAACCCTGCTCTGTGTAAATGACTGTGGGCCTCACCCACCCCTCAGCTGGGCACCCTTGGCAGGAAAAAGGAGGCCCATTCTCACCGACTTACAGCCATCCTCAGCGTCAGCGCCTCATTGGGAAGGGAGGGGGTGGCCCCTGAGAAGATTCCTCTGGCCTCCCACAAATGAAGGAATGGAAACCCGGAGTTACCCCCTTCAGAGAGCCAGGGTGGAATTCTTAAAAACAGCCCTTGTAAAGGGAGAGCTGGGCTCACAAATCCCACTTGGCTCCCCCTTTCCACAAGGCCCTTCTTGAACCCTGAGGATCTACCATCTCCCACAGCAGCCTTTGGCCCCTGCCCCTCCCTCCAGTGTCATCGGGTCTCCAGCCCAGGGTAAGCTGCAGTCAGGCAGGACAGGCCGGGCAGCCAGAGGGCAGCCCGCTCTGAGCAGAGAAGAGCCAGCCAGCCCCCAGCCTGTCTTGTCCACGCCCTTTGTGATTTCAGTCTTGGTAGAACTTGTATTTGGAGTTTTGTGCTTCAAAGTTTTTGTTTGTTTGATTTTTGTTTTGAGGGGGTGGGGGGGATACAGAGCAGCTGATCAATTTGTATTTATTTATTTTAACATTTTACTAAATAAAGCCAAATAAAGTCTCTCAGCCTCATGGTGTTGGGTTCGGGCCAGGGAGGGTGGGCAAAACACACTTCAGTCCAGACTTCTCGGGGAGGGTGGGCGGGCCCGGGTCCTCCTGCGACTCCAGCAGGACATTCAGCACCTCCCCCAGACGCTCTCATGCCCCAAACCAAGAGGAACATAAAACAAAGTTTTTAAAACTTTAATTATGAAAAGGGGATGTACAGCTGAGGATGGGAGCATTAGCCCCAAACCAGCTGGGGCAGAAGAAGACCCCAGCCATAGAATAGCAGCAAAGCGGGGCTCCCAAACCCCACCCTACAGATGCTCCACTGCAGCCCTTCCCACAAAGACCTTAAATAATTTAAATAACGGAGGTTGGGAGAGGTGGCAGGTTGCTCCAGTCTCTGCAGGGAGCCTGTGAGCCAAGGCGAGGGGCAGGGGTAAGGGGAAGCTTTAGGTCAGGTGGGGCCTCGGGGCTGCTGCAGGGCAGTGAGGTATTTGAGGGCAGCAGCCCCATAGTGGCGCGACAAGTCCTGGTGGAACTCGTCCTTGAGGGCCTGCAGGCACTCACGATAGGTGGGGTTGGAGCGGAAGCGGGAGATGTCAAGGCTTGGGGTGTGCGGCAGGTGGATGGTGAAGGCCTCTGGCAGCACCAGGAGCTCATATTCCTGCGGGGGTGGGGGCAGACGGACGGTCATTGCCAGGGCTGGGGGACGACTGCAGCTCTGGGGGATGGGGTGCAGGCGTATCCGATAGAGCCCAGGCCGGGGCCAAAGGGCAGATGATTTCAGTCCTGCAGAAGGGCGGGACTTCTGACAGTGCGGCCGAATGGTGCACTGAGACCCACGGAGCTCCCTGGGCCTGGAGATGCTCAAAGCAAAGCTGGAGGCAGGAAGGATCTCCCTCACCTGTGCGTCCAGCTCCACAATGTGGGCCACCTTGTTCCAGCCAAAGCCCACGAAGCGGGGGTCGTAGCGGGGACAGTCACGTGGCACCACCACGTAGGGCTCATAGTCAGCTGCCCAGTGCACGCGGTATGGGGCCTGAGCCTCCCGCCATCGGGCATAGTCTGTGGGCTGGTAACCCCGGGGCCACTCGTGGTACCTGTGGAGGATAGGGCAGGGAGCAAGGCCGAAGCTAGTCGCTCGTGGGTGGTGGGGGCTGGTGTGAGGAAACAGGGACAGCAGTGGCCTCTCCTACCTAAAGGTGGAGAGAGAGCCAGCGTCCAGCAAGGCCAGCAGTTCGGCCTTGGAACTGGGGAAGGTGAAGTGGTAGTGCAGGGTCTCAAACGCTGGCACCACCAGAGCTGCCTTCCGCCCGCGGCCCAGCTCCAGCTGCCCGATGGAGGCCCTGAGGAGGCAGCACCACGAACTGGAGGCGAGGGAAGGCTCTGCCTCCAGCACTGGACACAGTGATTCTCTTGCTTTGGAGCTGTGGGACCCTCCTAGGGCAGCCCCCCACCCTCATGCCAGCGCCATTTTACACAGGACACCGAGGCCCAGAAAGGAGCAGGGACACACTTGCCTAGGGTCCTGCAGGTGTCCCCAACCCTGTCCACACCCACCCACGAGCCGCTCCTCTCACTCCCACCCACCTGAGGTAGTCGTAGAGGGAATAAGAAGGCAGGAAGTCAATATCACTGAGGAAGACGTAAGGCGTAAGGGCCTGGGCCAAGGCCACGTTGCGAAGCTGGTTAATGGGGTAGAGGGGACCCTCACGGTACACCACGTGGTAGGCCACATCCGGCCGGGCAGAAAGCACCACCGAGGCCTCGACGAAACGCAGGAACTGCTGGGCCTCTGCGTCCGTGAGGTACAAGGCTAGGCTCATGGGGCCCGGCCAGTGCCTACACAGGGCTTCCAGCATCTGCAGCCTGGGGTGAGGGGGATGGTCAGCCCATGGAGAGCTGGAATACCTCCCAGGTTAGCTGCTGCGGACACCCCTCAAGTGTCTTCCTAGGCTTCTTCCAAGCACCTTATTTTTGAGCTGGCCTTATTTAATCTTCACAAATAGCCCACAAAGTGGGGACCTTCTCGTGTGACAGATGAGAAAACTGAGGGCCAGAGATATTAAGACATGCTCGTGGTCCAACAATTACGGAGGGCATCTGAGTGATTCCCAAAGCCTAAGCTCTTTCAACCATATCCAGCGTCTCCAACCTCTGCAACTCCTCAAGCATCAGGCAGTGAGAGCTCTTCCTTCTACCAAATGAAACCCTCCTCTCAAAATGCCCAGTCTCAGCCTATGCCATGTTCTCTGGGGCTGTCTTCAGTGCCCTCACCGGTCCATGGAGAGATGGGCCACGAGGGTGACATCGTGGGGCCGGGAGGGCGGCGGCTCATGGGGCAGAAAAGTGATATGCACACGGTGCACAGTGAGCTGCTGCTGCCGGAACTCAAAGCAGGTATCTTCCTCGTTGAGTTGTGCCAGGGCCCGCTGTAACTGAGGGAAGCGAGGGGGGAAGGACCAGGGCTGGGGCAGCACAAGTTCCCAGACCAGGCTGGGTCCCACCAGAGTAGAGAGGGGCAGAGTGTCCCCACGGCAAAGCAAGGCGGCTCCCTCTCACCTGCTCGGCCTCAGGTGAGGGTGGGCTGGGGCACCCGAAGAGCCCTCTCCGTAGCAGATTCCCATCATACTCCAAGAAGCTCAGGTAGAGGTTACGGAAGAATTCCACGTGCTTGTTCTTCACACGCAGCTTCTTTGGTGAGTTCCAGTGGATCACCTGGGACCCAGCAGGGTATCAGTGGGGGAATGAATGGGAACAGGACTCCCATCTTCGCCCCCCCCCCACCACCACTACTCAGCCCCCCACCTCCATTCACCTTGAGGTCAGCCGCCTCCAAGTAACAGCGCTCGGCCAGCGTGTGGTCCGACAGCTGCACATTCCAGACGCAGGGCAGGGGCTGCACCAGCCCCGGGTGCCCCTTAATTACAGCATTGAAGATGTCCTGGGCAGAGAAAGCCATGTCACCTCAGCCCTGAGCCTGCCTCACCCCCCTCCAAAGCTCTCCCAGACCTGGTCGGCCAGTGAGGTGGCGGGCAGGGCGAGGAGCTCCTGCGTAGCTGTCAGCTTCCACATCTGCTCCCAGCCGGTCTGCCGAAGCCGGTCCAGCCGCAGCAGGATCACACCTGCCCATGGGAGAGAGTGTCAGGCCCACCTGAGACAACCCAGCTCCTGGGGCCAGGGGTCCTAAAGGTGTCTTTTGAATGTTTCTTTTTTGACTTATTGGTATCTTCTGACTGCCAGACATGAGCATGGACTACCTCTGTCAAAAATCAATCCTCTTGGGGGTGAAGGGGAGGTATAGCACAGCGTACAGAGCACCTCCACAGCCACTTTCTCATACCGGTGATCCTGGGGCTGGTAAAATCCCCATTTAATGGATAAGAACACTGAGGCGCAGTTTTCTTGCCAACGTCATCCAGCATGTACAGCCAAGGTTGGAACTGTTTTCTGGCTCTTCTCTTGTGTTCTTTCCACAGCAATACTCTTCCTGGGGGGCTTCCTAGAGTTCTGTGCCCTGCCCAGAGTCCCTGGGGCCCAAGGACCAGTGGCCATCCCTCCTGCCTCCCCCCACCATCCCCACCTGTGTTAAATCCCCGGCCTAAGGCAGGCCAGGGCCTGTGGTTCCTCCAGAGGTTGCCCAGGTACCAGTCGCTCTGGTTCTCCACGAGACCGATCACCTGCTCATCTGGGAGGGGAGGGTACGAGGCAGCTGCCTGAGGCTGCCACAGGACCTCAGCTCAGGGCTAGGCCACAGGGGAGGCTTGGATGGGCCAGGGAGGAGGGGTGACAGGGGCAGGGTCCCAGGCCTCTCACCAGAAAAATGGGCAAAGAGTGCCCAGAGCTCTGCAATGTCGGAGGCAAAGATGACATCTGTGTCCAGGACAATAACACGGACCAGGTCAGGAGGCAGCACACCAGGCAGCACGAGCTTCATTAACCCATAGAGGCCAGAGTAGTGCTTGTTGGGGATCCAGGAGACCTGGGGCTGAGGGTGGGAAGGTCTGGCCATGAGCCTGGCAAAGAAGGACCTGTGAGTGCCAGGTCATACTCAGAGTAACGGGGAAGAAGGGGTGAGCCCCAGAAGGGGTGAGGGATTTGAGTTTCAGTAGGTGTGATGGAACGGGGTCCCAGACAGCTCTAACCTCTCCACTGCTCGCTCTCTCTCTCTCTCTCTCTCTCTCTCTCTCTCTCTCTCTCTCACACACACACACACACACACACACACACACACACGGGAGGAAGGAGAGGGCTGGGCAGGTGGGGAGGAGTGCTGAAGGGCCAGGGCTGGCTCCTGCCTTGAGCTCGTCAGCGTCGTAGAAGCTGACCCCGAGAGCGGGCACCATCCATGTGCGAAAGAGCGTCTCCAGGATTCTCCTGGCCACCGCATCAGTCACCAAATGGAGGTGCAGCGGGTTTTTCCTTTGGGAAGGACAGGAAGAAAGCCAATAGGGCTCAGAAGGAGCAACATGGGGCAAGCCCCACCCCAAGAGGCTCAGAAGTGAAAACACCAACTTTGAGAACCTGCCGACTTTGTGCCTTTCCCCACTCCTGAACCCCCCCACCCCCAACACCTGGCTATACCTGTAGAAGAGCATGGACTTCACCAGGGTGATGACATCTCGGCTGGTGTTATGTCCTGCACACACGATTGCCACGTGCAAGAGCTGGGGAGGAGACAGTGAGGTCGACAGAAGCCCCTTCCTTGTTATAGATGGTGAGGACCCATGTTTGGGGGGCCTGGCCTAGGGCAGTGTAGCCCCACAGGCAAGCGGCTGGGGAAGGCGGGGTCCGCGCAAGAGTCCAGCCTCCTCGCTTCTCAAATGGGGAAACAGAGGCCGGGAGCAGGTGAGGTGCGAACCCAAGGCCCCTCCAGCTTGCTGGTCAGTGCAGGAGCGACGACGCCAGATGTTGTGATTCCCACAGGTGCCCAGGAGGCCGGGCTGGGGACGCGGCGCCCCCGGGATTCCCGCCACCAGAGGCCGCGCGCGCCTACCTCGCACTTGTGAGGCAGCGGCCGCAGCGGGACGCAGTCCGAGCGGTTGTGGCCCGGGTGGTCCACCGACGGGTCTCCGTCTGCGGGGACACGTGGCGTTAGCGCGCAGGGGAGGGATCCCGGCCCTCTCTGCTCGCGGCGCTCACAGGCCAGGTCTCCGCCGAACAGGAAGAATCCGATCAGAATCAGCAGCAGCAGCAGAGCGGCAGCCCCCAGCGCCCGGGGGCGCCCTCGGGGCAGCATGGCCGCCTGCCGGGGCGCTCAAGGAGGGGTGCGACCGCGGGCTGCGGGCTCCATCGCGGGCCCTACGGACAGGGGAGGGAGATAGGAGGGTCAGCCTCGGGCGGCCGGGCCCGACGGCCGCCGGGTCCCGTCCCGCGCCGAGTCGCCACCTCACCTGCTCCAGCGCTTGGGGACACGGACCTTACTCTTCCAGAAACAGGCCAGGGTGTGGGGAAAGGGGGGTGGAGGCGCAGGCCAGCCCCGTCCAAGCAGGAGCCAGCCCCGCCCCCAACCTGGGCTCAGGTTTCACCTCCGCTTGGCGGAGCCCGAAAGGCGGGGAGACCCCCCGGGGGCCTGGCCCCGCCCCTGCCACGGCATTTGACTGCCCCCCTGCCCAGGCCCGCGATCAACCCGGGAAACCCTCGGGATGGGTGGTGGAAGCGAGGTCTTGACACCCAGGAAGGCCCAGTTCCCGCTACCTGCTCTGAGCCCATCCCCCTCTTGGCTGCTCTGGGGCCCCATCTCCTCCCCTTAACCTCCCTCCGTGGGAGGGGCCGTGACCCCGGGCCCAGGATGAAAAGGACTGCCGGAGTAAGAAGGAGGAGGCTGGAATGCTGCTCCGGAGGTCGGGGACACCTGCTCAGCGGGCAGGAGGCGGGGCCGGCCTGCCGAGACTTTCCCTGGAAAAGGAGCACCTGAGCCCCGCTCTCCGCACTGCATACTCTCTCTCTCTCTCTCTCTCTCTCCAGGTGGTTCAGCCTGGCCCGGCGCAGCCCGAGCTCGGCTGGGACAAAGCGGGCTTGTGAGAGTTGCCTCCTGCCCAGGAACTGACGAGAGACCTCACTGGCCTGGGCCACCTGGGCAGGGCCGGGGATCCCCACCCTTGCCTAGGCCGTCGTGATTGTGCCTGGTGAGGGACTGGCTCTCTTCCTCTGGCCGCACCCCCTCCCCCCACTCCCGCACCCACAGCAGGCAACAACATGGCTCAGCCCTGGAGGGGGTGGGAGGCGCTCTGGACCGTGAACGACAGCCACGGTTGATTGAGCGCATGTAATCCGTGCCAGGCCCTGTGCCTTGGTTCCAAAAAGCCTCAGTTAACCCTCACGACGGTCCTATAACATCGGCATTATTCTCCGCCAGAGAGTTGAAGTAACCTGTTAGAACCCCCTGGAGCTTATTCCCCAGGCAAACAGTTTCCTGCTGCTCCTCCTTAAGGGTTTCCTGCCCTAGGACTTGCCTTTGATGTTCTTCTGCCTGGATTCTACCAGATTCTCACAAGGCCAGCTCCTCCTTCCGTATCTCTAGGTTTGTTTTCTTCCTAGCACTTTTCTAGTAATTTGACTTTGTTGACTTGTTTATAGCTTGTCGCCGCTGTGGAAGGTAACTGCTTACAGGACTGGGTCTCCAGCACCCAGTCAGGGCCTGGCGCACACCCAGCGCTCAGTAAGTACGCTGAGAGTGGATGGGACTCCCTGGGCTGTGACCTGCAAAGGGGCTAGGCTGTGTCCTTTAGTCCTTTATAGCCTCACTATTAAAAGTGAGGGCCTGAGAAGCCCCAAGCCCTCAACAAGCTGTGACCAAGCAGCCCAGTCTGAGCCCCCTAAGTCTCCTCCTCTGAGAGGCCAGAAGGCCTTTCTCTGGGAGATGGAGCTCTGCAAGGAAGGTTGGGCTTTGGGCCTTTGGAGGCCAGGGGCAGTTGTTGCCATGGAGACCTATGGCAGCTCCTTGTATATCTAGGAATGAGAGGAGATGAGGGGCCACCCAGGTGCCTGCAGCTTTGAGCCCCCCTGACCCTTATCTCTAGCCTGGAGCTGGAGTGGGAGTGGGTGGAATCCCCCTGCAAGAGCCTCAGCAGAGACTGTCTGTGTGGGTTAAATGTGATGGAGCAGGTGGGCCACACAGTCGGCCTGGCCAGGAAGTTGGTGGGAGAGGCTGGGTCTGCAGAGTGACTCTGGTCACTCACAGTACTGGCCCCGATCCTTGCTCAATCTTACCACTTGGGAAATTGAGTTGCTGAGATACCTGCTGGGCCTCCAAGAGCTTCTTCTGGGGCTGTGGAGGGGAAAGGGAGACAGGTCTGAGCATATGAAAGGGTGCTAAGCCTGAGACCTGGTTTGGCCCAGCTCTGCCCAGGACTTTGCTGTGTGACCTTGAACCAGTCAGGCCCCCTCTCTGGGTCTCAGCGTCTTCATCTGTACCCGTTGGACTGGTCTAGCTCTCTTCCCCTGTCGTTCATGGCAGAGTTAAGCAGGGGAGATCCGGACCATCCTGCCCAGCGGTCCTTCCAGCCCAGCCAAGTGACTAAGTCCAGGCATGGGCCCAGCAGGGAGAAGCTGCCCTAGGCACCTCCTGCACACACGGCCACTCTTTGTCTCTGGGACCTAATCAGGCCTGGGATCTGGAGAGGAAATTCAGGGAGCCTTGCTGCTGCCAGCCTGGCTGGCCTTATGATCCCTTCCCAGCGCTGGAGGCAGGCAGGGCAGAAACAGGCTCCAGGCCAAACACCCCTCATGTTCTGCCTAGGGGAGGCTGCTCCTCTATCCTCCCTGCCTCTCTCCTCCCCAGAAGCACAAGACCACAGCCCTGGGAATGCCAAAGAAACGGCACACTCTCCCTCCTTACTCTCTCCACAGACTCAAAGGGAGACACTGGAGGGATATCCACTATTGAGTTTCAGGGAACAAGTTCATTAAGATGATGGGGTGCAGGGAGTAAGGGAGAAAGAGCCCCACACTGAAGTCCCTGAGCTCTGGTCTTAATCCCAGTTGCTAACTTGATTTATGACCAGATGGCCTCAACGTGTCACTGGTCTTGCTAGGCTGTGGGCAGGAGAGAGAGCGCTGCCATGTAAGACCTGTATTGTGATCCTTTTGGCCAGTGCCATGCTGTGTGATCTGGGACAAGACCTTTCCCCTCCTTGAGCCTCTCATTTCCCCATCTGTGAAAAGGAGCTCATAGCAACCTAGCAAGGTTGCTAAGAAGAGTTGAGTATGAGTATGGCACCCAGGAGGTGAGAAATAACGCTGCTGATGCCCACGCCCACCTTCTGTGTTCTCCGAGGCCTTTGCCTTTTCGGAGGCCCCTGGACACATCTACCTGATTCTTCATTCCTCGGCCTGAGTAGGGAGGGCAGCTATGATTCCCCACCGGATATGGAAGAAAACTAAACTGGAGAGGGAGCTGGGGGGAGGGAGTGCAAGGAAGGGTCGTGGCTTCCCGGGGAGGTGTGTTGCTTAAAACGCCTAGATTCTGTCAGGATTCGAATCTTGACTGGGTTCTTCAGCGGATGCTTTCTTCATTTGGAGATGATATCTGGTAGAGGGGATTAGATAAAATAATGTTTTGCTGTTCTCAGGGTACCACACATCTGCCAGCACAGTCCGATGGGCGAGGCCCCGCCCCTTTCCCCACAGCCAATCAGCGACTACCTCCGCCCCTCTGGCCACACCTCTCCCGCAGCCGCCCCTTCCAGGGAAGCTGCCTCGTTTGAGAAGGGATGCCCAGGAGTCTCCTCATCCCTTGGGGAGCAGCAAGACTGAGGGGTGCATCCGAAGGCCGTAAAGCGCTTTGAGATTGATTCCGAGTCTAAGGACCAAGTCTGCCCTCAAACCACTTTACAGACGGGGAGGGGAAACCTGAGGCCCAGAGAAGGGACTCTCCCGACCACGGTCACCACGAGCCGAGAGCAGAAGGCCGAGCCAGGGTTTTCTCCACGGAGGTGGGAGTGCAGGTGCGCGCTCTTGGGGGACACAGTCCTTGCGGGAGCTGGTGCTGGCCGGGGGGATCGAGCCTGCGTTGGATGCTGCACTCCTTGCTGCCTCAGTTTCCCCAGCACTACCTCTGGTTGGGGACGGGAGATGAGGCAGTTGGCCACACGCGCACCTGCCGAGACGCAGTCCAACTCTCCTTAGACTCTCTCGGCTCCTCCCCAAGTCTGATGGAGGCTCCTTTCCGCGCGCTACCTCCCAGCCCTTTACAATCCGGTCCCGTTCGAGCCTCTCGGCGTTCTATTAGGAAGACTCGAGGCTGCAAGTGCCTCTGGAATGAACGGCTCGGACTGCGGCGGGAGCTTTCCTAGGGCTAAACTGCGCAGGCGCAAGGGCAGCCAACCGGGAAGGCGGAAGAGCCGGGTCCCGAACGGTGTGGACGGGTCGGGGGCGGAGAGAGTGTTAACCAATGGCCTGAAGGAGTCGGGAGGGCGGGATTAAGCCCGCAGTTGCTAAGCGCTACCCTAGTGGGAGGCGATTTAAGAAATGGGGTGATGGGGGGTTCAATGGCCCTTCACGTCACCGTCCAACTGGCCCGCGGAAGTTAAGCAACCGAGAGGCGGGCTTAGGGCCGGAAGCAGGAAGGAGGGCGCAGGAAGCAGGGCGCCGCCACCGCTCGTGCTGTCTGTCGGTCAGTGGGTCTGTCGGTCGCGAAGGCATGATGGAGAAGCTGAGGCTCCTGGGCCTCCGCTACCAGGAGTACGTGACTCGTCACCCGGCTGCCACCGCCCAGCTGGAGACGGCAGTGCGGGGCCTCAGTTACCTGCTGGCAGGTGCCACCCAGACCTTTGATCAATCCCTTCGGGGCTCTGACCTCTGACCCCACTCGCCCCCTTCCCTGCGGCGTCAGGGTAGCGATCGCTGCGCTTGAGAAGTGCCTTCCAGGTCCCCGTAGGGCGTAGGGAGGGGACGTCCCGGGACGCGAAGCCGCGGGGCGAGGCCGCGCTCACCGACGCCTCCTTCTGTGCCTTCTCCCCAGGTCGTTTCGCCGATTCGCACGAGCTGTCCGAGCTGGGTGAGCCGGGCTCGGGCGGGTGGAGGGCGGGGGCGTCCGGGAGGCGTCCCGGGGGGGCCGCCCCAGCTCGCCGTCCCGGGCTTCCTGTTAGATGGTCCTGTGCTGTGACTGATGGGGCAGAGGTCCAGCGTCCACTGTCCTGGGCCCTCTGTGTCCCCGTGGTTGAGAAACAAACCTGGGACCTTGGCTGGTCGGGCAGCGGGGCCAAGTGCCTTCCCCGCCTTTGCCCGGTTAATTCTCCCACAGCCCCAGAGGCGGGTACTTTAGTCCTCGTGTCTAGTTAAGGGACAGAAGTCCGGGCAGGTCAGGGAGTAGCCACTGATGACCCTGGGCCACATTCAAACCCACGTCTCCCGGGTTGCAGGGTCCCCAAGCTGTGACTGCCCCCGTAGTGTTTGCCCAGGGAGTCCTGCAGTGACGGTCCTGAAAGGACCCGCTCCGTGTTGAAAGGTGGAGCGGCCTTTCAGGGGCAGGACGCAGAGAGAGCAGGGCCAGGAGGTGAGACCACCCATCGGTGGCCATTTGGAGCACAGTGGACGGTTCTGGCAGCTGGAGGGCCACCGCTAGGCAGCTGGCTTGTCACTGAGGTCAGACCATCTTGTTCTAGCCGCCCACACGAGATCACACTGCAGCGTGTGGAGCTGAGGACGTGGACAGGGAGGCGGGTTGCTTGCCACATAGTGTGTGGGTGGCTGAGCGCAGCAGGTGATAGGTGATCCGTGCAGCCCTGGGGAGGAGGGGAGGCGGCGCAGGCTGCAGGGCCAGCCTCTCAAGGCCACCCTCTGCCCCTCAGTGTACTCCGCCTCTAACCTGCTTGTGCTGCTCAATGACGGGATCCTACGGAAGGAGCTTCGGAAAAAGTTGCCTGTGGTGAGAATTTTGCCAGGAACTGAGGGCGGGAAGCATAGGGACTTGGGAACAAAATAGTAAGACCCAGCCTGTGTGTGTAGCACGTTATGATTTCATAGAGTGTGAGACATGCCTGCATCCATCGGAGCCTCTAGTCACCTCCGTAGGTGGTGCCAAGGTGTCAGTGTCCCCATCTCGGATGAAAAGACTTGAGTCTCAGAGCCGTGGAGTAGCCTGTCCCAGATGGAGAGCTCAGGCCTACATACTTGGAAAGGGGAAAATCCACATCTATGTCAGAGGAGTCCCCTAGGGGAAGGGCCTGTGACAAAGGGGTGCCTCCTGACCTCTTGGCCTGGGGTTCTTACAGTCGCTGACCCAGCAGAAGCTGCTGACATGGCTGAGCGTGCTGGAGTGCGTGGAGGTGTTCATGGAGATGGGAGCTGCCAAGGTGTGGGGCGAAGTGGGCCGCTGGCTCGTCATTGCCCTCATCCAGCTGGCCAAGTATGTGGGACTGTGGCAGGCAGTCCCTGGGGGAGGGGTAACTGAGGCCAGCTGTACAGATGGGGTTCAGGAGAGCACCTCTGGCCCCTGGCCCTCTAGCCACCTTCCCCCCAGCCCTTCCATACTCCCAATCCAGGGCGGTACTGCGAATGTTCCTGCTCATCTGGTTCAAGGCTGGCCTCCAGACCTCACCCCCCATCGTTCCGCTGGACAGGGAGACCCAGGCACAGCCCCCGGGTAAGCTGCTTGCCTGCTCTGGAGTGGAACGGAGCCGGGGACTCATTTGTGGATTTAGAGCTGACCAAATGAATATTGTCCATTTATGGAACATATCTATCCCCATCAACTCATTTGTTCTCATCACCCTGTATTTTACACAGAAGAAAGATTAGGTTGGGGCAGAATTCGAACTTGAACTCAGGACTTCTGATGTCAGAGTCCTCATTCTTTTTTGTGGGCTGCACAAGGAAGGGACAGAGCATCAGTAGGAGAGAGGGGTCCTGCCAGCACATCTCTGGCTCTGGTTCTTTTTTTTCTTTCTCCCATTCCTTTGTCTACCCCCACAACCCCCACTCCGATTCAACTCATCGTTTCTCAGTCTAGTTATAGGACACAGCTCCCTGGCCCATGCTGGTGTTATGAGCTTTGCGTCCCCCCCACTCCCCCCCCCGGCTGAGGCAGTCAGTCGCCAGTCGTCGGTCATCCGCTCACGGCAGCTCTCGCTGCCTGCCATCTCCTCGCGATGGCTGCTGGCCACTCATGCTGGCCACCAGCCACTTGTGGCAGCACGTGTTAGCCCACGGCACCACACAACAGCCCACAGCTGCTCACACTGGCTTCCAGCCACTCGTGCTGGCCACTAGCTGCTCCTTGCAGCACATGGTAGCCCACAGCTGCTCACGCCGACCTCTGGCTGCTCGCAGCAGCCCAGCTCCAGGGAGAGCCATTGTTCACAATCTTAGCTGTAGAGGGTGCAGCTCACTGGCCCATGTGGGAATCGAACCGGCCACCTCAGCATTAGGAGCACGGCGCTCCCACCACCTGAGCCACCGGGCCGGCTATGGCTCTGGTTCTATATGAAGAAGCCCAGGCTCATCTGGCAGGACACCCAGCAGATGTGTCCCTTCAGGGCTTTGGGCCTATCACCTGTTGGCCTCTGAGCCTCACTCTCCTGGCCTTGAGAGCAGTTCTTTGCTTTTCCTCACGGTCATGTTGAAAGCCCAGGACTGAGGAGATACAGCTGCTCCGGTTCTGTGGTTAGACTCTCCCTGCCCTGTTCCAGTCCCTTGGCAGCCTGGGTTCCTGACTGGCTCCTGTGCCACAGGAGGCGCTGACCTTTCCCCCGCCCCGGAGGGCTGCACAGTGCTGCCCACTGTGCCCAGGACCCAGGTCGAGCCACAGCTCCTGCTGCAGTGTCCTTGACTCAGCTGGTGCCTTCGTGCAAGCTCATCCATTCCTTTAGCCCATGAGCACTCAGCGCACACATGTCCTTTGCAGGCTTTTCTGGAAACATGTCCATCTGACAGTATGGCCTTCTGTCTGTCCCTGCTAGATGGTGACCACAGCCCTGGTAGCCAGGAGCAGTCATACGTGGGGAAGCGGTCAAACCGAGTGGTGCGAACCCTCCAGAACAGTAAGTGTAGGGCGTAGCTGGACTGAGCACCGCGGTGCTGGGGTCGGCATGGGCCTGAAGGCCTGTCTTTCCTCCCGCCGGCCCTCCCCCTGCCCTGGCGTAGGCCTGGCTGCTCACCTGCTGCCCTTGGGTTCTAGCTCCGTCCCTGCACTCGAGGCACTGGGGAGCCCCCCAGGAGCAGGAGAGACGGCAGCAGCAGCAGCAGCGGGAGGAGCTGAGTGTCACCCCCACCCCGCTGGGGCTGCAGGAGACCATCGCAGAGTCCTTGTATATTGCCCGGCCCCTGCTGCACTGTATCCTTAGCGTGGGGCTGCTGGCACTGCGGGGTAGGGAGAAGCGGGAGTGGGCAGGGCAGGCCCTGTGCCAGAGACTCCTTGACGCCTGACTGTCAGTGCTTAGCCTGGGCCTCTGGGGTCAGCGGTCGTGGACACCCTGGCTCCTGTCTGGCGTTGTAGACGTGACCAGGTGAGCTGGGCCTGCCCGGGGGCTCCACTCCGTCCGCCGGGCTTTGTGCTGCAGGCCTGGCCTCACCCGGGCAGGCAGGACCCCCTGCGCCTCCTGTTGCTGGCCCTAATTGTGTCCCCTCCTCGCCCCAGTCTGAGCCTCCTGAGTGACAGGAAGGGCCTGTCCCGGAGGGAGCGGCTGGAACTGCGGCGCCGGACCATCCTGCTGCTCTACTACCTGCTGCGCTCCCCGTTCTATGACCGCTTCTCCGAGTAAGGATCAGGCTCTCCGGCGAGTGGCCAGGCCCACCCTCAGCCCCGGCGAGAGGAGAGGAGGGAAGTGGGGCCCCGGAGCTCTCCCTCCCTCCCCCCTTCCTCCACCCCGGGTTCACTGAGCACCTGCTGCGTGCTGTCCTGGGGTGTGGTCACTCCATTTACCGGATGCCGGTCCAGGCCTGCCTTCCGAGCTCGGGGCCATCAGCCCAGGCGTGTTGGCAGGAGACGCACCGAGGGCCCGACCACAGGGATGGTGGTGCGTGCAGGCTTTCCACACCCGCCGGGTCACGTGCACGTCTTCTGGTCAAATAGTTTGCATTGTCCCCACTTCTCACAGTAGGCACTTGAGGGCCAAAGAGGTTGGGCAGCTTAAAGCCACACAGCTAGCCAGTGACAGAGCCACGTCCCACACCCATGTTCTCTCCTGGCCTGTCCCCACCTTGCCCGGCCCCCACTCTGTCATCTGTGAGGGTCCAGAACGCCTATCCTCAGCCAAACACAGAGAGGCATGCTGGGGGTGCGTGGGGTGAGGGGTGGCTCAGGGCCAAGTCTTCTGCCAGGGTGACCGCCTGAGGTCACACCGAGAGTTGAGGAGGGGTCCCTGTATAGGGCTGTGAGACAGACGAGGCTCCCAGGACCACTCGGTCTAGGTTTTAACAAAAGTACTGCTTAAAGGCTGGATATGAATTGGAATTATACTTCGTAGTATGGCCACACAACCTCTGTTTTTTTCTGAGACAGTAGAAAGCAAGCTTATATCATGTTTAATGCCACCTCAGTGAAAATAACTTTGCCTGGCACTTCCTGCTTTTGGATAAGTTTGAAAGCTCTTAAGGCACTAAAGCCAAATCCTATTCCATACTCTAGAGAGACCATTCCAGAGGCTTACAGATCACGTGACCTCCCCCCACAAATTGCTTGCACTTCACAGAGGAAACATGGCCCTAGTATCACACTGAACTGAGGAATTTTGAGGCAGTACTTGTAGAGGTGGCTTCCCAGGCTGCAAGTCTCCAATTTGGCTTGCTCTCCTGCGGACCTGACGGGCCTGGCACCCTCAGAGCAGTGGCCCAGACTGAGGGTCTAGACACCCGTTAGAGAAAGTCCTTGTTTTCCTTGATGACAGGACTAGGGCGCTGAGGGGCTCCGGGGTGCAGTCTGGGAAGGCAGCCTTTCTTCCCGTTTTCTTATTGTCAGAGAGACATTGTCATCTCTGAGCCAGACTCTGAGTTGTGAGCGTCCCAGGCCTGTATCGGGGGGAGGGCAGGACCAGCGCCACACCCAGAGATCTCACCCTTTGTGCTGGGGCCTGTCCTTGGTCCACAGGTACTTTCTGTCTTCTGGGAGGCACTGCCTGTAGTCAGGTGGTCAGTGAAGGCTTTTTCGCAGCAGGGACCCAGACCCCCCACTCAGCCTGCCCCCTATTGATTGCCTCCTTGCAGGGCCAGGATCCTGTTCCTGCTCCAGCTGCTGGCAGACCACGTCCCGGGCATCGGCCTGGTCACAAGTAAGCACGGGGTGGGGTGGGATTATTCCTGAGTGTTGTGGATCGCATGCGTGGCCCCGTCACCCTCTTTTCTCTTTGTCTCCTTGTAATTTGATTCTTGGCGCAGTTGAGAGAGGGAGCCCAGAGGTCAGGCCAGATGGGTGACAGGTCCTGGACATGGGCCAGGCCAGCCTGGAGAGGCTCAAGTAGCTGGAAGGAGGGTGCCCTGTGGTGGGAGCAGGCCATCAGCCTTTTCCCTGCCTCCGTGTCCTGGAGCGTGACAAGATCGGCGGCGTCTCTGGGTGGGGACTCTGTGGCGGGGATAAAGCGTCCCCGGCCGTGGGGAGATCCCACCTCAGCAGAGAGCCACTGGGCTAGACCGTCAGCATCTACAACTGGATGAGCCCTGTGGCTTCTCTGAGCCTGACAGTCCTTGTGTGTAAGTGAAGACAAGGTCGCTGGCGACGCTACCTCCCTAGAGGTGGGAGAGCCAGGTCGTGGATGGCAGATGTGAGCAGCGGTGGCTGAGAAGGGCCCCGGCTAGAACAGGGCCAGGAGGCTGGCCTTCAGCCCTGAGTTGTTCCTCTCTCTTCTCACTGCAGGGCCACTTATGGATTACTTGCCTGCCTGGCAGAAAATTTATTTCTACAATTGGGGCTGACAGACATCCCGGGAGTGGGGTGCAGGGAGGGGCAGGGTGCCTCAGCCCTTAGTCCCCCGGACCCCTCTACCCTAATAAAACTGACTGTGGCAGTGTCCGAGCCTATGGCCTCTCTGTACCCACCGCCCAGGGTGCCTGGCACTCACACCCTGGCCAGGCTGTGCACACGGGCCTGGTCGCCACCCGAGCCCCTCTTAACACCCTCTCTACTTCGCACCCTCACCTCGTTACTGGGCCAAGAAGCCTGTGCTAGGACTGGGACCCAGGGCTCCTCAGCCACAGAAAGTGGGATTTAACCTCGAGCCTGGGAAGTTGCTTGTCGGGGCAGCTGTGGGAGTAAAGTGCCTCTCTCAGCGGTCCCTGCTGACGACAAGGCTGAACCTAGGCAGTGTATGCCAGCTGCTCGTGTGTCCTCTGGCCAGAGCCTCTGTCTGCCCCTTCCGCCTGCAGGGCCTTGTTGCCAGCATCTGTGAGGGGGCCTGGTGAATGGTAGTGCCAGCTCAGTGCAGAGTGGTACCTCCAGCCCTGAACTCCTAGCTGAGTGCAAGAGGCTTTTCTCCTTTGGGGAAAGAATGTCAAGGGGTCGATGCTGGGAATGGGGTGGGAGGAGGGGGCATGGAAGAAACGGGAGCCTGAGAAGCTCGGAGAAAGCTGGGTGTGGGTTCTGCCGGTCTCCCCCTTTCCTCACCTCTGCCCCTGCCCCCTTAGCCCTATGAACAGACCACACTTTCCTGCTGGAGTAGCCAGATGGTTAGCTCCTTTGGTTCTGAGAGGGCTTGGCCTGCATGGTGACTGCCGTGCCCATCTCCTCCCAGACCCCCCAGGCGGAATGCAAGCCCAGAAGGGCCAGTCCTTTTCCCTGCCTGCTTTCCCCAGGTGCCTCTGAGAAGCCTCGTGTAGGCCCTGGGCGTGGAGGGAAGGACTGAGCTGCGGTGGTCACAGGTCGAGGCCCACAGCCTTCCGCCGAGTCTAACAAGCGTCGCTGGGCACTTGCTGTGTGGCAGGCTCTGTACCATATGCTGTGCGTTCAGAAGTGAGTAAAGCACGTTCTTGCCTTCAAGCTCTCACCAGTCAGTAGAAGAGACAGGCGTGTAAGTGTGCAGCGCACCAGGTCACTGCACTAGGTAGAAGGGTATATGAAAAGTAGTCTAGGGGGTGAGCGAGTGGGGTGCTTGCCCGCCCAGGCTGACTGGGGAGGGCGCAGTGGTCAGGGAAGCCGCCCTTCAAGCAGGGCCTGTAAACTGGGAAAACACCAGTTTTTCGATGAGCAGACTGGGAGAGGAGGCTGTGTGTGCAGAAAACAGCACGTGTAGTGTCACGGTGGCGTGAAGCCGGTGCTGGGGCAGAATGGAGGAGAGGGCAGGAGCACAGGGCATGAGGCTGGAGGGAGAGGTCAGGGCCAAATCCAACAGGCTGTCACCAGGTAAGCAGGTGGCACCTGCCTCTGGGAGGCAGTGAGGAAGGGGCCTGTTTCAAACCTCATGGCAGGTGCCTAGTGCAGGGTGGACAGGGGGCAGAGATGGAGGATGGGAGCAGTGACATTGGGGCAGAGACCTAGGATAGTGGATGGCTAAAATAGGGCCATGGCAGGGCGATAGAGAGGTTGAGGTGTAACCCAGGCAGGCCTTGGGACTGATTGTGGACAGGAAGAGGTGGCATCTCGGAGGCAAGGGGGAGAAACGAGGAGTTTGGAGTTAGGCAGAACTCGTGGTTCCTGAAACTCATGGTTCCAGGCAGCAGTGAACCTTGGTGGGGACAGTTGTATCCGGGACACAGAAAGGGGGGTGGTCAGTGAGAAGTCAGTGTGTGGGTTCCGAGCACAGGAAGGAGATACATGGTAGGAGACAGGAGCTGGTCAGCCGCGGGGGGCGACTCAGGACCAGGAGGCAGGGTTGGAAACAAGGGACTTCACTCTCTGGGCCTGAGGCACGTCAGCAGTTAGAGGGGGTGGGACCCGCCAGTAGATCTGCTGCTTAGAAGCAACTGGGCGTCCAAAGTGCAGACCCCCAGCCCAGCCCTCAGGTTCTGATCGCACAGGTCTGGGTGGGGCCTAGGGTTTGTTTTAAAGCTTTGGGCTCGGCTTCTGCAGTGAGCCAGGTCCCCACTGCATTGACAGGGCTGGGCAAGAACCAAAGGTCCCACAGCTTTGCCTCAGGCCTGTGGAGAGAGTCTCCAGCACACTGTCACATTGCATTCATTCATTCAACAAATACTGAGCACCCATCAAGTGTCAAGTGCTGGGGATCCTGCAGGCCCTGCCCTCCAGAAGCTTACACTCTAGAGGAGCTGCCGGGCTTTGCCACCTAACTTGAAATCCCTCTGTCCACCTCAGGGGCGATGGCAGGGCCTACTTTGTGCCAGACCTGGACCAGGCTGTTCTAAGCTGTGGGGACTAAGTAGGAAGTTCCTTAAGTACTCCCCCCAGGGGAATCTGAGCTGGCCAGGGCTGAGTAACCACTCTGGGCTCCTCAGCACACCTCTCCCGGACAACTGAGACGGAGGGAGACACAGCGTGGTGGTGGCAGCAGGAGGCAGGGAGGAGGCTAAGTGGGAATGGGTGGGGCCTTGGGGTGAGGATTCAGTGGCCGTGACCTCTGCTGAGGGCCTACTGTGTGCCCAGCCTTGGACACATTACGTATTTACCTTACCTCACAGACGAGGAAATGCCCACAGAATTAAGTGATGTGTCCACATAACGATAGGCAAGGTCAGGGTCGGAATTGAGCGCGGATTCCAAAGGGCAGTGCCCTTTACCCTTGGACAATGACACTAAAACCAGTGTGGTTTGGCACCTGTTGGCCTACAGCGTCAGAAAAACAAAAACCAAACCTCAGCGTGGAGGTTTCTGGCCTAGTCCAGAGCTGGTGCCGATGCTGAGCCCTGGAACTAATGCCCTTTGTGAGGTGGCCCTAGGAGTTGGCAATAGGTTCCATCCTTCTGCTGGGGGAGGGGCAGGCAGCGGCCGGCATCTGGGACCTGAGTAGGAGATGGTTCTCACCATGCTGGGGTACCCCAGGGCGGGGCTGAGCCTCTTCCTCTACCTCGTCCTGGCAGCTGCACTCCTCCAGCCCCAGCCACTGAGGTAACTCCCGGGAGCACAGGGTCAGGGCTTAACAGGGCCTGGGGCCTGCAAGTTGGGGGGGCTCTGCCATGCTGCCTCCTCCCCGGAGGAGAGACTGGTGCCATTACCCTGTGTCAGGGGTCTTGTCCAGTCCCCCACCCTGGGCCATTCCTCCTTTCACATGGAGGTGACAGTGGCCTTTGGGGCCAGGGCTGAGCACCCCAACATCTCCCACAGGCCTCGGCGATCTATTCCTGAGGAATTTTCAGCTCCCCTGGAACTCTCACAGCCACTGTCGGGCCTGGTGGATGGTACTCCCTCACCCCACCCCTTCCCCTTCCCTGCCCTCACCCCTCTCTGATGGGGGAGACATGCCCTAGGGAGGGTATCTCATCCCAGCAGCATCTGTGCAGGGGTGACTTCCGTGGGAAACCAGATTCTCCCTCGCAAACATACCCTCTTCTCTCTTAGACTATGGAGTCCGACCCAAGCACCCCTGGCCACGAGGGCCTCGACCCCTCCTCTCCCAGGCCCAGCAGCGCAAACGGGACGGGCCAGACATGGCTGAGTATTACGATGACGCACACCTGTGACGGGAATCCCTTATAAAGCTATTCTGTGCAGCAAAGCCTTGGGCCTTCCTGGGATGGCAACGAGCAGGGCATAGGAGGGGCCCAAGCAGATACACCCACTTCAGTCCAGACAGGAAATGGCACTTTAATAGTTGTGGCTAGGGTGACAGGACCAGGATGGGCTACAGCCAAGCAGCCAAGAGGCCTGCTAGCCCCAGGCCAGTCGGGAAGCCTCCTTTTCCTGCCGGGGCGGGGCCCTGCTGCAGCTCTCTCCTTCCTGCGAGGCCCGCCTGCCAGGAGGCAGCCGTGCCTGTGAGGTTGGTGGTGGAGCCATCCAGAGGCCACACAAGTGACAGAACTGGGAATAGGGGCTGCACCTCCACCTGCTGCCGTTTCCTTACTGGAAAGTCCTTGGGAGGTGGCTAGGCTCAGCCTGAGCTCAGGGGCTTCAGCTGGGGCTGGGAGCTGGGGACTGGGTGGCACCTGCAGGTGGCATGGGCTTCATGAAGGCAGGAGCCAATGGGCAGAGAGCCAGAGACCTTGCCGGGGAAGTGCGGCCCAGCATGGGTCAGAACCCTCTGCTCCTGGGATGGGCATCCTTCCTGGCCAGAGGACTGACACCCACCAGCCCCACGCCCGCCCAATCCCCCGGCAGCCCACTCTCCTCCATAGATGAATCTAACCCCTTATATTACAATAAACTGCATCTGCCTCTCCCCATAACCCACCCTCCCCCACCCTCGAGCAACGGCCCCCACATCGCCATCCTCTGGTGATGGCGGGTGCCCCTCCCCAATCAGTGCCATGTCCTGTCATCAGCCAGCTGTCCTGGCACTGGCCTGAGGGCCTGGGGATGCAGAGTGCGGGGCAGCGCTGCTACTCCAGGTAGATGTCTTCTGTGGGGCAGGTGTACTCCACAAACTGCTTGTAGAACTGCTGAAATGCTCTCCTAGGAGGCAGGCAGACACACACGCTGACGGGAGAAATGGGAGCCCGACCCAGGTTTTCCAACTAGAGCCTCAGGGTCCCCGAGTGGGCCTCCACTTCCCCCCGCTGCAGCTGCTCAGCTCCATTCTCTACAAGTTGTGTTTCCTGAGTAAGACTGCAATTGAAGAAAGGGCCCAGCAGCTGAAAGCTGAGAAGCTCCTCCTCAGGGCCCCCCAGACTCTGTCCGGGCCGCTGCACTGTGACGTGGCGGCGGTGTGCAGAGCTCGGGGAGCACTGCAGGATGATGCTGAGCACAGGGAATGCGCTCGAGGACCTGGGACTGGGGCTGGCTGGCGGGCCTGGCGCTTGGCGGGACACATGCATACATACCCCACGGACTCTGCCAGGGCTTTCGTGGATTCTTCAGACACAAAGACGTGGCAGGCAAACCGGTGGTCGGCGGGGTGCTTGGTGATGAACCCAAAGTACCTGCGGGAGGGCAGTCTGTGGGTAGGACGGGGCTCAGGCCCTCCAGACGCACTCGCAGTCCCATGCCCCACTATGATGGCTCCAGACCCCCAGCCCACACCTTGATCTATGCCCCACCCCACTTACTTGTTGTTCTTTGGATGGTATCCACAGAAAGAGACGTTTTTTAACTGGAAAAAGTGGCTACATTTATTCCCCTACAGGAAGGAGAAGAGGGTGGTCACCGGCCTGCAGGGGACACGAGGGAAATGTGGGACAGCCAGGGCCGGGGGGCAGGGCGGTCACCTTGGCCTCCTGGGAGTCATCGGCCTTGACGCCTATCTTCACCCCTCTGACGCTGATCTCCAGGACGCAGCTGGAGGGCGGGTTAAAGTGCACGGTGAGCCGGCGGGTGGTGGCGATCTGTAGGTGGGACAGGGAGATCAGGTACTGCTGCGCCCCTCCCCAGGGGAGGACGAGGGTCGGGCACCCACCCGGGACCCAGGCAGCGGGTACCTTCTGCATAGCAGCACAGAGGACATCATTGCCCTTGTGGTAGGGAACCTGGACCGAGCCCAGGAACTTCACCCGGAACTGATCCACCCAGTCGCTGTTTCTGGTCAGGCCTGGAAGCAAGAATGAAGCGAGGCGTGGCAGAGCCAACGGGGTGCCACCATCCACCCACGTCCCACCTAGGCCGGGCCTGACTTGGATCGATTGTGAAATTGACCAAAGTCACCTCTGCTTGGCTCCCTCCCTGGGTGGTTGGGATCTGGAGCATGGTTTACCCGGCAACAAGTCGGGGCAGGGAAGATGTGGGGTCCGGGTGGCAGCAGGCAGGGGGAAAGGAACACTACCTGCCATCTGTTCAGGCTCCTTGGTGACCTCGATGGCGTAGTAGGCAGGGAAGATGCCCCGGGCTCCCGTGCGCATGTTGTAGGCCTCATACCAATAGTCCTCGGCCTGCAGCTCCACCAGGAGAGGGTCATCCACTTCCAGCTCAAGTTCATCTTCATGTCGAGGCACAAACCTATCCCGAGAGGGCACGTGAGGGTTTCCCCATCAGGGCCTCTCCAGCCAGGCCACCCGTCTTCTCCCCAACCTATTCTGGGGTCAGGAGCGTTACTGACATCGTTAGTTCAGTAAACGTGTAAAGCATCCCGTAAGCCTGTCACTACTAGCTCCTGGGGGCGACCACAGTCTACCAGACATGCGTCCACTATGGAAGAACTCAGGCCAAGGGAGGAGGGGAGGGTGGGTGTTGTGTAGGGTCAGGCATCGTCTTTCTGGGCACCCTCCTGGGCGCTGGCCCTGACCACATCAGCAGCACACTGCACCCAAACCGTCCACTCTGTCACATACTGAGTTCTTTGAGGGTGGACATGTCCCCCTGGGGCTGAGAGGATGAATGAATGAATGCCAGTGGTGGGGCCTAGGCTATGAGGTGATGGCAGCGGCAGGGAGGGGAGGCCCCAGCTGCTGCCGGGCCAGCCCAACTCAGGTGCTCTTACCTGAATATGGCCCGGTGGGTCTGCTCCTGCTCCTCCCCATTGATGACACAGGAGAACAGCCCGAAGGATTCTGCACCTGTGGTGAGGGGGGCAGGCTGGAGGAGGTGGTCCCAGTGCTGCTCGAGGTTCGTGGAGCAGAAGAGGGCCCTGAGGTCTTAGGCCTTGAACCAGATGGGCCTGAGGCCACCTCCCAGGGACACCCTCATGCCGGCTCTCCCTCCCAGGACCCCCACGCTCCCCGCTGTGGACTCACTGGAGGAGCGAGAGTGGCCACTCATGAAGACGTTCAGGAACTTCTTGGAGAAGTGGACATCGGGTTGGTCGGGTGTAGAGTCCTCGGAGAGGCAGGCGGAAGGCCGCGGCCGGGGGGCCTCCTCATACTCCTCCCCGATGGCCGACTCATAGGGCGAGGAGGCGGAGGCGCAGTTGTCATACACAGTGGCCGAGTCGCTCTCGTCGCTGTAGTCTCCGAAACACGGCCGCAGGCTCACCAGCTCCAGCTGTGCGTGCTCATCCACCACCAGCGTGTACTTGACCGAGTCGTAGGACAGCGCGCTGGTGTCCGAGCTCAGCGAGGCCCGCGGAGGCGGCGGCGGCTCCCCCAGGCTGCCCCGCCACCCTCCACCTGGTGGCTCAAGCCGCTCTGGGGATGACAAGCAGTCGAAGCCCTCGTCTTCCTCACTGATGGAGGGGTGTGGCCGCCCTGCAGTGGAGGGGTAGGTGGCAGGGTCCGGATCGGAGCTGACTGACATCCGGCTCTCAGCTGGCGGTAAAAAGGCGGAGGTGAGCTCTGCAGCGTCTGGGGGCCTCTGCACGGGGGTCAGGTATATCTCCTCGGTGGCCTCTAGTCGCACGTCTGCCTGGTAATGGATGCGGTCTCGATGCGAGTGGCCCCGGCCACCAGGTGGGGCGGCAGGAGGGCCATTGGGAGGCGCCATCTGGGTGGCTGCGCTGCGGCGGCAAGGGCTGTCGGTGGAAGTGCCTCGGTCCTTGGTGGGTGCGGGGCTGCTCTGGGGGGGCAGCTCATCGCTTAGGCAGATGTGTTCATGCGGAGGTGTCTGCTCCCCTGGAGAACAGGCAGGTCAGTGCTGAAGGCAGGTGCCCTCACCCTTGACACCCTAGCTACCTGTTCCCTCTACTCAGCATGACCACTTAGCAACAGGCCATGGGAAGCTCTGGGGCCAGCCCTCTGACCATGCCCGACCTCAGCTGGGCCTGCTCAAAGATGCAGGACAGGCAGTCGACCTCTACTCGACAGCTGGAGGCTGCTGGGTTTGCTCTCTGCACTGGGGACTGGGTCGGGCCAGGTGGGAGTCCAGGTAAGGGAGAGGGTCCTGACTTACCTGTCTTCAGGGGCGAGGATGATCGAGACACCCGATCCTGCCAACTGTGCTTCTTGCCCAGAGAATTATTATTCAGTGTGTCCTGTGCAGAGAACAAAAGGCCCTTGTGACGGAAGCGGTCAACAGTGCCCGGCACAGGGAGGCCCTGGCCCTGCCCCCATCAGGCCATCCCTAGGCCATTTGCTGCACTCCCACCCCCACCATTTGTCTAGGGCCTCACCCCCAACCTTCCTGGAGCAGGCGGGAAGGGTGGCAAGTCCCAATCCCCCCAGCCAGGCCTATTGGCTCTAGCCGGCCCTCTCTCCTGGCTCAGGAAAGCTGGCCAACTCTCATGCTTTTATCAGCCTCCACAAAGGTGGTGATGGCCAAAGTGTGTGTGGTAAGTGACGGAGGAGGTGGGGGGAGAAGCAGGAGCCATCTGGGGACAGAGCCAGAGCCCCAGTCCCAGACACCGAGAGTTTACATGAAGATGCTCACTTCCAGATCAAATGCCCTGGAGCTGAGGAAGCTATGGCCTAGGGAAGGGGCAGGGACACTCTAGCAGAGTCTGAAAAAAGCAGGAGGAAGGGTCTTCCCAGCAGCTAGCCTAGGGGCTGGGATGAATCATCCAAGTGACGATTCCGTAACATGGTTCCCTCACCCGCCCCCACCAGGAGCACATAACTGAGGAATGACAGATACAGGGGGCAGCACCCCTTCTTCCTGGATCTCCTGGACTGCCCATGCCACAGTCTCAGCGGCCCCAGAACCCTCTCCGAAATGCCTGCATACAAGGCTCCCTACACACAAGTTAGGTCCCCTCTCGGGGGAACACCCTCACAGGTCCTCACATTCATGAGTCTGGCTGCCAAAATCCACCCCAGAGGATCCTGGGAAAGGGACTCATCCTCTCCCTGCAGCCTCTGCACCCTCCACCGGCAGCCCCACCTCCCTCTGCATCTCCCTTGACTGGGCCTGGAAGACAAAGGGCCACAGCCACTCTCCCCCATCCTATTCAACCCTCCTTGGCATCCCGCCACCCAGCCCAGGGGCCCTAGGCCCCCAACTCAGACAAACAGCTCCACCTCCATTTCTCTTCCCTTCCTTCTGGGAATTCCCAGCTGCCCACATTTCAAACTGGCTGCTGCCTCTGAGCCCCCATCCCCAACTCTTCACAATTTCCCATGACGTCTCACCACACCGACCACTTAAGATGCCCTCTTCTCCAGGTCCTGCGTCTGCCGCACCTTCACGCGGAACCCCATGCCCTAAAGGGGGAATCCTGCCGCAGCCTGAGGTCCCGAGCGCCACACCTTTGCAACCCCTCAAAGCCTTGTTTTAAGGCCTCGGTTCTCTCCTTCCCGGGGTCCTTCCCCTCTGCCTGTCAGCTCCTTCAGTCTTCCTTTCCTCAAGGCCCCTGGCCCTTAGGACAGATCCTACCTGTCTGCGACCCCCTCCCCAGGGCGCTCCCCTAGGGAAGCCTCGGCACGTGTCACCAGGACGCCGGGCAGGCCCGTCCCGCCCCGGCAGCCCCCCCTCGCGCCCCCACCCGCGGGCCGGGCCAGTGCGCGGCTCACACCTCCCGGGGCCCCCACCCAGGGCCCCGCCCCCTCCGCCCCGCCCCACACCGCTCGCGCCTCACCTGAGACCGCGGCACCTGCGGGAAGAGATTGAGCGTGGTGGGCCGCTTGGGCCGGTACGTGTCCCCGCCGCCCTGGCCCTGGCCCTGGCCCTGGCCCTGGCCCTGGCCGCGGGGCGCCGGCTCCTGGCGGGGCTCGGCCTCCGGCCGTCCCGCTCCCGGCCGCCGCGCCGCGCGCTCCTCCTCGTCCTCCTCCTCGTCGTCCTCGGCGCCGGGAGTGTCCCCCGTCGCGTCGATCAGGTCCATCTGCAGCATCTCCGCCTGCAGCCTGCTCCCCGCGCCGCCGCCACCTCCCGCTGACAGCAGCCCGGCGCGTGGGGGCTGCGCGGCGCGGACGGAGGGGCGTCAGGGGGCGGGGCCTGGGCGGGACCGAGGCCGCCCCGCCCCGCCCCCTCCCGGGCGAGTCCATTCCGCGGCCGCAAAGAGGGGAGAGAATAAGAGGGGCCGGGGCCAGGCAAGAGGGGGCCGCGCCCTCCCGCTCCCCGCGAGGGTGTGCGAGGCCTCCGCATTCCCACTCCTGCTGGCGCTTTTGAGAGTCCACACCTCTCCCCTCCCACTGCTCCCCCCTCTTCCTGATTCTGCACCCTCCCGTTCCCTTGGCAACGGCCGGTGACCTCACCGGCGTTGTAAGCCGAGCCCAGAGTGAGGTCACCGCTGTTGCCATGGGGACGCAGGGTCGCCAAGGTGTTCTGGCCCCACACGGCATTGGGGTGGTGGTGTTAATATTTGAAGGGGGTAGTGAGGAAAAATGGGAATACAGTCAGCCAGGCGGGGGATCGCGGGAGGGCCGCAGTGCGGACAGGAGGCCCTGAGCGCGGCCGAAAGAGTGATGCTTCGGGGAGGGGGAGATGGAGGGCCCCGGAACGGGCAGTGGCGTCTCCCACACTCTCCTGTCTACAGGCCAGCCCCCTCCAAGCTGAGGGTTTCCCTCAGTCCAGCCTACCCTTGATAGGTAAGAGCCCCATTCTAGTTCCACATCTGCCACTAACTCCCTGGCACCTTGGACAGATCCCCTGACCCTCCAGTTCCCTCCCAGCTTCCCAGAGAGGTGAGGACTCACTGGAAAGAGTGTGTGAAAGCCCCCCGGAGCTTGTCTAAGGCCCCACAGCGTACATCCTTAGCTAGTACTGCCTCGGGGCCCTGGCTGGCTGAAGGACCACCCTCGCCAAGGCTCTGCCTGTGCATGTTGAGGGAGAGGGCGGTGGGGGAGGAGAAACAGGTGTATGACCTTAGAGAAGTTATGTCAGGGCCCGGTGACCATTCCCCAGGTCCAAAATGAGTGAGCTCTGCTTCAACCCATCCTGGCCTGGCCAGAGGATGGAGGGTTAGGGCACAAGGTACTGGAAGGTTATCTTCCTCCCTTGGTTTCACCTTGCTTGGCAGAACTTACAGAATCTCTGAGGGCAACAGGAGGTCACCGCAGAGACAGGTAGCCCACCCCAACTCACACTGCAGGTCTTCTCTGCTAACTACTCTCTTAACACCACGTCCACTTTGGCCACCCACTCTCCTGCGGGCTGAAACAAACTCGGCTCCGCCACCTAGCCCCGTGCTTTGCTGTCCATTTCCTGACTACTGGCCCCTCTTCCTGTTCTGAAAAGACACAGAGGATCTCCATCTGACCCAGGCTCCCCAGATACTGAGGACTTCCTGGCAGGATTCAGAACTTTAGGGACAGGAGATAGTCATCTGTCCTATGACAAAGCCATGGGGTCAAAAGCAGCAGCAATGCTGGGTTAACCCTCCAAAGGGGCCTTTGAGACTGTGGGCCAGAGAGAGTCTGCAAGGCCCTGCGGTGTGGTTTGGTGCAATGGCAGCCAAGGGAGTGTCTTGTCTCTTTTTTCCTGCCCCAAAGCACTGCAGATGTCACCAGACTCC
Source organism: Rhinolophus hipposideros (assembly GCF_964194185.1). Taxonomy (NCBI): domain Eukaryota; kingdom Metazoa; phylum Chordata; class Mammalia; order Chiroptera; family Rhinolophidae; genus Rhinolophus; species Rhinolophus hipposideros. Next base: position 14,122,948 of record NC_138056.1, read on the forward strand.
ACCCTGCTCTGCCTCGGGCCCTCTGCCAAGGACACTCCCAAAGGATTTAGGGTCGTCCTGAGCCTTCCTTTAACTCAGGCCCTAGATCTTAAGCCCTCCTCCCCTCTCCCTTCTTGTGGGAAGTTGAAGGAGCTGCCTCCTGGCAAAAAAAAAAAAAAAAAAGAAAAAAAGAAAATTCTGACTGAGCACCCAAAATATGCCAAGCACTGTACTGAATGCTTCCTGTACGTTATTTCATTTAATGAGAGTACAGTTCAGGCCCTGAAAGTACTTTTGTAGATTTGGGGATGTCCTCAATCCTGTCCCTACTCATCCTGTCGCCCCACTCAGGGGTTCCTGGGCGCTCAACCTTACCCGTAAGGACAGGGTGTCTTTGCACTGCAGGCTGATGCCACACTCATCAGTGATCTCTGAAAGGTCTTCATCCTCAAATTCCTCCAGACTGATGTCATGGGTGAGCCTGGTGGGGATAGGAAGCCGAAGTTACAACACGGGGACTGCTCAGCCCACTGATGTCTCCCTAGTATGTCTCCCAACGGGCAGCCCTTCGAAGGCAGATCGCAGCCCCCAAAGGATGGGACTTGGGGTGACTAAGAGGCAGGGAAAGTTTTGGGCTCATGCCGAAAGGCAGTCTTCCTGGAGTGGCCATCAAAGGAGAGGCTCCAGGTTACTCCTGCTCCTCCCGGCTGGGAGTTGTTCATCCTGTTGCCAAACAAGAGGCAGTGCCTAGAAGGCCCAGCTGGTCAAAGCCTCAGCTCTGCCAGAGAAATGCCTCCCAGGGTCAAGGCAGGTGCCAAGGCCTGTTCACCCATGCAGAATGCGGAGCTGAGAAGAGACTTGGTGGGATGCCTGGAGTCGGGTCAGGGGGTGGGTGGGTGGGCTCCCTGTGCAATCCATGCAGCAAGAAAACCCAAGGCGCTGGCCCAGGCCCCTCCCCAGCCCCAGAGGATCCATGCTGCTAGAGCTGTGGAGCAATGAAGGGACATCTGGTATCAGTATGGCTAGTTTCAGCCTGTTCCAGGAGAGACTAGGCCCCATTCTCTGTTCTTGGTCTCATCTCTTCAACCACAAAATTGCCTTGCCCAGCATACGGACCCCGAACAGGAGGGTGCACAGATGGGGGTCAATGAAGACCTCGGGTTGGGGACTGGAGGTGCCCTGACCTGGAGGCAGGCCAGGGCACTTTAGCACCAGAACACTAACAGGGCCCTCTCCCCCTAGGCCAGCCCTGTGCCCCCACCCCACTGCCCTGCCTGCCTGCCTCCTGCACCTGCTCACACCCAGCCCAAGGCTCCACCTGCTTCGGTGTGTGGGGGACATTTGGGAGAATTCTGTTGGGGAACTTGGGGAGAATTCTGAGCATTTTTCCAAATGAGATTAGGAGATTAAGGCTCATAACAAGAGAGACCCACAACCCAAGGTCACCCAGGAGGGGTGGTGGCCCAGCCCCCAGGGGAGCCTAGGAGGCCCAGGCCATACCCTCTGCCTCTCACTTCAGTCAGACCAGAGACCCAGAACTCAATGGAGCTGCCCCCAAGCTTCCCCCCTCCCCACCGGCCCCCCGCACCCCTACCAGAGCTCCCACTGATCTTCCAACCAGCTGTCATTGTCTGGGCTCGAATCCATCTTCAGCACCAGCTTCATGGAGAGCCCTGCCCGGCCAGGGGGCTGCGGGGCCCCAGGACTGCCCTCTCATGCCCAGAAGGGTGGGGGGGCCAGAGCTCAGGGCAGGGCTGGGGCCTTGGGCCTCCACTGCCTGGGCCTGCCTTTCTGCATCCTGTCCTCCTGTCCGCTGCAGAAGCCTGGGGAGCTCATTAAAAATAGATGGGCCGGGAGAGGAGACAGCGGCTGCCGACCTGGGCCCCAGCCCTTCGCAGCCCAGCCCTCAGCTGCAGGCAGCTTCCTGCCCCAGCCTGGCCCTGCTGGCTGCCGTGTCGTTGCTGCCTCCCCCACGGGATCAGGTTACTGCGATCAATGCCACCGGCTCCACCTGCCCTTGCAATGCCCTGGCGGGGGCTGGGGTGGCCCCCCTCCCTGCCCAGGCTTGTAAGCAGATGGCAGAAATCTGGGCTGTTTCCCCCCAAAAGCCAGCCCCTGATCTGCTTTAAAGGGCCAGCGCCACACTCAAGGTGCCTGATGACCAGAGGGGGGGGAGGGGAAGGCTTCAAAATTCTCTATGAATGGATGGCTCATCGGCACAGCTACCCACTCAGCCCCTATACCTCATCTGGGAGGCTTCTGTGAGCCCAGGTAGCACCCACACAGGGCTGCCTGTTGCCCTCCTGGTGCAGGACAGAACCCTGCCCACTCCCCAGGGCTCGGTCCTTCAGCACTCAGGACGTGTCTGTGGGCATTGGCGGCTCCACAGCCAGGGGAAGGGCAGACCATGTGTGGACCCCTCCTAACAGGGCTGGAAGGGCAGCCTGCGAGGCAATGGGCTTCCTGTTACTGCAGAGTTACATAAACAGAAGCTGGAAGGCCAATGGAGGGAATGGTAGAGAGGGATTCTGACCAGGGCAAGGGGGCTGGACAGACAAGGTGCTCTTTAAGGCCTCTTCTGACCTGCAGCCTGAGGGTGGTAGGTTCCCAGGGCTCGTGGAAGGTGTGGTGTGCAAGTGGCCGTAGGCTGGGGAGGACAACCCAGCCCAGAAGCCAGAGCTGCCCTGCGCAGTCTGACTGGCACAGGGTGGCATCTCTGGCCCCGGGATGAGCGCTGAGTGGCTGGCACTAAGAAAATGGTTAATACACACCAGCTGCCTGAACAGTCACAGAGAAGGCACCCCTGGGGCTCAGCCGACACTGGGGAGCTGCAGGACTCGGGGGCATCTGACCCGGAGCTGCCCTCAGACGCTCTCACTCTGCCCATGAACCCTGTGCTTCTCTTCCTCACTGCCCAGCCCTGGTCCAGCTCCTGCCTCTGCAGTCCCAGACCTCCCACGGGCCTGCCTCAGTCTCCCCATGCCGGCATCACTCCACCCCATGTACCACTATCAGGCAAAGCTGCCCAAACACCCCATTTCTGCCCCCTACTCAGGGTTCCTTGCTGGCGGCCAACTCCTTGGCCTGGCATCCAAGGTCTCCAGCTCCATGTCTGGTCGCCTGCGCCTCCCACACCTGCCTCCAGAGTCTAACCCAGTGCTTGGATGGAGCACGTGGCAGGCTCTCAACCTGTGCTGCTAGAAGAAGGCTCATTAATCTCGCTCCTACAGAAAGGCCCCTTGGTGCCTGCTCCACACACACACACACACACACACACACACACACACACACACACACAGCTCTCCTGGCCACATTCACTGGCTCATCATCCTCTTGCTTGTGGTTGGTGTCACCATGTGTGTGGATGCAAGGTGGTGGCGTGGGGAAGCAGACAGGACCAAGCGTCCGGCAGACACCCTGGAGCCTGTTCCAAAGGTGGATGAAGCTCACATTCTCCACCCTGTACCCAGCAGTTGATGAATACAGGCCCCCTCCCTCCCAGCTCTGGTCTGGACTGCAAGCTCCTCAAGGGCAGAGCTGGCAAGGTAATGTTGCATACACTGGGTACCCAGTCCCTGCCTGTTAGATGTTTGTCAAGTGATATCCTTAGCCTCCACCCCACTCCTCTCAAACCGAAGTAAGCGCAGGCCTGCAGGGTCTGGCTTGGACTGGGCAGAGGGCTTCCCAGCTCATCTGCATACCTTCGGCATTACCGGAGATTCCCACTTCCTGGGACAGCAGGTCTGGGGGTGGGCAGGCACAGCTCTATCGTCCTTTACAGGTGAGGGAGCTGAGGTCACCTGGGCAGTGGTGGAAAGAGCACTGCACTGGGGCTCAAAAGCCGGCACTTGATGCCCGGCTCCAGGGGTGGGTTAAGGGAGTTCCTTATCTTACTTTTTTCTCATAAGCAGAGCAGGATGGTAGAATGCTCACCATGTCAGGCTTGGAAGCAGAAGGCCTGAGATCAAATTCCGACCTCTTCACTTGTAAGGAGCGGCTACCCTGGGCACCAGCCTTCCTGATGCCCTGCATTTCCCTCAGTCCTCACTACAGCCTTGGGAGAGGGTGTATTTTGCCCATTTTCCGGAAGGGGACACTAGGGCTCAGGCATCAGGTGCGGTAGGTCTGTGGTTTCCCCACGTATAAACCCACCCACACCTGCTCACCGTCTGCTGGTGAGGATCCACGAGCAGAGTGCTGTGAGGTCACGACCAAGAATGGAGGAGTCGCCGTGGTAACTCACACCCCCAGCGCTGCCCCCCTCCCCACTGCCCTGCCCTTCCCCTCCGCTCCAGGAACCACATGTGCCAGGTCTCCCAGCCAAAGGCCTGGGAGACCCTTCCTGGAGGAAAAGCTAAACAGACTCTTGGTGCCTCCAGGCTCAAGGAAGGCAACCGTGGGGAGAAAGGGAAGAGAGGAAGGAAAGGAGCGAGGTTCCCTCCTGATCCCACATCCACCTTCCCACAGCCCATGCTCTGGACACTTGAGCCCTCAGCAGCAGGAGGCCAGCGAAAGCCGCATCACAGCAGCCTCGCATGCAGGTCTCCAGCTCTGGCCTCTACATCTGGACACCTCAGCAGTTTCCCTTCAGAGCCGCCACTGTTATCAATTCAGACCTGCTCACCCTTTTATGGAGATGCTCCCGAGGTCTCACCTGCTTTAACATTTGGTGACTCTGTGCTGTGAGTTTGGTCTCTTGAGACCGCCCTGACCTTTGGAGTCTATCTTTATATTCGAGGCCCCTTCTTCCTGCATTAACCTTTTCTCCTCCTACTCCCGGGCTGCAGTCCTTCCGCTGGCCTGCAAGCTCTTCCCTGCAGTCTGCACATGCCATTCTCCACGCTTTCCCCAACCTCTCCTGCCTGGGCTGAGCTCTCCTACACAAACAAACATGCCTTTTGTGTTCCGATCTTTATTCCATAGCCTTTTCCCTTGCCACGTGCTGTCATATCTCCCTGTGATCCTCTTTACACCTACAGCAGCCCTACCCCCTTCTGATTTGCTGTTTCAAGCCAGTAGTAGGCTGAGTTAGAAGTGTATGCAGAGTAAGGGTTAAGTGGCAAAGTGCTAAGGCTTTAGCTGAGCAAGGCCAAATCTGAGCCAGTCATTCGGCTGTCCAGAGGCCATTCTTCTCTTCCTGTACCTGGCTCTCCTGGAGTGAGGTAAGGGTGCCAGCTGAGTGACCTTGGGTCCTGGCCACGTGCCCCTCTCCTGACAGGGGCGTCTGTGGTCCAAGTGTCCAGCCTCTCCCTGCCTTCGGAGTACGGAGCAGAGATGGCTCCCAGGGGGTTCTTAGGACGCCTGGGGATCTGCAGGTTCCCCGTTTCCCTCTGGCTCCCCCACAGGCCATTCTCCACTGGGCAACCAATCAAAATCATTTGAAAAGCAAATCTGGTCTTGTCACCCCTCCGCAGCTCAGAAGCCTTCCCCTGGCCCTGAGGTAAAGGGGCCAACACTCTCCCCTGTGGCCTGAAGGCTCAGCAGGGCCCCCTCTTCCTCATATCATCACCCTCCCCCCCCACCTGAGCCCCCGTTTCCCCACCCCCCAACTCTCTAGGCTTCTGCCCCACTGGCTTCCTTAACAAAGCCTCCTCAGACCGCCCTGACCAGGCCAAACAATCCTGCTACTGGCCCGCTTAGCCCTTCGTGCTGGTACTTCTAGGTCCCTATAATTTTCCCTTTGGGTTCTGTGAACACTGGTGGGTTTTCCTTGGGCAGTTGGTCCATGAGGGTGGGACGTCTCTCCTGGCCAACAGTGTGCGGTGCCTCACAGGGACTTAATAAATGTTGAATGAATGAACCACTGGCGTCCCCACTAGATTTTCCCCTTGGACATCTCTGTCAGTTCCCCTTTCAACTAACTTCCTATGTCCCCACATATAAGGTAGTTTGGGGTGGGATATGTAGGTTTCGAGGAAGGCGGGGCTGGCTGAAACAGTGGGTTGGGGGAGAGTGAGGCCAGCCTCATCCTGGGAATCTTCTCTCCGCCCCACCCCCAGATTTGGGTGGGCCTGGGTCAGGCTGGGTTTGTTCCTCTGGTCTGGAATTCCCTACCCAACCAGATCCACACCAGGGTCATTTCCAGTGGAAAACCGAATCCAATCCAAGGGACAACCCCTGCTTGGGGTTATAATGTGTCTGATCTGTTTAAACTCCTTGGTGCCCATGTGTAGCAAGAACTCTGGGGTCGGACTTTTGGGAAACTACCCTGAGAAAACAATCCCACACGTGGAAAACCTTTATATACAAGGATGTGTATTCCTCATACCAGCAAACAGTGGAAAACAACCAACTAGCCCAGTACCACGGGGCTGCTTAAACTGTGGCCATCCAGTGGATGGAATAGTATGCAGCCTTTTGGATAAATATTATAAAGTCTGTGTATTAATGTGGAAAACGGCAGGTAATACAATGAGCAAAAAGACAATGCATGACCTTACGGTTTCACGTGAAGAATGACACACAGGAAGAAACAGAAATACGGACACGGTTGTGAGATGCAGTGGGACCTGGGGAGAGCTTTTCTCCTCTGCTCTCCGTGACGGACATTCTGCACCAGGTCATACCAGCCTGGCACCGGGTCCCATCCTGGTTCTGGGCTGCCCACTCTCTCACAGAGCTGTTCCCTGAAGGCAGGAGCCGTCATATTCGCCCTGGCACCATCCCAGCCTTGCTCTACTCTGTGCAGAAACCCCAAGAACTTGTACGCCGCAGGCACAAAACAAGTACCTATTAAAGTGCTGGCTGACTGCGGCACTGGAAGCTCTGTGACAGCACCACAGGCAGCTCCAGGGCCAGAAGGAGGGAAGGCCCGTAGTCGATGCACCAGAGAGTTTTTGAATGACTGCAAGCGTAGGGCCAGAGAGCAGGGACAGAGATGGCATTCTGGAATGGAAGAACCCCTAGTGGGGATGGCGGCAGTGACCCAATTTGTAGAATCCAGTGGGGCCCCACGCCATAACTGGCCTAGTTCCAACAATCCAGAGATCAACTTTAAGGCTCTGACGTCAAAGGACTGGGGTGGAAATCCTGCCTTGGCCTTGTCTGGCTGTGTGAGGCACGTCAACACTGTCCCCACACTGGACATGCACCAAGAGCCGGGTTGGGGGGTGCTGCCCAGGCCGTGGGCTGTGGGTGGGGAAGCCCCTTCAGCAGCAACAGCTTTCCCGCCCCTGTCTGCCTACCACACCATGCTGGCTACACAGGTCACGGGGCCGGCATTCCTCAGCCTGGTCCCGGGCTACCTGCCTTCACTCTGCCGGCTCATGCGTGGTGACGTTCTCTCTGAGGCTTCAGTGACCCTCGCTCTCTAAGATGAGACACCCCGGATCTTTTGCCGCAGCCCTGTCCTCTCCAATAAGCCCTAGACCCCAAACCAACCACCTGCTGGAATCCTCCAGTTGGGTCCCGCAATGACCACCAACCTCAAACTCAGCAGGTCTAATAACAATTTCACCTCCCTGCCTGCCAAACCGCCCCCACTGGACACCACAACCCCCCAGGGGCCCAACATCACCCAGACTCCTGCTTCTTCTCCACTCCTTACACCAGACCCCTCACCAACCGTCCTCCCTCTAAATCTCCCTCACACCCTCCCCCGTCCTTCCTCCCCGGCAGGACGGCCAGCGGGCCCCCTGCCTCCCATCCACACTCTCCCTAGCAGCCAGTGTGACCTCCCCAAGACATTGATGAGAGGTTGTCATTCCCTGACTAAACCCTTGCTGCTCCCACTGCTTGTCGGTGAACAGGCCAGGGTCCCAACACGGCCTTCACGGTCTGCACACCCTGCTGCCCACACTTGTGCCAGACTGGGTGGCAGACACCCTGCTGCCTCTCTCTCTTTTGGGGTCCTTCATCCACACTGCCCTTCCCTCTTCACCCCTCCTCCTCTTGGGTGACACTCACTTATCCACCAGGCCTGACCCACTGACCCCAAGGACCAAGATTTTGGTCACCCACTCCTACTAGCCTGTCTAGAAAGGCCTTGTCTGTTTGTCTGAGGCTACACCAGTGCCTGCATGATGACCAGGCCCATGTCTGCTTGTGGAGTGAGCCTGGCAAAGTGCAAATGTTCGTTGAGTGAACGAAGGACCAGCCAAGTGTGTCCCCCTTATGAAAAGATAAGTGAGGAGGTCCCTGCACCTCTCGGTGGCCTCTCTCTCATCCCTGAGGCAGTGTGGTGGGGTAAAAACACCACCATCTAAGGAGTCACGAGGCCAGGGTTCTGTCCCAGCTCTGCCTCTAACTTGCTGTCTGTTCTTGGGGAAGCTACTTAGTCTTTCTGTTTCCTCCAAAGTACCGGGGGAAGAGTGTTGGTTTGGATGAGCTGATTTCTACTGTCTCTTTGACCCATGAACCCAGGGCAGACTGCTCACGGCACTTTCCCTGAGCATCCATCCTCTGTCCCTCCCACGTGGACTGTCCTACTGCCCCTCCCCTTCCTACCAGCTACTCAGCTCAGTGCTTCCCTTGCATCAGTTTCTAAATTCTCTTCTGGATTTTCCTGTATATAGACAGACCTCGGAGATATTGCAGGGTCGTTTCCAGACCACTGCAATAAAGTGAACAGCGCAATAAAGCGCATCACGACTTTTTTGGTTTCCACAGAAAAGTTATGTTTACACTATACTGTAGTCTATTAAGTATGCAATAGCATTAGGTCTAAAAAAACCAATGTACATACCTTAATTTAAAAATACTTTATTGCTAGAAAATGCTAACCATCATCTGAGCCTTCAGTGGGTTGTAATCTTTTTCTTAGTGGAGGGTCTTACCTTCAATTTGTAAAAAACGCAACACCTATGAAGTGCAATAAAATGAGATATGCCTGTAATGAACATGTATCAGTTTAATACTAAAATTTAAAAATTATCTTGTCAGTTACAGAAGTAACCTATACTTATTGTGAAAATAAGAGTACAGAAGTATGCACAGTAAGTGAAAACCCCTCCCCCATACCATATCCACAGGCAACTACTAGTAACTAGTTGGGGCATTTCTATAATCAGAACAAAGAAGGACACATACTATTTAAACCAACTATCCACAAACAAACGTTCCCCACCCTGCCAGGTCCACATAGTGCTTACCCCCTCCACCACTGCTCTCCCAATATTCCAGGGCACTCTCTGAAATCAGACTGCCTGGGTTCCAATCCAGCTCTGCTCCTTATCTAACCTCTTTATGCCTCATTTCTTCATCAGCTAAGTGGGCTAACAATAAGAATAATACTCTGTTTATATAGTTCTGGTAGGAACTCTTGCACAGAAAGTGCTCAGAATGGTGCCTGGGAAAGTGAGCCGCTCCCACGTGTCAGGGCGTACCTCTGTGCTCTCTGGCAATGCACTGTATTCTCTGTACTCTAGGAGAGTGGTACCCAATTTTAAGCTTAATTAAATAGTAAACCAATAAGGCATTACTGAGCACCTACTCTGTGCTGGGCATTGGGCAAACCCAAGTTTAGACATAAACTTATGCCTTCAGGAAGCTGACAGTGGTGCAGGGGCATGTGTGACACAACAGTAACAACAACAACAACAACAACAATAACAACAACTGCATGAAGGCAGCAGTTCACAGCTCTTGGGACACTCAACATGTGTTGTCTCGTCCAAGTCTTAGGACCGTCCTGCACAGCGGCCAAAGCTGGCATCATGGAGAAGAAACAGAGGCTCAGGGCCCAGTCTTGGGGCACACAGCTAAGAAGGCTAAGCCAGGAATCAAACCCAGGCCAGTGGGATCCACGACCCCACCAAAGAGCCACAAGAGAGCAGTAACTACCCAGGGTTAAACCAAACTGGGCCAAGGGCTCTGAGAGGCTGGACAAGGGAAAGGGCAGCGGGGGTGGCCACGTAGGGCTGGAGACACTGCTCTTATTATTCCCACGAGTGGGCCTTGTCTTCACAGCCAGGCCACCATGTCCCGGAGGGCTGGCCCATGCCTCAGCCTTGGTGTGCTGCCACCCTTGCCCACCTGTGCCAGGATTGGACACACTCACTGGCTGGTATCCACCTTGACAGCTCCTCTAATTAAAGCGCCCATGCTAACCTGCCTGCCTACCTGAGAGCACTGTCACCTGGGGATCAGGAAGCAGGTGAGGGGAGGTAAAGCTGTCCTCCGGGCCAGGGGCAGGGCCTGGAGGTAGAATGGACTGAACACACACCGCAGATCTGGGTTCCAGTCCAGCCTCAGGCTCTAACTTCCTCTGGTCCTTGGGCAAGCCACCTGCCTCCCTGAATCTCAATGTCTTCATCTACAAAATGGGCAGACCGATCCCCACACCCAGGGTGGTCCTGAGGGCTAAGTGAGCCAGCACTGGGCAAATGCTTTGAACAGTAAGGAGCTATACCCAAGCCTGCTAGCATAGAGGGTGGGCTGATACTTGGTAAGCACCGACGTGATATAAATTAAGAAATCAATATTCATTAGCTCACCTAACATATGGCACTCAGAGAATATAAAACCCTGCCGAGGTCATGCAGCTACAAAGTGGTGGAGCTAGGATTTGAACCCAGGTCCTTCTAAGCTCAATGCTCTCCCACTGCAGAGGGTCCTCTTGGTAGGAAGGCAGTGTTTGCACAGAGGCAGTGTGTCATGCCAAGAGGAGTCAGTCTCAGACCTCAGCCTTCTTACTCTGAGGCGCTAACCACAAAGGCCCCATCATTCAAGCCTCCTCCATCTGGCCCCCTCCTTCTGGTCTTCGGGCTCAGCTCAGGGCCTCAGGGGAGGTTTCTAATCCTGATGATGCCATTAGAGACCCACAAGGGTCCCTGCCCACCTGAGGACCAGGGAGCCAGCGACCTCTTGGTCCGAAGAGGGGCTGGCGCCAGAGACCAGCTGGGGCCTGGCTAAGGTGGGGTCCCCAGGAGAGGGGAAGGCGCCAGCTCATTAGATGGAGAAACAATGGGGTATGTTTAGGCCTACTTCTTCCAAGGCTCTGGAGCAGTTACACCTCCTCTTCCTTCCACCTGGGGCCAGGATTATGAGGAAGGGACATCAACCCTTCCCCACAACACCTACTGTCCACTTCTCTGAAATTCACCTCCCAATTGCCTAACACCAGGTGGAGGGCAGGGAGAGGGGTGAAGGGAAGCTCAGATCAGGGTCCTGGGTACTACTCCTGTAGGGACCCCCCCCCAATGTTCCTGGTTACTTCTGGGTGTCCAAACCAGACACCCCGTCCCACAGCCACGTCTAGGATCTCTGGGTTGAGTCTGAACCACCGGCACCTGCACACACCTGACAAGGTCAGGACTGTCCAAACCCAGGTCTGGGAGTTAGGCCCCTCTGGTCAGGAACCGCCCATGACTCCCTCCTTCCTGCACCAAGGTTGTCCGTTTGCCCCAAGAAACTGGGACCCATTTCTATTCAGAAGCCTTCGGACTGGGCACAGGCAAAGCCAGCCTACCTGCCTCCTTTGGGATCTCAAGCCAGACTGCAGCCCTCCAGGTGGGGGAGAAGGTGGCCTCCTCCAATTGCAGCTCAGAGTCTCCTAGCCTAGGTCATGGAATGGCGGAGGGAACCGCACCACGGATATGCAGAGGCTATCAGTCTAGACTTGAAGCTGAGGGAGGCTCTGGGGGCCCCGTCCAGGGAAGAGACTGCATCTCCATCCAGGCTGTCCCCTCCTTCCCGGGGTCTGGGGGGCGGTGTGTGTGTGTGGGGGGGGGGGTGTTGCAGGCTGTGGGGAGAGGGGAGCCTGAGCAGATCGGTCCCGGCTACAGGGCGGGGCATCGCGGCCGGGATTCTCACCTGAAATTGGGCGGCGACGCTATGTGCAGCCCCAGGAACGGGGAGGCGGCAGGCGGGGACGCGGCCCCCCCGCCCAGGCCGCCGCTCTCTCGCTCCGCCATTCTCCCGCACAGCCCTGGCCATCCGGGCGGAGCGCGGCGCGGAGGCAGCGGCGGAGGCGGCGGAGGCGGCCGAGGAAGGAGGTGGGAGCAAGAGCTGCGCCGCCGCCGCGGGGATCCTGCTGGGCGGGCGCGGCGGGCGCACCTGCGCAGGGCCGCGCGGCTCCGGCCGCTCCCCGCTGTCGGGACTGGCGCGCGCGCCCCCGGGCCCTGGCTGGGGGTCTCGTGCGCCCCGCCCCCGCCCCGCCCCCGGGCCCTGGCTGGGGGTCTCGTGCGCCCCGCCCCCGCCCCGCCCCCGGGCCCTGGCTGGGGGTCTCGTGCGCCCCGCCCCCGCCCCGCCCCCGGGCCCTGGCTGGGGTTCTCGTGCGCCCCGCCCCCGCCCCGCCCCCGGGCCCTGGCTGGGGGTCTCGTGCGCCCCGCCCCCGCCCCGCCCCCGGGCCCGCGAGCCCCGCCCCGCAGCGCTCTCCGAGGTACTGAAGTCGCGGCCCCTGGGTCCGGCCCAGCCCTGCCCTAAATCTTAGTGACTCCTCTCTCCCCTTGCCCCTCCCGCAAAGCCCTCCCAACACCCCCCCCCCCACGTGCCCGTGCGAGCTCTGCCAGTTGGGGTGGGCCTAGCACCTGGGTGTCAGGTAACTAATGGTGGGCGCCTAGTTGGCCCTCCTCAGCCGACTAAGAAGGCGGACAGGAAGGGGAAGGTCGTGGAGGCTGGCATAGAAAGGTGAAAGGGGGTTGGCAGTGGGCTCCTAGAAAGAAACTGGGATCTGGGGGACACCCCAGCCTGACAGGTTTGGAGTCAGGTGGTGTGGCTTTGCGTTATGATGTAACAGTCCTAAGGTTTGGTTTTCTCACCTGGGAAATAGGGACAATAATGGTCCCTCTCATGGTTGTTGTGAGGATGAAACGTAATACAAATGTATTGTCACTGGACGCTGAGAACACCCCATCTCCTGCTGGGATCCAGGTCTCAGTCCCGTTACCTTGAGGGGACCCTTCCAAGCACTATCCCTAGAGAGTCTCCTCTCTAAAGATTGACTCAAGCCCTGCTTCAGCCCCAAACAGCTATTAATGGTTAACTGAACCCTTCCTCTTGGCTTCTGTTTCTGAGCTTCTCCTTTGTCACGTCACGACTTTCCCAGATTTGTCCCTCTTCTCACTTATCCCTCAACTGCATTCCCTGAAGAGGAAACGTGCACCCAGACATCCATAGCTGGCCTCTTATTCTAAGACAGGGCCTTTCCTTCTGCCCCAGCTGTGGTTTCTTCCTGGCCTTCTCTTCCCTAAGAGGGCTAAGCCTGTGAGTTCTTTGAGAGCATGGACTGCTGGACATGCAGGCTGCTGGTCAAGGTTAGGACCCCAGCTTTGGTGGGTCACAGAGCCTCTGACCAAACATCACTGGCTTTTCTGGCCACCTGAGAGAATCACACAGGTCCTGCCCTTCACTTCTCTCTGAAGCAGCCGCAGAGCAAACTGCTTCACAGCTTATGGAATCTTATTTGCAAAGCTGGACCGCCAGCTGGTCAAGCCACCCGCTTTTCCTTCAGTGTAGCATACAGAAAGGAGCTGCAGGCAGCAGGTCTGCGGTGAACAACCCCCAGCTCCAGCCGTGAGAACATCCCAATACCTAGAGCCAAAGGCCTTGGCTGCCTTTCTTCTCCCTGACTAGATGGCCAGACGGGTGGCCACTGTATCTTTCCAGCCATCTTGCCTCAGTCTCCCTTCACTACGTCCGAACAGTAACCACCTGCCATTATGGGCCTGGATTTTCCTCCCAGGAAAGCAGTCTTGCCAAAGTGACTAATAATTTTACCTCAGTGTCGAGTGTGTGCTTGTCTTAACTAGGGAGCATCCTCAGGTCAGGGGTGTGTGTGTGGGGGGTGGGGAGGACAACTCCATCCTCCAGAATCTTTTGCTCAAGAACAAAGGTATCTTAGCTCTCCAAGGCCAAGCCAAAGCCACATTAGAGAGCAGCCCGGAGAAAGGAGAGAGGGAAGAGCGGGATCAGATCTTGGTGGGAAGGGGGCCATCAAGAGCTTCAAAGCAGAGCCAAGAATGAGACGAGTTCCAGGGTCAAGTTCCTCCCTTTTCCTCTTTCTCACTCTATGCAGGGCAGTGTGATATTCTTGGGTCTTGCCTGAGCCCCCTCCCGCAGGAAGTTGGGGTACGGGCTAACAATGCTCTAACTTCCAGTGGTCCAAGGCTGGACACCTTCACAGGAAAGCCCATGCACTGTGCGCAGAGAAGGGTCACTCTCTGGCCAGATGGCATGAGACAAAGTCAGCATCCAGGCCCTGGGCCTGGCTCTGGTCCCATCTGGACCACCTAGCCAGAGCCAGAAGGCTTGCGCCCCTTCCGCACCACAGCTGCAGCTTAAGTGGCTGAGTTAAGGTAAAGGATGGACTGAAGGCCCGGAGAAGACCCTGCCCCTGACTGATCCCCAGCCCGGGGGTCTAAGTGGGCCAAAGGCTGGGTCTCTGCCGAATAGCACTCACGACCCTCCTCCTGGGCCTGGAATGCGCTGTACCATTCTGGCTGATTGGCCTCCCACTCTGACAAAGATGGGGAGCTCCGCATGCTCACCTAGGAGCCTCCCCCTTCCTCCATCTCTCCCCACCCCGCTCACCCCCGCGACCTCCAGGAGGGGAAACGGGCTCCTGGTTCCAGCAGAGGCAAAATGGTCCGACCTAAGGCTTCATTCAGGCTCACCCTTACTGATGGCCACTCCCCAGACCTCCCACAAGATTGACGACAGCACAGCTTTGCTCATCCAGGATCAGACATTTATGAAACAAGTGAATATTCACAAACTGTGGGAGAAACACACCTTCCCGGCAATAGAAAATCTCTGTATAAAGTGCATTTTGCCTGTGACCATCTCTTACCCATGCTGGCCCTTGGATCAGGATTTGGGGCAATGCTCTATGGCAGCCCCCAGACACCTGGGCCAGGGGAGGGGAGGCACAAAGCCATCGTGGAGCTCTAGGCTACTGGCTGCACCCTCTCCTCACCCCACCCCTCCTAACTCCAGGAGTGGACCACTCCATTCCACTGGGAATGGGCCAGCATGCCAGCGAGGGTGAAGCAGGGGTAGGTAGGTGGTCTGGCCAGCTTTTACCTTAGGGAAGAGAATCATCACTCAATAGGCAGGGTAAGGGATTCATGCTGGTCTGAAGGAGCTGCTAACGAACACTGACGCTGCCTGGAGCCCTCTGGCCGGAGCCCTCTGGCCTTCTCAGTTTCTCAGATCAGCCCTTCCAGGCTTGCTCTACTTCCCTTCTGGCAATAGTCCCCAATTCTTTCTCCTGGCTGGGGCTAAGGGAACAGGGAAGTCCCCAACCCAATGCTTCGAATACACACCGTCACCTGTGCCCTGCTCCCCCCACATAATTACGGGACATTTCTAGTGAAGGTGAGAAACATACAACGGTTAAACTCTAAAGGCAGCTCTCTGGCTGAGAACACCTGAGGACCTCTCAGGAAGAAGCCTGTCAATGTGCTAGACAGCTGATGGAGACAGGGGCCTGACCCCAGGGTTCCGGTCTGAGGACAGGGAACAGTGGGGGACAGGGCTGGGGCCAAGGGAGTTAACAGCTAGAAGACAAGGAAAGGCCACAGGGAGGTAGAGGAGAAGGCCCCGAGGCCAGCTTAATGTTCCTTGTGAGGACAAAACTCTAAAGAGGAAGTAGCCTCTCAGCTACGCGCGCATGTAGCTCACACACACACGCACACACACACACACACACACACACACTCACACACACACTTTGTGGCTCAAGTGCAGGCCACAGTGGAAGGAAGACTTCTGCAGCTGACCACACAGTCCTTTTCCTTATGTCTTTCTCAACACGGGCCTTTGACAGTGGGAGGGTTGAGGTGGGAGGCACAGGCCACTCCTGGAATGTAAGGCCTTGACTTCTCCGGGTCAAAGCTCCCACCTGCTACTTCTGGAAGGGTTGGTGTGCTGAGGGGTTCTTTACTTGGACCTTTCCCAACTGGCCCTGGCAGTCCTCATGAGTCCACCTACCTGGGTCCTCAGTGCCTAGCTACTGGCAGAGCTGACATGGCAGCTTGGACGCTGAGCAGTCCTGGGCAGGTTCTGGACGCCTGCAGAACAGACTAGAATGGCCTCCCTGGCTGGCTGTCAGCTGACCTCAATGGCAGCACTGTGGTGCTCTGGAGTATGGCCAGAAGAGCCAGGAACCTGGCCTCCTGCTGGTGGAGGCGCTGGGTTGCCACAGTCTGAGGCTGGCTCTCAGATTCTACGGAATGAACAGTAGGAAGTGGGATTTTATTCCAACTTTAGGTTTTAAGCCCAAAAAGGTGGCTGTACTTCCTAGGCTTTGTTCTACAGTACCGTGTGTACAGGTACTGGTGTACTTCCGTACGACGGTGGAAAGTTTTCAGATCTGTCCACAGCCTCATGTTCTGATCCAGATGCCTAAGGAAGGGTTTGGATGACCCAATGGCAGGGAATTTTTAAATAGGAAAGAAGCCAGGCCAGGTGACTGTGTCTGGATAGCATCCGTCCACTCAAGCCTGCTCAGCCTCCGGGGTCAGGAGGAACTCAGAAGGGCTCTGGCTGCCTTTAGAATCCTCCGGACAGGAGCCAGCATGCTGCCCTCCTGCTCCTCCATCTGATAAGAGGGAGGCAGGGAGGCCTTGGGGGGGGCAGATGCCGGAATCCCAGCGAGGGCCCTACCACCTTTCGCCTGGGCCATAACCTTTAGCCTGTGTCTAAACGCTGAGGTGAAGCTGCTACAGGACTTCTCCGGCCTAGGCAGCATTCAGAATCACAAGAGTGTAAACAGAAGCATGCACACCCAAATAGGCACACCACTCCTTCCTCTGCACACACGCGCGCGCACACGTTCGCTCCATCTCCGGCGGTGAGCAGCTTTTCTGCAGGTTGTACTCTGCTGCTGTGGTGGCTGCTTGGGTATCCAGGCTTTGCTCACAGAGCCAAAGTGCTGCAGCTGAAAGAGAAAAACAAGTGCAAAAAGGAGCATTCAGGAGGCTGCTCAGTTGCCCAGGGACCCGAGCTTCCCTGGGGAGGCTCAAACTGGGAACTGGGAGGAGCCCTGAGTGAACTGCATGTGCCTCAGTGCCTGGGGACAAGGTGGTTGCTGGGATGCCACCAGGTGACTGCACACTGCCCTCTGAGGTGCTGACGCAGAACAAGCTCTCCCCTGCGGACCCTCCTGCTCTAGGGCTGAGGGCAGCAGAGGAGGAGGAGACCATGAGAGGCTCATAGGAGGCCCTGGGGGACACTTGCTCAGATATGACAAGGGCAGCTTTAGAATCAAGGCAGAGCGGCTGCTGCCAGAGATAGAGAGCCGGGAAAAAAATGGCTGGAAGGGAAGCCAGCAGGGACCAGTAATTTTGAAGATGAAGGCAATGACTGAGTTTAGAAATTTCCACATATAGATAAAAGAACCCTGGCACTGCGCTGGGAGATTGAGGGGAGGAGAGAGGAGACACAGGATGACTCATTTTAAAGATTTATAACATCCTGAATCTGGGGCAGAGAGAAGAAATGGCCTCCTGCCTGATAACAAAAGCCAGGGTAAGCCCATCGTAATGCTGAGCTGCCTGTTTAAATAGGTCTAGTGCATCTGGGAGTGTACAGAGACACTCAGCGTTCCATTAACAGTTTGTATAGCTTAAACGTTGGTGCAGCAGAAAAATAAGAAGACTTACTGAGCCTACTATGGGTCCGGCACTACACACTTCTGTTATGGCTGAATTGTGTGCCCTCCCAACTCCCAAATTCATATGTTGAGGTCTTAAGCCCCAATGCCTCAGAATGTGACTGTTTTTGGAGATAGGATCTTAACAAAGGTCAATCAGATGAAGTGAGGTGATTAGGGTGGGCCCTTATCCGTATGACTAGTGTCTTTATAAGAAGAGGAGATTAGGACACAGATACACACGGAGGGAAGGCCATGTGAAGACACAGGGAGAAGGCGGCCATGTACAAGCCAAGGAGAGAAACGGACCCTGCTGTCACCTGGATCTCAGACTTCCAGCCGCCTGAACTATGAGAGAATACATTTCTGTTGTTTAAGTCACCCAGTCTGTGGTACTGTGAAGGCAGCCTGAGCAAATGAATAATTTTGAGACCTCATTAACCCTGATGATATGGCCTCAGTTTTTATAGATGAGAAAACTAAAGCCAGAGGGGGATAAAGAAGTTGCCTAAGATTGCAGCATTCAGAAGTGGCAGAGCCAAGACGGAAAACCCGGGTCTGTATATTTACCACTAAGTAATCTCTGTGGTGTAGTATTGCTCATTAAGACTTTTAAGAGGATATAAAAAGAAGAAATCCAACATGGTGGCATGAAGACTAATATCTGAGCAACATAAATGGAAGGTCAGTTCCTAACAGAAAAGGGGAAATGCTGTCAAGGGTTAAAGGCACAGGAGTCTGGAATTTAAAGTCAGTCTTTCGACACACGCAACGCTTTTAAGACAAATGTTAGATCTGAAGACAATTCTACCATCAGAGAATTTATCTAGAAGCTAGGTGAAATAAAGAGCAAATGTAGGAGTGGGCACCTGTACAGGTCAGAACTGAGTGCCTTATTCTTTAAGACGCGTATTACTTTCAACAATTTTTCCGTTTAAGCTTGTATAATAATAACCTAGCTGTATATTTCAACTACAAATAAACATGTTACTACAGTGTATATGGGTTTATTGAAACATGCTGACTGTGACATGTATTTCATACACAGGGCTCTAGCCTCTGCTATTAAGCCAGAGATGGTTATTCTTCTGAAACCGTCCACGTCAGGACTGGAGAGTACAGCGTGACAGGCTCCTCCCCATTCTCTATTGCTTGTTTTCTCCACCCTCAGGCATGGGGTAAGATAAAGAGTACTTGAAGATTCATAGGTCAAGGGCTCTTACTCTGGGGTTCCTTTAGGGGTGCAAGGAGAGGCTTAAGGGGCAGTCCATGAAGGCCCTGACGTTCTGTGCACATTTTTCTCTGACTGAATAGGTGCAATTTTCTGGGGAGAGCTTCCATTCTTCATCAGACTCTCCAAAGCATGGGTAACCCAAAAGGTTGAAGAACCAGTGTCAAAGTGTCAGCATGATTTAGCTATGGGGCCGGCTCACGAAGGCAGGTGGCAGTGTCCTGGCCTCAGAAAAGCCCAGTGACCCAAGTCTCTCCATGAAAGGTTCAAAACCACAAGCACAGTAAACCAAGCTTTGGAATAACCAGCTTTCTCTGACTACAAAGCTAGTCCAACGCCTGTTCAACTATTTACTCAAGGTGCTTAATCAGCAGCCAACTAGATGGTCCCTGGGTTCTCAAGCGAGGGTATAAGTCTGCAGAAAAGGGGGGCTGGGGAAATCAAACGAGGCCTTGCAGGAAAATGATGACAACAGCATGAAAGGAAAGGGAAGAACAGCCAGAGGAGGAGCAAAAAGGAAAAATCAACTTATAAAACAAGCAATGAAAAATCAATCTCTGGATTGTCCGACTCTCTCAAGCTGTCATTAACACAAGAAACACAGAAGCAGGTGGAACACAAAATAAACTAATGACTGCCTCTGCCTGTGTGCAATGTTAGTCAGCATGGCCCCTGGGTACCTGTGCCCTCACACCTCTTCCTGTCCGCTGGATGCTAAGAAACCCAAATCTGTAAGTCTGCCCTTCCCCCATCCAAGCCTGTGAGGTGTGTGGACAATGTGCACGCACGAGCTTATGTCAGCAAAGGGTACCGCGCCAGCTCAAGGTCTGGAGGAAACTGGAGCCCATAACCAAGTCTCAGCAGTTACCCTCTCCCCACCACACTGGGCGAGGCACGGCGCCCAAGAACTTGAGACGGCAGAGAATTTACTGCCAGCTCCCAAGCTAGGAGCAGGGAAGTACAGAGGTGCAGTTGGGCCTCGATGGGGCACAAAGCTACATCTTAAGCTCAGTCTCACTCCCCATGTCAAGCCCACCCGCACCCTCCCTGCACCATACACATCATACAGCAAAGGGGAGGGGACCTCAGTCAACAGCTACTGAGTAAATGCCAGGGAAAGTGCAAGGGGACGCTGAGTCCCAGCTTCTCGTTTCTAGGTCAGGCACTGAGAGCCAGAGAGGTGAGGCGACCTGTGCCAAGGCTCCCAGGCAGTGAGCGGCAGGGCGGGATGCGAGCACTTGTCAACTTGAGTGTAAAGCTGGGCTCTTTTTAGAAAACCACACCGCCTCCATTTTAAAGATTGCCTCGTGCCTTTCACATATATTATTTCATGCAGAGGGCTCTACAACTAAACAAGAACCAAAAAGGCTACTAAGAGACTCCAGGAGTCAGGTTTTCCTCCGTGAAGCCCTAGGACTATCCAAGCTTTGGTGAACTGTGGGTGGGGGAGGGAAGAGGTGCTCCTTGGCCGTGAACCTTTTGATTCAATGGGGCTTCTCTCACCAGATCACTATGTACCAGCGGAAGGGCAAATGGATCACGTGAGCTGCTCCCCCGCTAGTAAAATAACTGGACCAATAAGAAAAATCTGTACACAATTGAGGCTAATGGAATCCTGAGCAGTCAGCAGCTCTAGGGACCGTGGGCTAGTGGCTGAAAGGAAAGCTATTTGGGAGCCGGCTTCGTTTTCAGTTTGGTGAACATTGTACAATGAAACCCAATGCAGAACAGACCCTGGTGTGCGGCCGAGGTAAGCAGGGAGCGTCCTGACTGGAGGACACGTGTTCCCACAAGATCACTTTAAACTACATCACTGTCTGCCCGGTGAACTGTCACAGGCCTGAGGCTTTAGAAATAACAGTCACAAAACTACGGAGCTCACAGCTAACCGGGGCCTCAAAAGGTCCAGGGTGGAGCCTTCGGGCTGGTAAGGAATGATTATTCACATCTTACAGCTAAAGCACCTCGGAAAGTTATGTATCCTGCCCCAAGTCACACAACTAAAACGGACAGAGGCGGGGAGAAAGAGACAAGCCTCCTGCCTCTCAATGTGACACTGTACCAGCTTCGGTCACGTGGCCACGGCTCTGTGGTCCACTTAGCCCAGTATGCTGGCTCTGACTGAAGAAACAATAACACAAAGAAGCCCTGAGAAGCGTGTGTGCAAGATGGCAATGTGATTTCATCTGCGTGGTGCTTTTCACTTATTCAAAGGCTTTTCACATACGGTTTTTCATTTTCTTTCCCTAATGTGTATATGCTCGATGGGTAGGGCAGGTGACAAAATGCTATTATCACTGTTTTACAGATGAGGATGCTGAAAATCGTTAGCCCAGGTGCTACCACCCGCATACAATGAAACACAGGTGCACTCTTTTCTCTCAAGGTAGCCAAAGAACACAGGTGTTTTTCCCCCAGTCTGTCTTGTTTTCTGACTTCCAGGTCCCCACTTCCAACCAATTAGCCATGATTAAGGGCAGAGTAAACCTTGAGGTTCATGCCTTAAGGTCCCCACAGGCTGACGGAGAATCTCCTGGACTACAAGGCAAGAGATAGAGCTGGCCTCTGCCTCCCTGTAATGTCCACTTGGAACCACTGCTACGGCCTCTCAGCTGGCTGTTTCCCCCACCGTTTCCTCTGCAGGTCCCAGCCCAATGCCTGGTTAATCTTCCAAAAATGCCAGTCTGATCATTTCACTCTCCTGTTCCAAAATGCTCCTTAGCTCCCAGAGAGTATATCAAGGACTCATCTGCCTGACATTTAAGACCCTCCATGATCAGACCCAACTGTAACCTTACGTTCTTCTAAAAGAATAACAGTATCCATAATAATAACAGCTACCATTTACTGGATACTTATGAACTTAGGAGGCTAAGTGTCTTTTATATTAAGAAGACACTGTTAGCTGCCTATCGGTATCCACAGTTCCTAGAATCTAGGTTTTATTCCGTGGGTCACGGGCCTGGTCCACACAATGGGTCATGGTTGGTCTAAGTCAGTGATTCTCAAAGCACAGTCCCAGAACAGCAGCATTATCAACTGCTGGGAACTTGTCAGAAATGCAAATTCTCAGGTCCCACCCCAGACCTACTGAACAGAAACTCTGTGGGTGGGGCACAGCAATCTGTGGCTTAACAAATTCTCTAGGGGATTCTACTGCTCACTCAAGTTGGAAAACCAACAGTGTAAACCAATCCTGACAACCCCGGTCCCTATTTCCCACCTCGGGTGTGGCTTTATGACTCAGTTCTGGCTCCTGAGACCAATGTGAAAAGCTGGGGGAAGGGTATTCTGGGAAAGCGTTTATTTTCTTGATAAAAAGGAAGAAAGGCACCCCCCTGACATCCCCTATAATATAAAATTGCAACCTCCACCGTTCCCCAACCTTTACTTTCTATATTCTAACCCAACTTTATTTTTATTTCATACCACTTATGGCCTCTGGACATATTATATATTTGTTTATTGTCTGTCTCCTCCCATTAAGATGCACCCAAGAGGAAAGAGATGTTGTCAGTCGTGTTCACCATATCCCAACGCCTACAACCGTGTCTGGCAAATTGTCACCCCTTGATACATGTTTATCGAATGAATGAGTGTAGCTGTCTCTGCTACTCCTTCTCTTTCCTGCTTTGAATGAGGAATTGATGGCTGAAGCGAGAGCATCCACCTTGAGACCACGAAGCCAGAGAATCTCAGGAAAACCGGCTGACAGTGTTAAGCCAGCAAACCCAAACCAGCCACACCCAGCTCTGGGGCCTCTTGTTAGATAAGAAAATGAATCCCGATTTGTTTCCAATACAGTAGTCAGGTTTCTACTCCTAATAGTCCCACACATTCCTGACACTTACAGTTACTCATTTAAGCTCTGCAACAACGACCGAATTTATAGGTGAATCTCGTAGTTAGGTAACTTGCACGTCAGGTAATCATTACACTCCTTGCTGAAACGCCCTGCTTGCTGCCTCCATCCAATTCATCTGCAGGCCCCCTAGTGTAAACTTCCGCGTTGATTCCCTGATCACTGCAGCCCACCCACAGCGGCTGTGTGATAAGTCTGCAGTCTATGTCATCTGTCTAGGAATCACAGGCTACTTGTCTTCTTTTTCTAGGCAGACTATTAAATCCTTGTGGATGTGCATCACATCACAGTTTGTCCGTTTTATGCTCCCCCTCACACACCTGTCGGCAACAATTTCATGCTGAATTGGATGCCGTTAGCTTACTGAGAATCCTTGACCCAGACATTTAACCTCTCTGTTCTTTGGTCTTCTTACCTGAAAGTCAGAGTATCAGCCTGGCAAGTTCCAGATTTGCAAGACAGAATGAACTTTGCTTAGTGTCACAGAGCTCACAGATACCCAGGAGAGCGGTATCTAAGGTTGCCTGTGCTCCTGGAACAAGATAGCACCAATCTGTCCGTCAGCAACGTCTATGACAGAGTCGAGCAGGGTAAAGGACACAAGCATCAAAGTCTGTCTCACCTTCACTCCAGTCTAGACGCTCAAACCAGACGGCCCGCCGGGCCCTGAAGTGGAGGGGTTTGGAAAAAGAAAGAATCGGCTCCATGGAGAAAATCACCCTCGTCTCCTGACACAGACATGGCACGTAAGGAACAGCCTGAGATGATGACTCAGAGAGGACAATAATTTATATTTCTCCAAGAAACGCATAAAAGGCCCTTCCTGCTCTAGGGAAGGAGGAGCTAGTTCCTTGTTTTTAAACAACATTCAGGGGGCGTCTAAGAAAGATGAGCACTGACAGGGAGGCACAGAGCCAAAGCCATAAGAAAGTTGAGAATGGAGGTGTGGTTGTAAGAAGCACAGATACATGATGGGGAGGGGGGTCTACTGGTCCTTGGGCGGGGCGGGGGGGCTGGGCCGAGCCAGCCTCTGTTCTGAAGGTAAGTGCTGCCCTCCGCTGGCCTGCCTACGGAACACAGCCTGTCTGGGCAACGGCAGAGGGGCCTGGGGCATCCTCAGACCTGCCACAGGGCCCTTTCTCCCACAGCCTCACATCCGGGTCTCTGCTTTCTTTTTGTCGGAGTTGACTCACTTTGGTAAGTAGAAAGAGCACCCCCTCCCCGCCTTTTTTCCCCTAAATGGCAAAGAAAGAAAGGGCTTTCTTTCTTTTACTTTTAATTTACTTTTAAATTTCCTTTCAAATTTTAGAAGGTATAGAAGTCAGAATGGTAGAAGTTTTGAGATGAAATCCTAAAATATCATACAGTCCCCACCAGGTTTTAATCGAGTTTGCTGGGCTTTAACCTCCAGCTGGAAGGGCAGTAGTTTTGCAAACCTGTCCCCACCTCTCTCCTACCTTCCCCCCGAAGCTGAATCTACGCTGCTGTCACTCACTCTCACACATCCCTGCTCGGCAGCTGTGGGGTGGACAACTCTGCCACCCTGGCCCGTTTGCTGAGTTCTTCACCAGGTGGTTCCTCAGCTGCTTCCAGTTTGCGTTTGGGGGACGCTGCACCACCGGGTAGTGGTCTTGGGTCTGTAAGGAAGCAGGTCTAAGTGTCACACAGACTGTGCAGAGCCAGCGTGACCCGCAGCTGTGCAGTGGCTGCTCTTCAGGGGGCGGGGAGCCTCTCATCAATGCAATGCCTGCATGCAGCTCCTCAGACCTGTCCCTTCACTTTCCTTTCAACAGTGACCTTGCCTGGAAATGTCCAAGGAGAGCACGACCAGGCTTGCTGGCAGCAGGGCCAGCTTCTGGGCGCCAAATCCCATGGCCTCCCGGCCAGAGATGATCTGGCCTTTCTGCTGTCCTAGCTCTGAAGGTCAGGCATTCCCCTTTGCAACCCCGGCTGGACCTCCTGAAGTCGGAACGAGCAGCACCTCCACTGCAAAGCCAGCCTCCTTGGGCAAACTAGGAACCCCGCAGCAGTGCTTGCCAGTCTCACCTTACTGATCCCAGGACCCACGGGGAGGAGGTTAAGAATGCGGCAAATCTGTCTACTTCTCCCGCTTTCTGGCCACCACCCAGGCTGCGCTGCCATCGCCTGCCTGACAACTGCACTCAGCTCCTTTCTAACCTCCCTGTTCTCCCTCTGGCCCATACTGGCCCCTCCACACAGCTGGCAGAGCGAGCTTTGTAAAACACGAATCAGATCACGCCTCGGCCCTGTGACCGCCCGCCAGAGCCTTCTCAGTGCACTCAGATGACAGAGTCTGAATCCTCATGCACACTGAGCCTACGTGCTGCTGCTCCTGCGCTCTCGTCCTCATCTCGCTCTTATTCTAGCCCCTTACTCAGGACATGCCAGACACACTGGCCTCCTTCCCTTCGTTTCCTGAATGGGCTAAGCTCGTTCCTGTCTCTGGGGCTTTTCTTGCTTTTCCCTTTGCTGGGAATGTTCTTCCCACAGTTCTTGGAAAGGCTGGCTCTGCTCACTACTTGGGTCCCTTCTCAGAGAGGAGTTCCCTGACTACGCCAATCTAAAGTCATCCAAAGTAACCTCCTTTCCCCAGCGCCTCTCTTATCAAGTCACTCAATTTTGTTTTCCCAAAAGCAGTTATCTGAAACGATCACGGTTCCTTTACTAGCTTTTTCCCAGTGGAATATAAGCTCCACTGGGGCTTTGTTCTCAGCCTTCACTGACGAAAGTGGTGGTAGTTCTGCAGTGGCCTTGGGATGGGCACAGGCCATGGCGGGCCAGCTGCTACTCACCTGTACTGCTCACGCTCCCAGCCTGATGCGAGCTGGGCTCTGCCACTGGGTTGCTGAGGTCTTCCACACAGGAGGGGACAGACGCCAGCAGACCTAGGAGAAAGGAAGGGAGTGATCAGAATGTTCTGTCCCAGGACTGCAGTGAGCTGCAGGGCAGGTGAAAACAAAGTTTTTTGGGGGAGGGGTGCTGGGCCATGACACGGGTTCCGTCTCTTCCCACTGGCCACACCTACTCAGAGAGGCCCAATGCAGCCCAGCCTGCATGTCCCGTGTCGTGGGAGGTCAAGTCAATGTAGCAGCCTAGAAGTTAGCACTCAGTCTCCCTTTGCAAATATCTGGAAGTCCCCGTCGATGCCCCCTGGGGCCCCAGGCCTGCCCTTCCTTTCAGTGAGCTGGGGATGGCAGGGGAGTAGTGGTTTCTTACAGAGCCCCCGGTATCGAGAGAGCTGCTGGTAAATCTGCTTCATTCGCTCAATGTTGAGCCGGCTGGTCTCGGCGTGGTTGACGATGGGCCGTGGGTAGTCCACACCAATGATGCACTTGGCTGCCTTCTGAATTGATTCTGGGGCATTCCAGGGCTCATAGATGTATCGAGAGGGGAACCCTTTCAATTTGGGCAGGTATCTCCTGAAACATACATGTCGGATAACCCATCAGCACACTGGGACCCTCCTTTAAAGGGCTAAGGGTATCCCGTCCTAGGAGGAGGCCACCGTGGCCAGAAGCAGCGCCTGGTCTGCACACTCACCTGATGTAGTCGCCACTGGGGTCTGTGCGGCGGCCGAAGCCCACAGGGCAGTAGCAATGGAAGAATTGCTGGAAGAAAGCGCTGCAGGACAGCCACATCCAGCTGCCCGCATTCACGCTGAAATCTGCATCCAGGAGCAGCTCATCAAACACCTAGATGGGGAAGGTGAGACAGTCAGCCTACTTGGGACCTACTGCCATGGTTCTCCCCAAGGCACCACATGCCTCATGCAGAAAAGAGCCAAAGCCCATCTGCTGGACATCCATACCTATGCCCTCTGAGCCTGCAAGGAGGATTTGGAGAGGATCTCCTGGACCCAGGGATCCCACCCCATGCCCCAGCCTAGAGGGCGCTGCCTGTGGCCAGGCCTGACAAGAGGGTACAGGCCAGCTTCCCTCTGAGAGAGCACTCACCCGGACCCCGCTCTCCCAGCTGACCCAGAGGTCCCCGCGGGTGAGGAAGCAGGCCACAGCGTGCCGGGCCAGATGGTGGATCCAGCCCTCCTGCCTCAGTTGGGTCATGATGGCGTCAATCCAAGGGAAGCCTGTCTTGCCCTCGGCCCACTTGGCCAGGGCCTCGGGGTTGCGGTCCCAGGGGATCTGGATGCAGATGGGGTTCCCCTCCATGCGGTCAAACCTGGGGTTGTTGGTGGCTGCCGTGTAGAAAAACTCTCGCCACAGGAGTTGCCCAAACAAGGATAGGGGAGGTGTGCTGTTCCGCTTCACCTGCGGGTGGGAGAAACATGTGGATATAAACACTCACCCAGCTCTCAGGACCATGTCACTCAGGCCCCTCCCACACAGGACTGTGGAGCTGTGGGACTGCCATGAACCTGGTGGCTCCAAACCCCCCAGACATGTGAAGGGAGCACCCCTAGGAGGGACACAGTGCGCCTGCAGACTGAAGCCCCAGGCCCTGGCTGTGGCCTGCTCTGAGCACTGAGGGCGCCCGTAGAGAGGTGGGCAGTGGAAAGGGACGTCACTGCTGAACTCTGTGCGTGCTGGGGACCGAACTCTGCACTGGGGACCAAACGCTGGGTCACGATCCTGGTCCTCAAGGGTCCTTGTTTGGCTCCACTTTCTAGAATGTCAGAGGGATCTTCCCCATCACTACATATAAAAAATGCTCACTTTAGATTCTGGTTACATAAGTTATACACAACAGCCTGGATCTGGGGCCATGACAGAATTAAGAGATCAGACCTCCAGGCAAATACTGATTTTCCTAAAATCACAAAATTACCCACCAAACTGGCAAAGCCTCCTCATGCCACAGAATCTTAATTGGCAAAGACAGGGAAATGTGAAACAACGCAGACACAAGGAAGAGGTGGTGTGTTGCCCTCTCTCCGTCTGGGGGTGGGGCATTACCACAGGGATATCTGCCCGTGGTCCATATGGCACGGCCCTACATGCAGCCCTCGGTCATCGCCTCATCAGAGATGGGCCACAGCCACTCCTGGACTCCCCGTTCCAATGCTGTGGACACTGCCCCAGAGAGGGCTGCTGTGCTCTTCAGCTGAGGACCGGCTCCAGCCTCACCCTCCCTGCCCCCCACCTGCTGCCAGCAGATCTGTCACCTCTAGGGCACAGCCTGGAGTCGGCTTTTCTGCCCGCCCTGCTCTACTTGATAACCCGGATTTTATGCAGATCAGCAGTTTGGGCTGTGCTCAGCTCTGCCAGCTCTTGGACGTGGACTCTTCCCCACCTTCTCTGACTGTACGCACACTTAAGTACCTCCAGGACCCACAACCCAGTGCCCACCCCCAGGGCCAGAGGGAAGGCCCCTTTCAGGGTGACTGAGTGGCCCAATAGGCCCAGGTCCACTCGGCATACCACCGTCACCATGGCCTCACTTTTTTATACAGGTCCCACAGGCGGTAGTAGAAGAGGCGGCAGGAGAGGCACCCGAAGCGCAGGTAGGGGCTGAGGCCCGTGGGGCTGGCCAGCAGGGAGTTGGCGTTCATTCGGGGTCTCTCATAGTTGGCAACCCAGGCCTGCAGTGAAAGAAAGGAGAGGCCTGGATATCACAGAAAAAACAACTGAGGCACTAGGTGGTTAAGGAATTGGCCTAAGATCCCAGAACAGAAAGCTAAGGACTCAGGCCCTGCTCATTTCACTCCTTCATGCCGGCAGGATTTTCAGGGGACCCACCATTAGTCGGAATAACGAGGCCCATGTTCTTGTCCTGACTCTGCTATTGAACTTGTGGTTTGATGGGGAACAAATTATTTAGTCCCTCGGCTACTTACCTATTAAATGAGAACAAAATTTCCCACCTCCCCGGGGATTAAACAAAATGACATGAAAGAATTCTGTAAGCCCCAAATGATCTGTGATACAGGAGAAAAGGAAAAAGGCTTCTACTTTACAGAAAATAAATATCCCTATATCCCTATCTCAGTCCCCACTCTCATCACAAAGCCCCCGAGGCGGCTGCTGCCTCGTGGCTACCCAGGGACCTCTCGCCATTGTTCATGGTGGCTGCGAAAGGAGGGACTCAGTGCAATCCAATCCTGGGGCCCCACAAAGGCATTCATTTCTGGGGCCAGTTGTCATATAGCATCATCGGTCTTGTTTCTCCCATCACTTGCCGCTGGCGTGGTGCTTTACACTTCACAACTCACTGCTACCCGGGTCCTCTCATTTGATCTTAATAATCCTGAGGCAGCATTTATCATTACCTCCTTTCAAAAATGACAAAACGACGCTCAAAGGGTTATGTGACCATTCTTGGGTTAGAGATGATAAGAGACATGGCTGGGGGAACTCAGCTTGTGACTCCAGATTCCAGTCAGTGTCCACTACATCTAATAAGTGTTCTCTTCTCAGCTCCGAACACTCTCCGTCCCTTCATGATGACCAGTTCACAAACTTTACACTCTCCTTAGACCTCCTCCTCCATGCTTCCCCACCACCTTTCGCAGATGACCTTCTTCCTTATGATAAGGAGACAGAAGCCATCAAATCTACAAAGACACCTGCACCCACCCCTACCCCCTAGCCCTCCTGTGACCTTGCCCAAGGCCAAGGCCTCCACCTGACTCTAGAGGCCTCCCCTCTTCTTTCTCTTGCACATTCTCTCTCTCTGTCTCTCTCTCTCTGTCTCTCTCTCTCTGTCTCTCTCTCTCTGTCTCTCTGTCTCTCTCTCTCTCTCTCTCTCTCTCTCTCTCTCTCGCCAGTTTCTACTCCAAGGACACTGGGAAAACGATCTCGTTTCTTTGCAAACTAAACTAAACTAAAGGACCTCCCGTAACCCTGTGGGCCTCTACCCTGGCTCCTCTTCCTTCCCTTCACAGCCAGCCTCGCCATTTCCCCACCCCCACACTCACTTTCTAGCCCACCCTACTCTGGCTTCCACCTTCATCACTGCCAACAAGCTGCCTC
Source organism: Rhinolophus hipposideros (assembly GCF_964194185.1). NCBI lineage: Eukaryota > Metazoa > Chordata > Mammalia > Chiroptera > Rhinolophidae > Rhinolophus > Rhinolophus hipposideros. Next base: position 14,152,500 of record NC_138056.1, read on the forward strand.
CCACCACTGTCTGACTTCCTTGCCACTGAATCCTGCAGGCGTTTTCTGTCCTTGTGTCTCAGGACCTGTCAGCAGTACCTCACCGCGCTGATCACTCTGCTGTCCGTGCCCTCCATGCCATTAGCCTCCAGACCCCACGTGCTCCTGGCTGGCTGCTCTCGGTGTTCCACTAGCTCCAACACCCATCCTGACCCCTAAGGGCAGGCATCCCAGGGCTCTGTCCTAGGTCCTCTACTCAACTGTGTCCCTGGGTGAGCTCATCCAGTCCCGTGGCTTCTACGGCTGTCTCTGCAGATGAGCACCGTCCATGTCTGTGCCCTAGCCCAGACGGCTCACCTGGATTCCCCATCACTCCATCCAGCTTCTTGTCGGAGATCTCTCCCTGACTGCCTTTCAGGCACCAAGTGTAACAGGCTCTTTTCTTTAAACCACTCTTCCATTGGCATTCCCTGTCTCAGAACATGCACTGTCATCCACCCAGCAGCCCAAGCCAAAAGCCTTTGATTTCCCCCTCTCCAAATCCTGTCAATTCTATGTCCAAATAGTTTTCAAATCTGTCCCTTTCTTTCCATCCTCTTGCTACCAGCCTGGTTCAGGCTAAAGGCTTATCTAGACTGGCCAACTGTGACAGCCTCCTAACTGACCTCCCAACATCTCGTCCTGTCCCCCTCCAATCTAGTTTCCACACTGGGAGCAGAATGATTATTTAAAATGCCTATCCCAACTTAAGCTTTTTGAGAGTCAAAAATTATATGCAGATTTTCAATTGCACAGGGGTCAGGACCCCATACCCCCACATTGTTCAAGGGTAAATGATTTAATACACATATTAAATCATTATGTTGTGTACCTTAAACTAATAAATGCTATATGTCAATTACAATATATCTCAATAAAAGTGGGAAAAAATTATTGAAACTGGTGACGAGTATAACAGGCTTCATTATTCTATTCTCCACTTTTGGGTATATTTTTAATTTCCAAATAAAAAGTTTAATATTTTAAAACTAAAAAAGAGATAAATAGAATAAAATGCCTGTCCCTTAGGATAACATGCGCACGGGGCTTCCTGTTGTTCTTAGGATAGAGGCCCAAATCTTAGGCACAGCCTCCGAGCACCCCACAGTGTGCGTAGGCCCACCTTTCAGCTTTGGCTCTCGTCACTCTTCTAAGCACCACGTTTTCACTAGCCTTGGCCCATGCAGCTCCCTTGGCCTGGAACGCTATCTTCCTTTCCACTCACCACCTCTTGGTTAAGTTGGGCTCTTCCTTCAAGTCTCAACCTAAAGGCCACTTTCTCAGCAGGAGAGCCCCCAGGTATTAGGGTATGTGCCTCTAACCGACATGAGATTTATTTGCCTGCTCCATCCATCGTTGCCGACCTCACTTTGAAAAGCTATTTGTTTGAAGTGAAACACAGCAGCAGAAACCACAAAGATGTGTGGCTTAAGGAATTATTATTATTCTAAGGCAAACACCTGCGCAACCACCACCAAAAATCAGAGCTTTGCTGGCCACCCCAGAGGCCCATCTAAATGCTTAGCCCCGTCATGGTCCCCTCACCCAACTTCTATAATAATCACTTCCTTGCATTTAAAAATGTTTACATGTTTCTATTTTTGCAAAACCTATTTGGAAGGGAGGGCTTTATCACAGTTATTCCTTGCATTTTTAAGGGTCCAAATGCGCATTCCCTGGCATCACAATTTAGCCTTGGCCAGTTGAGAAACTTTGATGTTATTTACTTTATTCTACACATTTCCTGTTATTTCTTTCTTTTCCTTTCAGTTTTTCTGCAGAAGAACCCAGGCCAGACTTGCACTGGTTCCCACAGTGTGGATTTTGCTGATTGCACCCTCGTGGTGCAGCTCGACATGTCCCACTGTCCTGGGTATCAGCTGCAAGTTGGAGGCTGGAACCACACTGGACTGGACTCAGGTTGCTCTCTTTGGTAAGACTGCAGGGGGAACACAATCCCTGGTTTTCTCTCTTTATGGGGTTGGCAGTCATTAATGCATAATGTGTCATCAGTGGGGGTTGCAAAATATTCTAATTCCGTCATTCCTTTTTCATTTAATAATAGGGATATTATTTTTTTTTAATTTTATTTTTTTCAGGGAGGGCACAGCTCACAGTGGCCCATGCGAGGATCAAACGATCGAACCGGCAACCTTGGTGTTATTAGCACCACTCTCTAACCAACTGAGCTAACCGGCCACCCCGAGGGATAATATTATAGCTTGTCCTCGTCTACTATTGGGTAGCCCAGTGGTAAATATCACGCAGTTGGCTTTCCCTTTTTGGTAACAGCACCTAATTTTCTTGTGGAGACCCAGCCTTCCCTAATCTCAGTCCAAGTGGATAAAGTGGAGCTAAGTCCACCTCCTGACTCTGGGACTGAGCTCATGATGAATGTGTGCCAGGGAAAGCGCCCCTTCCTCAGCCTTAGTGACTGGGTCAGGAAGTCACATGCCCCATGCCAGGCCAATGCAAACACTCCTTGGGACATTTTTCTGGAGCTTTTGGAAAAGAGGCACACCACTTCCTTCCTCTGGTGCTGCTAAACAAATTGAAAATAAGCTGCTGGTGACCACCGTTGCCACTACTGAAGGAAAGCCTGCCTGGGAATGAAATAATACAGAAGAAAGCAGAGCTGAGCGATGGAGAACGTGTTCCTGGCAGCATTATTTGGAAACCTACATCCAGCTGTACCTGAAGGCTGCCCCTTGGACTCTTGCTTATGTGAGCTAAAACCTTCCTTTTTCCAAAAGCCAAGCTGTAAACCAGAACTGATTCACATAACGCTTTTATTTTTTGCTCCCATAATCCTCTGAACCACTCCTTTCCTAAGACATTGTAACTCTGTTTCATGACTGTTATCTCCAATAGACTATGGAGACAGACTCCATGCCTGTCTTGTTGTGCAGTCTTTCTAGTGGCTAGACCACCCTGACACAAGTAGATGCTCACTTCAGGTTTGGACAACTGACGAAGTTAACATAAACCTCCTGAAATCTGATTGAACTTCTGTCCATCAGGTACCTTTTGTTCTCCCAGAGGTGTAGGACTCGGTGTTTCCTCTGGCCACCAGAGTCTGAAAGGCCCTGACAACAGGCCCCAGGACAGAAGAGACCCTTCAGGCGTATGTGGAAAAGGAGCCCAAACTTGATGATCTAAGGGGCGTTCCTCTACAAAATGTTTTGAGGTGATAATAATCCACAGGCCCTAAATTAGTCTTTGCATTCTTAAGTCTTATCCTACTCCTGCCATCCCATTTGTCCTCTCCACCCTTCTGCCTCCTGGGCCCTGCCTTTGTCTCCAAACCGATCCCAAGATTCTCTGGGTACAACTCCTGATGGGAACAGCGACAGCTGGTTCCCCATAGCCCTTGGGCATCAGTTCTCATCCTTTTAAGTCAGCAGATCTTGCTGTCTGCTCTGGTTGATGGCAACAGCCAGATGGGGACATCAGGGCTGCTGGGCCTCAGGGAGGCTGGGCCCACGGTACCCCCAGGGCCAGGAAGCATCATTCCCAGCAGGCCTGCCTTAGCCTCCTTGTTCCACTGTCCCTTTGTTAGCATCTGCCATCTGAGCAGGAATACAAAGAGTTGTGATTTTCGGGACCAAGTCTATAAACTAGCTGCAGGGGATAGGAAACTGGGAGCTGACTATTCTCAGTCAGGAGAACCTTCTGTGCTCCTCTAGTCCCAGGGTGGAGGGGGCCAAGGCCATAGTTGAGGAGTGCCTCTGGGGCCTCTGCCGCTTTCTTTCTCCTTGGGAGGTGGGCCGTTTGTTCTCTGCCTCCAAGCAAACAGAAATCACTGCCTTGGAGGGGACTCAGCAAAAGGTAGGGGGACACATAAACACAGAACAATTAATCTTATGGACTTTACTGATCAGATAACCTTTTAGTAGGGGCAACATGCCCTCAGATGAAAGAAAACCCATATATAGCATCCGTTTGAGAATCATGTAAAACAAGATCTCACTCTAGTACTAACTATGTGACCTTAGGCAAGTTCAGTAACCGCTCTAAACCTTGATTTCCTAATCTACAAAATGGAGAACTTAATACCTACTTTGTAGGGCTGTTGAAAAGACTGAAGGAACTAACGCAAGCCGGTGCTTAACCCAGACAAGCTCAGCCCAGTGACCAGCATGTCCTAAGCACTCACAAGCAGTGGCTGCTGTTAGTGCTGTTCTTGTTATGCCATCAGGAAGATTTCTCATTTTTCAACCACTCTGAGCTAAGAGGCACCAAGGGACATGAACCTGACCTTATATTCCCCATTGCATGGGTGCCAACATTTGAACTTCTTTGTCTCAGACAGGGGGTCCATACCTTCCGTTCCAAGTGCTTATCCAGGCGGGCCAGAGCTTCTGTCTCTCCTCCTTGCCAAACAGCTGGGCCAAGTCCTTCCGTGGGGAACCCTACAAGAGAAGGAGCACGTCCCGGGTTGGAAGGTCAGGCCTTTCCAATGCTAGCTCAGCAAGTCCTGACACTTTGAGCTTCATGAGAACTGAACCGTGGTGATCTTGGCGCTCCTGGGTCTGAGATAATCCTTAACTACCAGTATTTTCTAGATTATTCTGGTTCTCTTCCCACTGTGACTTTTCTCCTTTCCCTTTCCCTTCCCCATCCCTCCTTGCAGGCAGATAGAACAATCCTGGACTGCTGCTCACTCTTTCAGTTTAGAGGGCAATAATTGTGATTTTCAGGTGAGAAAGGCTAACTTTGTTCAGATCAAAAAATGGGGGGGGGTAGAGGGAGGAAGGGGAAGCTGACAGAACTCCCCCCTTTCAACAGAAACAATACTAATCATCTTGGTATTGAGAAACCCACTGATACCAGCACCACCAGACTGTGCCTATATCACCTGAGAAGGAAAAGTACAAAAATAGAGGCATGAACTAGAAACATAAAATTACCTACATGAATACAGACAGAAAAAAGACCAGAAGGACATACTCCAAAATTCACAATGATTATCTCTGGGTGGTGGGTAATAGTGATTGCTATTTCCATTTTCATTTCTCTGTATTTTCTAAACTGTCTATTACAACAAGCATTTACTCTGACCAAGAAGAAAAAGCCAATAAGCTGTTTTACAAAAAAGGCGGTGCCAGCATAAGAGGCTTGGGGCCGGAGGTACGCACCCAGCTCCTCTAGGGACGGCACGCCATAGGTTTCATCGTGGTTCTCTTGGATCTCGGCCCTGCAGCTCTCCATGTGCTGGCTGGTCACGGAGCCCAGGGGCTTCTGGGGCAGCTCCATGCGGCTGATGATGGCTTGAAAGCGCTTGTAGGTAAGAGGCGGCTTCTGCCCATTTAGCTCGATGATCCTGGCAATTCCAAAGCACACCTAACGTCACTCACAACGCCCTTTAGTTGGGGTCCCTGCCCTCACAGAAAACAGCCAGACTCTGAAAGCTTGCAGGGTACCTTTCCTCATCCATGCACAGGTCCCTCCCCTAAGTGGAAAGGGGGGAAGGGAAGCTACATCTCCATTTTACCGAGAGGGAAAATGAAGCCCAGAGGGCTAGAGCAGGTGTCTCAGGTAATGGAGCCACGCAGGGCCAAAGATGGGCCTCGATTCCAGGTTCCCTGGTGTTGACACTGAGCCGCTTAAAGACAGAGACTGACCAGATCCCTCTCATCATGGAAAACTCCCACCAGCCTTCTTGGTACTCGGCCTGACTCTCCAAGCCATGGGAATCCCCATGGACCTTCCTCTCTGTCCCTTGAGTAAGTTCTTTGATGAGGGCTTCAAACGTGTTCCTTTGTGGGAAAATCATTCCCTTTTGGCCCCTATTTCCTAGAACAGAGAGGTGGAGAACAGCCTCTCCTCCCTAAATCAGAGACTGGGCCTGGGGTTATTAACAGTAACAACTAATACTTAAATGGCATTTTGCAGTTTACAAAATATTGTTTCACGAGCAACGGAAACATAGCTGCACTCAGGTAAGAAGATATAGGACAGTAAGAGAAGAATTGAGGCTGTTTATATAAGGAAGAACTGGGACAGTTTGAAGCCCGATTCCCGGGGCTCCTGTTGGTCAAGCAGCAGCTTACGCACGACCGTAAGACCGGCTGGCTGGGTGAGTTCATTTCTCAGTTGTCTGTCTCTGTCATTAGAAGAGACGTAAGGTTGGCTCCTGCCCCTGCAGCACCTCCTCCCTCCTCTGGCACGTGGCAGGAGCAGGAGCTCCACACCCAGCGTCTCCCCCGTCTTCCCCGGAGAGCTCAGCTCACGTGCAGAGCTGTGTGACCCGGCCTCCTGGCAGCCTGGGGAGAGGGGGGCAGGGAGAAGTGGTGGCTGCTGGCTTGGCAGCAGCAGCAGCAGCAGCAGGAGGGTGACAGCTCTGCCAGGGAAGGGGAGGACAGGGTTTCCTCCTAGACTCTTTGAAAGCAGAGGCCTGTCCCCAAGGAGAGAGGCCACTCTGTCATTATCAGCTCCTTGCAGGGATCTCTGGAGCCTCCTGAACATCTAAATGCATGGCCTAGAAACCCAGATAGCCAGAGGAGCCCAGGGAACTCTATGAGGTACAGAAACTGGGCCCCTGAGAGCAGAGCTCTGCTGAGAGGGATAACCTTTAGGGTCTAATGAGATCAGAGGGTGGCCTTTGAGGAGCAGGACAGAAGTGGGAGTCTGAGGAGCGGGTGGGACTGGAGCATATCAGGAGCAGACCTATGAAGAGCGTGAGTGGGGATCCTCACAGCTTCCATCCTTTGGGCCTAATGAGCCTTTTTGCACCCAAATCGGGTAAAGCACTCTGTGACCTGTTCTACGCGTACAGGCCCCAACTCTGGTCCATTCTCCTCCAGCTTCTAGAAGACACCATACATATCTCATGTGCCAGGTGGGTGGCTTTATAGCTAAACCGCCCCAAGTTCTGCTCAGCAGGGGCCCATAGCACCAACTCCCAGAATTTGCACCTGACCCCTGGGACCCACCTCTTACCTGTCCAGGTCATAGAGAGTGTGAGAGTTCTCGGTCACCACCTCCACACCAGCCTCCTTGGCCATCTTCATGATGGCGGCATCCCGTTCTTTCCCAAAGGGCTCAGAGTCATATTCAAAGGTCAAGCGGGTCACCCCCCATTCCTGTGGGGAGAGAATCTGTTATACTAAACACTGTTTAGGGGGGCGGGGAAGCTGAGCACTCAGCTCCTTCCGGAGAGGGAACACAGCAAATCTAGAGATCAGTCAGAATGGGCTACAGACCAAACTAGGGACAATGGTTTGAACCGGAAAACGAACAACCTGAGGTTCACAAGGTTTGAGGAGGGCAGGCCTTTAAGGTGAGGCCAACAGCAAGGTAACATGGGAGCCCAAGGCTCGTGGTCTCTCTGTGGAGTCAGGAGAGAGGTGGGCAGCCCTGTGTACTTGCTGTGACCTTGAGGTAGGAGAATGCATCAGGAGGCTATTAATACAATGCTCTCAGGAAGCCCCGAGTCCCTGAAAGGGGCGCTGATTCACTGGTGGAGACAGTGAGGGTGGAGATCGCCACCTCCCTCCTGCTCGGCGAGCCTTTCCCAGAACTCCTCACGGCCCTGTAAACTTCTGGCCTAGTTTTTCTGGCAGGCTTGTGCTATATGAAGTATCCTAATGGTTTCCACAGCAACACTCCTGAAGCCAGTAGCAAACAGAGCTAATCAGCTCCAGCTCTCAGAGAGCTGGGGAAGGAGGAGCAATCCTTAGTCCAGAGGTCAGAGAAATCTAACCAGAGGGGTCACATGTTTAAAAAGAAGGAAATTCTTTTCCAAGTCATTAGTCATTTCTGACAGAAATTTCTAGATTTCCGAGCAATGTTAGAAGAAAGCTGGCCCAGAGAAAGGTTGTATAGATAACCCACAGACAGCTCTGGAGCATGCAACTAGCCAGAAGAAAACCACATTCCAACCAAAGTCTCTGGTCATGGTCCCTTAAAACTCTGAACCCCATGGGGCAAATGTCCTGGTCATTGGCAGGCTGGTCTGGGCCTGACTCAGCCCTGCTTGGAGTGTGGGCCCTGAGCAGAGCTGCTTTTCCCTTGTCTAAGGACAATAGCGCTAAATGCTTATGGAGCCCTTACTATGAGCCACGTACCAGACGTAGCAGTTCATATAGATTACACCGGTAAACACGCATAACCCTGCAAATAATAATCAAAATGCTAGTGGATGACACCTTCTCCAAGAAGCCTTCCTTGACCTTTTCCTTCAGTAGGATTTCCCTGCACCTTGCCCTTTTCCCATCACAGCACATGGCGATGAGTTGCCCATTACTTGCCTGTTTCCCCCATTCGTGTGTGAACTCTCAGAGCTGAAACCATGCTGTCTCATTCATAATTACCCTAGTACCTAGTATGGGGCCTACTACATAGCAGCAATGCAGTCAATACGCACTGAATGACAGACTAAATCCTAGACCACTTCCGAGCTTTGTGACCATGGGCAAGTTGTTTCCTTATCTGTAGAGGAGCGACAGCAGCACCGACCTTGTAGGGCTGCTGTGAGAAGTACGTGAATTGATGTATGTAAACCATTTCCTTAGAACAGTGCCTGATTCAGTCAGCCCTCAATGAATGCTGGCTATTATGGGCAATGTGTGCTTTGTACGTGTGTGTACGTGTGTGGGGGTTCAGAGAGGTGAAGTGAATGATGAAGTGTTTACTAAGCTGCTTGCCTTGATGCGAGACCTTTCCTCCTGTCTTTCCCCCAGAAAGAGGAGGGAAGGAAGTTGGGTGGAAGGAGAGGGGCATGCAAACAATCGTGCGTGCTGCTGAGAAGAGACTGTCCTAGAGCCCTCTGTCCCTGAGTACGTCTGCCTCTGCTTGGGCCTTAAAACGTACTTTATAAAGGGGTAGGGGGGAAAAGTGGGCTGCTACCTGATATAGTTAATAGGTCTATGTGGTACTGACATGAAGATTTGATCAATCCTTTACCCCAGGGAAAGCAGGGAAGCTCCCTCTGAAAGGCTGACTTTTTTCCCAATAAGCAAAGAGACACAGGAAACACCCTTTGCTGAACAGGAAACCTCGCCCTCAAACTCCTGGCATACGAAGACCCCTAATAAATCCTGCTGGCTTGAGCCAAGGAAACATCTAAGGAAACCAGTGGAATTTAGCATTCGGGGTGGAATAATTTGCTATATCCCAGGTCTGGACTGAGCTGGGAACTTTCCAACAAGACACTGGTTTTGCAGAATTTTTTCCTTAACACAGTTTCCATTCTGTTGGCAAGCTGACAGGCTGCGTTTGCTCCCAACTTCTCCAGCAGCAGCCGTCAGTCTAGCCCTGACTTGTTTCTATTTCTTTGGTCAGAGAATCATCTCATTCAGTCTGAGGGGAAAAGCTGGGGAGCAAACTCTCACTGTCTTCTCTCAGACTCTGCACACTTACCTTGAATAGCCTCGGGAACACTTCAGCTGGCTGTCCCCGGACTACAAACAGGCGGGAGTTCAGTTTCCTTAAACTCGTGTCCAAATCTTCCAGAGACTGAAGCAGGAACCTGCAGAGCCCACAGGCCTTGTTAGTGATCACATCATAAAGAGTCACCCTCTTTCCTAACAAAGCAAGGAGAAGCTGGCCTGCTGGTTGTGCCAAACAAGTAGCAGGATTAGCACGAGGACTGGAGAGGCCTGGGGTCTAGTCTAGGCGTGATACGTATGGTAGGGGAGCGGTTGAAATCCTGGTTTTGCCACTTACTAGCCGTGTGACTTTAGGCAATTAACCTCTAGCTTTTTGTTCTAATCTATACTATGGAGTTCATGTTAGTACCTATCTCGTAGAATAGCTAAGAAATGAAAATCAAGGAATACATGAAAAACATTTAGTACAGTGCCTGGCATAAAGAAAACCTGGGTTCGATATGAGCTGCTTGTACTCTGGTTATTTCTCTGTGATCAGAAGCAAGTCACTCATTCCTTCTCAGTCTCAGGCACTGTGTGTAAATACCCACCCATCACAAGGTGGCTGTGAGAATAAAAAGAGAGAACAGACCTTTGAGGAAGCCATCTGAAAAGCAAGTGGGGTCGTGTGGTGTGGAAGCCTGAGGTCCTATCAGCGGAGGGATGAGACTGCAGTAGCCCTAGAAAATCCCCCCTACGCGGGTCCAGCAGACCTTTCTGCAGTCATGCATTGTGTGGGTATATGTCCACTGCCACAGCCCCACAGCCTGGGCTGGGTCCCCACTTCCCAGGGCTTCATTTGGCATGTGGCTCATTCTCCAGGCCTGTCCAGGCCTCTGGCCACCAGCTTCTCATCCCAAGAGGGAGAAGGCCTTAGAAGGTTCTTCTCTATAGGATGTTCTTACATGCTTTTGAGGGTGGGGGTCCTGGTGGAATGGGGGGACTCCAGATACTTAAGAGATCTAGCCTGAGAGCTGGGTCACCGTGAGAAAGGGAACAGGAGTAACATTTGCTGAGCGCCTTCAGTGGTTTTAAAAATTTTTTTATATGACCACAAAAATTTATTAGCTGTTCAGCTAAGAAAATCACCTTTCTGAGAAATTCCATCAATACATTTTAGGATATTTATTTATTTATTTATTTATTTTTAAACTTTTATTTATTTTCAGTGTGTTTTTCCAGGACCCATCAGCTCCAAGTAAATAGTTGTTTCAATCTAGTTGTGGAGGGCACAGCTCACAGTGGCCCATGTGGGGATCGAACAGGCAACCTTGTCGTTAAGAGCACCGTGCTCTAACCAACTGAGCTAACCGGCCACCCCTATATTTATTTTTAAATGAAACGAATTTAACATTTTAAACAGATAACTATTAATGTAGTTCAAAGATCAAGTTACAAAAGGGTACAAAGTCTCCTACCCTGTGTCCTCAGGAATTTAATTCCCCTCCCCAGAGGTGACCAATGTTACCAATGTTATTATATATGCTTTGCATTTAAGTGTGTTTTCTTCTTAATTCTCTCAATACATTATGAAAGCAAAAGTTATCCTTATTTTATAGATGAGGAAAATGAGACACAGCTAGAGGATAATTAATTTGCCTAAGACCACAGTTATCAAGTGACAAAGCTGGGCTAGGAACCTAGGTCGATCAGCATCTGTTTTCTTCTTGGTCCCCGTTCAGTAGCACATGAAACACTGCTCTAGGGGCTGAGATTCTGCAGGGCTTCCTGGGTTTGAGTCCCTCTTTCTGACAAACACAAACCTGACTGCAGGTAATCAATCCACTGACATTCTGATCTTTTTCCTCAGGCCTCCTGCTGTCTACCTTTTAGCGTCTCCCACCCGTCTCTGTCCACAGCTTTTATTTTGAGCACAGTGACACCCCGGCCTCCTCGGGGGCACATCACATTCCCTGACTGCTGGAGGCTTGCAGAAGCCATGCCTGCTCCCAGGCTGCCAACTAGAAGCGCCCCAGCTACGGCCGCCTCTGACGTCCACAAGACACTCCCACTGCGGCGAAGGCCACAGACCCACATTCCAGCGTGAGCTGGGTCCTGGGCTCAGTCCAAAGCATCATGCTAGCGAAAGAACATGCAGACTCTCCAAGGGGTTGCAATGGGAGACGGACTGGCTGGATGCTGCTTTATGCAACCCAAAAGCTCTGCCTCTGTGAATTTCTGTTTTTGAAAAACTCATACCCCCGGAAAAGGAAAGCTGAGAGGTGGGTGACACATTTGTGCAGGTCTCTTTCCAAACCTCAGTGCTCCTCTCGGGAAGAAAATAAGACCCATGTAAATAGCCTCATGCCACCCGAGACCTGGCCCTGCCCGGCAGAATGCCTAGAGATAACTGGTGACTTAAATGACACAACCCCAGCACAGCGGGTCCTGTCTGCGGCTCCCAGGAATGTCCTTGCCATGCACGTTGGGGGCCTCTTCCCCACAGTCCACCAGGCTACATAAGACTTCGATTTGAAGCTGTAAGTAAGGCTGACATGCGTATGAAAACTAGCCTTCTGAGAACTTTACTTCTGGACCTCATTTACTGAAAGGAAGGATTCCTTGCAGCATTGCTGAAGTACAGATAACCCCATGAGAGCCCTGTTCTTTTTTAACAAGAGATGTCTATAGCTGAGGCGGAGAGCAAAAGGCCCAACTCTCAACTCAGCAACCAAATGATAATATAACAATAATAACAGCAACAACAAACATTTAATGAACATTTACAACGAACGGGGCACTATTCTACTTGTTTTATATACATTAGCTCATTTAATTCTAGAACAGCCCAATGAAGTAGATACTATTATTATTCCCATTTTCCAGATGAGGAAACTGAGGCACTGAGACATTAAATAATTTGCCCAACATCATACATCTAATAAGTGGCCAGAATTCAAACCCAGGCAGTGTGGGTCAGCGTCTGCATTCATAAAAACTTGGCTCCACCACCTCCTGACCAGGACTCTGCCTGAGCACCGAGGCTGTGCTCCCGGGACTCAGGGAGCACCACAGAGCCACTCAAAAGCCAACACTTTTGCTCCCTGATCCTTGCTCTCCTGGGGATCAGCAGCTGGGACTCACCCAGAAACCTGTTTAATTGCAGAATCTCAGGCTCCATTCCAGATCTCCGGAAGACTGCAGTTCAGCAAGATCCCCTGTGACTCTTCTGCACGTTCAAATTTCCGACGCGCTATTCTAGAAAACTGAACCTGACTTCTATCATCTGTTTACAAGTTGCCTTTCTTTGCTTCTAATTTATTTCTACTAAACGTTCTCTCTTTTAAGATCCTGATTTCTGTCTCCTCTTTGGCATTCTGGAAATGCTGTTACTTCTAACTTCCCTCCTGAGCCAAACCCTCCAGGGCCCCTCCAGGAAGGGAGGCCCCAGGATGGCCCTCACTGGAGGCAGCAAGCCCCAGCCCCCAGGCAGCCAGAGAAAGAGAAGCCACTGCTGTGGCAACACCTTTGAGGTCTGCCAGGTGACAGCTTTGCAAAACACCAAAGGAACAGGAAGCAGTGCTGCTACTGAGCAAATGCTCACTGGGGCAGGTGTGCGCAGAACCTTGAGCCTTTTGCGCTCCCTTAGAGCCCTCCTCTCCACCAGGCCAGTTTCTCTTTACTCCAATGAGGGGGGACTCTGAACAAAACTGGCCTGGGCATTGGAAGTGGCAGTGTTGGGGCTGGCAGCTCACCCTTGGCAGCTCCAAGCGGAGCTCACATGGCCAAAATTCAGAGCACACGGTCCTATGTGAGCGGTGAAAGCTCACCTTTTGGATCAGACAACACGTGCAACTGAATTACATTATGTAAGTAATCTGGAGCCAGGAGCAAACACATTGGAGAAAACCAAATTGGGATTTCCAGAAATACAGAAAGGACTTTGTAATTCGAGATGCCATAGGGTTAGCCCTTTAGAATAAGATAGGCAGACCCTTTGGTTAAGACTAAGACAAGCAGGAAAGCCTTCTCTAGAGATGGCGGATTCTGTGTGGAGGAATATTTTGTTTATTTGCTGTTAAGGAAGAGGAGGGAGGGTGATAATGAATTCTTTTTTGGGTCCAGATCTCCCTTGACCAAGTTTCTCTGCTTCAAACCAAGGTTATCTAACTATGATGACGATGTCATAGGCTGGCCCAGACTGGCTATGTAGCACATTAATAGAAGTTAATTTCTCCTAAGTAAGACAGCTTATTAAGCACCCATGAAAAAGGATAACCCAAAACGCACAACCCATAGCAGGGATGGATCTCGAAGTATCACTCAGATAAAAATAAATTCTTTCCAAATTTCAAAGAGAAAGATGAAGGTAAAGGTTTTCATCCCTTTTGAGCAAATGGAAACATTTCCTCAGCAGCAGAACAGTGAAGTGACATGCTTGGGGACCACTATGACCAGCTCAGAGAAAACCAAATTTCCCTGCCAGGAGACTGATTCTCAGTTCTCTTCTAGCTGAGTTCCAGGGAAGAACCACCTATGTCGTCAACAGTCTAGTGGTGTTAGCTCCGAGCACTGGGAAGAGAGACACACTTGTTCTCACCAAGCATCCTGGCCGTTCACCTCATTTATTAATTCTGAGTGATATGGACTGATATTTTATTTCTACCAACTCTCTCTGTCCTAGAAGCTCCTGGATGCAGGCGCAGCCCAGAGCCAGGGAGAAAAAGGTTTAAATAAAGGGTGTGGTGAATTGTTGCCACCACCTACCTAAGTTGCAGTAAGGAGAGAAAGGTAATGAAAAACTGCAAGGGCCTATTTTGAGAACCCATTTTTAAGTCTAGAAGCTGCTCACACACACACCCACGCCCCCTTTTTTCTCTCACTGCAGTACCTCTTTCCAGATACAGCATATTTGGGGAAGGTGGGGCTGGAGAAAATTTTGGCAAAGGGCTTAGCCAACCAGTGCTTGACAAAAAAAAAGGTCCTGAGGCTCATATAGCTCCAATTAGTTAATAAACTTCTCACTACCACCAAGGCAAGGCGTATGCTAGCTCTTCTCCTATGCTAAGAAATATACATATTCCACGGCTGCCTCTCTGTCCTCTTTTACTCTTAGAATGTGCCATTCGCGGTTATTTTAATCTGATTCATCTGTAAAAAATGCTGCGTGGGAGTCAGTGTAGGAAATGCAGGAGAATAATAAAGATCACAGATTTTTCTTCCCCCACCTCCTGCAGCCGGCCCAGGGCCCACCCTTCCTAGGGAGGCTTCTCAGAGGCCGTGGATGAAGTATTTGCAAAGCTAGGATGTTATGCTGCAGCACAATTCTCCCAGACCACTCCCACAGCCAGAAACAGCCACCGGAAGATTACACATATTGTAGTTATGCAGAAGAACTGCTGGCTCCATCACTCCCAACCCTCAACTGCATGTATAAAACACGCTGCAGCTTTGCCCTGGATCTGATCATGGGAGCACACAGAGTAAGGTGGGGGTGGTAGGAATGTGTCTTTTTCCAGGCCCAGGAGCAGTTATCTTATTCCATCTGTTTTGTATTATTTCACTTGTTTCTTCTGAATACCCAAACTAATTAGACTTTCTGCCAATGCACTGCAACATATCTCCCAAATGGTTGGCTTCTCAGGCTTTGCAGCACACAAGAGCTTTAAAAACCCTAATGCCCACCCCATAAGCCAGGACAATTAAATCATAATTGGGGGAGGACAGAGTCCAGGAATCTTTGAACAATCCTTCAGTGATTCCCAGGTGTAGCAAGATTGAAAACCACTGCTCTAGTCCGTTCCCCTATTTTATTTATTTCATGACACTCAGTTCTACTAAACGTTGGTTGTTTGTCTTTCTCCACTAAAATGTAGGCTCCGGGAGCTCTGGACGCCACCTCTGCTTGTTCATTGCTATGTTCCTAGCAGCACCGAGAACAGTGCCTGGTAGATATGAGGCACTCATTAAATAATTGCTCAGTTAATATCTGCATGCCTACACAGCCTCTGATTTCAGGATTTGATTTAAGCAGCAGCTGCCACATTCCTTTTCTCCTTCACTCGCTGGAAGGCACAATCACAGAAGGGTGACCCATAAAAAATCCATAAACACCTTGTTCCTAGCAAATGAGTTTAATCAACAACAGTTTTTGTTGCTGGTTTTTATTTAATCTCTGCTATCACAAGGCGTAGGCAGTCCTATGCAATGTCCCCCAGCACCCAGTAAAAGAAGAAACTCCTTCGTGACAATGTAACAAGCAGGTAGCCCTATTCTATTGACTCTACTCTGACTGGCACACTGCCATAAGGAGAGGGGCAACGTCTGAGGCTTGCTTTAATGACCATGCTAGGGATGGTCATTTGAGGATGTTTGTCAAACCCAAGCTCCTGTCTATGGAAAGTGGAGCAGAGGCAGAGCAATGGAGCAGCCTGAAAACTGTGTGGGCAGGCTCTCCACAGGACTATCTTTAGTTATTCCCTCTATATAAATGGGGCAGGAGGGGACATTTCATAGACCCACTGTGAGAAGCACTCACTCTCCTGGAAGGGCACACACTCTGGAGAGAAAATTGAGTTGTGCTGAGAGCCACTGTCTCCTGGGAATAACCCTGCCCATGGGTTTGACAAGGCCACAAGCAAACATGCCCCCAAACAATGCAAACAAAGCAAATGACAGCTGAGGGGCATTTTAAAGAGATGGGTACACAATGTCTCACGACTCCTTGGTTTTGCACACTGGATCCAGAGAAAATACATCAACTACCTATGTGTTAATCCTTTCCCATGGTCCTGCAGACTCCATCTCCTGGGAGGCACCAAAGAGGAGCCCTTGATATCACAACTTTGCTGCTCCCTAATCTTACCCCAAAAGTTGATAAAAATCTCATCTGTAGTGGCTCAACTGACCTTTAAAATCATTCTCACGAGAAGAGGTAGAAGGAAGTGACACTTTGGTTCCTTTTTTGTTTTTTTCTTTTCTTTCCTAGCAAACTCACAGCTGCTGAGGGAATTCTCTAGCTCAGGACGCCCAGTACCTCGAACTGAACGCGCCCTTGGGGCCTTTATCAATCACTACGGGAAGACTGCACTTGGCTTATCTAACGCTAAGCCAGAGTCTCTAGACACCTCCAGAGGCAGCACCGTCTTGGGGTAGGGAAACCAGGATGGGTGAGACGACAAATTCAGACCAAGCGGAGGCTTGGAGATGACCTTCCCGAGCCCAGCAACGGGCTCTTGACGTGCAGAACGCAAGCCTCTCCGAGCCAGAAAGTCCGAGCCTGCCCTCGCACACAGCGTCTCCTTTCCTCCAGTCCCTGAGCACACCCCTCAGAGCCCCCGACCAGGAGTCCCTGTCCTGTCACTCCCTGGCTGCCAAGGCCTCGGGCAGGTCAACTTTTGTCTCTAGGGCTTAAGAGTCTCATCTGTACGATGGAGATGATGACCTCGGCCCCACAGGAATGTCTGCGGCCCAAAGGCGGGTAACACCCGGTGCGGACGCACTTGGTCAGAGGGTGAGCCCGGGCCCATCCAGGCCACTGGTACGAGGACTACTTGCGTCCCTGGTCCTGCCTTGTCCCCTGCGGAGACCCGGCCCCGTCTTCCTGCCCCCTCCCGCAGGCCGGGCTCTTCCCGCGTCGGGGCCGGGGAGCAGGGCCTCCCTCCCTTGGGTGGGGGATGACCCAGGCTCTTCGCCAGGCGCCCCCGAGGCCAGGCTGCGTGCCCCGAGCCCGCGACCCAGCCCCGGGCGCCCTTACCTCCATCGGTTGATCCCCACGGAGGAGGAGGCCGCGAACCACGGGTCGAGGATGTAAATGCAGCGCACGCAGCGCGCCCCGCGCACTGCCGCCAGCAGCGCCGGGTTGTCGTGGAGCCGAAGCCCCTTGCGGAACCAATGCACTGAGGAGGCGCCATCCGTGCCGGCCTCAGGCGCAGGGGTCACTGCGGCCGCGGTCACCACAGCCGCCGCCATCACCGCCCTGACTGCTCCGGCCACGGCCGTACAGCCCCTGTCCGCGCCATGGGCCCCGCCCCCAGCCCGCCCAGTGACCTATGACGCCGCCGCTCCTCTCCGTGGCCCTGCCCCTCGGGCCCTGGGGCGTCTCTGCCATTGGCTGGGCGCCTCCCGCCGAGCGATTGGCCCAGCGGCGCCGAGTCCGGCCCCGCCCCCTCACGTTCCCACCATGTGTCGGTGGGCTTGGGAGCGGCCCGCGGGCAGGGCAGATGACGCAGGCTGGAGATTCCCGCGGAGATCTGGTCACAGACGGAGGGACAGCGGATCCCTCACATGCGTCCTATTCAATGCCTGCCGCCGGAAGAAGCTGCCTGGACTGACGGGGGTTGCTGTGACTCCAGCCAGTAACATACGGAACTTTGACAACCGGCCGTCCAGGTCACCATGTCATTAACATCGAGAGAACAGCTTGTGCAAAGCTCTAGATTGTACCTCAATCTATTACATCATCTACAGCTACCATTTACTGAGTGCGTTTTATATGCCAAACGACGTGATAATCTCCTTATACATACTGTCTCATTTACTACTCTCAGCCCAGTCGCATTCATTCAATAAACCCCAGTGAAAAAGCTGTTATTATTCTCATTTTACAGATAAGCGAACTTTGAGGCCGCCGCAGGTTGAGGGACTTGCTCAATAGCATAAAGCTAATAAGATGACTCCATCCAGATTATTGTGATTTCTAATCTGCTTTTATACCGAAAGCTATACTTCTATCTGTGCTGAGCAACTTGACATTTGCAAGAGGCAGAGTCTGATGGGTAGCAGTAAAAGGGTTGAGAGTAGGGACTGGAAATGTGGGGGGTGTGGGTTGCAATAGTAATTATGACATCAGATGAATTTATTTTCTTCTAGTTCTATGTATAGGAGACCCAATGGTAAATTGTGCTCAGACACGATTGGAATTCCCTGTGGGATTCAGAGGTGTGAAGGACACTGTCCCCACTCCTGCCCTGGGGAGCCAGGTGGAGCCCTCTTATTCCTATGGAGGCTAGCACTGGGCTTGCTGATTGGCTGAGTGAATGGCAAGACAAGCATATGAACACCTGCAATGAAGTGTTGACCGTAGGCTAAATGGTCTGGTCACACTGGAGCTCTGGGGTTTCAAGTGGAGAACAGTCTGTTTCAATTCGGTGCTAAGTTGTGCCCATGCTTGGAACCCTTACTGAACTTGGGAATGAACAATAAAGGAAGTTAACGATTGTATGGCATTAATTGTTACCAGAGCATCATTTTAATGGTACACTCTTTTTCATTTCCAGAGCTTTGCACAAGCTGTTCTCTCAAGCCTGAATTACACTCCCCCCACCCTCCTGCCATCCCCCAATTCCAGTTTGCCCTGTGTCACTGCTCAGTATAAATGTCACTTTCTTGCTGTCTGGTCTCAGCCTGCATAACACCCCATCTCATTCTGTGTTTCTTCTTATTACTGGCCTTAGTACATGGTATTAGAATTTCTTACTTGTCTGTTTGCCCCATAAGACTATAAACTCCTGGAGGGCAGGGGCCATGGCTTATTTACAGTTTTATTTTCAGGGGCTAGCTCAGAGCTTGGCACTCAGTGGAGTAAAAGTTGTACAGGGACTAGGGTCTCAAGTTGGCAGGAACCTTAAAAATCTATCCCAGTCCTAAAAAAAACAATCTATCTCAATCCTGACTCTATTCTTATTTTTCAATCTCCTCTCCAAATGCTTGCTGAATAGATGCCGCTTCTCGTCGCTTTTCTTTCAAGGCTTTGTGTTCCCCCTCTCCTATCCCCTTTTCTCTCCACAAGGTTGATGCTCTTCTTAGGAATGGAACAGAGTGTAAGGAGGTTAGGACTACAAAGATGTGTATTCTCTTTTTCTCCTCTGTACTCTCACAATTCTTTCTCTATAAACTGTGAGTTCCATGAGGGCAGGGACTGTGTTTATCTTGCTCATCTGTGTGTTCGCAGCATCTAGTTTGGTACCTGATATGTAGTAGGTGCTTAATAAATATTTGCTGAATGATCGAATGTCATTTATCCCTACCGTATTAGGCTATCATTGACAGTCGGTGTGATATAGTGGTTAAGCCCAACATCTTGCACATTTGGAATGGCTGGGTTCAAATTCTGGTTCTACTTTGACTCTGCATTTCTTTGGTAAGTAATCACCATCAATCCCCCAAATCAAACAAATCAATTATTTTTTGTATCCCCATGTTGCCTTCTAGTCTTTGTCTACAAATATCTTTTTATAATTTTAATCAAAGCAGAGGTGCAGTATTGCATGAGTTTCTCAAACATTAAGCATGCTACGTCATTGTGTTTGTGTTTGTTATTTTAATTACTATATAATTCTTCATCAAGTTGATAAAGATGAATTATTTTATTGAATGATTGCATATTGCTTGGGTATGTTAACAGGGTAACATTCAAGAATCAGGAAGTAAGCCTGACACTGGGTACAATACTGGAGTGCAACGTCCACTT
Organism: Rhinolophus hipposideros; assembly: GCF_964194185.1. Classification (NCBI taxonomy): domain Eukaryota; kingdom Metazoa; phylum Chordata; class Mammalia; order Chiroptera; family Rhinolophidae; genus Rhinolophus; species Rhinolophus hipposideros. Next base: position 14,172,300 of record NC_138056.1, read on the forward strand.
TTGGACTTTATACTTTGAAAGGGACATGGAGAAATTGGAGCGAGACCAAAGAAGCCTGTAAATTGCGAAGGAGATGAAATGTAATCGTGTACTATCATATCTTTGAGAGAGATGAGAACTGAGGTTTGACGTCATAGTTATATATCTTGTTATTTACAAGCAACTGTGAGGAGTGGTTGCTATGAGAATGCCAAACAGATGCTCTTTGTTTCCACTAAGGATAAGATAAAAGAATCTAGTGTGAGCTGGGCAGAGTAAGAGATTTAAGGAGGGATTTAGTGTAAAGTGATTTAGGAAATAGACATATTAATCAGACAGTGGGAGGTTTCTTTCCTTGCTGAAGATATTTAAGAAGGCAAACATCGGTTCTGTTTGTCTTTTTGTTACATCCTGCATGGAGACTAGATTGAGCAATTTTTTACATTCCCTTTGAACTGCGTTTTGGGTAAATATTTGATGATTGGTTGAATGGTAACCAGGATTAGGAGAGAGGGGCGTCCCTGGAGAGTTTAAATTACCCGCGCCCTCCAGTGGTGCGATTGGGAAAGAAGCGGAGGCCCGGTTTCCGGCTGAGGCAGGAGCATCAGGGCCCCGCCCTCTTCCCTTTAGTTACATGGCGTTCTGCAGTGTGTAGCAGTGGAATTCTTGTTTCCATGACTTCACGCGAGAAACTGTAAAACTTATTGAGAGCATGGACCGAAAAGCCAGACTCCTTGGGTTCCATTTCCAGCTCTGCCATTAACTAGCAAATTACTTACTTGGGCACGTTACTTAGCTCCTCTGTGTCTCAGTTTCCTCATTTGTGAAAGGGGGAAGAAGCAGAAGAAGATGATGATGATAGAGGTGTAGCATGGGATTGGAATAAAATAAATAGACAAAAGTTTCAGAATTGAGAATCCAGAAACTGACTCTCCCATATCTGGTATTTTATTCATGACAAATACGTCTATGTAAAGAAGTGAGGTAAAGGTGGTTTTTCCTATAATGGAAATGGCTCAATCAGATATCCCAGTGTAAAAATATGAATCTTGACCCCTATCTCAGAACATACAAATCAGTTCCAGGTCGATTATATGCTTAATGTGAAAGATAAAACAGTAAAGCTTTGAGAAGATTATATAGGAGACTATCCTGACCTTCGGGGTAGACAAAAAACTCTTAAGACGTGGAAAGGGCTAACCATAAAGGAAAAGATTAATAAATTGAACTATATTAAAATTATGAACTTCTGTTTATCAAAAAACATTATTTAGAGAGTGAAAAAGCAAATCATGGACCGGAAGTAGCTGTAACACATAATTCTTAAAGAGCTCAAATCCAGAATATTTAAAGAACTCTTAGAGGTAAAAAAGAAAAGGAACACAGGCAGCCCAGTGAAACTTGTTAAAGGCCAGAGACCTGAACAAACACTTTCCATTCCCTCTCCCACAAAGAATATGCAAGTGGCCAATGAACACATAAAAAGGAGCTCACCTTGGGGAAACAAAAACCACAATGAGATATCACTGTAGACCCACCAGAACGGATAAAGTTAAAGGACTGACAAAACCAAGTGTTGGGGAAGATGTGAGCAATTAAGACACTCGTACAAAAAAAAAAAAAAAAGATACTCATACACTACTGTTGGGAATGTAAATTGATACAACCACTTTAGAAAACTGTCCGGTGTTAATACTCAATTTGAACAACTACATATCTTACGGATTGTGAATGATACACCCTAGGACGGAACAATTTTATTCCTACCACATACCTACCAGAAATCTGTGCAGATGTATGGCAAAGACGTTACAGAACTATTCATAGTAGTATTGTTAGTAATAGTCCTAAACATCCATAAGTGGTAGAATGGATAAAAAAATTGTGGTGTATTCAAACAAAGGAATACTATATAATAATAAAAATGAACAAACTATAGTTAGATTCAACAACATAGATGAATCTCTTAAATTTAATATTGAACAGAAGAAGCCAGACACAAAAGAAAACATTTATATATGTACACATTCACAGCCAGGCAAAATTAATGTACGGTATTATTAGCCAAAGAAATAGAAACAACCAAATGTCCATCAGCTGATTAATGGATAAATAAAATGTGCTATATCCATACAATGGAATATCATTTGGCAATAAAAAAGAAGGGAGTACTGATATATGCTTCAATGGCGATGAAACTTGAAAACATTATGCTAAGTGACAAAGTGCCACATATTGTTGAATTCCATGTATATGAAATGTCCAGAATAGGCAAATCTATAGCGGCAGAAATTGGTTTTTTGTTTTTATGTTTTCTGTTTCTGTTTGTTTTTAGAAATTGTTTTTTTAAGGCTGGGAGGGCTGGAGGGTAGTAAGGAGCAATAGCTAATGGATATGGGCTTTTTGTTGGGGTGATGACAATGTTCTAAAATGATTGTGATGATGGTTGCACAACTGTAAACATACTAAAAACCATTGAGTTATAAACTTGCAATGGGTGAATTGTATGGTAAATTAATTATATCGCAATAAAGCTATTATTTTAAAGAGTTACAGAGCATTGTAAATAAAAAAAAAATAAGCCTCAGCAACAAAACAGGACTTTAAAAAGACAGATATATTCCACTAAGAAATTCCATAGTTTATAGATATAAACAAGCATTGTTTGTATCAAATTTGCATATATGATACTGGTTTTTCATGGATATTATGGATCTTTTATTTACCTGAATATATGCATGGGATTAGCATGTGCAATTCATTTTAAATAAACAAATTTACTGGTCTCCATATTAAAAAGATCTTAAGTTCATAAATTAAAAACAACGACAACAAAAACTAATCTGTGGTGTTAGACATCAGATGTCAGGATAGAGGTGACTATTGACCAAGAGGGATGAGATAGTGACATCTAGGGGAGTTTCTGGTATGCAGGTAATGTTCTATTTTTTGACTTGGGCAACGCTCACACAGATGTGTTCATTTTGTGGTAATTCATTTAGCTGCACACTTTTATGATTCATCTCCTTGTTTGTATGCATGTCACACTTCAATTTAGAAGTTTAGGAAAATAAGGTGGTATAGTTTCAGTTGGGTCTGGGGTAGTGAGCCCAGAATCCCACCTATTTGTCCCTGTCCCCTCTGGCTGTGTTTTTCCCAGACATTTTGCTCCTAAGGCTGCCCCCTGTGATCCCCAGGGTTCTGTAGGACATACCCTGGCCACCCAGCTCCTATAAGGGATGGTGGTTCTCTGAGGGTTGCCCTCGGGCCCTTCTCAGACTGTTCTGCTGGTCAAAGAAGTTGAGGAATCTTGACCTGTGGGATCAGAGCTCCTATACACACACCGGAATTTTCCCCTGAGGCAGGAGGTAACCAGTCCTACTAGGGCTTCCACCATTTGTCAAACATTAATGGAGGAGGTGACTTTGGGTGGGTTGGGCCTAACCTCCAAAGGACTCTGGTAACCTTGAGCAAAGAGCCAAGAAATGGGCAAATGAGTACATTTCTAATCTTTGTCATAGCAGACTAAGAGAGTTCAGGATGTTCCTTCTCAGATCAGATGTGGCCATAGGGCCATGAACCCAGTGGCTGGTGGCAGGTGGATGGGCGGCTGTGCCCAGACCCCCTGGGACTGAGACCTCAGTGACTCTCATCACTCAGGAAAGCTGCACTCAGTTCTCCCCTGAGAGGAAAGGTCCTGAAATGGCCCAGTTGGCACCTTCATAGTAGAGGCCTCTCCATGTCCCTTGACCTACCTATAGTTTAACAATAGATTATCCCCCTGTGGTTTGAGCTTGGAATGTCTCCTGCCCCACCCAGTTCCCTGTTTTAGAAAATTACCCTGAAATTTATGATTAATACCCTTGGGTTTATTGATCACAATTGCAATGGTCTACCAGACTAATCATTGTTCCTGGGTTGCTGACTCCACCATAGAATCACGTGGGGAAGGCTCTATGCAGACCCCTGGGACCGTCAGCTAGCCTCTGGAGGAATGCCCAGATTTTCCTTTAAAAACCCCAAGCTGGTCTGAGAATGTGAAGGCAGTTTTTGGACGTGTTAACCCACAGCCTTCTCAGACCACCAGTGCTCTGATATAAACGCTTATTCTATGACCCAACTCCTGTGTCGGCCCATTGGCTGAGTGGCATAGGCAGCAGAGGACTTATTTGGCCTCGGGTTTCAGTCACAGCCTAGATTCTACAGTAATAATGAGGAAATGCATGGAAACAAAACCAGGGGGAGGGCACCAACCAAAAGAACAGGAAGGGTGTGTGTGGGGGGGATGTGTAACTGTGTTTAATTTCAAAACTGATATTTCATAGGTTCTTACTCAAGAAAACAGCAACTACTGTTTGAGCTCAAGGGAGGCGAGTGTGGTGTGTGTGTTTGTAGGTCTATGTGTGGCAGGGAGCCAGCTGGTGACAGGGACAAAGAGAACACACAACATACGTCTCTCAGCCACCAGAAAAAGGGTCTCATTGCTGAGCCTTTCTTTTACTGGAGACCAGTAAATTTGTCTTTGCTAATCCAGGGTCCTGGGAGAGGTGACGTATTTGAGGTGACAGATTGCCGAGGGATTTGCCTTGGCCTGCCCCTGAGTTACAAACCTCGGCTGGAGGAGTGGAGCCTCCACCACTGCCCCCCCCCCCCCCAGAGTGGGCTTTTGGCCCCTGTTAGGCAAGGCCGGAGGAATAAGTCGCAGGAGACCAAAATTAGTCTATTAGAATTTGTTTGGTGTGTTTGAGCTGTGGCAGGTCAGCCTAGAGCAGAGGGAAAGGATCATAACCTCCCCCGCAAAGAGGGGTGTGGAGTTTTATAGGAGGGGGTAATCCAGGTTGTTCCCCCTTCAATGCTTCAGGGGGTTTTCGTTGACAAAGGGTTTCAGGGCATGACCAAGCCCTCCAGCTCCACACCCCAGCCCCAGGTCGCTGTCAGGACCACCCAGGACGGCCCAGGCCCCTAGGAGATAAAGCAAGACAGGATCAAGATAAGATGGCTTTTAAGATCAGGTTTCTGCTCCTGGCCTAAATACGCTTAACAGCCACTACTGTAGAATCATAGTCTTCTCTGCAATATTAGTCCTTCATTTCACTTTCTCTTCCATTCTGGTACACAGATATTTTATTTTAGAAGAATGAAGTGCTAGAAAATGAAGCCTCTCAAGGACTTCAGAGGTTAGCTCCCGTCTGTCTTGGCATAGAATTAATCCCTGGTCATCGGTAGAATGTAAAAAAATTTACGAGACTCTACAAGAGTATCCAGAGAAAAGATTTATTGAAAGCTGGGGGTGGGGCGAGGGGGGGTGGTAGGGGAAGGAGAGAGAGAGAGAGAGTGACTGGCAAAAGTTTAGCCAGGGCAGAGTCCTATGGGGGACAGCTGCGCTGATGAGAAGGAATGCTGGGGTTTTATATGTTTCTAAGCAGGATGCAGGAGGCTTGTCAGGTTGCAGGGGAGGCTGCCATTACAATTGTCTTCTCCTGGGAACTGTCCTTTTCCCATCTATGATGGATGTCAGCTTGCAGGGGGTTGCTGTTGCAATTGGGAACCATTCTGTTCCCATCTATGATGGGTGTCTGTTAATTTGTAGGGGGTTGCCGTTGTGATTGGGAACTGTTCTATACCTACCTATGATGGATGTAAGGTGCTTGTCAGCCTGCAGGTGCTGTGCTGGCCAGGGGAGTCAGAGCCAAGTGGTTAATGTTTAGCTCATTCTTGTTAGCCCATAAGCTCACTCCTGTTAGCTCTTTGCCTGTCCCATCCTTCCAGCTCACAAGCCCACTCCTGTTAACTGTTTACCTGTCTTATCACCTTCCATGAAGGAAGCACCCAGTGAATGCTTGCCTTGTGCATGGGGGAGTAGCTTTCCAAAGGGGGTGGAGTGCAGGGTGGTGGAAGGAGCTACAAACTGCTGCCACATCTGTACCCCAGGCCCCTCAGGCCCATGAATCAAGCTGTGTTTATGACCTTGGTCAAATCAAGGTCCTTCTGGTGTCAAGTAACCAAACTTTCTTCGACCTAGCGTAAGCAAAAAGCAAACATACATTGGGAGGACACAAGAGCATCTGATGGGACCCAAGGGTACGTGGACAATAAAAGGGGTTCTGTGGAAAGTGACCTCACAGGGAGATCTGATGATACATTTCTAAATGGGCAGGTCATGGTGGGTAGTCATGCCACAGTCCCACTTCTTTACTGAAAGGTAGTAGGCCAGCCCTGTCCATTGTTCTTGTGCATCTAGGTTAACACACCTTTGAAACACCAGAAGTAATACCCCTCGAAGAGGGTATTAACCCTCAAGAGAGCACATAATCTTGTTAACTATCTTGCAAATCCAATCCCTGTTTTGCTTCCTCCCATCTCCAGACTGTTCTGCTGTCATTTTCCTCACTTTCCCTCCTTAATTTCAAATGCATAAAAGAAACTGCAAAACTGGTATCCTCAGGAGCATTTGAGATAAATGTCCCTCCAGAAGCCAATGCTCTGGTAAGCACAGAAGGTTATACAGAATAGAATAAAATTTAATAACGAACCAAGTCCCAATTGAGGTGGTGAAGGTCCCTGGTCCAGGAGAGGCGACTGGGCCTACGACGGGTCTGAAGCGAGCTGGTCTTGCAAGGAAGAACTTCGGAGAGTCCCGGAGTATCGCGGCTTGCCCCTTGCAGAGGACTCTGTCGGGTAGTGTCTGACTCAGAGCCTCGTGGAGCGCCCAGTCAGACTGCTCACAGCATTGCTCTGGAGTTCTGTTTTTATGCTTTTTTCCTTGGACTTGTTTACTTCTTGGGTGATAATCAGAAGTGTTGTAACCAGGACTTGTTTACCTCTTAGGTGATAACAAGAAATTGTTTTGGTGATTGTGTTTATCACTCAATTTTGTTATGCTCAGTTTCACACAAAAACATATTTTTCACTTCACTCTGATCAGTCTCACACATGAGCGGCAATAGTCCTGTCCCTACTAGTAAACAACTTGTTTTGCATACCTCAATCCAACATATACAATACATTTTATATGCTCTATACACTGACCTACCCAGGCGTCCCAGAGACCCCATTCCTGCTCTAACTGCCTGCCTTATATCTCCCTTGAGAGACGTGATCCCTATAAGTCTCTGGGAAGTTGAAGGGCAGGAGATCTCCTCTTCTGTATCTGCTTCCTGCTGAATGTGGCCATTGTCCCTGCCTATTGGAGATTCACAGGACTCTCGCCCTGTCTGATCTTAGATGAAGGGAAGGGGTCTCGAGAGCCGCCTGGAGGACCAGGTTGACCTCTGTGGTCGGGATGTACTGGAGGTCTTGGTGGGGTATCACTTGTATCCCAATGGCCCCCTAGATGAGAAGAGATAGATTTTAGTTAATCGAGTTAAAAGTGTTGGCCCAAGAAGCAAGATTCAAAGCCATTGATACAAGGTGACTGCGTGATGAAAAATTTGTTCAGCTTCACGGAGCCTGGCCTTTCTTCTGGTTTAACCGGTCATTCAATTATTGTTCACCAGGGAGCTAGGCCTGGAAAGAACGCTGTACTACAATGACCATAGTCAACAGACATTAATCACAAGCTTTAGGGTGATTAACGAAAGCAGGGGGTAGGAGATTTCTGTGATTCAGCTTAAAAACAATCTATTATTTATGATTAAGAAACTGATTTGAAAAATGATTATAACCAGGGGCTATGGAGCCAAAACATTAGGGAAAAGAAAACTTAGAGTTTCTATAGTGAGAAGCCCTTTCATTTGGCCCTTATCAGGAGGGTGATGTAATTGCATTTTCAGGGCTGGGTTGCTGGCGAGTGGTAAGGAGGGGGTAGAGGAAAGTGGGTATATATCCATATATATATATATATAAATATACATATATATGTGCATATATATTTCTGTACCACTTGAATTTTTTAAATATGCATTGTTCAATTTGTTGAAAATAAACAATATGTTGAAAACATGCAAATTAATTTATTAATTGTTCAAATCAATACATTTTTTCAAAAGATATTTGTTTAGCAAACTAACTTTAAAAAAAGCCAAAGGCAATGACATCAATCATCATTCAAAGTTTACTGCTCCCTTCCATGGTGAGGGACTTTGTATCCAGAGCTCTGTAATTATTGTTTTGTTACTGTTACCGTTATGTTAACTGTTCTTATAATCCACCATAACAAAAACAACAGCAGCCCTCTGAGTCCTGTCCTGCTTCCCTGCCCATCGGTAAGGAGACGGGAAAGAAGGGTAGTACAACCTTTCACTCTCAGGGCCTGTAAATGTACACTGTAATCATTGCTGCTGAAAAATGGTGGAAACAGCCAGGGCGATCCCCTTCCGGAAACTTCTCTTTTGGCCGAGGTGAGAAAGGAAGGGCGCTTTAACTGGAACAGGCAACAAGCGCAATCCCATTAGCTCTGGTTCTTAGAGATGCTGCCAATCTTGCCCCAGGGATCCTGTGTCCTCCTCAACCTCTCACAGAAGTGATCAAGCTGCCAAAGAAGTCATGTACAAGAAAGAGGTTGTGAAATGGTGGCCTGAGCAGGCTAGCTCCCGTGGGTATAGGTTTCCAGCTTCTCTTGCAAAATGAGAAGTTCTACTAATATAGGCCCATACTCTCAAGTGGCAAAAAAAGAGGGGAGGTATCCGAGTCGTGGCTCCCCTGGTTAGAACTGTCCAGTTCACCAAGGCCCCCTTTCATCTCCCCTTCCTCATTATGTTCCTGGTTGTCCCCACTGGTGTTTTCATGAGGAGTTCACTCCTGTGATAAATAAATTGCCCTCTTCCCCATGATTGTAGCAGGAGGGAAGGAGCAGAGATCCATTCGGCGGATGAGGGCAGCATGGGTAGAGGTGGCCGCAGGGCCCTGCCATCGCCGGCTCCTGCCAGGGCAGCTCTCTGCACCTAGCTGGCTGGAAGGCTGCTCTGGGCAGGCCTCAGAGATAAATCCGTAGGCCTGTGTGGCAGAGGAAACAAAGTCCTATCATTCTTAACACTGTGAGTTTCCATCTAATAATCACATCTGCTGTTTAGGTACCGGACAGTGTGATAAGCATGCATAGAATGCATTATCTCATCCAATCGGTACACTGCCCTCTGGAATAGGAACTATTCTCATCCTCACTCTATATATGAGGCAACCAAGGCTCAGAGACTTCGAGTCATTTGCCAATGTTCACACAGCTAGGAAGTGAGCAGGAAATAGGCTCCTGAGATGTTATCTCACTCATGCAAAGACCCGAGCCAACAGATGGCAGAGCTAGGATTCCAACTCAGGTCCACTGACTCCAAGCCTAGAAGCTGGAACTGGTGGCCAGAGGGGCAAACTAGTTTGGCCACCAGTAATTTGGGAAATTAGGAAGTTTTGGCCTTTTGCTGGGCTCACTGGCCTCCAGTTTGCTATGGGCTCCACCAATACCTCTTTACTTGCACCCTGGCCTCTTCCCTCATGAATGTTACTTGCCTGGACTGTGGAGAGGTGTTGTCCTCTTGCCTCCCCACTGATGAGTTTGAGCTCTTGGTTCCAGGAGAGCTGGAGGTCTGCGTTTGTCTCTGTTGATCTCACCCTACCAGGTTTTATGGGAGCTGAGAACAGAGCTCAATGAAATATGGTTCAGGTTCAGGTTCAGTTTCATGACTATGATGATATCCCAGAGCCCAAGTGTTCGAGGATAGATTGGGTTGGTTCCAGGATCCACTGGTTTACGGGGGTGGTGGTTGAATTGATTTTACTGTTTTAAATCATTTCTTTTCATTTGAGATTCAATCCAAAGAGATCATGCTTTAAATCAGGGTTTATTAAATAAAGGTCATTTATGTCAGGTATGGGTTCTCAGTGTCTCATTTCCTTTTCTGGGGCTACATGCACGGGCATTAGGGCTGGAGCTTGCGACCAGGCTGAATGGGGCTAGGTTGTTATGCAGAGTCACCAGGAAGCCTGGGAGGCAGGGGTGGATGGAAGTCCAGGAGAGAAGCCTGGGTTCATACAAGGAGAAGGAGGGAAGCCATCGGCGAGGTGAGAGGCTGGGAGCAGTCAGGAGGCAGAGTGCAGGGTAGAAGGAAAAGAATATTGGCTGGAGGTTGGAAATCGACCGTGGCTTGCTCTGACAGACGCTGTTGGATGATAGGTTCAGTTCAAGCTGCAGCTGAGCTACACTGTCTCATTGTCCTGGTCATGGGACCTTAAAGCTTAGAACAGGACCATGTTAACCACAGAAGAGAAATGGAGCTCTAAGCCAGCTAAGTTGTTTTTGGCTGCAAGGATGCAGTCTTATGGGATTGGTTGGTCCTTAGAAGTGGGGAATGGGGGCACAAATAGGGAAACTGGCAGTCATTGACCAAATCCTGACTGTTCTGGGCTCATTGCTGAGGAGGTTGTGGTTTGGCTTTGTGATATGATTGCTGCAGAGGTTGTGGGTCAGAGTTCTGTTGTCATATATGGTTTGGCCAATGTCCGTTTGTGTATTCAGTCTCTCAGTGTGCAGAGAAGAAACCCAGCTACGTGACCTGGGCACATTGCTAACTTCTCTAGGCCTTGGCTTCCTCATCTATGACATGAAGATGTTAATAGTACCTGTCTCAGATGTTCATACATGTCACATGCTTAGGATAGCCCTTGGTATGTAGTGTTAACGATAATAGTATTATTTAATAATCTGAGGTTGGTGCAAACGTAATTGTGGTTTAAAAGGTAAAAGAAATTGTAAAAATCGCAATTCCTTTTGCGCTAACCTAATATAAATATATTTATAATTACATATGTTACAATAAAATATTTAATAATAACAGTAACTATTGTTTTAAAAAGAATGATGATGCTCAGTGGAAAGGGCATTGCCTGGGAGGAGGGCTCTGGGTTCTGCCCCATCACACTGTAACCTTGGGCAAGCCAGTAGGGCTCTCGCTGAGCCTCAGGTTTCTCTGTGGAATATGGGCTGGACTCTGATTTCCAAACTCATTCCCAGCTCTAATGTTATCAATTGCCCCACTGGGTGCTTAGTGACAGCCTGCTGTTGCCCCCACAGCAGTACGCCCATCCTTTCCTCCCCCACACCCACACACAGCCTTCCTCCGTCTAAGCTCCCAGCACACCTGGACCAAGTGTTTCAGTGCAGCAGGTTTTGCTGTCCCCATATCAGCCAGTTTCAGGTCCTAAATTTAGCCCTGTCACAGGAACCAATGTTTGTGGTGGGGGCAGGGGCTGGATGAGAGCTATATCTGGTGAGGCAGCTTCCCCACCCACGTGGTACTGTGGAAAGCAAATCAGACAGGTGGGCCAGGAGTGCTGAGGACTACACTCTATTTTGTCATTAGCGTACTGGGCAAATCATTTGACCCTTTGGGGACTCAGTTTTCTCATCTAGCAACTAAATTTCACACATCTTGACTTCTTAAATTGTCATGTTATTTCTTGAATTATAGCAACGTTCTTTTCTTTCATATGAGGAAAAGGATCAGAGAGGTTAAGTCATTTAGCTAAGCCCACAGAGCTAGTCAATGATTTGAGTCATCTTTTTACCTCAAAACCTAGTTTCCTTTCAATTGTAGACCAAAGGTGAAAGCCATGGTTTTATGATTGAGAGCCAGACTGCCTGGGTTCAAATCCTAGTTCTGCAACTTATTAGCTGTGTGATCTCAGACAAATGACTTAACCTCTTTGTGCCTCAGTTTTTCTCATTTGAGATGAAAGATGATAATTTTACCCACAGAAGGTTGTTATGCAGATTAAATGAATTAATATTTGTACAGCACTTTCAACAGTGCTTGACATCTAGTAAAATTTATGTAAATGTTTGCTAAATTAATAAAATAGCTCCCCTGTCTATCAGTATGTGACCTCAAGCATGCAGAAAACACTTTGGATTAGGACCAGGAGACTCATATTCCACTTTGGGCTCAACCACTAATCTGTTTTGTGACCTCAGAAACTTCTTTTGACTTTTTTGTGTCTTACTTTTTCCTTGGATGCAATATGAAGGGCTTGGATATATTTATTTTTTGGTGAGCAGCATTTTTTGAACAAAGATCAAGTCAGGAAAAAAGCAAAACCTTTGGGGTCATGTTTTCTTATCTATTTGAGTCTGCTGAGGAGACTATTCCAGTGTAGTGGGTGCTGTCTGGACTGCTGTCCCAGCATCCTTCGGGGCCCACTCATGGGCCCCATAGCAATGGTCTGGGTGACAGCTGTGACTTTGCCTTGGGGACCTGACCCAATCACACCCTCCTCCTAGGAATTGGGGAAGCTGACCTGGAAGTGAGACTGAACTGCAGTGGAGCTGGTGTGCATGAAAGGTGGTGTTCTGGCAGGAAGGTCATGAACTCCTGCTAGGATGACCATAAGATTCTGATTCCTGCTCTAGTCTTCCTGAAATTCTGTACGATCCCCACTTTTCTTCAAATACCCTTTTCCTCAAATACCCCATGGGAGGTGGCGACTGTCTCCTACCCTTGGTTCTGGATGGGCTCGTAATTGCTTTAACCAATAGAGAAAGGCAGAAGTGACACTATGTGATTTCCAAGACTGGGTCAGAAAAAGCCTGGTAGCTTTCATCTACTCCTGTTGGGACGTACACTCTGGGGGAAGGCAACAGCAGGTAAGAGGTCTGACTACCCTGGGACCACCACGCAGAAGAGGCCATGTGCAGGTGCTACAGCTGACAGGCCTGCAAAGCTTCCCGCCCACAGCTGGCACCAGCTGGGCACCTGCCACATCAGTGAACCGTCTTGGATATTCAGCCCAGGTGAGCTTTAAGGCGCTGCAGCCCCAGCCAGAATCTGAAACCACCTGAGAGACTCCAAGCAAGAACTGCTCAGCTGCACCCTTCCTGATCCACAAAATCAGGAGCAAAATCAAATGGTTGTTTTCAGCTGCCAAGTTATGGGGTAATAGGTTAGGCATCAACAGCAAGCGGAATAGGCTGTTTCTTTAGTTGCTTTCTCCTTCGCAAAGACTTCCAGAGTCCTAAAATCACAGAGTCTCCCTGACATTCCCACTGGATGATGTCTCGTCCTGACCCACCCACCAACATCTCAAACTTAACATGTCCGGAAATAAACTCTTGGTCCCAAGCCCGCCTTTCACCCCTTAGTCTTCTCTGCCCAATAAATGGCACCTCCTTCCCCAGTTTTGTAAGCCAGAATTCTGGGCATTGTCCTTGAATTCTGTTCTCTCAACCCAACATCTTATCCCTCTGAAAGGTGTGTTGGCTTTACCTTCTAAATGCATCTCAAATCTGTTCTCTCTCCATCTGTACTGCCACCAGCTGGGTCTCAGCCACCATCATTTCTCGCCTGGCCACCACTTTAGCCTCCCCGAGCTCTTACCTTTCATGTCAATCCATTCTCCTCAGAGCGATTTTAAGATATAAACGACACCCCCCGTGGCTGCCCATGGGACTGAGAGTAAACCTAACCTTGCTGTGTTCAGTACAGTCTCCCCTTACCCGTGGTTGTGCTTCCCGCGGTCTCAGTTACCCACGGTCTGAAAATATTCGATGGAAAGTTCCAAAAATAAACAATTCTTAAGTTTTAAATTGCGTACCCTTCTGAGTAGTGTGATGAAATCTCATGCCAACTCATGCTGACCCACGGGGCTGAGGATCATCCCTTAGTCAGCACATATCCACACAGTACATACGCTACTTGCTTGTTAGTAGCTTAGTAGCCGTCCCTGTTATCAGATATGCTACGGCGGTATTGCACTGCTTATGTTCAAGTAACGCTTATTTTACTTAATAACGGCCCAAAGCGCAAGAGGAATGAGACTGGCAATTCAGATATGCCAAAGGGAAGTTTTAAAGCTCTTCCTTTATGTGGGAAGGTGAAAGTTCTTCACTTAATAAGGAAAGAAAAAAGTCCTATGTTGAAGTTGCTAAGATCGACGGTGAGAATAAATCTTCTACCCGTGAAATTGTGAAGAAGGAAAAGAAACTTGTGCTAATTTTGCTGTCACACTTCAAATTGCATAAGTTACAGCCACAGTATGTGCTAAGTTCTTATTTCAGATAGAAAAGGCAGTAAACTATCATAGTATGTACACATAGGAAGAAACATAGTATGTAGACGTTTCAGTACTATCCTGTTTCAGGCATCCCCTGGGGGGCTTGGAGCGTATCCCTCGCGAATAAGGGGGGATGACTGTGCAATGCTCGCTGGCTGAACTTGGCTTCTGCCTCCTCTCTTCCCCATGGTGAGTGGAACCAAAAGGAACCAGCGTTTCAAAGTAATGTCAGAAAGCTGCCAAATCCGCCTGTGCTCCCTTTCCTATAGCTGGGATGTTGTCTTCCTCTGGGAAGAAGTTCCCCATCTCTGTTCCTGCCACCCTGGCCATGTCTCTGGTTCTTGACCACACCAACTCTTTTCCCTCCTCAGAGCCTTTATATGGCCTGTACCCCCCGCCTGGAGCGCCCTTTCTCTAGCGCTTCCTACCTAGGCTGGCTCCTTCTCGTCATTTTGGTCTGAGGTTAAATGTTGTGCTCACAGAGAGGCTTTCTCTGACGATTCTATCTAGAGATGGTTCCTCTCTGATATTTTCCATTTTGGCTTTTTGTTTTCTTCGCATTTATTTGATTACTTACCACACTGCATTTATTTGATTGTTTACTTGTTTTTAATGTCTTGTCCACTGTTTGTCTCCCTAGTGCTTGGTGCATAGTTTGCACTCAATAAAGAGACTGTTGTTTGTGGATGTTGATAATAGTAATAGCTCACGATATTCCTGGAACAAAGCTGAGCATTAATTCATAACCATGGTGTGACAGGAAGAACAAGGATTATCCCCATATCTCAGATAGAAAAAGTGACCCGGAAAGGTTAGGGGACCCGCCTGAGGCCATGTACCTTCTAAGAAGTGGAACCCACGTCTCCTGCCTCCTGGTCAAATGCTCTTCCAACAGCAGAAGAGTCATGCATTCTGAAGGAGAGGTATATGGTAGTGTCAGGCCAGGCTGCTGTTCCTCAATTCTCCATTTTGACCCACCAGTGTTTTACTAGGAAGCCTTCCTTCCACATCCCTGCCTTCAGAATGGGATAAGAGGGGAGAGGGTACAGTCAGGGCTCTCACTTCTGCCTGTTTGCAGGGCAGACCTTCCTGGCGGCGGGCTCTGCCCCTTTGATACCATAGAGATGAGCTGGGGTAGTGGTGCTGGTGCAGGAGCAGGCTGGGTTGCTGCAAGCCTGGCTCTGGTGGCTCCCTGGGCTTCATCTGCATCAGAATTGAGGCCTGCAGCCCTGTGTGGATCCAAGCCCATCTACACACACTGCATGTCTTTGTGTGCACCTGAGGGGGAGGTTGCATGGTGGGGTGGGGTGTTCGGTTGTGTTCTGAGAGTTGGCTCCCACCCCCGGATTTTTTTTTAATTTATGAATTACTTTGATATTTGAGATGAAGCCTGAGGCACCCATCTTTGTCTGCATTTAAAACATTTTGGTAAAAAGTTATAGTTTTTTCTTGAATTTTGTCCAAGAAAGTGCAACTGACATGAAGAATGCTGTCTCAATTTTCTGACCATACAAAGGATGCAGAAATGATCACGTCTCTTCTGTTTAAGGGACCTGGCGATGGCTTACAAATGGATAGGATCAAGTCCAGACTGACCACTGCATTTAAGGCCCATCACACCATGGCCCACCCTCCTGTTCTACTCCCACCCCGAAACCTCTCACCTCTCTCCAAATGTCTCTTTCCCAGGCTTAGCCTTGTTCTCTCAGCTGGTCTGCCCTTCCTCCTGGAGTCCCCTAATTGCCAGTAAGACTCAGTTCAAACATTCTGGCCCTTAGGAAGACTTGGCTGATCCCCCAGACTTGGTCTCCATGTCATCGTCTGAGACCTCAGGGCACTAGGTTACTATTTCCGTTATTGAACCTGTTATACTCTTGGACATGTGTTTATATGTGAGCCCCTCGAAGCAGGTTGGGGTCTTTATGTTCATACGACCTATCTCATTACCTGGCACATGGGAGGTGCTCATAAAATGCTGGGTGTAGTTAAGGGCACTGTGGTTAAGTACCTAGTATGTTCTGAAGGCAGAGGCCTCTTCCTTGCTGTGAGCCTCTCTCAACCTCAGTGTCTTCATCTGTAAAATGGGTAATCAGCGATGGCACCCACCTCACAGGATGTATTTGTGTGTGTGTGTGTGGGGGGGGAGTTGGGAAGATGAATGATGGATGTAGAGAACTCAGCATAGTGTCTAGCCTCCAAAAGTGCCCAGCAAACGGCAGCCATTACTAATATGAAACCTGAGGTCTGATCAACCACCTCCCAGAAGGAGCCCTGGGATTTGCATCAGTGAGAGAAAACAGGCTCTTAGAAGGGCTGCCCTGGGCTTGGGGGGCAGGGGCGAGCCTTCCTGCCCTTTACAGACCCACTATTTGTCCTCAGGGCTTTGATCATAAATCCCATTCAGGTTCTGCCTGTTCCGTCCTGCACTCACTCGACACACACAACGTATACGACTCCGATTTTAATTAAATCACACAATTCAGTGCACCACCTATTTCATTGGAAACCACCTGGGATTGTGGGGAGCTGGAAGCGGGTGGTGGTGAGAAGACCCACTCTCCCTAGCTTTTCCCTGTAGGGACTAAAAACATCAGGAATCAACTCAAGGATGAGATCGGTGGAATGAAATGCCCAACAAAAGGGACAGGGGTGAAAACTACCCTGAGGCCAGGAGGGTGTGGTGAAGGGACAATTGGGTTCTTTCATCAGCCCTGACCTCCTGGAAGAATACAGTTGTTCACTGAGCAGGGAGGAGGCTAAGAAGCAGTGTACACCTGTCCCTCTGGGATCTAGGGGGCCCAGCAAGGCTCAGGTAGAAGGCTTTGGACAGGGACTCTGCTCCATCAGCCCCCCACCCCAGAAGTTCTGGAGGAGGCAGAGTTGTGAGAAGTGGCTCCTGATTCCACATCCAGGAGGCCATTACTCGAGCCAGGCAGTTGTGCCAGGGGCTCGGAGACAGGAGTGAGGCAGGTAAAACCAGTGTTAGGGATTAGGAAGGTGTTAACGATCCTGCTTAACCTGTAGGATGTGTGGTTCCCCATGTTCAGGAGCTGGAAACATGGGGTGCAGATGGGGGGGAAAGGGCACTTTCCCACAATGTACCCCATTCCCAGGCCACTTCCCAACAGCCCTTGGGGGTGCCAGGGCCAGGCATGGGAACAACTGATCCTTTGCCCCCTTCCACGGGGCTTGCTGGTCTCTGTGTAGGGAAGAGGGTTCACTTGTCCATTTCCTCCCTCTGCCCTGCCCCCCACTTCCCTCCAAAGGGAGCCTGGTTTGTGGGGCCAAAGCTGCGTTGCCTGCTCTGGGACCCACAGATGTGAGGTTTCCCAAATCCCTTCGATTGGCCTGTGGTGGAGTCACACCCTCATCTCCCTGAGTATAAGTGAAGACTTAAAGGCTTCATCATACTGTCCCTAAAGATGGTGCCCATCCCCCACCCCAAAGGTAATGCGGAGGTAGAAGGCCCTGGGAGTGGGGCAGGAAGGGGTGCTGCCCCTCTTTCTCCCTGAAAGCTAGCGTTCTTCCAGAGAATCTAAGTGGCTATTCCCCAGGGGAAGACAAAATCCCAGAAATAGGAAAGAGGGTAGAGACAGGATTGGCAACTTTCTAACATTGCTTGAAAACACTGGTTCCATTTTAACCACCAGGTTCCGATTAGGTCTGTAAACAATACCCTTCCAGGCCACCCTCTCTGGTTCCAGAGAGAGGCCTTCACTGCATTCACGGGCATTTTCCCCTGATGCCCATGGGCCAGGCTGGGCCATCCCAGGGTCCCTGCAGGAGCTCACACGCCCATGCTGCTCTTCTCATCCTCTTTGGTGCTGGGCTCCTCCTGAACCTTCTTCATCTCCCAGCCCCTGACCCAGGTGTAGGCGGAAGAGCCACCCAACACCATCATGTTGCTCGTCCACCAGAGGAAGCTCTTGGTCTCCTCATAGTAGAGGACGGCCAGTACCGTCTGAGCACAGGCCTTGGCCGTGCCCGACACATTGTGGGTCAGGGGACTGGTGAACTTGATCTGCAGTCCTGTCACGAAGCCGATGGCAAAGCCAAACAGGCCTCCCAGCGTCATCATGCCCCAGAAGTGAGCACTGCCCAGCTGGGCAAATTGGCGAAGGGCCTGGAACTCCCCCAGCAGCAGGAGCAGGGGCAGGAAGAGGACGCAGGCGTTGACGTTGTTGTAGAAGGTGAGGCGCCAGAGGCTGCCGTCCACCGCTGGGAGCACCTTCTTGGTGTAGATGGCGTTGAGCGAGACGCAGAGGCTGGCTAGCACGCCAAAGAGGGTGCCGGTCCAAGACAGGGTGCCTTCTGCCTCTTCCTGGTCCACACCAAGCCAGAAGCCACCTGTGGCGGGGAGAGAGGACGAGGGGATGAGGACAGGAGGGAGAAGGACAGAGCATTTCGCCACCAAAGTTCATAGACTGTGATGCTGCCCTCACCATCCTATCCTTCCCAACCCTCTCTGCAAGAAATACGTCCAAAGTCTGCGTACAATGTGATATACAGATGATGTATTATAGGAACCTATGTCACTTTACTAACCATTGTCACCCCAATAAAGTCAATTTTAAAAAACCATATCCAAAGTCTACGACATGCAAAACACTGTCCAAGGGCTGGGAAAGGGGCCTAGGGCATGAACCGTTGTCACGGAGCTGGCATTCTAGCAGAGGAGAAAGACATTCAAATGATTCCTTGCCCAACTACTTCTTTAATTACAATTGGGAAGAGGTCCATAAAACAGTACAGGCTGCTGTGCGAACCCATAACTGGGTGACTGCGATGGCCTAGGGCATCTGGAAAGTAATATTTGATCTGAGTTCTGAAGGACGAGTATGTAGATGTTGAAGGGACCTTGGGCAAGTGATTTAGGGTCTCAAAGGCTTAGCTTCCTTGTCTGCAACGTGGAAGCCTACAATGAGTTAGAGTCACTTGTGGCTGGAGGTCATTTGCACAGTCACACTGTCTGAGACTGTCATCTTGTGTCACCTCCCGATTACACTTCCCATCGAGAACCATCAAATCTATGCTCCTCAGCCTGGCACCTTTGTCCGCAGTCTGTGATGTCCCTTGAACCACCCTGTGTCATCTCTTTCATCCCCCTGCTTCTCGGGCTAGGGCTCAGTGCCCTTATTTGTTTCTTGCACCAGAAACACCCTAATCCTTCCCAGAGAGTTCCTAGTCATTCTTCAAGGTCAAAGCAGCCTCTCTAGGGGGAACATCTTTCCCGACACCTCCCAGGCTGCCAGAGCTATTGCTGCCCGCGCTCTCCTTTGGGATCCTTGGTCTGCCCTGGCCCGCTAGGCACCCACCGAAGGTGGTACAGTCTCTTGAGCTAGACCCCACCTTCTCAGAAGGCAGGGCTGAGTCACACACTTGTTGCATCTCCCGCTACAGCATCTGGCAACCTGGGGGAGTAGGAAAAGTTTTACTGTCAGCGAGATCTGGGCTTCCATTGGGCTCCGCCATTTAGAGGCTGGGTGGCCTGGGAAAAGTTTACCTAACTTCTTGAGCTGCCATTTCTTTCAGCTGCAGAGATCTGCGTCATCGCTTGATCCCATCTCTCAACAATCTGCAACCAGAATGATTTTCCTAAAGTACAGATTTGCTCAGGTCCTGTCCTGGGTTAAAGTCCTGCCACACCTCCCCACTGCCCTCGGGGAATATTCCAGACTCACTTAACTTGGGCAGCCTTGCGTCTGGCTGGCGAGTCTCACGCAGACCCAGCCAGGAAGTGCACATGCTCTTTCTTCCGCCTGGAACATCCTCTCCTCACTCCTCCCTTACACCAGCTCGTACTTCCTCCAGGTGGCCTGCTTAGCTGAGCCCCCGCCCTCCCGCCCCAGCCACCAGTCAGGACTGCCACAGCACCTTCTATGTCCCCATCACAGCTCTTACTGCTTGATCATAACTCGTGTGCCGCCATGCGTCATCACCATGACCTCCAGGAGTGGAGAAGCGGAGACTACCTTTTCCAAATTTGTGTCCCCAAAGCCTGGCACAGTCCCTGACATGTGCTTGGCCCAATTAACGTTGAGAGAGAGAGAGAGAGAGAGAGAGAGAGAGAGAGAGAGAGAGAGAGAGAGAGAGAAAGAAAAAGAAAGAATGAATGAATGGAGTTGTGCTGGAGGTGGTTGTGAAGATTAGGGAAGACAAGGCACCTACCACTTCGTAGGGACTCACTCCCAGGATTCTCTTTCTTGGCAGAGCCTTTGCAAACAGGTTACCGACAGATCTGTTCTGGGGGTAGGGGCCCTCCCTATACTAGCTTCTTGCTGGTTACCTTTTGAGTCCAGGAGGGACTGCCCTCAAGGTTCTAGCCCCCAGAGGGACGCTCAGCCAAAAGGAGCTTTGAAAGGTGCTGTGTGCCCTGGAGTGCAAGGAGGAGGCCTGGAGTGGTCACTTGTGACCCCTCTTCCCCCACATGGAGCAAGGAAGGGGGACCATTGCAGAGAGGGGCCAGGTTAGGCCAGCAGAGAACATCAGCCTCTCCCGCCTCTGCCCCATCAGGCTGGCCAGTGAATGCACCTTCTCAGAAGCTATCTCACCATCAGCTACTTTGATTACTTTTCAGACTGGGGCCCGGTTTCCCTTGTGATGCCGCCTTCCTGCAGGCAAATTCTCCTACCAAGAGCAGCCCGCCCCCCAAACACACACCCAAGGTCTACAGGACTGAAGTGGAGATCCCTGGAGCATTTGGAAAAGGGTGAAAGGAAGTGAGGCCGCCCCTGGGTGGGGGGAAAGGGGGAAGCTGAGAGAGAGAGCTGCCAGGGATCTTGGCGGCTCCTTCCACTCTAACCTCTACCTTTCTCCCCCGGCACTGCCATCTTGGGGCTAGACTGAGCAGCCTTGGATCCAGCAGTTGCTCAACAAGGGGAACAATTTCTAGGACAGGTGGCATGGGATGAGCCCCTCCCCCGCAAGCCGTGTACTGTGGCCTGGGACTCTGAGACACCAGCTAAGAATATGTATGTAGGTCAACCAAGATGAACTTCACAGCACCAGGAAAAAGCTGAACAGGTTCAAAAGATCACATTCCTGCATGACAGAGCCCCAGGACGGGTGGGGGATGCCAGGGGCACTCTTACCCAGTGTGCTGCAATGAAACAACAAATGCTCTATACCTGTGCTGTCCAGTACAATCGCCACTGGCCACGTGCGGCTACTGAGCACTAGAAAGGTGGCTACAGAATCAGGTTACAACACATGCAACTGAGGAACTAAAATTTCAAAATTTCATTTAATTTGAATTACAGTTCGTCTTCACTTAACATGCACAGGTTCTGCAACTCCACTGACAGGACTAACCCAGTTTTACCTTAGGCGAATTGATATAAATAAGAGTTAAGTTCCGAGGCATCTCATCAATGGTACATCGAAACGATGTTATTTGAGGACCTGCTGTACTTTAAATGGAAATAGATACGTGGCCGGTGACTACTGTACCAACTAGTGCAGCTTTAACTTCCAGGGGACAAGAACAGAGCCCGGTCCGGCAGTCTGGCCAGTCAGTGTTTGCCCCTCAACCTGGCTACCCGCTAGCTGTGTGACCCTGGGCAAACAGCGTAACCTCTCTAAGCCTCACTTTTCTTGTTTGGAGGAAGACGATCATGGTGATGCCACCACCCCGGGACCTCTGGAGAAACAAATGAGATGCTACCTGTGACATGATGAACACAATGTCCCCATCAATAATTGCTATTTTCTGAGGGTCAAGTCTGTGAAGACAGCTAAGGCATATCTCTTGCCACAGTCTGAACTGTTACTGTGAGCCTGCAAAGTCAGGGTGATGGAATACGTATTGTCCTCTAGAAAGGGCACTGCATGGGGAGTCAAGAGCACTTGAGCTCTTGAGTAACAATAGAGAATAGTGGTCAAGAGTATGGAGCTTGATTGCTTGAGATCAGATCTCAGCTCTGCCACTCACTAGCTGTGTGATCTTGGACAAGTTACTTAACCTCTCTGTGCCTTGGTTTTCCCTCTACGGAATAGAGATTCTAAACCCACCTTGTATGAGGGCCCCTAAGATGCTGGGTGACCTCGAGCAAATTATTTGCTCTGTCTGGGCCCCAGGCTCCTCCTCATATTATTACTGTGGCATCAAGTGAGGTGGGACAGACAAGGTCCAAAGATTCTTGGCAGGGTGGTTCCTTAGGACTTCCTTCTGCCCCCTTTGCCCCGCCCCATGGCCCTGGCTGGCCACTCACCGATGATGCTGCTGCAGGTAAGCAAGGCATAGAAGGACGTGGTCTGCTTGAGCAGCAGGTAGGACAGCAGCACATTGAAGACAGTGGTGAGGGAGCGGCCCACGTTGTAGAAGGCCACTCCCACGTACTTCAGGCAGAGGTTATTGAAGGTGATCATGCCAATAAACACAACTGACAGGGGCAAAATGCTGCGGGCCACCCTGAGGTCCAGGCGCAAGGAGGGAAAGTCCATGGCACCAGGGCAACAGGCAGCCAGCGTGCTGACGCCCTTGCACAGCAGTGTGGTCACCAGGCACTGGTAGAAGGTGACGAAGATGGGGGTGTCCAGCTGCAGGGAGGGACTGTCCAGCAGGTACTTGTTAAGAAACACCATGGAGATGGAGGTGACCCAGTAGAGAGAGACCACCAGTGTGATCTGCAGTGCCCGAAGCAGAAAGGGCTTCTTCTCGCTGGCCTCTGCCTCGCCAGAGGAATCGGAAGCCCCCATCAGTGCCATGTGCAGGATCCTGGAGCGCTTCAAAGGCGCCCTGTTCATGGTAGCAAAGGAGCTGGGTCACCCTCCAGCCAGAACTGATTTCCGGGAGTACAGGGCAGTGAGCTCACTTCTGCCTTATGCAAGCCACAGCCCTCAACTGTCACGGGTGGGGGGTGGGCTAGAAGCCTCTCCCCCGTCCTCTTGGATGGAGAGGTTCTTCGGGGTGAGCCCCCCAACCTGCTCCCACCCTGAGAGAGCTCATGAGATAAGACACAGGGGAGGGTTTTTGCGAACAGGCAAATGATCTCTCAGGGGAGAAGAGGCTGGAGCCTCGCAGGGAGGGGTCGCAGGAAGAAGGGAGGCGAGAGAAATGGAAGAAGGAAGAGGCGTGCTAGAAAATGGATGCAGGACGAGGGTGCTCGAAAAAAGCAGAGGACAGCATGGGGAAGAGGTGCAGGGAAAGAAAGGCATGCAGGGCTACGGAAGAGAAGGGTTTGCAGGGACAGGGCTAGGTCTGCAGGGAGCTGAACAGAGTGAGGGCGTGCGTGGGCCTGGAAAGAGGGGTGCGGGGGAGGTCAGAGGTGCGCAGGGAGGGGGGCGGGGAGGGAAGGACACAGGAGCAGGCCAGCCTGGCGTGAGCCCTGGGCGTGGGGCCTCCTAGGGCGCGGGCTCCTGCTCAGTCCGGGAATCTCCGGACCTCCAAGGCCGCTCCCCCGGCGAGGCGGGCCCAGGACTCATTTCCTGACACGCCTCCGACCCCTTCCTTAAAGGGCCCGCACTCTCGGCGTCCCTCTTAAAGCCATAGCCCCAGAAAATTAGCCTTCGGATTCAGAATCGTGTCGGCGCCCCGGCCGCCTCTCCACCCTGGTGCACTCGCGGTGGGTTGATGGTGGGGGATGTCGGCAGCCGCAGAAGGTCCCTGTGGGTGCTTGAGCCTCGGCCGCGTCCCTACAAGCCCCGCTAGCTCTGTCTCGTTCAGAGGTTGATTGCCGCTGCTGGGCTCACCTGCAGGACTGCACCGCCCTCTGCACCGCCCTGCGTCCCTCTGCCTGTAGACGTTCTCCCGCGCCAGCCCAGTCCTTCTACAGCCCCAGCTCCCTCTTCCCAAGCCTTGTTGCAGTTTCTCCCTTCCACCCACTTGCACCGCCCCCAGCCCTCTTCCAAACCCGAGATTCCCACACTGCCCCTGCCGGACCTCAAGCTGTCCTCTGGTCCTCGCCTTCGACACTCTCGCGGCGGCCGGATTCGAACTTCCACGCAGCAGCCCCTCCCCGGCCTCCCTCCTCCTGGCAAAACCCCTCCCCCACACGGAGCCCAGCCGCAAGCTCCGATCCCCGGGCTGGCGTTCCAGGGCCGCCAAGACGACCCCGCGCTCACTTCATCCTCTGCGTTGGCTGTCAGTCGGCGCCACTAGGCGCCGCACCTGCAGCACCGCACCTGGAGAGACGCACGCAGGGCTGCGCTGGAGGGAGGCCGCTTCCTGTTCCCGGACGCCGGCGCCGGGCCAGCTGCACTGGCCGCCTCACCACATGGGGCCCGGGGGTGACGGCGGGGAGGTCTGGGCCCCAGCCTGCCTATCTCTCTGGTCGCGGGAGCAGGCCCCCTCTTCTTTCCAAGGGCACCCCAACACCCCCGGTGCCCGGCTCCAGCCAGCTGCCCAGAACCCCCGCTCCAGTTACCGCAGTTTGCACGTTCCAGAATCCGGCTGCGTCCCTGGCCTGTGGCGCACCGGGCCTGCACTTCCAGAAGTGTGTGTGGGTAATGGCTCGGATTCTTCCTGCTGGCAGTGAGTGGAGGGTACCTTGTCCCCTCTCGGGGACTGAACCTGGGAAGTTGGTCACCAGCCTGGCCAGTGACTCTCATCAGGCAGCTGAGAGGGCCCACTTCTGTCTTGTTCCCACTCAAGCACCAACGTTGGATGGCTCACTTCTGAATTCTCTTTGATAGGGCAGGTAGACAGATAGAAATGAGCAGGAGGAGAAATTTAGCCTCCTTTAGAAAGCCCATTGCTACAGCTCCTACTTGGGTCAAGACCGCTGGCAGCTGCCCAGCAGGACTCCTGGCTTACACATACATCTAAGTCAAAGAGGTATGTTGTTAAAAGTCAAAAAAGGGGGAGCCCATCCTGTTTGTCACCAGTACTGCCCAACAGGACTCCAGGTTTTCATATACCCTAAAAGGATATGTAAACACATCCTCCCAAACCAAGAGGATGTGTTTACACGTGCCTCTAAATCAAAGGGATATGTTTACACGTGCCCCTAAATCAAAGAAATGCATTGGGGATGGTGAAGGGAGGTGATGTGTGCTACTTTCTAAGTCTAGGCCTTAAAACTTTAGGTGTGTGCTTCTCCATGCTCTCTCCTCCTCTTCCCATCACCTGGGACCCAAATATGTCTATAACTCAGCCGTGACCATGCAGACCAGGTCAATGTCGTAGGGCTGTGGGAGTGATATGGAAAGAGCCAGGGTCTTTGCTTGTGTGGAGCAGAATCACCTGACAATATGGAGTGCCTCCCTTGAGACTGTCATGTGAGAGAGAAACCAACTTATGTCCTTTATGTGCCTACCTGTGTGGTTATAAAGGGATCTCTTTGTTACAGCAGCTAGGCCTTTACCCACGTACCCACTGTAGTCTATATTCCCTTCTCCTTACGTATGTATTCTCTAGGCAAAATTGAGAAGGTGTGACATTGTTAGTCTGATCTCTCTTTCTCTCAGTCTCTCTCAGTTTATCATTTATCTATCTATCTATGTCTGTCTGTCTGTCTGTCTGTCTATCTATCTATCATCTACCTATCTGTTCACCCATTCATCAATCCACCCACCCTATCCATTCACCTCAGCACAATGCCTGCCATGCTGGATTCTCAGTACTACCTATTTGTGGAATGAATGGAAGTCAGACCTCTGGTAGGAGTGCTTGAAAATCAAGGCCAATCTAAGACCTTTATCGACCCTAAGTCCTAAAACATTTGTAAGGCTCTTCATTCATCCTATATAAAATTACGTCTGAATCGGTTAAAAATAAAAATTATTACTAACCTGTAAAATAAATGTAGGCAGAGCAAAAACTATTCTGAATTTTCTCATGCAGATTGGGATATTCTTTTGAAAATGATATGTTTTTACCAGGAAAAAAACAAACACACCTATTTTTTCTTCGCTGATACTTGTGGCAGACACTACTAATTACCCCAGAAGTTGGCAAACTTTTTGTGTAAAGGATCAGAGAGTAAATATTTTAGACTCTGTGGGTCATGTGATCTCTGTTGCAACTACTCAGAATTGCTGTTGCAAACAAATAGGTGCAGTTATGTTTGAAAAAACCTTCATTTATAAAGACAGGTCAGCTTGGCGCAGTGGCAGTATCGTCGCCAATGAGGTTTATCCGAGGCGCGATTATGGCTAATTGAAACCTAAAGACAGGTCATTGGCTGGATTTGGTTCATTGGTTGTAGTTTGCTGATCGCTGCTTTATCCTATATTAATTTATCCTTCTTCCTTACTAACATTACCCATATTTATTTTGTATGTCAACGTGTCTCCCTAAAAATACATATTCCCCAGACTTCCTTGCAGCTAGACGCGACTGTGATACTTTTGGTCAATGAGTCATGAGCTGAGGATTTCTGGGATTCTTTTGCTTTCTTAACATAGGTAGTTTTTGTTGCTTCTTTTTCTTATATAGTCTGTCTTTGATGCAGATCCAAGGTCTCGAAGGGCAGCAGCCATCTCGTAACTATGAGATAAAGATATGATGAAGAAAGCTAAGGATGATCGGACAGAAGCATGGAGAGAGCCTGAGTTCCTTAGAGCTGGGATGAGCTGCCATTGACTGGCATTGGGTCTGAGGCAGCAGGCAGCCATGTAGGGGGTACAATTATCAGGGGGTACAATTATCAGGGAGTGACCCGCAGCTGCAGAGCTAGAGGGGGGGTGGAGAATTTCAAAGGCAAGGCCCATTTTCCAGACAAGGATTAGGAGTGGGAGAGCCAATGTCAGGATGGGCAAGTCTCGGAGTATGAGATGTGTGGCCAGGACGAGGGTCTGTTAATAGAAAAGAAGTCCTGATATAGGGGAGGGCTTTCTGCAGTCAAGAGTGGGCAAGCTACAGAGGATTAGCAAAGGGATGGCTTCTCTTTAACAATAATGTTTACCACAGACATCACCTTTATGTCCTGGTCTGGCTTCTGTTACGCACCTAGTTTGGATGGTGCAGGCTTTTTTTTTCTTTCTTTTTTTTTTTCCACATCTACGATAGCAAAAAATGTTACTCACTAAAACTCCTGTACTATGCACCTGAATAATCTCATTCCTGAGCAAGAATGACATTCCCCCAGATTAGCAGCTAATCCTTGGGGAGTGACAGTATACGTCCCTCTGGCAGGTAGCATGATGCCTTGGCACACAGTAGGGGTACTGGGTCGAATAGTGTTCCCCCCACCCCCAATTCATCATGTGACCTTAGTTGGAAATAGGATTTTTGCAGATGTCATTAGTTAAATGAAAATGAGTTCATATTGGATTAAGGTGGACCCTCAATCCTATGACTGATGTCCTTATAAAGTCCAGAGATTTCCCATAACCCCTCTGCCCCCAGACATGCATAGCCTCTCCCGTCATCAACATCCCTGACAGAGTGATAGGTCTGTTACAGTAGATGAACCTGTACTGACACGTCATTATCACTCAGAGTCCATAGTTTACATTAGGGATCTCTCTTGGTGGTGTACATTCTGTGAGCTTGGACGAATGTATTCATGCATTCACCATGATAGCATCATACAGAGTATTTTCACTGCTCTAAAACACCATTCAAAGTTAAGTCTGGTGGGGGGGGAAAAATCACTGTGTCTCAGGTCATGTGACCGCTCTTGACCAATCATTATGGCCAGGCAGATAAACCAGCCTCTGGTGTAAGCCCTGGACCAGACAAGGTGGTGGTCCGAGAGTGGGAATGGGGTGGTTCTGGAAATGAAATTTAGGAGGTGTTGCCAGAAGAAGGGGGATGGATGCTTGGCTGGCAAACTGTCCATGGTGAGTGGCCTGCATTGGATGGGGGAGAGGGCATCTGCAAGTTTGTACAGAGCTCTTCCCTCCTCCCTTGCTTGCATGGTTCCACTTTGGTCAGTGCTCTTTCACATTCACCCCTAAACCTGGCTAACTTCTTGCCCTTCAGGACTCAGCGCAGACCTCACTCCCTTAGGGAGACCCTCCAATTAGATCAGATCTCCCAGATGCTGCATTCCTGCTGCTTCCCTTTGCTGATGAGATGTTCAGCCAATATGCACAGGAGGCATCTATTCCCTGTTGGGACAAGAATGTCCCCATCTCCTTTTGGGACTCCTCAGCTGTTGCAGTCTTTGGGGGCTGTCAATCCATGTACTTGCTTCCCTCTAGCCAACGGGGTAGATATATGACCCTGGTCTGGCCAAGAGTCCATTGCTTACTCTTTCTCTCTCTTCAATGGAACTGGAGCAGAAACAACAACATCTAAATCGGTTACAGCTGGTTCATGGTGGCTGCAGTGCCCAGAAAGCTCATTCACCATTTCCTGCCTCTGAGACC